>NC_092632.1:21441724-22641724 GCF_039555335.1 Amphiura filiformis | reverse complement strand
AGTTTCCTGCTCTGTTTCTTTTATCTCAACCCTCTCTGTTAATCACACTATACATTAAATATGTAGACAATGACTGAGAGGAAAATCATTGGTTGGTATGCATTTTCCTAGATGTTTGCTTACAATGCCACTACCGGGGGATTTGTGGTTTTAGCTGTGTACAAACTGTACAAATCATGCATAAGATGTAGTATTATTCAATATAAATAACATAATGTGATTGAATTCAAACTCTCTCTGTGATCCAAATTTTGATTCAATTCTCATTTGATTCTTTAAATTTCAAACTAATTTTGTGTCCATGTTCTATTTCTAATTCCAGCTGATTTTGTCCTGGCATCATCTTTGATATAATTGTTTTTACTGTTGATATTTTCCTATTTACCCAGAGTATGATAGGAACACAAGTTGTTATAGCACAGATAGTGAAGAGATGTACTGTGAAATCAAGGTAGATTCCAGCAGTAATCAGTACAAAGTTGGTACACCTACCAAACTAGAACATCTCAAAGGGGAGTTTGGGGAGGATCTAGCTAAATCACCGATAGCATCCAATCTGTCACCAAGACTGTCAGGTGGTAAGATTAAGTATTTAATGTATGTCAGTTCAGTTGTGTTGTCTGTTTTGTTAGTCGTTTTTGCTTTTATAGATATAGCCCAAACCATCATTGTCATCATCATCATTAATTATTGATATTGTAATCATTATTTTGAAAGAGAGACAAAGAAAGGAAAGAGAGAAAGGGAGAGCAATACAAATACAAAAGGCAACAGAAAAAAACCAACTTTATGGGCCGGACTGACCCAGATTTTGTGTTTTGGGAGGTTTTTTTTATTTTGATAAAATCAGCCATTTTTCACTAAAACGGATTGATTTTGACTGATAATATTTGAAAAAATGTAAAAGCATTTAATTTTTACCAGATTTTTCAAGCTTTCAGTGATATAGGTTCATTTTAGTGGCCAGAAAAAAAATTAAAACAAAAATCCCGACTGACTAACCCTACTTGAAAAGTCTGTAAGCCCATAAAACATGGTGTTTTTTTCATTGTCTAATTTTAAATTAATTCTGGCATCAGAAAAATAAACCTTTTTTTCTTGTGAAAAGGTTACAGGTGTAATCAAAATAAAAAAATATGTATCATGTGATTTTTATTTTCCCGTCCCAGACCACCTTGATCAGTTGGAAGATGGCAGATGGTGTGATTCAGGCATCCGAAATGAACTACAAGAAGCCTTTACCCCTGAGTTAGCCCACACTGCCTACATCCCATTGTGTCGACTTACTGGTAGTATACATATGGAAAGTAAGCTGTATAATCATGAGATGGTGTGGAAGTTATCAAGTACACATGAAAAAGAACTGGCTGCTGAGGCGGCAGCTACTGCAGCATTAGCACAACAGGCTGCTGGTGCAAATCCTGGTAGGTATTATAAGTACACATGAGAAAGAACTGGCTGCTGAGGCGGCAGCTACTGCAGCATTAGCACAACAGGCTGCTGGTGCAAATCCTGGTAGGTATTATAAGTACACATGAGAAAGAACTAGCTGCTGAGGCCGCAGCTACTGCAGCATTAGCACAACAGGCTGCTGGTGCAAATCCTGGTAGGTATTATAAGTACACATGAGAAAGAACTAGCTGCTGAGGCCGCAGCTACTGCAGCATTAGCACAACAGGCTGCTGGTGCAAATCCTGGTAGGTATTATAAGTACACATGAGAAAGAACTAGCTGCTGAGGCCGCAGCTACTGCAGCATTAGCACAACAGGCTGCTGGTGCAAATCCTGGTAGGTATTATAAGTACACATGAGAAAGAACTAGCTGCTGAGGCGGCAGCTACTGCAGCATTAGCACAACAGGCTGCTGGTGCAAATCCTGGTAGGTATTATAAGTACACATGAGAAAGAACTAGCTGCTGAGGCAGCAGCTACTGCTGCATTAGCACAACAGGCTGCTGGTGCAAATCCTGGTAGGTATTATAAGTACGCATGAGAAAGAACTAGCTGCTGAGGCAGCAGCTACTGCTGCATTAGCACAACAGGCTGCTGGTGCAAATCCTGGTAGGTATTATAAGTACACATGAGAAAGAACTAGCTGCTGAGGCAGCAGCTACTGCAGCATTAGCACAACAGGCTGCTGGTGCCATTCCTGGTAGGTATTATAAGTACACATGAGAAAGAACTAGCTGCTGAGGCAGCAGCTACTGCAGCATTAGCACAACAGGCTGCTGGTGCAAATCCTGGTAGGTATTATAAGTACACATGAGAAATAATTAGCTGCTGAGGCCGCAGCTACTGCAGCATTAGCACAACAGGCTGCTGGTGCAAATCCTGGTAGGTATTATAAGTACACATGAGAAAGAACTAGCTGCTGAGGCAGCAGCTACTGCAGCATTAGCACAACAGGTTGCTGGTGCAAATCCTGGTAGGTATTATAAGTACACATGAGAAAGAACTAGCTGCTGAGGCGGCAGCTACTGCAGCATTAGCACAACAGGTTGCTGGTGCAAATCCTGGTAGGTAAACGCATCCCAAAAAGAAAGTATCCAGTTTGATTTTGGTCCATAAGTCAAAGATGTGGTCTTAAATCAAGACCTATCAAAGGTATGTTACAGATAAAGTTATTCCACACATTTTGATACCTCATTTGTCCAAATCGATGCAGAATTGATGACACAATGATCATTTGAATGCAATCGCCTCAATTTTAAAAGTTGCAGTAAATTTATGTTGATTTGGTCCTGCTACTCAACATGCTCAATATGGCAGCGATAGATCAAGGCCAGGGCGCATCAGACATCACGCTGAGAGCATTCGTCGCAGATGTCTGGCTGGCAGTCATTGATGCAGCAGGAGGACATACCAGATATTGACCATGTTGACTGTGAAGAGTGAATGGTAAAACATTTAGGAAGGAGTAAAAGAGCATCTGTATCGAATAAAACACATGATGTGAAGTCAAACAGTCTTATACCGTTGTGTACCTTTATGAAGAATCTTGAGAGGCAGGAAAACCACATCAATAGGGATTACTGCAACTTTTAAAATTAAGGTGATTGCATTTAAAAGGTCATTGTGTCATCAATTCTGTATCGATTTGGACAAATGAGGTATCAAACTGTGCGGAATAAAGTCATCTGTACCATACTTTTGGTAGGTCTTGATTTAAGACCCCATCTTTGATTTATGGACCAAAATCAAACTGGATACTTTCTTTTTGGGATGCGTTTATTATAAGTACACATGAGAAAGAACTAGCTGCTGAGGCAGCAGCATTAGCACAACAGGCTGCTGGTGCAAATCCTGGTAGGTATTATAAGTACACATGAGAAAGAACTAGCTGCTGAGGCAGCAGCTACTGCAGCATTAGCACAACAGGCTGCTGGTGCAAATCCTGGTAGGTATTATAAGTACACATGAGAAAGAACTAGCTGCTGAGGCAGCAGCTACAGCAGCATTAGCACAACAGGCTGCTGGTGCAAATCCTGGTAGGTATTATAAGTACACATGAGAAAGAACTAGCTGCTGAGGCAGCAGCTACTGCAGCATTAGCACAACAGACTGCTGGTGCAAATCCTGGTAGGTATTTTAAGAAACATGGTGATGTTATCAAAAACTTATTTAATGAAGTTAGCTCAATCGATAAGGTGTCACACACCATAGCATTAGTGTGTGGCTATGCAAGTTTGAGCCACTGTAGTCCCAACAGTTTGCCCTTGTGAAAGAATTGAGCTGGTTTGAATTTGAAATTGAAAGAATGAAATTATTGCTTATTGTATCCCTGAATAATGCTAGATGGTTTTTGATATGGTGTGTCTCATGGACATCATAATCAGCAATTTTCTGTAAAGTGCGCCGAGGCTTATGGTTTAGGCATATTGCCCTATCAACTTTTTTTAAGCTAAAAGAAATAACTTTATAATGAATCCTGGGCTTTGTTTCACCTCTGCATTGAAAGTGATGCTACTACTAGTGTACATACATGCTGTCCTTGTATTTGTGTGTACACGTATGTGCTCTTTTGGATTAGGTAAGGGTGCACAATTCTATACCGCTACACATAACAATTCGAGGTGAAACAAAGTGTAATTTAAGGTGCCAACTTTGAAACTCGGATCAACTTTATGATGAGACTCAATTCGGTTATCAACTCCTGAGTCATGAAATCATTTATTTAACTCATAATATAAGTGTTCACTCCAGGGCTACGGTTTGTATTCATTTTAGAATGCTGGTATTTTTTTGTTTATTTTGTTCAATGTATGATGATTTAAACTGCTTGTTCTTATACAGATGATCCATCTCTGAGGCAGACTTCTTGGTTTGTGGATATTGGTGCATCAGGTAAGTCTAAATGGGAAAAAAGTAAGAAAAGTGTTTTGCATTTTTTTACCCAAATGCAAAATTTTAGTGTCAAGAAAATATAAGTCATATTTTAAGTAAAATCAGTGGATCAAAAATGTCACCCTTTTTTGAAGTTATAAAGTTGTGTTGTTAACAATTTTTATGTCCTTTTCATCTATGTCTACAAATTTATTTCAAAATATGAATGTTTGAGACCTGTAAAAACTTTGAATTGGTTGGTCTATTTCATTTGTACAATTATTCACTAAACACTGGGTAATTCAATCTATTTTACAAGGTAGTTGAGGTATTTGATGTTATGCAAATGTTTTCAACACTATGTCAACATGAAGAAGAATAAAACATTGACATCGTAAATGAAATCAATTGTAACACAACCATACCCTATGAATATGAATAGTTCCAGCAGCAAAGTTAGAAGATGATGATCCTCTTCATGTGGTCAGTGGTGAATTTGGTAGAAATGTGGCTCTGGTTGGCAACCGTATAGATATCTCAGGATTCAGTGACTCAGACAGCTCAGATGATGATGATGAGGAAGATGGTGGTACGTTGACCCGGCAACGCTTAACAGGTTCTTCAGCAAAACCACAATCTGAAAAGAAGGTCAATTTGAGGTAAGTTTGTTCATGTGACAATGTTGTTAGTGTTATGAAAGAAGGAAAGGTTTCTTTAATGCATTAACTTGACAAACAGGTAGCAGAAATCTTAAAAGAATACTATTTTTTGCTTTTTGCATACTCTCAACTGAGATGAAATTTAATTGCACATTGTTTTCTTAAAATTATGAATCTAAATTATAAAAATTGATTAACAATTCCGCTTCCAATACCCAAAATTGTGATCGATTTACTTGTTGAGCTGTAATGAAATTGAGATGGTTTTTGTCGAGTTATGGCCAGGGACAAGCGATTTGCGCGGAACATTTTTTCCGTACAATCCCGCCCAATTGGCTATTTTTTTTCCTATGGGCAGGGATACATGATTTGCACTGAAAAAAAAAAGTTCTGCGCAATCTCCGTGCAATTTGCTATTTTTTTCCGCGCAATTCGCCTGTCCCAGGTTATGGCTATGACCATGTACATACAAAGTATTAATTTGAAATATCAAAAGTTTTAGTGTTTATATTTGTATTTTAAACATTTTATTTACTACACAGTTCTGAAATGGGCAAAAGTACGAGGCAACTCAAAGGCACATGGCTGAGCTACTGGGAGCAGTTTACAGGTACGCATTATATAGGTCATTTTTAATAGAAAGTGTAAGAGTTAAAGATGATACACAACTCACATAGTTAAGTCCAAATTGTATTATACAGAAGAGAGATATGATGGCCTGATTATGCAAAACTTTTTTCCAACATTTCTGCCACAAGCCTTTATCAAGGTCCTACAACAAACAAATAAATATTATAATATAATATAAATAAATGATAATAAAAGATAAAAAATTATATAATTACAAAAAAAAAGTATATTTGCAAAAAATATAACAAATAATATTATAATAAATATACAAACATAATATAAAAATATAGATTAGGCATGAACATAAAGAGAGAAAATATGGGCTGGGGGTTACAAGTACTTGCAGGAATGTACTCCGGTGAATGCAAGCATCAATTATTTGCTTTTGTTAGAATTGCAAATTTTGACATCAAGAGCATGTGTTATACAACCGTGTGGAAAGTGATGTGGTGGTCTTACCAACGTACTGTTTATTGTATTGGTTACAAGTGATTAAATATATCAGCCATGACATCTTGCAATGAAGTTTGCAAGTGATGTGGTAGGATTTGTGAGTGGTGGTGCTGGTGAATTTCTTAGCCTCAACAATGAATTTGTGTACAATTTATTTTTGGTAGGACATTTGGAACATCTGCATTCTGACTCATTGTCTTCCTCCTCATGAGGTAGAGCAGCATTGACTAAAAGGTCTTTTTAATTGTAGGGGGTACAGAAGGCCAGAATGGAGGGATAAGGGAATAAAGTGTATGTGTGTACATGTATGATGGATGCTTTTGGATAAGCTACATGTAGGGTGGTAGGTAAGACTGAGTGGATTGCAGGTGTTAGGCTTTCCAGATTGGTAACAAAGTATCTGAGTGTGATCCATTTGTTTCGCAAAATTAATATATTGTTTCTATGAAAAACATCATTTAGGAACCTTTTCTAAAAAAGTTGTAGTAGCGGGACTGGCGATGATTTCAAGAGGCGTTCTTCAAGATCCCCATAATGATGTTGGCATAATTTGGGGGCACATGGGGTCCTCATACTGGTACCCCATAATTGCAACTTTGCAAGTAATGAGGTCTGTTGAATTGAAAGTTGTTGAATGAGAGTGACAATAATGAGTTCCAGAAGATGAATCAGTTGATGTGTGGGGTGGGGAGTGAGTTCTGTGCAATTATTTAGTGCATTAGTACAAGCTGTTAGACTGTCTCTATGGTCAATGTTAGTGCGTTGACATCAGCAGGTGCAATGAAGGTGTGTTGTGGAATAACAAATTGTGAGTTATGTGGTTGAAGAAGTGTGTGGTTTCTTTCAAGTGGCTGGGTAAGCTGTCAACAAGTGGTGCATATCCAAGAAATTTTCTTGGCAATTACAGCCAGCCACAATAGGTCTACTAGGATTTCCCTCTTTATGTATTTTTGGTAAGAAGTACATTATGGGTTGAGAGAAGTTTTGGTTTCTTCATTAATGGACAGGTTCCTCAGAGATGATTGTTTTATGTTTCTCAGTGGAGTCCTTTTTGAGGGACTTGTAGTTGTCGGTGGTCAACTGCTTATTTCCCTCACTGATGTAGTCACTTTTTTCAAGAATGTTGATGGCACCCCTTTGTCAGCCGGTTTAACAACAATGGAGGTGTTTTTTCTCAAACTCTGAAGGGCACATCTTTCACCATTGGATAGATTATTGCTTTGAAATGTTTTAGACCCAGCACATTTAAAATGTCATGAGTAAGATCTTCATAAAAACAGTAATGGAAGGAAACTGGAAGGTAAACTTTGAAAAACTTGAACCAGAAGAATTATCGAAGAAAGAGTCTGTAAATGGTGGGAGTGAACTTGAACAAGTTACGCAAGTCCAGACGAGTGAGTTCAGAGAGTGGAACTATTGCATAGACAGGCCACTGCATCTGTGGTGGAAGTGGTCACAACATGCTGTGCACACAGTACTTATTGACAAGAGTAGTACTTGAAATGAGGCAGTGCTGTTAGCATAGTAGGCTACTCGCCTGTTGAGGTATCTGGTGCCACAAATCTTGGATGAAGTGTGGTGTATGCCTAAGTCTAGATCATGATGAACTGCAACAAAGTGCAGAATTCTGCAGTCAGCAGTTAAGCTTACACTTAATTAGGAATAATTCTTTGGTGTACACAAAAAGTAATTGTAACAAGCTACATCCATGATCCTCTCTAAAGTTTCTTGCAAATATATATGAAAGTTTCTACCAGGGAAGTTCAGCACTGGCCTGTTTATCACATTAAAACAAAATTTGCTCCAGGGTCATGTGTTGCTACACAGCTTGTTCAGTGAATGAGGCAGGGTTGCTAAAAGATTTCAGCCCAAATCGCGGGTCAAATAATCGAAAAGTCGTCCAATTTTTCTCTTTACCATTGGTTTCTATGGGGCAGGAAACTATCGGAAGTCGCGGGAGCCAATGTTGAAAAGTCGCCCAAATTTTTTCCTAACCATTGGTTTCTATGGGACAGGAAATTGTCAAAAGTCATGAGGAAAAGTCTTCAAAAGTCGCCCAATTGGGCTATTAAATCATGGGTTTGGCAACCCTGGAATGAGGTGTCAATTATGTCACGATGTGATTCAATTAGCTAATCAATATCCACACTTTATGCAGTACATGGGTTACATTGACCAAAAAGTGACAAACTTCTCTGAGAAACATTGTAAACACTGTTATATTTACAGCATTAATTTTCTCATGTTTCAGCAAAAGAAGAGCTTGATGATGTCTTCCAGTTTACACAACTGAAACTTCAATCATTTGTGGGTATGTATTTTGAATGTCTATAATAGCCCATTTTTGTCTGTTAAGGATGTTTAGAACTTTTTTTTACAATTTCATTATTATATTTGAAATGAGCACAAAGATACATTCAATCTTTTGATGAGGATAATCAGGGGAGTGTTAGAAGGATATTGATTAGCTGTACAAGGAAACACCGTCTTTAATAAAAACTCTGGACGGAAGCGAATTGGAGATAGTACAGGACTTCAAATATCTAGGTGCATGGACTGCCAGTAGCGAGAAGGACTTCAACATCAGAAAGGCACTTGCTTGGAAAGCATGCAACAGCATGGACAAGATCTGGAAAAGTAATCTACCAAGAGATCTAAAGATCAAGTTGTTTACCACCACTGTAGAATCGGTACTAACATATGGTGCTGAAACATGGACAATAACAACCAAAATGAGAAAAGCTATGGATGGCTGCTATACCCGTCTCTTGCGGAAGGCACTAGATATCTCATGGCAAACTCACACCACCAACAAAGAACTATATGGGAATCTGTTACCAATCTCTGAGAGGCTCAGGATTAGAAGGCTAAAGTTTGCAGGGCACTGTGCAAGAAGCGAAGAGGAAGCAGCTTCAAGTGTTCTTATGTGGCAGCCCAAACATGGAAAGCGAACAAGAGGTGCACCCAAGAAGGATTATATCAAGATGTTGGCAGATGATACAGGATTAACAGGCCCGGACATCAAGAATTGTATGCTTGACAGAGCAGTTTGGAGAGCCATTATGGGAGTCCGACTACAAGAGTCGACATAAGCAAAGTAAGCAAGTTAGAAGGTGTTCAAACTGCTCCCTCAGAAAAATATTCTCAGGTGAAATCAACTTAAAAGAATGAAAATTAATTTTAAGCAGCCTTTTTTGGATCCTGCTTCCTGTCCAACCAGTTGCCACCAAATATTTTGAGCCCAAATCATGGGGCAAATTTAAAACATTAAAACATTATTTTTCACTTAACCATTGGTTTCTATGGGATGGGAAACTCTGAAAGTTGGGAGCCAATGTTGAAAACTTGCCCATTATTTTTCTTAATATTGGTTTCTATGTGACAGGAAATTGTCAAAAGTTGCAGGAAAATCTTCAAAAGTGAGCCAATTGGACTACCAACTGGGGCAAATTTCTCAATGACTGGGATTTTGGCCTTTCAAGCTGGTTTGTATGTGCCCGAATTTGATTCAGGTAGTTATTTTGAGATTCATGGACTATTTAGAATAAGTTTCACAAATTCTGGAAAGATTCCTCATTAGAAATTACTATGTAAAATGTATACTCACCACTTTATTTGATGATGAATATCTGATATTGCCTACTCAGGTCATACAGCAGCTGTTCGTGCTCTGTGCACCATGGGTAATGAAAATTCCTTTGTCAGCTCTAGCAAGGATAAAATGGTGAAGCTCTGGTCACTTCGCAACCAAGGCGATGGAACACACAAGTCGCAATGCCGTTTCACATATCCATACCACAGGAAGGCTGTTTTTGCAGCAACGTTTTTGGAAGCACCCAGGCTGGTGGCAACTTGTGATGGAGTAGTACATGTAAGACCGATTTCAAAATTACTTCTATCTTGAATATAATTTGTAAATGTTCTCAATCATCCAGGAAGATGGATATTAATTTTATTTTTATCTTTTAAAGATGGCTACAGTAATATGCCTCATCCAAGATGCACCTGTTATAGGCCAATTGGTCTGGCATTGGTGTTAAATTGTTGACCAGTGGTGCAGTTGGAGTGACAAGTTAAATGTGGCGGTGTCAAATTAAAGTCTTCAATATGTCATAACACCCATGAACTAGCCACCTCAATTGGTAGAAATCCTGTGTGGTGAGGTTCAATTTATGGGGAGGGTGAACATTATTTTTTTTCACAAAATGTTGTTTTGTGTACTGTACCTCATGATTTAAACATCATGTATATCAATACAGGAATAAGGACCAGTACAAAGGTCAACATTATAAGTGTGTTTTGCTGCCTCATGCTGTGTTAAAATTGCTGCTACATTTTTTGCAATAGCAAAAGCAGTAGCCATTTTGTGGAATTGTTTTTCAACTGCAGCAAAAAGATGCTGTAGGGACAAAACATTGAGAAGACGAACAAACTAAATATAAAGAAAGCTCATTATTTGAGCTGAAAATCACAGCGTAGAACCAAATATTGTGCTTGAGAACTGAGAATCACAACAGAGAACAGAAAAAGCAGCTTTTATCACTATGGAAAAATGCACGAAAAAAGTACGGGCACTGAACATATTACTGATATAATGTTTGTGGTTTGATTTGCAGGTGTGGGATCCATTTACAGGTGCAGTAGTAAGGCAATATGACCTGACTCGTGGCTCTCCTAGTCTACTAGTCAAGCTACCTGCACCTAGTCCTATGCTAATAGCCGCCATGGCTGATGCAACGGTTAGGTTTATTGATACCAGGCAACATAGTGTACAGCATGAGTTCAAAGTAGCAGCTGGACCATTAGGTATGTGAAATGCATGCAATTAGATATAAATGTGTTGTTTTTTGACCTCAGTTGTGCATCTATCATCATAAGTAGAAAATTATAAATCATAAGTAGAAAAATCAGGCGGATAGCTGACATTGCTTTACACCATAAATTATGGTATATCTATGTTACACAAGGTAATAAATGCAATTTCTTCACATTGAAAATAGCAATTTGCCCTTTCTTTTGCAATTATTTGAAGTTGACCTCCCTGATAAAACTTTGGAATTGATTCACCAATCCATCCAACATTGATATATTACCAGATGGTTTACATGTTAAGCCATTATTTTATGCTTTGTTAAAGCCACACATAAAAATAACAGATTCTAATCGTCCCCTTTAAAGCCATACTTTAAATTTAATACTTTGTGCAGGTCTAGTGCGTTGCATAGCAGTGAGTCCAGATGGCAACACACTAGGAGTTGGTCTGTCATCTGGAGTGCTTTCTATGGTGGATATAAGAACAGGATTACTTCTAGGGGGATGGAGAGCACATGAAGGCGAAGTATTACAGGTAAATGAATCAATTCATCTTACAACCATACCACATTGTTTTGTACTGACCACATTGGATGGCTTGTGCAAAGCGTACACTTTGTATACGAGTCATATGCAATTCTTTATATCAAGGCATTTCAGTGGTATAATTTGTTATGGAATTTCTACAGTTCTATGCAGTTTTGCTGTTTCAAATAACTAAACATTAAACCCTATGGTTGAAAAATATTTGTCCTGGGCTAAATTAATGGTTTTAAATCAACTGCTCAAATAAAAGCTATGTGAAATTGCTCACTAATAGTTCTTAGAACAGTTTCCTGGTATAAAACAATTAAGACAATGCATTTGAGAACATATTTCACTTTTAGTGTCATTCAATCTCATTAGAAATTAGGTTACTCAAGAGTTCTTGCTTACCCTAGTCGCTCTCTACAGGTTGACTTCTAAAATTATTAAAATTACTTTCAACACTTGTGGCAATAATTAGCCTATAGGTTAATAAATGCGTATCACTTGTTAGGAGTGAAATTGTACAAAATAATGCGTGCGTACTGAGATGTTGATGCGTCTACTGCACAAGCCCCGAAGGGTGAGTGCATTATTAGACACATCAACGTCTCAGTACAAGTGCATTATTTGGTACAAGTTCTCGAGCAAGAAGTGATGCACATTTATTGACCTATTTCATACACAAGAAAAAAATTCCAAAATTTGTGCTATTTTTATAACAAAATGGTCATTAAAGTGTTGGAAAATACAAGCAAATATAAATACATCAACCCGCAAGAAAAATGAATGCGTCCTTAAGCACTGTACGAAGTATGCGGAGTGCGTGCCTGTGCATATATACACAATCAGTGCATGGTTTACATTTTGCTAACGCTTGCTCTGTTTGGTTCTCGCTTTCTAAGAGTGTATGAAATTATATTAACTTTGTCTGTATTCCTTAAAAATTGTGAACTAATTTGTGTTGCTTTTACTATTTGTGATTTCCAGATGAAATCTTGCAGCAATAATACATTTATAACAACTTCAGTAGACCATTCCATCACTATGTGGAAAGAAGATGGCTCAAGAATATGCTCCTTTAGAGGTGAGAATGGAATCAACAGATTTATCCATTTTGTATCTTTGTTTATTTGTTTTTGGTATAAAATGTTTGATATAGAATATGATATAACTTGAGAATTCAAAGGTTTATGTAGGCAAACATAAGATTATGAGTAGGATTCTTTCTTTTTAGAGGGTTGAGCTTTTGGTACTCTAGTGAGTGCCATCTTCAGAGCAACTAAATGATAAAACTTGTTTACCCATATCTATATTCTTAAAATCAATAAAATTGATCAAAGTATGGAGCTAAATAAAACTGTAGATGGTCACATGTGCTGATGTCAGATTGACACTCTTCTAAGCAGAAATCATTCAAGTAAGAACCCAGGTTCAAGCCCTCAATAGGTAGTGGATTTTTTTTTCAGTAGCATAGGTGTCCTGACTTCCCTGGCGAGCAATAAAATTGATAAAATCTGCCATTTTGTCAATCATGGAGTTTTCTATACATGCAAAGTGCAAACATTTAATGAAACATGCAATTCAATGGAGCTTTGTATATTTTCATACTATTTTCTTCAGATGTATCCTCCATTTTCAAACCAATTTTAATTAGGTTTTACACATAGATCACTGACAGTGCCTTTGGGAACAGCCCATTAGTCCAAAGGGTCATTAGTCCAAAAAGGGTTATAGTTAGGGTTTAGGGCATTTTAGCTTAGGACTAGGGTTAGGGATAAGCATTAGGGTTGGTGTTATTGATAGAGTTGGGTTAGGGTATGTGTTAGGATCAGAGTTATGGTTAGATTTTGGATTAGGGTTAGGGTTATGTTTTAGGGCTTAGGTTATTGGTTAGGGTTAGGGTGAACTGTTAGGGTAAGGGTTTATGACAAAGTTATTGGGTTTCGAACAAATGACTCTTCCGACTAATGACCTGCAATTTGTTTTACTTTCCATACTTTACTCTCAATAAGGATCCAATGAGCCAGTTCATTGCCTGCAGATTAGTAATGGACAGATTGTATCAGCTACAACAGCCAACAGGATTGGAATTCACTCTTCTCTTGATCAACATGTGAGTATAATCCATCCAGTCTGAAGTTAGGAATGACAATAGTTCCTTGTGTGTGATAATTACAGTGTAAGTGTTAATTATATGCTATGCTGAAAGTCTCAGGTTGCAACAAAATTAAGAATGGTACGATAACTGAGAGCAAACAAAAACAATGAAAGCTTGACTGGGTCATAGGCCCTTTTGATGAGGCCATGAATCCTTTATAAAATCATGTGAATTATGAGCAAAAGAACTGCAAAAGGAGAATAGTCTGATCAACATCCTCTATGATTCATGCTGTTTCTAAATGGAGATTTTGGTATCAGTGGAATATTAGGCTGAAAGATGCTTGTGTTTGGATTTTGTAAGCAAAATATGTCAAAAGTGGGATGCCCATAGATTCTTATTCCCACATCATTCTATTGAGCCTTCAAATGCACATATTTGATTCCGATATCAAAAGAAATTTAAATACTGTCGTGATATTGCATAGGTGAGGTTTGGGGGACAAGATGATCCAACCAACAATCCCGCGCATAAAGGTTGGGACAGTTTGTTTATTTCACATATCCACGCTCCCCTATTCAATGTTGAATGCTGCAAAATAGTAAAGTGGTTGCGCTCAATGTCTGCTCCAACATTGTTTCCAGGGGGAGGAGGGGAAATAAGCAAGTACATAACCTGAGCTATGAAACGTATCATGTATTTTCAGCCTCATGTTCAATTCACAGGAATTTGATATTTAAAACATCATCTCGTCTCACAATTTTTGCACAAGATTGAAGGTTGATATAGCATGTGACAAATTCAGACCATCCTCCTTTCATAATTCAGTTGAAATAGAGTTTGGGTAGCCAGCTTCATCTTCATCAAGTTGAGTATTGCTGCACCTTGAGCCAAAGTAAAACCAATCTCATTATTGCTTTGCCTTCACTCTTTGCACATTGAGATAGTGTTAGTAATGCAAATGTATGATTGTAGTTTGAATATTCAAAAGCACTCTTTACAATTTGTGTTGTTGTTTAGGCTGGATACTACAGCACCCGATTACGTTCTGATGTTTGCAAGGGAGTCATCAGTGCTATGGAAGTATTACCCCTCAACAAACAATTACTTGTAGGCTCTGATAATGGTTCCATTACACTGTTAGCATAGCAGAACTACAATGCTTGATTCACATTGGAGGAGGTCATCTCTATGGATTACATTCTGACATCTGCAATTGAGTATCAAATTTGAATGATGATTCTAGCACCCACCTTTTTAGTGTGTGGTTCCTCCATGAAAAAAACTTTTCAGTTGATTTTGACATCGCATTAAGAAGTGATGCAAAATTACATGTATTGCAATGCCCCATATGCCACTGTCTTGTAATTTTGGGCTGTTGACTGCCAGAAAATACAAATTGGACAATGTCTTTCTCAAACAACTGAAAAGAGGTTTATTAAAAAACACAAACATTATGTATTTTGCAGTGGCAGATTTGAATCACGCTTGCTAATCTAATCCCCTGGGTTGTATGCACACATGTATACTCTGATCAGCTCTAAATAGGCGGGATTCATAACATCGTGGATTGATACAGAATGGCGTACACACAGCTAAGCGCAGCACCTACGCGAACAGCTCTTTGCGTGAATGATGTGTGCTTTGTGAATTTACGTGTGCGTAAGTTGGAACTTTATTGACTCGCGCAGTAACAAAAACCGAATAATTCCCGCCTATTAAGAGCTGATCATAGTATAGGAAGGCGATTTTTCCGTATGCAGGCGACGCAACCATGTAAATGCACTGATTCGTATCTGCCACTGAAATCCAACATGGCATTACTCTCAACTTAAAGGAAATCTGTACCATAAACTAATCAATGGCTATATAGTTGCAGTAATAATAAAAACGACAAACAGTAAAAAGTCCCAAGCTTATATACATTACAAATAAAGGAGAAATTCTTAATTCCTTACGACGATGAACGGTCATTTTGCAATTCATGGCGGCAGCCATATTGATACCCGATGGATTTTTTATTACGCTGTAACGGTACCCCGATATTGAAACCAGCGAAATCCCTGCCACCAGCTTTTCGCGTCCGTGAACTTTGGTGACACGGCGTTTAATACTACCAAAGTTCAGATTCAACATTCGTTCAAAAAAAAAAGCGACAATTTTACCCATAAAACTACAGAAGAACATAAAAAATGTATTTTAAGTAATATTTATGATCAACAATGTCTTTTGAGAACGATAAGTAAAAATAGCACTAAAAACCAAATTTCGCTGTTGGGTCGCGAATGCCATAGCAACATACGCTCGCCGTGGGTCTGTGTGAAAGGTTACGCTCCTGCTTGTGGCAGAAGCAGCTATCATGGCGGCGTCCATGAATCGCAGTAACGAAGGATTAAAAGTGCTTTTTCTTTGTTAGGAATATTCCGAAATTCATATAGACCGTCTGGTATGTTTAATTTAGGGGTATATAACTATATTAGCCATTGATTAGTTTATGGTACAGATTTCCTTTAAGAAGAGACAAACTATTATAGTGCTATAATAGTATACCTACAGGGCAAGTCAAAATGATCTGTACCCATCTTAACAAAAATCCAAAACTGCATAACAATATGTTAAATCTACTCAAATTGCATTGTAACCTAGATTGGTATGTTGTCTATTGTATGTGAAAGTGTAATGAGCATACCTTGTTTGAGTTTGCAAAACAAGATCATAAAGACACCCTGAAAACCACTTTGCACATGGATGTTCTATTTTCATTATGACCTTGGCACGTTTAGTGCAAAAATAATTCCAAATGATACACTGATTTCAGTGTTCTTTTGAACACAAATATCTTGATTTAGCAAGTTAGCACCATATAAAGAAATTTAACCATCTTTATCTGGTATTGCCAAATAAAGTTATTTTGGCACCAATTCTATTGTTTTAGACCATAATATGTAGGCATATGCCAAAAGCTATAGGAGACACCAAGCATTGCACAACAATTAATGATCCATGTGTTAACATGAAAATAGGTAATTATTATTAAAATTGCCATATCTTTTGATTGAAATAACCAATTTCTAAATTTTTTAATTTATGTAGCATAATTTCTATTCAGTGTTTCTGATTCCAGAAAAAATTTAGTAGGTGTGGGTGCAGATCATTTTGATTACATGTCATACAAAAATCTGATTTTTTGTAAATGTTTATAAATTTGGTGAAATTGAGAACTAAATTTACAAATTTACAAGTTTCTACATGGATGTCTTATTTTACCTAGTCAACAACAGCAACCTAATGTATTGGAGTGGGAGAGAGCAATATTTGTATATCTTGAACCAAATAACAAAATCAATAGTATATAAACATACAAATCATATATTATGTTTCAAATATTGTTTTATTTCCATGGCATTTAGCTATAATTATTGTACATTATATACACTTTAAATATGTTTTAAAAACTTTATGACTATCGACTGTAATCATGTATTGATATATGATGTTTGTTCAATGTTCATCCAGTGTTAATTGAGAATACAGAGTATATTTTAATACATAAAATTTGACTGCTTTTTGCAGGTGTTTTGCGAGGCTGTGCGATTTAGGTATATATTCTACTTATATTTGTTTTACTTATGCATTTTTGTAAAGAAATAAGATATTTCGATATTGTCACTGTTTTGTATAGAAGGACGATGTATTATATGATTCATTTCATAGAACTGGAATCAACCCTAGGCATATTTTGTTACTTTTTTGAAATTTGCATTGTGCACCCATATACAAGGGCGATGTATTAATATAGATAGATTCATTTTATAGAAGAGGAACCAAGCCTAGGCATCCATATTTTGTTACTTTTTTTAAAATATTCATTGTGTACCCTTGTTGCTGATAATGTATAATATAGACAGCAGAAGAATTAAGATACCAGTTATGTTCACCCTTACTTCGTATGTACAACATACGCCAAAGTGCAGATGTACTGGGTGGCAGAATTGTACAGATAAAAAATCTGCCAGGGATCACTACGTGGATACTTCTGCACTGACCCCTGCGGTATATGCATCTAACCATGGTGGGGCCACTTCCCCTGTATAATTATCCTAAACAAAGATAAATATGTCAAAATTAAAATCAGCAGCTAATTTCTGTACCCTTCAGCTTTCATTTAAGACATCATTTGTTGAAATCTGTTGAGAATTAAAGAAACAGTGATCACAAACCCAAGAGAAAACAAAATCCAAAAGTTGCATTTCAATGTTCTAATCAATGGAAAGCATGATGCTAGTTCTCTTGTTCAAGGATGCTTTGCGTACAAATCAATAGGGCATCCAATGGTGAAAACTGCAACTTTTGATTTTTTATCATTTTAGGGATTTTGGATCACAGTGTGTTTATTTCTTGACCGATTTCAATGAATGAAGTCTTAAATCCAAGCTAAAAGATGCAGCTGCTGGTTTTTGTTTGTGATATACAGGGGTGAAAATAACTGGTATCTCTTAATTGTTTTGTTGTCTGTATTTGTATGTCTGTCTTTAAATTCCGTTTTGTTCATTACAAGTCATGTTTTCAGTCCTCTAATTGAAAAGTCGTATCATCACCAAAGACAAAGTATTATTATGGAATATTTGGAGTGCGTGTAATCCAACATCTTGTTTAATGTAATTTCAATAAATTGAAAAATGTATGTTTCATTAAGAGTTGATGCTACATCCAAGTAAGACACTATAGTTTGATCAGCTGGTAATTGGCAGGAATTGTTAGGCTTTTACCAAAATGCTGAACAGTAGACCTATGTTAAGAGTGATATAGTTAACCTGCCTAGTCAATATTGTGCATGTTTAAGAAAGTAGTCCAAGTGTGGGACTTGAATAAATGAATTATGATGCTTTTGGCGAGATGTCACAAGACAATTCTCGAAATAAAATATATTGATGTTAATCCGCCATAATATAAGGCCCGCCGATTACGAGCTGATCAAACAATTGAGACTAAATTATATCGAGTTGACTATAAATGATTATTTCATTGTAACCAGGATTTCAATTGGAATAGCCCATTAGGCCACCTGTTACAGAGGACATATCACAGACACGGCTTAATTGAAATGTTGTAATTGTTTATTGTGCTTATTAATCTAATCAAAATGATAGATAACCACCAGTTTCCAGTGATATGGACATGACTGCCTCATCAAAATGTAACATAGGATCCACATATAACAGTCATATAACACTACATTATGTGAATATTGTCATTTCAAGAAGACCCAATGTTGCATGTGGAGGAATCATACTTTTCAATAACCATCAAAACTGATGGGTGCGCCAGTCATTTTGATACAGCTTGTAGAAACAGGTCTAACATATTCATACCAATTAATGAAATGACATGTGCTAAGCTTCTCAAAGTTTTAAGAGTTTTTTTACACGAAGAGTAGAGTAAGAGCAAGTCATGAAACACATCCACCATTTATATTTTCAACTAGTTTTATGTGGTTTTGTAATGATAAAGACAGTACTAAAGTCATAGCAAGGAGTATTTTTTTCATCATGAATAAGATGCTGGATGTTGTTAGTATACGGTAATATTAAGAAAAGAGATTATAAATCCTCACCCTGCTAGATTACTGTATTCGGCCTAATTATAAATCTCTCTCTCTCTGTGTCAGGTGGCGCTGTGTAGCGCTGCTGTGGTCTTCACAAGAGTACGCCATCTCACTCGATCTGATGCCAAGTGCGTTGCACCTTGCATTCCCTGGTTAGAAACCAGCTTCACGTCATTAGTCCAAGATGTTGGTGGACGTCCTCTTCCTCGTTGCCTTCCATAGCCCCTTGCAAAATCTGTTTTTCTACACCTCCATGTTTCCTGACAATATGGCCAAAGTACTTCAGCTTTCTCTCCATTATGCCGCTTCTGATGGTTAGACTTGTACCAATCTTGTCGAGGATCCAGGAATTTGTTCTCCTGTCTTTCCATGTCACTCGTAGAAGCCTCCTGTAACACCACATCTCAAAAGCATCTACTCTTTTCCTATCATTCTTGGTCATAGCCCAAGACTCGCATCCATAAGTGGCAATGGAAAACACAGTTGCACGGGAAGTAGGCGTACCTTGAGGTCAATGGATAGGCCTCTGCTTTTCCATATGCTTGACATGCCCTGCACAGTTGTCCTTGCAATAGCCAGTCTTCTCTTAATTTCAGTTGTGCTGTCACCACTGTTGTTAATCATTGAACCCAGATATTCAAATTGCTTCACCTCCTCAATCTGCTGTCCATCTATCACAAACTCATCACTTTTCCGCTCTCTGTCTACAACCATTATTTTTGTCTTCTTTGTGTTCAGGAGAAGGTGTTTTTCTTCGCTGGCCTCTTTGATGCGCTTCAAAAGTTCAATCAGCTCTACTCTGCTGCTACAAATAAGAGTGGTATCATCGGCGTACCTCTTGTACCTCTAGTAATTCTTGTACCGCCAAACTTCACTCCACCTTCAAACCCCTCCAAAGCTGTTCTCATTATGTCTTCAGAGTAGATGTTAAATAGGTTTGGTGATAGCACACAGCCCTGTCGTAAGCCTCTTCCAATCTTGAACCAATCTGTGTCTCCACTACTTGTTCTGACTGCCGATTCTTGGTCTTCATATAAGCAGCTGATCAGATCCACAAGATGACTTGGGAAACCCATCTTTTCATAGTTTCCCACATCTGAGGGTGGCTAACACAGTCAAAAGCTTTACTGTAATCTATGAAGCACATGTAAAGAGGAAGTCTATGCTCTCTGCATTTCTCAATCACATTCCTGATATTGACAATTTGGTCCCTAGTACCCCTTCCTTCACGAAATCCTGCCTGCTCATCAGCTATTTCTTCCTCCATTTTGTTCTTCATTCTCTTGATGATGATCTTCAGAAGCACTTTACTTGCATGACAAATCAGGCTGATGGTCCGGTGATTGGCACACTCTTTCAAATTTCCTTCTTTGGCAGTGGAATAAATACTGCCCTGCACCAGTCTCTCGGCCATTTCTTCTTTTTCCAGATGATACCACATAGACGCCACATTAGGTCTATCCTTCTTTCCCAGTTGCCTTCCACAACTCAGAAGCTACATTATCAATGCCAGGTGACTTAGCATTTTTCATTTGTTCCATGGCAAGCTCAACTTCAGATCTCAATGGTGGAGGTTCTTCCTCACTCGTTTCACACTGTACATACACCTTGTCATCTTGTGCCTCAAACAGCTGGGAACTATACTGAACCCATCGCCTTTTGATGTCTACACTTTCGGTAAGAGTGTTACCTTTCTCATCATTTATAACATCCATCCTGGGGTCCACTTCTTGGTAAGTTCTTTGGCAATACCAAAAGCTATTTTTGAGTCACCCTTACATCTTTCCATTTCCACACATTTCCTTTCGATGTAGTTTCTTTTGTCCTCCTTAACACTTTTGGAGACCTCTTTGTTTAAGCGTGCCCATTCTTCCTTTCCTCCATCTGCTTTTGCTCTCTTCCTGTCATCAGCTAGGTTTAAGGTCTGCTGAGAGATCCACGGCTGTTTCCGTTTCATCTTTCTAGGGATGTACTTCTTTGCTGTGCTCTGGACTGCTTCTTTCATGTCTTCCCACAATTCATTTGGGGTCTGCTCCTCTTCATTAACTTTCAGTAACTCATCAAACCTGTTCTTCACATCTACTGAATATTGAGTGGGAATGTTGTCAACATCATACCTGGTAGGTGGTGCATTGCCTCTCTTAGCTCTCAGTTTTAGTTTTACTTTGGCTACAAGTAGCTGATGGTCACTACCACAGTCAGCGCCTGGTCGTGTCCTGACATTTTGGAGTGATGTTCTCCACCTCTTCCTGACCATGATGTAATCGATCTGGTTTCTTGTTCTATCTCCTGGGCTCATCCAAGTCCACAGTCTCCGTGGATGATGCTGAAATAATGTGTTCCCAATGACTAGGTTATTAGCTTCACAAAATTCCTCCAGTCTGTCTCCACGTTCATTTCTGATCCCAAGTCCATATTGGCCTATACACCCAGTTTTCTCCTTCATTTTGCCAATCTTAGCATTCCAATCCCCAGTATTATAAATTATAAATAGTGCCATAAATAAATAAATAAACAAATTTGAAACATAGAAAATTGGGATCTACACACACAAACATCAAAATTATCATAATCCTGAACTGGAAAGTTTAGACTTTAAAGTGTAATTGTATTGAAAGGTATTTAATGGAATTTACTTGTGCAGGTGTATTGAATGCTTTGGGTTGATGATATTCTTTAATGGGTACTTATTATTAGGTTGAATATACCATTTGAACTTAAAACCATTTTTCAAAATCAGCTTGTGTTTCATACTTCATGATAATGTTCATTTATGATTAGATTGTAGTCAAATTCCAAGTTTATCAAGTTTGTTTGAAGGTGGTACTACACCCCTGATAAATGTTTAACTATTTTTGCATTTTTCTCAAAAAAATAATAACACACTGGTAAAAAAAAGTTATGTATATTATAGGGGCAAGGAATCCAGTTACTACACTGGAATTTTAGTGACTCAAGACAAGCAGTATATTATTTATGATAAGAAAAGAGGTACCGCTAGAATGTACCTCATTTCTTATTAATGAACCACTTGTCTTGAATCACTGAATTTTCGGTGAAGTAATTGGATTCCTTGCCCCTATAACATACATTACTTTTGTTACCAGTGTGTAGCTATTTTGTGAGAAAAATGCAAAATTAGTCACAAAATTTGTCAGAGGGTGTAGTACCACCTTAATCTATGCATATGTTACGATTGTAAAGTCTTTTTGTAGTTACATTCCAAACGTATTTTGATTATATATATGTATTGTGCCCTATACAACTCAAGTATGCATTTACAGCTCTGCTTGGGAGTGGTATTAGTTTATATGTTGACCTCTATAAGTATACTTTTCCCTGACAAAAACATGTGTAAACAAATCTATAGCTATATTTAGAACTGTAAGGGTCTGGTTTTCAAAAACAGCCATTTGAGATTGGCAAAATAGTTGTTAACTTTTACAGTAAAATATATTTTTCCAAACAAACAGAGGTATTTCTGATATGATTAATTCTGAAAATTGTATGGTTTTGGTTTCTAAATCAGATATTTGAGATAGACATTATATTAACTAAAAGTTTGTTACCTTTAACCACAAATTTATTACCAAATTATCATTAAATTTACATTGTAAATATATCAAGTTATATGGTAAAATGAAGTTTCATTCGCTTAAAGGAGTATTTTGTGATCCTAGCATCCTCTTTTTATGACATTTTTCAGTACATATCCACGAAAAAAGCATATTCCCAAAATTTCAGTTGATTCCGATTTTGCGTTTGCGAGTTATGCATGATTATGTGTATTACACTGCTCCATAGACAATACGTTGTAATTCAAATTTCGCGATATCTTTGCTAAGCGAATTAATCTGCAAGAAATATTTTGTACATAAACATTATGTAGCCAGAGTATTCCAGTGATATAAAAATCTCAACTTTTTTTGAGAAAAGTGGGGGGATGAGGCTGTGGATCACGAAATGCCCTTTTAAGTTACTAACAAATTCATTATGTATTAAAAGTTTATAGTGTGAGTTTGTAACAACTTCTGACTGTGTAATGATCAAAAAATGGTGATAATGTGACCTAAGAAAACTTTCAGCACAAATTTTGTTAAATTAACTGAGACGAAAATACCTATAGATATTGGTAGCGTGGATCTTTCCTGTGTTATTTCCTGTGTTAGCGTGCATCATTTCACACTGATTGCCGTTCATTAGGTTCTCTTTCATACTTGGGTACCAAAGAAAACCATCTCATAAACTGGGACAATCCTAAAATCCTAACGATGGATGACACAAGAAACACCGGATGGATAAGGTCTGGATCCGGAGGAAATCACAGTCAGGTATGAAGGAGAACCTAATGAACGGTGATGAGGGGGCATTCCAACTTAGTCACATTACTGACCAATTAATCCAGAGGGCGTCATACCGTCCAACAAAGGATCAATTGGAATTGGCCATTGAAAAGGCAACAGATTGGATTGCCAAAACTATATGGAAAACAAGTGAGTTTTTCTTGGAATTTTACTGTGAAAATTTTTGTAATCAACATATGAAGCAAATTTTACAGTTTTACAATTTAGGCCCGAGAATCAAATTCCAAAGGCTATGTGAAATAATCATTTCTCCATAAATACCCAGAAACTTCTACATGGGACCTTAACCTTATAGGGAATGGACCTCACATGTACACAATGTCAAGTCACACTTCGTCCTTGGATCTTTTTCAACATAAAATGTATGTATGTTTATGAATGTTGATGTGCAATGTAAAAAATATGATTTATTATTTCCAGAATTGTCAATTTGTGCCAATATGTTCATTTGTTTTGTATAGATGAAATATAGTAATATTTTGAATAAATTGAGAATATTAAAATTGAGAAATGCAGATTGTTTTCAATAATTATGCCAAAGGTTTTGTATTTGGTTACTATATCAAACTCACATAGAAAATTTGCTCAGATACTGCAAAAGTTTTTGCACGAAATTTCTAACTGTGGGGGTAAAGCTTCCGGTCCCCTGGAACATGCAGCAGTTTTATCCTTTATTTCTATCATGTTTCCACCTTAGCACCCCCAAACAAAAAAGGGCACCAAGGCAGAAAAGTGATAAAAAATATGTCTGGAAGTTGACAAAGACATGAGGCACAAAGGCAAGACTGAAGAAGGGCAGGTAATGCCCTTGGTGGGCTCCCTGAAAATCCCTGAAATTGTGATCTGCCTGGTCTATATTGTGCATGTTAAAAAGGTAGACAAAGTACAGGACTAATTTGTAATAATTCTGGAAAGATGTCAGAAGACAATTCTCCAAATAAAATAACTTGATATTAATCTGCGATGTTACAAGACCCGGCGATTATGAACTGACAGTGGGCTCCCTTACAAGTACCATTATATTGCACTTACAGGTAAAATATACATAATATTATAAACAAACAAATTTTACATACATAAACCATAACACCATGCCAACAGTGGCGTAACTAGGGTTGGTAGCACCTGGGGCAAGAAACAATATTGGCACCCTAACCCCACCCGAGAATATCTTAGACGCGGGCAGTGGCGTAGCTAGGGGTTGTGGCACCCAGGGCTAAGGATATATATTTTCCGGCAAACTATTCCAGTTTTTGATAGCATTAAAATAAAAAGAACCAGAACTTAAAATGACTTGATCCTGGGGTCTTGAAAATTGTAGTCCCCCCCCTTGTAATATTGATGCACCTTTGTCAGTCTGGTAAAATTCTCATTCATGTAGTCAGTTATTTAGACAGAGCTGCTCAGCTCTGTTATTTATATTTAAAATGTAGATTTTGAAAGTCAGAATGACTGATGTGATACCGAAAATCCTTATTCAGGATGAAACGAATGATTTTGTTTTGTGCACATTGAATTCTTTGAGCATGATATTGGAAATGCCTGCATATCAAGATGAAATTGAGTAGGTAAAAAGGTAAAAAACAAAAGCTGAGCAGATTGGGCTTTTTTTAATGTTGTGATTAAAAAATTTGCTTGCCTATAGGAATTTTAGCCGAGAATTTACTCTCTTAATTATATTAAAAACAATTTGTTCGCCATCAAGATATTGATTTAGTTCGAGCCCAAAACTAAAGACTGTTTTGCGTTGATAATTTGACCGTCACATGTGATGAAAAAATCAGGATATTTGTTTAGTTTACGCTTGGATCCAAATAGAATCGGTTCAGTTTTGCCCATATAAAGCAACAATTTGTTTTCAATTAACCATTTGTTACAACTTTGCAGAGAAGTGCTAGGATTCTTACCAATTTTGTCTGGGTCTTTGTCCGACCACACCAGGGCACTGTCATCCGCATATTGTAATAGTAACAATCAACAGAGTTTGACTTTATTAACATAACATAGAAATAAAAGAAGCCCTAAGATACTGCCCTGAGGCACCCCGCATGTTATTGTAAGGGGATCAGACTCAACCCTATTGATGTTAACAATCTGCTTTCTATCAGAAAGATAAGAATGGAACGACATAGCCGACAACCTATTGCACAGAATTTGATGGTCTACACTGTTTAATGCCCTGGATGTCCAATAAGATCATCCCTGTGTAGTAACCGGAGGCTGTTTGTTTTCTAGTAATAGGATCTTGCAAATGAATGAGGATGATACCCTAAAACCAGACTGAAATTGATAAAAAGCTTGTTTTTAACCAGGTAATTGTCCATTGTTTTTACGAGGAAAGGAAGAATGGGCACGCTTAAACCAAACAAAAAGGTGTACCAAGAAACTACTTCGAAAGGAAGTGCGTGGAAATGGAAAGATGTAAGGGTGACTCAAAAACAACTTTTGGTATTGTCAAAGAACTTTAATTGTTGTGGACCCAGGATGGATGTTATAAATGATGAGAATGGCAAAATGCTAACAATCTTACCGAAAGTGAAGATATCAAGAGGCGATGGTTTCAATATAGTTCCCAGCTGTTCGAGGTATAAGATGAAAAGGTGTATGTACAGTGTGAAACGAATGAGGAAGAACCTCCACTATTGAGATCTGAAGTTGAGCTTGCTATGGAACAAATGCAAAATGCTAAGTTACCTGGCATTGATAATGTAGCTTCTGAGTTGTGGAAGGCAACTGAGAAAGAAGGGATATCCCTAATGTGGCGTCTATGTTGTATTATCTGGAAAAAGAAGAAATGGCCGAGAAACTGGTGCAGGGCAGTAGTTATCCACTGCCGAAGAAGGGGAATTTGAAAGAGTGCGCCAATCACCGGACCATCAGCCTAAAGTACTTCTGAAGATCATCATCAAGAGAATGAAGAACAAATTGGAGCAAGAAATGTCTGATGAGCAGGCAGGATTTTGTGAAGGAAGGGGGACTAGGAAAGAGGAAGTCTGTGCTCTCTGTATTTCTCAATCACATTCCTGATGTTTACAATTTTGGTCCAAGAGATAGCAAGAATTTCTTTGACAAAAATGACCAGGTGTCTTGTTATGATAGTTGATTAGAACATCCCATGGGGCATCTGAAAAGTGAAGTCTTGAGTGGCGTGAGCGGTGGAGCATGACATCAGAGGTCAATGACCTCAAATTTGACCAATTTTCCTGTATTATTCGTTTTATGCATACCATTTATTAACAACAGCCTCGATTTTCACATTATTGGTGTCTAATGAAAGATATTAAAATTATCTATCAAAACAAAAACGTCAAAATTTAGCATTTTTACCCATATTTTCCAAATTGACCTGACATAAAACTTATAATTTCCTGAACAGTGTGGGTGTATTACTTAAACATTCTTACTCAAAAACTGACCCATTATGTTGACAAAAAGATGACCAAAAACAATGTGTGTGGGTAAAGTCGTTTTGGACAAGAACATTTAAAGTGCAATAACCTCTTAAATTTACTAAATTTCCTATGTAAGAGGTTTTCTGCACATCTGTGTATGCCAACCCCCCTCCAGGTATTTTTGGGACTTTCCGCTTGCCTGCACATTGGCCAGCGGGGGGATTAGCCGCTGAGGGCGCTTTTTTCAAAATGGCCGCCAAAATCACAAAATTACCATAACTTAGTCAATGAAGCTCCTAACAGCATAATTCTGATGTCTACATCCATGTTTTCAGGGGCAAGGATTCCAACAGTATCACGTACAATGGCAATAGGATCTAAATTTCCAAGATGTCTGCCATAATTTCAATATGGCCGACACTGAAAACCAAAATTGCCTATAACTCCGTTCTTGATGCTCCTAGAGCATGGTTTAAATGTCTATACCTATGTTTTCAGTGTCAACGTATCCATTATAAATATCACTGGACTAATAATTGTAATATGGCGACACAAATGTTAAAATGACTCCCTGAGAAAAACCTAATTCTTGTCGATTTATTAATTTCTGAGATTCATGTGAGGCTGATTTTTCGGATGTATACCCATGAAAGTATACCTATTATACCCTTGGTTTAGGGTCGATAAATCAAACCAATTGCAAAATCTCCTCAGAGAAAAGGGTGTCGAGAATCAGCCCATTTTATACTTCTAGTACCTAATTCTAACTATGCTCCTAAAGGTCCGTTCATACTACCACCGCATTTGCGATGCGTTGCTTTGCGATGCGGTGCGTTGTCGCACTGCATCGTACTGCAAGTACTGTATTGCGATATCGCAATAAAGTTAAATACATTTTAACTTGGAAATGCGACGAGTTGCGTTGAGTTGCGGCAAAAGTAATCAATATATCGGCATCGCAAAGCAACGCATCGCAAATGCGGTAGTAGTATGAACGAACCTTTAGTGTTGTTTCAAAGCCCATATCAAGAACAATTCCTGTTCCCAATAACAGTCATACACTGTTAGTCTGTCGGCAATTGGTCACTGACCAGTGGCGAGATGGTGTTGCCAGAGGCCGTAGATTTAGAGCCAAACTTCTTTGGAATGTTCTTGATAACGGAATTGTAAACCCCCGCCAAATAGTGACGCAGACCCTGTTGCGCTGAAGAACATTAGGCCTACCATCCCATACGTGTCAGATCTATCTGAAAAAACTTCGTAGGACCTTCAGCCAACATCAGATCCCCGTCTCTTTCAAACCTACCAACACTTTGATTGAGAGTGGACAAAAGCTGGTTAACCCAAAAGACAAGCCACCCAAAGACAAGCAGAGCAATATTGTCTATACCATTGAATGCAAGGTCAACAATTGCCAGCATCAGTTGTGGGGACTCTGTAGTGTATACGCATTTGGGCAGCACGAATCACACCTTCGACAAAAAGGACGTTGTGATTTTAGACTTGGAGCACAAGTGGTACGAAGGGGGGGGTAAAGGAAGCGATCTATGTCAAGAAAGAACAGCTTTCACTCAACAGAGGCGGCGGCTTGCGTCACAATTTGGCGGGGGCTACAATTCCGTTATCAAGAACATTCCAAAGAAGTTTGGCTCTAAATCTACGGCCTCTGGCAACACCATCTCGCCACTGGTCAGTGACCAATTGCCGACAGACCAACAGACGGTCTGAAGATGCACCTAGGATAAGGTGTGAAACCGTTGCCTCTCAAAACCGTGAGTCCAGATAAAATATAGTTTAAAGAATCTAATTTTATAATATCAGCAGTAAATACCCCAACAATAGGGAGCTACTTCGTAAACCCCTTTGACACCAATAGGCAATGCCGATAGCTAACCCAGCACCAATCAGCAATAGGGCTTCACAAACACGGATATTAGGAGTTGAAAGCTAGCTTAGCAACAATCAGCAATTGGAAGCTACTTCATCAACACCAGTATCAGTAGTGGATAGCTACTTTAGCAACAATCGTCAACTGGGAGCTACTATATCAACACCAATATCAGCAGTAGATAGCTAGCTTAGAGCCAATGAACAATAAGGCTGTAAGCTACTTCATCAGCAACAATCAGCAAATGGAAGCTAGTTCATCAACACCAATATCAGCAGTAGATAGCTAACCCAGCAGCAATCAGCAATATGAAGCTACTTCTTCAAGACCAATATCAGCAGTAAATGGTTACATTAGAGCCAATGAACAATTGAAAGCTTATTCATCAGCACCAATATCAGCAGTAGGTAGCTATCTTAGCGCCAATGAACAATTGAAAGCTACTTCATCAACATAATCAGCAAAAGTAAGCTACTTCATCAACACCAATATCAGTAGTACATGGCTAACACAGCAGCAAGCAGCAATTGGTAGCTACTTCTTCAACACCAATATTAGCAGTAGATGACTACCTTAGCGCCAATGAACATTTACTTCAATTGAAAGCTCCTTCATCAACACCAAACAGCAATAGGAAGTTACTTCATCAACGCCAATATCAACAGTAGATAGCTAAACCCAGCAGCAATCAGTAATTGGTAGCTACTTAAATATCATCACCTATACCAGCAGTAGATAGATACCCCAGTACCAATCAGCAATTGATAGCTACTTTATCAACACCAATATCTGAATACCTTAACAACAACCAGCAATTGGGAGCTACTGCATCAACACCAGCATGACCAGTATCACCAGTACAGTAAACTCAGCACCAATCAGCAACTGGGAGCTACGTCATCAAGCTATACTCTTAGCTATCGTTTCATTTTTTCGTCTGAAGAATCTCTTTGAATTAATCCTTTTACAAATAGAGTTACTGAATATGATTAGATTAGTTGTTGATCTTGGAGTTGGGACATCGACTGTTCAGTGCACAAGTGGGTAAGTGCAATAGCTGCCACGTGTAGCTGTCATGTGTATACGAGTACAATGTACTATATTGCCAAATGTTCACAGGACAGCTATTGCACTTACCCACTTCTGGCAATAGACATGTCATTATTTATGATTATTTATGGTGTCACAATTGATGCCATTTTGAAAAAGCGCTCTCACCGCCTCACCCACCGCTGGCCAATGTGAAGGCAAGCGGATTTCAAAACCTCAATGTATTGCCTGAAATCCTTGATTCCGACAACATGGCATATGCATCAGAGACATGCTCCTTAGAGCTTCAACGACTGAGATATAGGCAAAATTGATTTAAATGGCAGCCATTTTAAAATTCAGTGGCAGCCATCTTGGAACTTTGTGTCCTGGGCTGTTCTTAGTGATTTTATTAGACTCCTTGACCCTGCAAACATGGGTATAGACTTTAAAACTATGCTTGCAGGAGCTTCAAGGACTGAGATATAGGTAATTTTCATTTTCAATGTCGGCCATTTTGGAAATTTAGGTTTCCTATTGTTGTAGGTGATACTATTGGATTCCTTGACCTTAAAAACATGGGTGTAGACATCATAATTATGCCGCTAGGAGCTTCACTGGTCTATGTTGATTTTTGTGATTTTGGCGGCCATTTTGTAAAAAAAAGCACCTCATCGCCTCACCCACCGCTGGCCAATGTGCAGGCAAGCGGGTTTCAAAACATGAATGCACTAGAGTCCCAAAATACCTGCCTCCATAAATCCCCTTGGGGTGGGGGGTTGGCATAGCCCACAGTCTATATGTGCAGAAAACCTCTTACATTGGAAATTATTTAAGAGGTCATTGCACTTTAAATGTCCTTGCCCCAAAACGACTTTACCCACACACATTGTTTTGGTCATCTTTTGTGAACACAAAGGGTCAGTTTTTGAGTAACAATGTTTTAGTAATACAACTACACTTTTCAGGAAATTGTAAGTTTTATGTTAGGTCAATTTGCAAAATATGGGTAAAAATGCTAAATTTGGACGTTTTTGGCTCAAAATTAGGATCGAAACATTGTTAAATATCATTGATATTGATTTTGGTTGATAGATAATTTTAATATCTTTCATTAGACACCACAAATGTGACAATCGATGCGGTTGTTAATAAATGTCATGCATAAAACGAATTATACAGGAAAATGGGTCAAATTTGAGGTCATTGACCTCTGATGTCACGCTCCACCGCTCACGCCACTCAAGACTTCACTTTTCAGACGCCCCATGGGATATTCTATACAACTATCATAACAAGACACCTGGTCATTTTTGTCAAAGAAATTCTTGCTATCTCTTGGACCAAAATTGTAAACATCAGGAATGTGATTGAGAAATACAGAGAGCATAGACTTCCTCTTTGCATGTGCTTCATAGATTACAGTAAAGCTATTGAAGCTTTGTTAGCCATCCTCAGATGGGTTACCAAGTCATCTTGTGGACCTGATCAGCCGCTTATATGCCATGTGAGGCCAAGAATCTGACGGTAAAACAAGTAATGGGGACACAGATTGGTTCAAAATTGGAAGAAGCTTACGGCAGGGCTGTGTACAATGTACTATCACCGAACCTATTTAACATCTAATTTGAAGACCATAGAGAGCAGATTTGGAGGGGTTCGAAGGTAGAGTGGAGTTTGGTGGTACAAGGATTACTAACCTGAGGTACGCAGATGATACCACTCTTATTTGTAGCAGCAGAGTACAGCTGATTGATCTTTTGAAGCGCATCAAAGAGGCCAGTGAAGACAAAAAGCCTTCTCCTGAATACAAATAACACAAAAATTGGTTGTAGACAGAGAGCGAAAAAGTGATGAGTTTGTGATGGAGGGACAGCAAATAATTATAATTAGCAACATTGGTGATTGCACAACAATTGCTGAAATTAAGAGAAGACTGGCTATTACGAGGACAACTGTGCAAGGCATGTCAAGCATAATATGGAAAAGCCGAGGCTTATCCATTGACCTCAAGGTATGCCTTTACTTCGTTCAACTGTGTTTTTCATTGTTACTTACGGATGCGAGTCTTGGGCTATGACCAAGAATGACGGAAAACTATAGTTGATGCTTTTGAGATGGTGTTACAGGAGGCTTCTGCAAGTGACATGGACAGACAGGAGAACAATTTTCTGGATCCTAGACAAGATAGGTACAAGTTTAACCATCAGAAATGTCATAATGGAGAGAAAGCTGAAGTACTTCAGCCATATTGTCAGGAATCATGGAGGTTTTACATACATGCAATTTGAAGCAGCGATTGAAGGCCTTTGAATCAGCGGCAGATGTTATATGTGGCGTTCAAAGTTGGTAGGATCTTAGCATAAAGTGAGTAGCGGTAGAAGTCTTTGTTGGTGGGATAATGTTGTAGTTATTGTAGTTTAAAGGTTGATTTTGACGGGTTGCTGATCTGCTGTTCTGGTTGCAGGAAAGATGACTATTAACGATGGATGGAGTAGATGGGTGGATCTCCTTGTAAACTGTAGTGAGCCTGGCTATAGTGCGACGATTCTGAAGGGTGTCCCATTTGAGATTGAGCAGCATGTTTGTAACATTATTTGTCTTTCTGTAGTCACTGGTTACAAACTTGGCAGCTCTTCTCTGAATTTTCAAGGTTGTTGAATGGCTTATCTACAAATGGCACTACAGTATTCCAATCTTGGACAGACGAGAGTTGCGCCGTAGAAGGTCAAGTATTTTATTGGATCTAGAAATGGTTTGGTTAGTATGTTTGGTCCAGCTAAGATTATCACACACCTGCCCAAGTATTTCTCATGATGAGAATCTGGGCTAGGTCATTATCAGTCCAGCCAAGATCGCCCACTCCTAAATCCACGCTGTCTGTCACATTGGAGGGAGAATTTATCCATGTGATCCATGATATTGCTGTGTATTATATGTTCTAACTGCTTGCTTGGAATACATGTAAGTGATACAGGGTAGTAATTAGATGGTGAAGACCTGTTCCCCTTCTTGTAGATGAGCGTAACATTCCGATTGACAAAGATATTTTGAAGTATTGGAGCAGCACTGGTGGCACATTCTCTGAGAACAAGAGCTGGTATCGGGACCTGCGGCTTCATGGGCCTGAAGATTTTTCAATAACTTTTCAACACCTGCAGTTGTAATGTTGATGTCCGGCATCTTCGGAACTGATGAAATGTCTTTCCTAGTGAAAACCGAACAAAACTGTTGGTTCAGTGTTTCTGCTTTCTCCTTTGCACAGTGGCGTGCACAAAGGTGGAGAGGGGGAGGCCCAGTTTCAGTCGGGGGGAAATGGTCATTCGGGGGAACTGGAGTGGTCACTGTTCATGGCAGTTTGAGCCGGAAAATTTTCTTAAAAGATCATTAAGATGAAACAATGAATAGTGCATTAAACTTAGAGTAAGCTTTACTACTTTACCCCTCTAAAAACGGCCATATTTAGAAATTTAGAAACCCTAATATCCCAATTTTTTTTATTTTAGTCGCTAGCGCCTATAATCCTTTTTCCCCCTCTCACTTATTAAAACCACCTAAAAAATTGGGCCAACCTTTTGGGCGCAGTCATTCGGGGAACAGGATTGTGTGCCCCTCAGTCAAAAATATCCTGCGCACGCCACTGCGTGTAGTCCAGCATTCTGTTTACCTTACCTTTGTTCTGTTAAAATCCTACTTGACAAAATGACTACTTCCTAATTGACCTTGATTGCGGTTGCAGGCAGACGATTTTGGAATTTTAGAAATTTTGTCTTGTGAGGCGTGCCATAATTATTGTATGGTTTAGTCTCCCAAGCGTGTCACTAATTATTAGCCGTACTAGCCAAGTTCAACTTAAATGGTAAACTTTTTTTTTAAAAACGAGCAAATTTTCGTTATTGACGCTACCTTATTTTTAACACCGGTATTTAAGTAACACAACGTCAAATATTTAAATTCAATGATGGGATTATACTGAATAACGTTTTTCAGACCCTCGTCCAGGATTCGACAGCGGTTCTCTTCACGTTATTAGCCTTTACGCTACTTCTCCTTAGCATCAGAATAATTTGGAAACCTAAAATTTTCCTCCAGGGCCTCAATTCAGGTGGCCCATACTAGGTAATCTACCTAGTCTAGATCCAAAGCAGCCATATAAAACACTCAATCAATTGGCGCTTAAATACGGACCAGTTTTCCGCCTTCAATTTGGATCTTTTCCTGTGGTTATTCTCAACGATTTTGAATCAGTGCGTCAGGCGTTTCTAAACCAAGCTGCTGAATTCGATGACAGACCTAAACTTCTTGTTTTTGAAGTGGGAATTGCATGTCCTGAAAAAGGTATGAGCTATTATTTGATTTGCATCAATTTAAAAAAAACACCGCCATTTTGCTTTTTTAGAATGAACATTTTCAAATTATCACTGTCGTAAAAATACTCGATTACGTTTGTACAAAAACCCACAAAAACATCTATCTTATGAATGTCTCATTATTGTAAGCTTTTCCTCCTTTCCCAATAGTGGTACAGTGATGAATGAGAGCAAGAGAGAAGGAAATATTGTTGTAGGAGAGCACGATCAGTGGAAACTCTCTGAAAATGTCATTGATTAATGTCCCACACCGTCATCGTCCCTATATCTTCGTGTTAAAATTGCCGTGATAGTACGATGAATCCTCACGTTTTTCAACAACTACGCATGGTGATTTTGTTCGAGATAGGCCGTGCGACTCAGGCTAAGCATACAATTTGAGATTTTGAGAGCCTGCCACACTGTTTCTATTCTATGTTTTACGATTTTCGCATGATCAATATATGGCTGGCCGTAACCGCCACAACGTGGAGCTGCTACGCGTAGCTTACTTTTCGCTTCGCGGAGCTAAATTGACCAATCATGTTAGATCTTTTCATTACGCGGAGCCAGTGGATGCATCCTCGTTCCAGAGAGAAAACTCTTGCCAAAATTAATGTTTACTATGGGGATTTTAAATGAATCGATTGTAAATAAACCACGACCAGTTGTACAGGATCAATACCATTGTTTGATTAGTGTATAGTCAATGTTACCTTGCATGCATGTGTCATGTGTGTGGCGTGTTTGTTTGTTTGTTTGTTTGTCTACTGTGTCAGGCCAGGATCACTGACACCCACGGTACTGATACTCTCATACTATCACGGTGATCATATTGTTGAATGTTGTTGACTTTAAATTAATCATGATGCAGTCATGTCTACAGTAGAACTCACCACGACCTTTGAAGGACTTAAACCCTATTAAAAGCTATTAAACCAAGATAACACTCAATGAAAACAGCTCAACTATGTTACATCATATCTTCTCTGGTTAAATACACACTGCACTTGTGTCTGTTTTACCTGTGCAATGAGCAATGAGCTGGTATTATAGTTTCAGTTGGGTGAACGATTATAAAGCGAACGCAAGGTAACAATACTGTGGGCTTTTGTTTACGAAATGAGACAATAGTCTGCTTATTGTTAACCAGCGTTCTTGAAAATGAGAAGCTTAATGACTTAACACGATTTAGAAATAATTTCTTCATATTTTTTGGTACAAAAGTACCAATATTTTCAAACACCTAAATTAGCTAAAAATTTAGGACATGTTACAAAACTATATTTTCTAGAATTTCAGAGAATACTTTAAATATTGGCCGGTTATTTTTTACACAGTGACGTCAACTAGGCAATGGCCTATACTTCTAACATACACTATTTGTAGAGGTCACGCGTCAATGGTGAGCGCACTGAGTATTGTGTATAGGAAAACGGACAGTAACTACAGTATGTATGGCCTACTACTAGTATATAAAGTAAATCCGAACTGGTTTGCAGTTTGCTGAAGGTCGAATCCCGCAGGCCACACCGCGCAAGTTATACAAATTAGCTCCCGGCGATACACTGCAGATCGCAGAACTGTGTGCATGGTTTACCACCACTCTGCCTAGCTATATAGTTATGTACAATACTGTATGAGTCCCGGTATGAGTTTCTTATGAGTGCATGTCCATCTTAATAATAAGTCGGTTCGTACTTTTCATAAACTACTTTTGAATCATAACTTTCGTGACCGAGGATATCTTGCAACTACGTGACGCTCGTCTGGCAAATTCTTAATGAATAAATTCGCTTCACGTAATGAGTAAGTCGTACTTGATTGGTCAGTTTTACCTCCGAGTAATGAAAAACTCTAACATGATCATGATTGGTCAATTTGGCTCCACGGAGCAAAAATTCAGCTACGCGTAGCAGCTCCACGTTGTGGCGGTTGCGGCCTACCATATCAGTATCCCATATGATATTTCTATTGCAAGAAAATTTTATTTGTTGTCACGTAAATCACAGGTTTCGTTTAAATTAACTACCTGGAAATTAAATTAACTATTAATTAGTGAGGACCGGTAGTTTGCTGTGGATATGTTTAACTGCAATTTTGATGTAAAACATTTGAAATCCGCTGTAAAAAATGTGATAATATTCAACTCTTTGAGAAAATATTTATATAAAGGAATGCATGTAAAACCAGGTGCAATACAATGTACATTATTGACACACTATCACTCTCTTTATCTACGTCAATAATAGAATAATCGATTTCAATCGAATTGAATACCTTGCTCCATTTTGAGTTTGTCGTTGACTACTGAGCGACCTAGCGATCGATTGCTAGCCAATCAGATAGAACTCCTTCAGTTTCTTGCGTTCAGTGAAATACCACTCGCCTGTCGCTCACTACCACTCGCCCGTCGCTCACCAACGGAGTATTAAATTTATATTTATCATATAGGGCGTCGACACTGTGTGTCCATTATGTAGAATATGAAAGTGAGAGAGAAAATAATTATCATTCAAATATTAGCCTACATTTATATTAAAGGCATATATTGCTCGGACAACATCATATCATTGGCAAGCTAATATTATGAGGACAATGAAAATGACCCTTTTTGAGAAAATAAGACGTTTAAAATTGATATTCCGCAAAAACCAACTGCAAGCGGTGAGTTCCTTCGAACGAGACAGATTTGACCTGAAAAAAGTTGACGTCATGAAATGGTATGTGTGCCCGCTTTGAAAGAATGGACTGTAAATACTCTCAATGCACAGAACGTATACTGTTGTTGTTCTCAGAAAAAGTCTAATCAAGTGCTACAAATTTAATGCTTTTTAAAGATATGGATAAAATCAGCTGCTTCTTGTTAAATATACACAAAGACCACAGATGGAAATTGTCTTGTGCTTTCACCAGCGGGATCATCAGTTGATTGCCACCTTTCTTGGGGAGTTCCGGCCCTCTTATAATCAAGACTCCCTCGAGGTGGGGGGCGGCAGTGAAAGAAACACCACCTCCCGCTGGTGAGCTACTAATAAAACTAAAACTATGCTTCTAGCATCTGTTGCTAAATAAATAATCTGCTTCTCAGAAAATGAAACAGGCACAGGCCAGCCAACCAAAAGAGAAGATCAAGCACTAGTTAGCACCCATACTATGTCAGCATGACAAAAGAAGACGCTTTGCCCATATGGGGATACGCCATCACCGTCAAAAAGGGGATCTGTGTATATATACCCTAAATGACCAAACTAGTCTGTAGTAAGCAGACGAGATCCGGCGCCTCTAACCCTACCATGCAGCTGGAATCTCTTAACCCTAGCTAACTGGAGTTGATATGAAGGAATGAGAACAAGTAAAAGATATGGCTAGCTGGCCTGCCTGATCTGGCTAAGGATACTGATGATGTACTTCACTTTCAGATATCTACTCTTCTGAATGTACTTGGACCACACCCACGACGATCCTGATTCTGCAGCCTCTGACACTGCCCTGCTAACTGACTTTAGCTCTCTTCTGTTGAAGGCTAGATCTCGCAGCCACTTCTGCAAAGAGTGTGCAACAAAACCACGGCAGCCGACTTCGAAGGGGTAGCAAGAAGCCTTCCAACCTCTACCCTTGCATTCTGCTCTCAATTCTGAATACTTGGTCAATTTTCTCTCATGAGCTTCATCAATGTTGTCTTCCCATGGGACAGTCAGCTCTCCAATGATCACTTCTTTTCCAGCCTCTGACCATATGCCAATATCTGGACGCAGTATGGTGATCAATATCTCTCTTGGAAATCCTCCTTTGCCATCCAGATCAGCCCTAATGCACCAGTCGTTTGCTGAAGAATGGATGCTCGATCTTGAACTGGAACTACATGACCTGGACTGAGAGCCCTCCTTCACAAATGATGTAACGCTTGGTCTTGGTTGGAGCTTGTGAAACATTATTTCGATCAACTTGCAGCTTGACTGCCTCCACTATCACTCCGAGGACGTTATTGTGCCTCCAGGTGTACATGCCACTCTCATGAGCAGGTGTACATGCACTCAGAATATGCTGCAAAGTTCCCTTCTTTCCACACGCATTGCAACAATCCGTCTTATCCTCATTCCAAACGCTCAGGTTGGCTGGTGTTGGTAATAGATCATTATGTTGACCTGCACAGAAATGAGATGCGAAGAGGTTCCATCTGCCAAAGCACGCTCCTAGACATGTTGCGTTGTTCAACATTCTCCCACCGTGTCCAAGCGCCTTGCTTAGCTTGACCTACTGCTGTAGCCAGTCTCTTCTCTTTTTCTGCCTCTCTTATCTCCTGCGAAACCAGCTTGCGACGTTCCTTGTCTGAGGAAGACGACCACCATTTGTGCTTAGTCCAACCAAGCCCCTGACGGCCTAGCTGGGTAGCGCCAACCATCTCCTTGTGCTTCAGTCTTGACTCTGCCTCCTCAACTGCCAAGTTCGCTGTCCACTTTCTCCCTGACCTAACATCTGGCTGGGTGTTCTTGATTACCGGGTCCTTTGAGTCTCTTAGGGTCACAAATGATATTGCCTTGGCCACCTTGAACTCAAGGGAACGCACTGGAAAAGTCAACTTAGTCTGGCTGCTAAGCTGCGTGGAGCTCCCAGCCACTTCTTGACAAAGTTGTTGATCTTCCGCTCCATTGCCTCTACATGAGTTATTGCTACCTCATAGACTGTGAGTGGCCACACAATCCGTGGCATATGAGACTATATTGCAAGCACCACAGCTTCAACTTCCTGGGCAAGCCGCACTGATCAATGGCTTCAAGACCTTCGTTGACTTGCCATGCTGTCTCTTTTACTCTTCTTGTATCCTTCAGATCCTCTGTGTACCAGCGCCCGAGGCTCTTCACTGGTTGTGCCTGAATAGTTGGGATTTCCTCTCCACAAAGGGTGAAGTGAAAGTCAGTCAACTTTCCTCGTCTGAGTACAAGGCTCTTCGACTTCTTGGTCTTAAACTTTATCCTACCCACTCCATCAACTGCTCAAGCTTACATAGAATTGCTTCAACTACCTCTGTACTTGGATTAAGGAGGGTAAGGTCATCCATGAATGCTCGTATTGGTGGAAGTTCTTCTGCACCTCTTAATTCTACACCTGGTCCTGCTTTTTCCGCAGCTCTAATAACGACTTCCATTGCTAGCACGAACAGGATTGGAGAAATTGCACAGCCCATTGGTATTCCAACTTCCAGCCTCTGCCATGTGGTTGTGTACTGTGTTGTTGAAAACCGCATACGGAAATCGCTGTACCTTTTCAGGAATCCACATGAATTCCATGGCAAACTCAATCAGTGCATGTGGAACAGAACCATAAGCATTTGCCAGATCGACATTCAGATCCTTTCTCATTTTTTCTTAGATTCCTGTATGATATGCCATATCATACTGGTGTGTTCTAGGCACGCCGGGAACCCTGGTATTCCAGCCTTTTGCACAGATGTATTGACAAAACCGTTCTCGAGCACAAATGATGAAATTCTCTCTGCTAGGATTCCAAACATGATCTTTCCTTCTACATTCAGCAGCGAATTAGGACGGAACTGGCTCAATGTTTTGGAGCATTCCTCCTTTGGGATGTATTACGCCTTCCGCTGTACTCCATGACAGAGGGACCACATCCTGCCTCCATACAACTTTCAGCAACCTCCACAGGAATTTCATTAGCTTCTTGTAGAATTTGTATGGAACTCCATTTGGGCCAGGTGCAGAAGCCGATCTAGCTTTGTTGATGAACTTCTCAACTTCAGCAAGTTTTGGTTGCGCAAGTTCAAACTGCACGCCTGGTTGAGTTGGCTTCACTAAACCTGCGATGTTAGGCATTGGTACCTGACGTTGCTGGTCCAAATAGGTTTCCTTCAAATGGTTCTCTAGCTCTTCCTGTGGGACACTAAGTTCTCCACTCTTACTTTGCTCAAAGAGCTTCTTCGTAAAATGGTGAGGATTCGCGAAGAAAGATCTCCTGGACGGCTCTCTTTTCTTCCTCTTCTTCCTTTGTGATTCTGCACGCCGGAGTGATGAGCTTGGTTCTTGCTTGCTCACGGAGTTGTGCCAGTCCTGGTTTTTCTTCTAGCCCAGCTTTATTCCATTGATGCTTAAGTGCTCGTAACTCCTTCCTCAGCCTACTAATCTCCTTCTGGTGTTGGTTCAGGACGCTGCTGCCGCGATTCCACTGTTCCAAATCTCACCTTTCCATAATCATAAATCAGATCGCCCATCACTTCTAACTTCCTCTTTGATGTTCCTTTCAAAGTATTTTCCAGCATCATGCTGATATCTTTATCAAATTCATGCCAAGCTTTCTCATCTGCCATTGTTGGCCACTTGACCTTCTTCTCCTCTCAACCACATCCTCGCTACTTCCTTGCGGTGGATCTACCTGGGTACTGTGGTCTGAAACCTGACCTTGGTTATCTCTTGTCTGGCCTGGAGACTGTTGACTTCCTCCAGAGCGATCCGGTCGGATAGCAAATTATCTGTGCTTGATGAAGGTGAAGAACTCTCCTCTTTATTATATATTAGTAAATTGTGATATTATTACAATTCATATGTATATCAAAATCATGAGAAATATAATCTTAGAATTTGAGCGTGAGACTAGTATCAGAGAGTTGATATTCTTGAGAGGGCACTCTATTCACGTGGTTTCTTTTCCAACGCTTAAAGATCACGAATTTTGGTGGTTTGCAAATGAAAAGTGTCCGCACTATCGATTGATTACGTAACTGTTATGAATAATTTATTAGGTTTTTCAATGCAATCGCCTCGACCCATTAATACATATTATCTGTATTATCAAAGTACTTGGAATAGCAATCCGGTGAGTTCACTGAACTACGCCCTAATACTGATGGAGTTTTAATGGCGCTAATCCTCTCCATACACAGATGAACAAATACAATAGATGAAGGTCAACACGTATGACCTCCTATGTGACATGTTATATGTGATGTACAAAAACCTGAATATCATAAAGATCAGTATTCGTTTGTGCATATGAACTGCACATTTACGTTGCTAGATATTACTCATTATATATAATGACAAATATTGGTATTATGACAATACGGTATATACATTGTATATAAAATGACTAATAGATCCTACTATCATGGCGTCAGGTCAATGTTCATCATACCCCGTATGTTTCTTAAAATTCATTCATATTTGAGACAAATTGCTGTGCCAATTTTATTGGTGCACAAGTAGATCCGTGTTTTTTTTAATTTTCATTTCCTTTTAATGAAAGAATTAAGGTTTTCCACTGCACGGGGGCCACAAGGGTGATACTAATTTTAATGTTATATTTTCAAAACGAATACGTGCTCCCGGTTGGCTCTATAGCGATTTCACAGAAAAGGTATTTCTAGTGCAATGCAGCGTCGGACTCTAGCTGAGAGCGTAGCCTAAGTCATTCCGGACTCCAAAAGGGCTCTCCATACACAAATGAACAAACACAAGGAGGGTAGTCTCCTCCGTGACCAGCTTGATTTCGATGGAGCGGAACCAAATTGGCTGCGGAGGAGACGGGTCATTTTTCCATGCAAATTTTTCAGTGTCAGCCGCCTGCTAGTATATTCAGGTATACTAGTCTCGGTGATCAATATTGTATTTATTATGCAAATAGATAATTTCAATGGGCCAGTAGCTAAGCCTTTGTTGACCACTGAGGCGCGCATTTATACATGAATCATAGATCATCTGGATGATCTATGTATGAATAAACATAAAAAAGCTCTAGGCCATTATGTTTATATTGTGAATATAGGGGAACGGCGGGTAATCCCACTCTTGATATTGGTATGGTTTATTCTATCTTACGTTGTTTTAATGTGTAGTAATAGGCTTAAATGAAAAGATGTTCGGGATTACCCCACTCTCCCCTATAGTGTCTGCTTCATTTACTTACGTCATCAGCCGGCTGCCTTGAAAATTAATTTTGCTTCGAACGGGGGAAGCACCCGAACGAGGCCGAACTTTACTAACACAATTTCTCTTTTTTCAGGAGAAATATGAATAAAAAAATTGCAAACGAGTGTCAACTTGTAATGTAATAATTATTCTCTTCGAATGGAGTTAAACTTGTTTTTGCAATAGATATGCTCTTTAAAGGAATATATTCTGTCATTGTTTCACGGTCATTGGTTTTAGAAATAATAACACGAAATGCTTGAGATATTACCCTGACGTTAAGTATACAAATGACCTTAGCCTGTTCAATTTTGCATAAATAGGGACAAAAGTTTGAAAGATTTAATTTTTCAGTTCAATTAATATCTGCTGAATCATCGTCCAAACACCAGTGCATCACGGATGGTTTGCTTTTCAATCTTTTATTAAGTTTTAAAAATTGACCGCCAGAACGCTTCAAACTTTTGTCCGTATTCAGAACCTCTCTGCAAGGGTAGGCAAGGCTCTAAAAATTCCTCAAGTTGATTAAGCAATAGAGCGAAGCGAGCGTAGCGTTTCCTGGCGTTGGGTCCAGGGGCCCGCAATGGCATAGATTTCTTTTAGACATTGGAGGGATGAGGTTTGGAAAAAATTCTTGGAAGTATAGTGAATGCAGCACCTTTCGGCCTAAAAAATTAGGCGTAGATGGAAATCGAACCGGGTACCTGTCGCTTATGAAGCACGGGATAGTACCTCCTATCTGCACTAAACCCTGTGATATTAACGGAATAAATCAATACTAATATACGATGTCATTCAAATAGAGATCCCACAAATAAAATAAAGTAGCAATCGATCAATCATCACGTCATTCAAATAATCAATCGAAAAATAAAACAAATAAATAGATAAATAAATAAATAGATGTGTCAATTTTCTCGAGCACCAAAACATCATTTAAGTAAATACAATATGTATGTAAATAAATAAATAAATAAATAAATAAATAAATAAATAAATAAATAAATAATAATACACAAAGAAATATAAATCAGTTTCTATACGCTGGAAAAGTAGAGCAGCATAAGAATAAAGATGGAATAGTAACAAGGTTTCGAACCAGCGACGATCAGAGCAGCATCAAAGAAATCAATTACAACTCGTTCACCTAACTACGGTGTCTGATCTCCGCCAAACTCCCCCTTTTATAATTCATATCCCCCAATTTTTAGTTTTCCCCTTTTTTGCGAAATGCTTTCCCCCTTTTTCAAATATTTCCCCCTTTTTAACTTTCCCCGTTTTCAAATAGTTTCCCCCTTTTCGACTTTTCCCCCTTTTCAAATAATTTCCCCTTTTCGACTTACCCCTTTTCAAATAGTTCCCCTTTTCAACTTTCCCCTTTTCAAATAGTTTCCCCCTTTTCGACTTTCCCCTTTTCATATAGTTTCCCCTTTTCGAATCACCCCTTTTCAAATAGTTTCCCCCTTTTTTAATTTCCCCCTTTTCAAATAGTTTCCCCGTTTTCGAATTTTGCCAGTATCAATAAAACTATAATGAGGCTATTAATGTAGCCCAACTGTACGTACAATCTGGCAATAGCGCTAAATCTTAAAGAAATGAAAAATATCTGTTGCAATTTTCGGATTTGCATAAATGTAATTCTAGTTCATCTAAGTTGTAAAACAATTATTTCTTTTAATACAAACACATTCCTTGGTAAGACAACTTTATAGCACTGTTTGAATATCAACATGAAGTAGTAATGACAAATTAAAATGTACACTATCGCCTCTGTAGTTTCCTGATTACACAGCACGATTATTTTATTTTTATTCTGCAACGCTGTGAGAAAATAAGTAAGCAAAAACCCATCGCAATAAGGTCGAGAAACGCTTCGCGTTTCTCGCCCAAAAAGACCCACCGAGAGGAATACGATACTTACACAGAGCCAATCTGCATTCTGTTATTTGCAAAAGCGGATGATCAGACAGAAATTATAAAAGGAGCACGACCAGATATCAGTGTCAATTCCACGGTAAGCTTAAAACGCTTTGAAAACGCCAAAATGCAGTCACAAAATTTATAATATTACTAATTCACCAAAACGAATTGTAACGTAGGTATGCAGAAAAGAGTTGTATTAAAGGGCATATATATTGCTCGGACATCATATCATTGGCAAGCTAATATTATGAGGAGAATGAAAATGACTCCTTTTTTGACAATACACAGTGCTCTTACCATTGACGCGTAACCTCTACAAATAGTGTATGATAGAAGTATGGGTAATTGCCTAGTTAACGTAGCTGTGTGAAAAATAACCGGCCAATATTAAAAGTACTCTTCTAAAATTCTAGAAAATATAGTTTTGTAACATGTCCTAAATTTTTAGCTAATTTAGGTGTTTGGAAATATTCGCACTTTGGTGTTTTAGGAAGGATATGTAAACGACAGATAACACCAAAAATATGAAGAAATTATTTCCAAACCATGTTACGGTCCACAGCCATTATGTTTCTCATTTTCAAGAATGTGGTTAACAATATGCACAGTAGGCCTATTGTCTCATTTCGTGAACAAAAGCCACACAGTAATTGTTACCTTGCGTTTGCTTTATAATCGTTCACCCAACTGAAACTATAATACCAGCTCATTGCTCATCACACAGGTAAAACAGACACATGTGTGTGTGGATTTAACCAGAGAAGATCTGATGTAACATAGTTGAGCTGTTTGGTTTAATAGCTTTTAATGGGGTTTTTCCTGCAAAGGTCGTGGTGAATTCTACTGTAGGCATGACTGCATCATGTCACAGTGAAATCCTGGCTACAATACTGGCGGCAAACTTTCAGTAACGGAAAGTAAAAATTGCCACCTTTGAATTTATACCTTCCATCGATTTTAGTTTCATATTAACTTGATTATTTCTATATCATTTACCGTCTCTGATATCTCAACTTAAAGAAAATATCCTTGCGGTTATTATGGTCACCTTGGTTTTCGAAATTACTTTAATTACTTGTGCTGACTGTAAAGCGGAGCAGCCTCCAATCATGGAAATAGGTCTTATATAATATTCCGTCCGATCTAATCCCACGTTCCAATCCGAAATGAAAATATACAAATTTTAAATTTATTCTGAATTATTATAAACATTATCTGTTTTTTCTTTTCTTTTCGAAATAAGGAACTCTTTTAATTGGTGTGATGATTCGAATGTGACCGTCCATTCTCTCTTTTCACTTGCAGGTATTGCCCGAGCTAATAGTAATCTAGTTCAACGCACACGACGACGATTCTGTTTATCTGCTTTCCGTGATCTTGGCTTGGGAAAGTTAAAATTTGAAGAAGAAATTGTTGAAGAAATCCAACGACTTTGTAATTTCATATCTAAGTATGACCAAACAGAGTTCTCTCCATTTCGCCTTTTGGATATGGTAACTTGCAATATTGTATGTCGTCTTATCTTCGGACATGGCTTTGCTTATGACGACCCGAAACTATTGCGCAGTCTCAATGTTGTGGTGGAGGCCTTCAAAGATTCTTCGTTTACCGGCCTTATAAACTTTGTTCCTTGGATGAAATACTTGCCATTCTCAGGATTTCAACGCCTCAAACGACTAGGCTCTCAAAATTTGGGATTTTATAAAGAAATGATTGCAATAGCGCGTGAGAATTACTGTCGTGACGATCCGCGAACTTTCATCGATGTGTACTTGAATAATCAGGGCAAAATTCGAGAAGGACATCCTGATATTGCTGAATGGTTTGACGATGAAGACTTGGTATCGTGTATTGAAGATCTATTCGGTGCTGGAACAGAGACTTCATCCGCAACACTGAAATTTGGGTTGCTTTACATGGTACTGCAACCAGACATCCAAGAAAAGATCCAGGCCGAATTGGATTCAGAGGTTGGACGGAATAGAATGCCTTCTTTTAAGGACAGACCGCGACTGCCGTATACTGAAGCAACACTGCTTGAAATACAACGTATTGGGAGTATCGGTCCCTTTGGAGTGCCAAGAGCAGCTACTATTGATACAAAGCTGTACGGCTATGATATACCACGAGGAACGATGGTGATCCCAAATCTATGGGCCATTCATCATGATGAGAGAATCTGGAAAGAAGCGGAGTCATTTAAGCCAGAGAGATTTCTGGATTCGGATGGAAAAGTGAATCGCAGGGAAGAGCTGATCCCATTTTCGATTGGTATGTGTAATACACTATGATATTGACAAAGAGGGTTATATATTGGGAAGGGAAGGATCAGGGCAGGAACATGGGCTCTCACTTGGATGGAGTCCCTTTGATCCCGTACCCATGTCACAACATAAACCAGTAGTTAAAGACCCATTCAGTGATCCCAGCGTAAGTGTAAAAAAATTGTTTATAAATTGATAAAAAGCGAAGGATAAGTCATTCAAGTTATCATTTGGTATTTTTGAAATGAAAGATTTTGCAAAAAACGCAGAAAACAGCAGTATTGACGAAGTTGAAGCCCCATTCAAATTCATGTACCTAATTTATATACTGCCAGTATATAATTTACAGATTCATGTAAATGCTTTATTTTCTCTTAAATACACGGCTTTCGGTTGAACCACTAGCAGGCTATGTTCGCACATCTATGGCACCAAAATCTGAATTTTGATGATTTTTACAATCGTCCGGATGAGCAAATCACTGAATGGGCCTTTAATTTATCGTTGGAGTATATCCTATAATTATTTGTAGTTTTCAGCTCGATTGTGAAATTCCCATTACGTCATTAAATTATAGTTAATTCCATATAAAATTGCGGTTCGCAAAAGTTTTCTATGAATGCTTCTCATGCTTGTTATGTTCTTTGTCTTCCAGGAAAACGTAGGTGTTTGGGTGAACAGTTGGCCCTAATGGAACTCTTTCTCATCTTTACCCATCTTCTTCATACATTTTCATTTCGTCTACCAGAAGGAGCTCAACCAAACCTGGAACCAGAAATGGGCTTGAATCGTGTTCCTAAGGAGTATATGGTAGTTGCAAAATCCCGATAAGACTACCACGTCAGTGAGCCCAGAACAGTGACGGACCCAGAACCACACGTCAACGGGAGGGGTGGCACAGGGGTGGGGCCTGATAGAAGGGGTACTGAATGAAAGCCCTGGTACAATTCCAATATTCTGTTGTTGTAGAAGTATATATAACTATAGTTCTGAGTATTTATTTTAATATCATCATACTGCTAACCATGTGGACTATCAAAACTAACCATACCCATTTTCATTTATATTAAGAATTAATTAGGCATAGGGGTCCTATCTATCTTAGCTACAGACTATTATTAATAGGTCATTAGATGATCATTATGGTAAAAATATGATGTAACAGTTGAAAATGCTAATAATTAGTACTGTACATAGAGTAAAATATATGTACATAATGTACATTATGTACAGGGTAAACACTGAATATTATATTGCGTAATGAAATTCATATAGTTATGCTTGGTAAAAAGCTGGTTTTAGAAGTTCAGGGTCCATTACAGTGCTCGGATGCGTAAACAATTGATAAAAATGGAAATATATTTTTATAGCTTCTTTTTTTAAATTCAATTTACAGATCCCTTTGGGCTATTCCAGTTGAAATCCATTCACCTCTTATTGGAAGACATGACCTTAACCTCCCATACAGGGGATATGTAGATTTCAAATGCAGTCACCAAGTCAGGTAACTCCAGTTGCAAATCACATTCCCCTTGTGGAAGATAAAGGTCATATATTCCATAGGATTTCAACTGGAATAGTCCTTTGTGGACTCGATATACTTGATAGCTCTTTTGGCATGTTTGTAGAAAACAAAATAAATTCAAAACCAAAAACTCGAGCCGATCCAGTGTATTAACATTTTTCTTGATTGTAATTTATTCCCTTTTAACTGCAACCATTTCGAAATACTGCGGGCTGTAAGCGGCTCCTGCTATCCCCTTGAAGTTCAGTTTAGTCATCTCGTCTGCTTTCTTGAGTGTGAACTGATGCAGTAGATAAGAAAAGATGAGGAGCAGTTCTATTTTGGCCAGACTCTCACCAACGCATGTACGATGACCTGGATACAAACACAAAGAATGTCGAAAATTACTCTATTGTATCGAACTTTTGTACCGACTGAAATCAACTGGGGGATATAGACCTTTTTCCCTCTTTCCCATCATGCACTATTCCAGGGGGGTATGAGTGTCGCAAAATACATCATCTCCCCGGGGGAGTACAGAGTTATGTTCATTACAGTCTGGAATACGGACATTTCGACTGGTGCCTTCATCACAAAAAAGGAATCCCCGATAATGATGATAATGGCGCCACGATCACTGATACCTTTCGGGGGCAAAAAACAACATTTCTGTGCCTTATGGACATGGTGTATTCACCCAAAAAAGTTTCCCGTTATTGAAACCTAACTTTGTATACATTTTATAGACCTAATGGTGAAAAACTGATGACAGGACACGCAGTGGTATTTTACCGGCGTCCGTTTCACTTTTTTTCGGAGTTGAAAATAAAACGAACACAAAATCTCTTACACAGATGTTCTGCATCGCTCCGTAACTGCAGCACTCGTGTATTCAATAATTGCATAATTAGTAACATCGATGGTCTTTACGATAATCCGCATATATGGAATCAGTATGCCCATATTAAGACAAAATAATTGCAACGGCCTGGCAAAGACCATCGGATGCACACGATCTATGAGGTTGATGAACTACGTCATACCCCCCTGGAATAGTGCATTGTGGGATAGAGGGAAAAAGGTCTATACCCTCTCCTGAGCCTCCTTCCACTTTTATGCAAAATCGCAAAATTGAAAATGTACATTGTAGCCGCGTGCCGCTTATAAAGTACGCATAATCTGCATACTTCTTATGACCAAAACATAATGTTTTAATACGATTTTAACCAAATTTGAGCAGACTATAATTTGTGGGAAATTACTTTGAGGAGCTATGAAATGGCTTTTCAAAAGGCTAGGTTTCGCTTTGATCATGTTGATACGACCAAACACTTGGTAATAATTTTCAAGCACATTATAATTCGTATTCAGAATCTGGAAGGATTGCATCACAACTTACCAATCAAATGAAAGAATTTGCCGCCTAATTAATAAATCAAAATCTATTTTCAGTTTTGGTTCGCAAAGCCACAAAAGGTTTTTTTTACACCTTCTTAGGCCAATGAATTGAACCTGTCAATGAGTTCTAGCAAAACATCCATTGAATATGTTGGACCTTATGATGTTTTTCATGTTTCAGTTTTCTGATTTCCAATTAATAATATCAATTCTTGTAGTTTTGCGTAATAAATTTCCTTATAGTTTACAATTCTGCCCAATTTTGTGCCTATTTTTGCATTTTTATCAAAAATTATATTGCATTGGTGACTAGTATTAGGTTACGTATATTATAGGGGCAAGAACTACAACTACTGCAATGGAAATTTTATTTCAGCACAGACAACAGTTGTGGAGTTACAGTCAAAAATGAGGGAAAACCAATATTTGATCAATAAATCAATAACTACTTGCTTTGAGTTGCTGAATTTTCAGTACAGCAGTTGTCGTCCTTGCCCCTGTAATATACATATCTTACTTGTCACCAATGTGCTATAATGTTTGAGAAAATGCAAAAATAAGCACAAAATTGGCCAGGGGTGTAGTACCCCCTTAACCATGTATTATTTGCTGTATTTGGCAGAGATACAGTACTTATTGTACTTATAGTACTAATCATCATAGGCTATGGAGGCATTTCAACAGTACCCTGATTTGGTAGGAAAGGGTCGTTGAAGTTTTACTTAGGCCACAAGTTCAAAATGTCTCAAACATAGCTAAAACAAATGCGTTCCTTTAGTCAGAAGGATTCAGAAAGAGTATAATTTGAACCACCATCTACGATGTACGGTTTAACCGTACATCGTAATATGGAGTTATGCGCAAAATGGTATAACATTGGTAACATAGTTCTAATGTTGGCTCTATAGGGAGCAAATTTTTTTTTTTTTTTAATGCTCCGATTTTGTTTGAAAATGGTCTCAAATTATTTGTATTTCCATGATAAATCAGGAATAGAATATTTTTTGCTATGAAGGATGTATCGTTACCTTGGTAAAACATCAAAATCGGACAATACCCGTAGAGTACTATTGAGTCAATTGACTTCGACAATTATTGTGTTACCTGGACACTAAAGCACCCTAGATAGTTAAATCTATTCTTTTTTGATTTCTTGCAACAAGATAAATATTTTGAGATCACTTCCATCAAACTCAGAGCAACTTTTGCGGGGACAAAATTAGGCCTGTGACGTAGCAATGCTACTCTTGTCCGTACCGATGGTGTGAGTTTTGAACAGCTTTTGAACCTCTGGGCAAAGTTCAATAACCTATTTACATAAAAATGGGGGTACTGGTATAATGAATCCATAGCCCATAATCAGCACTACAAGTACTATTCCTCTGCCAAATCCCGGTGCCAAATATGACAACTTGATTTACACGATTGTAATGTATATGAACTGAAATCTATTGCACTATAAGAAAGCATGAAAAACGCTTTTGTCGAGATGAGTAAGCATGGTAAGATCAGTAAAACGGCCCAGAGATAAAGAGGCCCATTGTTTCCATCAGGTTGGTCTTACCTATCCCAAACGGGATGATCTCGTCTTCTCTGAACACTTCACCATCTTTACTAATGAATCGGTTTGGATCGAATCTCCCAGGATCAGGCCAGACATCTGGATCGTGATCGATAGCCCAAACGTTTGGTACCACGATAGTACCAGCAGGGATTTCAAACTCTCCTACAAATGTCTTTTGCGAAGACATGTGAGGAAAACCAATTGGCCCTAAGGATTGGATGCGCTGGACTTCTAGTATAGTGGCACGAGTGTAGACTAGTTTTGGTTTGTCGGACATTCGTGGCATACGATTTCTACCGACTACCGCATCAAGTTCTTTATGTATGAGGCTCTGCACTTGAGGATACTCCATCATATATAGCATTAACCATCTCAAAGTGGAAGCTGAAGTTTCTGTCCCAGCCATAAATATGTCTCGAATAGTGCTTATCAGGTTGTCCTCATTCACTTCTGATTCTGTACCATTTTCTTTACTTTTTTCAATTTGGCTCCGGTAAACGTCAAGGTAACAGTCCAAAATGTTGGAATCAAACTTTTCTTTGTGTTCGGCAATCATCTTCTTGGTCTTTCGGCGTTGCTCCGCAGCTAACTCGACTAGCTCCTGATTAAGGGCTCCTTGAAAGTATTTGATAAGCGGAACATATAGTGCAACCAAACCTGGTCCTATTAGTTCTATTTGGCGATTATTAATGTGCAATAGTCGTTCAAATTCCGGGTCAGTGTAATCAAACCGCTTGCCAAAAACCACTGAACAGAGAATATTAGACGTAGCCTTTGAAAAATGCATCTCCGGATCAAATGCCCTGCCGCCATGTTTTGAAAACTCTCTCATTAGTGCGCTTGCTTCGGTGGAAATTTTATCTTCAAAGCATCGTCGCCCAAATCTGCTGAAGGCGCGTAAAGTAAATCTACGTTGCTCTATCCAAGGGGAGCCAGAAGACAAGACGATACCTGGAGTAAAATAAGCATGAAATACAAGTCAGTATATATAAAATATTAATAACATACGCATAAATACACACCCCCCCACACCCCCTGAAACTCCTTTATGCAAATGACGTCATCATTGACTGAAAAACGTGCTCTCATTGACCACTGGGTATTTTGAGAGAGCCTACTTACGCGTCAATCAATTTATGTAAGGAAAGTAAGCTGAGCTTGAAAACGTGTGTGTGAATTATGAGGTTGCATTTCATCTCGCTTTTTTTGTTTGAAATTATTCTTGTAAAATGAAAGTTGGTGTGTAATTGGATAAAATATGTCGTCGTTGATTCACTACCAAGGGGTCAGTCCATGTCAAAACAGACTGAGTGTACACCCACCCTCTTGGATTATGCTCTCCTTTGGCTCAGGGGTACCTTTCATGGACCCCTAGGTGAGGTCACAAGAAAAAATTCAAATTCAATTTCGTTTCCGAATGGCGGGCCATCTAAGTTTGGCGACCTTGACCAAAATTGGGAATTTAAGGTGTCCAAATGACAAAGCGCTCTCTTTGAGAGGCATTTTCTTCTTAATTAAATCAGTTGTGACCCTCTTTTGAATGTGGTCACTCACTGGCTGTGTCTGAAATGCCTAATGCCAAAAAAGATTGATTTCGGAATTTCGTTGGGATTTCAGAGGGGGTCAAAATCAGTACTTCGTATTGTTCAATCAAATTATCTTTGATTTTGAAGGACCCATGATAATGCCACAGTGCACTTATAGGTCCTAATTATGTTCAGAATGGATTAACCATGTGCCAATGTCTATGAGCAATTCAAAAAAGAGAAATTTCTAGACCCCTACAGAATTTTAGGCCCCCTAAAGTGGTTCAGCCACAAATGGCGCTTAAAATCGGCAAATTTTGACACCTAATAACTTTAGGTGTACACCAGATATGAATTTCTAGTCTTTTGCATCTGAAAGAATGTAGTCTAATGTTACTAGGAACATAAGATTTGTTTTGTATTTTTGTGTTTTGATACTTTCAAAAAGGTCATTGACCTATGAACATTTTTCGTCATAGCGCCCTCCTGAAAGGTCTGACACATAACAAACTATATATTTTTGGAATCCTCATGACCATACGAGTAATTTGATATATTACTTGACATAATTGGGAGCATTCTGAAAATTTGACCCCATAACCTGTACTTTGCATGTGCATCGTTGCCAGGAAGTGCATTTTGACCCCCTTAAAAATCCATACAGAGGATTAGAAAGTAGTTTTTCTTATTACTTGACTCAAGAGCAACTTGAAATATCAGGAGAAATAAGACAGATGGCTATAAAGCGATCAAAAATATGAAAAAATATCATACTAAAATTGGCATTTTGTACCGTATCCTGTATGCATGGTATGTTAGGCAAAAATGACTATTTTTGAAAGCGTCAACTTAATACTAAAACACAAAAAATACAAAACAAATCTTATGTTCCTAGAAACATTAAACTACATTCTTTCAGATGCAAAAGACTAGAAATTCATATCTGGTGTACACCTAAAGTTATTACGGGTCAAATTTTGCCGACTTTAAGTGCCATTTGTGGCTGAACCACTTTAGGGGTGGCCTAAAATTCTGTAGGGGTCTAGAAATTTCTCTTTTTTTTTAATTGCTCATAGACATTGGCATATGGTTAATCCATTCTGAACATAATTAGGACCTATAAGTGCACTGTGACATTATCATGGGTCCTTCAAAATCAAGATAATTTGATTGTACAGTACGAAGTGCTGATTTTGACCCCCTCTGAAATCCCAACGAAATTTAAGGACATTTCCCCGGGTAAATTATCTTCCGACTCGCCCGTGAATAAAACAACTGTTTTTTAAGGAATTTTAATGAATTTTAAACTTGAATAGGAGATGTCCATTTTTGCACGGCAACTTGAGATGCAGACAGACCATAAAAAAAGCACACTGCCGTAAGAATGAACTTGTTTTATACTAGAATAGAGCTGATTAAATATGTCGTCACTCAACTGGGCTCAGACCATGCAGACAGTACGTAAAAAAACAACATCATCACCATCATGACATGTAAAACTCAAGTATAGCATGCATAGCCATACAATGATACATGCATAGTCATACTAGTGTACATTTACTGCACACAGCGACACTCCCGGTAACTATCCACACAAATTCTTCCAAATCGGATTATGTACGACTCTTTCTTCACCTCCAGTTTGGTCCAAGCAATATTGAGGCTTCCCGTTCATTATACCTTATTTATTATTCCACAAATCGGTATATCCTGTCCAAAATTTGTCTTCCACACGGCGCCGTGATTGAATTTCGACATCGCTGTTCAAAATTCCGACGAAATGGCGCTAAGTTGTTTGATCTCCATATATGGACTATGTATTCCATATATGGATTATATAAGTCCATATATGGATATTTATCGCGCCGTCAAAAAACGTCGGCGCGCATGAAAAGTCCTCCATGAAAATGCACGGATCGTTCTCAGGCCTCGAAGGGGGCGCAGCACTAATTCAGCGCCCCATAGGATAACGTGTGAATTCGGCCTACTTCAAGCGCCATTTCTGGCGTCCCTGCAATACTTGGCAAAATAAATTTGGTATCAAATTAAAGCTCTATTTCTCTAGATTCCAAAACTTTTGTCGGCATATATCGATGACCATTGACTTTTTTCGCTAATTTGCGGTGCAAAAAAAGAGCTAAAAATATACTAAACTCACCACTCACATTTCAAAATCGGGTTTCTCTTAATCCGCCACAGAGAATTGCTTTTGAGATCAATTGTCCAGTTTTTATCTGCATGTTATCATTAAAGACACTTGCCGAATTCATATGAGCCGATATTGAGTGATTTAAAGTGAACATGTCGGTAGATATGGTCGCTACAATCTCATATTCACTATGGACTATATTAGCCGAATTTCGTTGTTACATAAAATGCGTAGTGATTTAGTGTTGCGCCCTCTTATAAGGTGTTAAAAGTTTTCAAAATCCACATTTATTACTCATTAAGTAAACTAGAGAATATTTGAAGCAAAACACCGAAGATTTCATGTCTCTGCGACATTCCGTTCAAGAGAAATGATGTTTTAAAGATCAGTGCCGAAATGCCGAAAATCGATTATTTCGACTTTTCCTCCAATATGCGAAAGTTTATACAAAACTCACAAAATTAGTGACAGACGACAATTTGAGCACGTCTTTGAACCAAGATTAATTTCTTTTCTAGATTATCAGTGTTGCCATTTTCTTTTGGAAATCATTTATTACTGAGTCTCAAGTATAAATACCCCCCCCCCGTTCCAGTGGTAACAATTGCGATCTTTTTGCGTAGGCCTACTGAATATTCGGCAAAACGGCTTCATGCAGATTAACAATGTCTATTAACCTTAAAATCCATTTATGAGCCTTTTTGAGGATTTTTGGACGCATTTCTAGACTTTGAAGGCGCCTACTCGGCCAATAAAGTGTTTTTTCCAATAATTTTTCATGAGGATGACTTTTTGTAATCTTTGTTTATCATCATGATGGAAATAGAACACATTTTGTGAAGCGCGTCTCTTATTTTGCGCGTAGAATGTAAAAGGAACGCGTTCATAATGACGGCCGTTACAAGGGGGCGCAGCACTAATTCAGCGCCCCATAGGATAACGTGTGAATTCGGCCTACTTCAAGCGCCATTTCTGGCGTCCCTGCAATACTTGGCAAAATAAATTTGGTATCAAATTAAAGCTCTATTTCTCTAGATTCCAAAACTTTTGTCGGCATATATCGATGACCATTGACTTTTTCGCTAATTTGCGGTGCAAAAAAGAGCTAAAAATATACTAAACTCACCACTCACATTTCAAAATCGGGTTTTCTTAATCCGCCACAGAGAATTGCTTTTGAGATCAATTGTCCAGTTTTTATCTGCATGTTATCATTAAAGACACTTGCCGAATTCATATGAGCCGATATTGAGTGATTTAAAGTGAACATGTCGGTAGATATGGTCGCTACAATCTCATATTCACTATGGACTATATTAGCCGAATTTCGTTGTTACATAAAATGCGTAGTGATTTAGTGTTGCGCCCTCTCGAACGAGCCGCCGCCATGTTTGTCCGCCATTTTGCGAGTGAGAGGCCAGGGACTCAGGCTAGATCATTATCCCCGAGTTACAACCCGATTGGAGATGGAGCAACTTTACAAATTGCATTATGGGTATTTTAAAACAACCACTTCACAATGCATTATGGGTAGGCTTACACAACCACTTCCATACCCTTACCACAGACAGAAATTTCGCAGACCATTCGGACAAAGTTTGAAATTCAGAAATAATTTGCAGCAATGAATTCTGTGTAGACATTATGCGGGATGCCATTGTATGTGTTACTTGAACTAAAATTTACATGTAGCTCTGATGTACATCTGCTTTGATACATCTAAGAAATATTCTTTACTTTATTGTGGTATTCATTGTATTATTCAACCAAAAGACAGCTCAGATAATTTTGGGATCACATCTACTTTGTATGCTGATCAAAGCAGTAATTTCTCTCAGTCTAAATAAGTCATATGTTATGGAATTGTAGGCCTATGTCTATGGCCAGTGAAAATACTTGTGTGCTACTTTAATAGTAACTTGATACTAGGGCCTATAGGGATAAACACAATACTATGTAGTGAGTCTTAGGGATAAACACCATACTATGTAGTGAGTCTTAGGGATAAACACAATACTATGTAGTGAGTCTTTAATATGTGTGAGATCATTGAACAAACATAGAAGTAAGTCCCCCATGAATTGTGGCAGTTTCACTCCCCTGACCTTATATCCCACTTAGCCATATTTTCCAACGCACTGAAGGGTCTATTGTTCTATTGTGTCCGATTTGAGCGCTGACATTGGAAAATGTTGCCAATCAATATTCATGAAGTCGTGCGATCGACACCTACAGCTGTTCAATTGGGCGACTTTATTGTTACTGTCTGTTCAATTAGCTTAGATTCTCGTATTTTTAAGATATTTGAGAAAATAAAGAATTTTGGTCAAAGTCATCAAAGAAAAGTGTTAGCACAGCCTTAGACCCAATGTGATTTTAACTTTTCAAATTCCAAAGTTCAATTTAAAACCCCATTTCTTTTCAATTTTGCCTCATTTTAGGCAGTTACTTGGGTCCACCAATTTACGGCCCTGATTTGGTAAAACGATCTAACTTGAAATTTGGACATTTTAATATAAATCCATATCTTGGGTAATGTGAGAGCGCTCTTTCCATTGGTGACATCCTCAAATCACCACCATGCCACTAAATAATGAGATTTTTATATTTTCTAAGACATTAGATCTGTTTAATAATTTATTTCATTCAAAAAGAAAAACGTCAAGTGTTCAAACTTAAGAGCTCTTTTTCTCGAAACAGCGATTTTAATTTCAAGTTAGATCATTTTACCAAATCAGGGCCGCAAAAGGGTTCGCGACCTTTTCACAAATCGAGTGGGACGGTCCATTCTCAACTTAGGGCATAGACCCTATCCAATTTAGCAAAACAATCTGTCTACCAATCTGTCATGTCATTTCAATTGTAATACCGTTCCGGTTATTGGGTAGGATCTATAGGTGACAATGGTTCACCGGTTTTTGTTGCACGAAATTATATGCGCGATTACGTTTTATGCATAACATTATGCTGAGAATTATTTTTTTCCTAAATAATGACATTAAAATTATGGATTTCGTTCTTATTTCAACTGGTTTACAATGTAAATTGAGTTTTGTTTAACATGTTTAATACCATCATTCCTTTCCAAGAATATCAGCATTCGCTTGACATTTTCATATAGTGACTTTACAAGAATTGTTTTCTGTAATCTCATTGTTTTAAATAATATTTTCTTGTACAACAGTTCTTTTGTTTCCAAATGTCCTTCACATAGTTTGTATTCAACAAACAAAACGAAAAAAAAAAAAAAATTCTAGTTTTATAATAGGCCTAGGCCTACACCTTCACAGACCATTCACACAATAAATAAATAAATAAATAAATAAATAAACAAACAAACAAACAAACAAACAAACAAACAAACAAACAAACAAACAAACAAACAAACAGTAAGGAATGTATTTATATAAGCTGGGCCTATTCCAGAAACCCTTAGTTCATCTTCACATTTTTATAATAACGTAATGTTTCAACAGTGGGGTTTCAACACAAATTAGGCCTACTGACAAATATAGCTATTTAGCTGGACAATACTTCCTGATGCGGATAGTCGAATAAATACTATCTCAGCGCATCTAATTATTATGACTTTCGTCCCCATTGCACTAAATGGATTGATTCAAAAAAGTTTATGGTACCCGATGTTCTACGGCTTTTTATAAAAATATCGCGGGAAAAGGCCAAAATTGAAAAGAAATGGGGTTTCAAATTGAACTTTAGAATTTGAAAAGTATAAATCACGTTGGGTCTAAGGCTGTGCTAACACTTTTCTTTGATGACTTTGACCACAATGTTTTATTTTTTCAAATATCTTAAAAATACAAGAATCTAAGCTAATTGAACAGACAGTAGGTGCTTTTATTCATACATTGGGCGTATCGAGCTGCATCGGTTAGTCCGCAATTATATTTAATATAGTATTATAGGCCTACAAGTATGATTTGCTTTGCTTTATTGATTGATTCAGAAATATTATGGCTAGATGCTTCTCGAGTTATTAGCAAATATGTCACATTTGAGGTCCTATATACGCGGTACCTATGTAAATTATTATATGGTAGGCCTATACATAATAAAACACGATGTGGACCGCGGCTAATGTCTTAATAATACTACAGTAGGAGCAAAATGAACAAAATATACATGCGTTAATATGGAGTATATCATAATTACTTCAAATCCTTATAATTATGTAGGCCTATTGGCAAACAATATAGACAACTTACTTGTGTAGATTATTGTACCCGCCACACACAGCGCACAATTTGCCCATGCTGCTGATCTGTCCGTAGCGAAATGGTATAGAGCAAAGCGTGTTCACTGAGTATAATCAAATGAGCGCCCAAACCAATTTGGGCGCTCCAATAGGTTTGTATTGTAGGTGAACCTCTGTTTTGTGTGCACGCGACAACTCACGCACACCCTTGGGATGGACTAGTACAAAAGGTACCTCTCGTTCGTATAGACGCTTTCACGTGACTTTCGTTTCATCACTTATTGACAGTAGCCTGCCTATTATAGCGTTAATACGCTGTCAGGTCAGTTACCGATTTAATGGCGGAAGCCCTTTGTCTCGAACAAAAGGTACCTCTCGATGAATAGCGTGTCGGGAACTCCAATTGGCACAAAGGAACAATAGGCGTTACGTAATCTATTTCCTCTCCTTTCTATATAAGCTCCTTGATATTTTCTGCCAACGCACTTTGTAAGACAGATATATCCACAGACCGATATGGCCTTATTATTATTATTACAGAAGATTACAGATAGGACCACTAACCACGCATCTAATCATTTATTTTCAATATTGGTGCCTATTAGTCGGTCAAGCCTTCCGAATTTGCAGTACATGCGATCATAAATAAAATGATCAACTTTGGGCTTGTCGTTTTATATGAAGGCAACCTATAAAATTACTGAGACTTGGCAATGTTGTAACTAAAAGACTAGTAGTGATATAAAAGTGATGTTTAATCAATTTTGAAAGTGGACCACATTGACTTTGGGCCCCCTGAAAATGTGGAATTTGCAATAAATTTCATCTTCGCGAGGGCGCTGTTCGAAATGTAAATGACTTATTACCTCAATTTTTTGATAAGCCTATGCATTGAATTTATACTATATATAGCATCATTAACTACAAAAACAATCTGACAAGAAATGTGAATTTAGGTGGCTAAACTTGCCAGTTTACAAAACATCATTTTTTGTGCATATTTAGTGACGCCGTGACACAACGCGCACTAAGTTACAGACATTTATTTATTTTACTTTTTGACAAATTGGGTAGGCCTATGCAATTAGCGTACAAGATTTTAGACCTCTCTCGCTCTCTCTTTATAAGGAAGGTACAGACTCCCACATATGTAATTTATTTAAAGGGCAGCGTTTGGGTGCAATTAGCCCCCCTACTCTAACTGTAAATGGCTGCCACAGAAAATCCGTAAGAGTTACAGACCTCAAACTTGCAGTTTGTAATATTTCTGCAGGTACAACATATATGAGTAAAATATAAAGCAAATCTGAGGGGTCAGGTGGGGCCCTCCTTGATATGGTATGGTGTGGAGTGACCTATAAGCAAATTTAGACCGACTTACCATTTCCTTTCCCGCCCAACTTTTCTTCTATGTCGGTGTAAGGGCGATCAGAAATTAATTTGTTCTGAAACGCCTCCCGAATCGAGCTGTAAGAATTCAGGAATACAAGCAACTTAGAACCGATGTACAATGAATACACTTTCCCGTAAGAGTTCGTAAGATGAATTAGTAGAAGATGAAGTTCAGAAAATGAAAGTCCTGTCCAATAAGAAGCCATTATCAAATAAGGAATGCTCCCAACACCTGGCAGCCTCCACGGACCAGGCGGTATATTCCTGGGACTACTATTATGCCATTCATAAAGGCATAAGCAAACCAGAAAAGATACCAGAAAAATGCGTAGTTCAACAAATTGCGAAATTGTATCCAACAGATACATTGTAGCAGTAGTACGGGTCACAGCAGTAATCATTCACTCAGTGGCTACAGCAAATTAACGGGCAGCCAGGGAACGACTCAAGTCCGAATCTTCATCGAATTTCTGTATTATTGTTGCCTATGTCGGCATGTACAGAAACACTAGGCCAACGTGTCGAACTTAAAAAGAGTCCTCACCCTACAGGTGCAGGATATAGAATAATACTGGCAGGGATTATAAAATACAAACTTGTTATTGCCTTGCTATCGTGAATTTAGAATTGGTGTTACAACCGTACGCCACTGATTTGTGGTAAGTTGGGAGCGTACAATCCATTTGTTTTTTAGCCTTTTTTGCCTTTTTTGCTTAGCATAAAACAATAGAGGGCGCAAACAAGGTTACTCATTAAGAAAAGTTCAAAGCCGAAAATAATAGACAATACGTATGATGCATCATGTACCTCCACTTTAGACCAACTGTAATGTAGATTTTCCATGCACCGGATCTTTTGAAGTTATCTTACAAAACAAACAATTATTTTCGGAGTACAAAAGCTATGGTACAAACTTACATATTTCGGGATCAGGGAGCGTTATACGATTTTTAAATAGAAACTATATTATTGAGGATTTGTACAGAATAATCTCTCAATTCTATCACCCATGTGGAATAATGTAAAATTTATATACTAGTAGTATTAATACCAGAAAGAGTGATAATTTCATAAGAATTTTAAAAAAATGAAATTAATGGCACATTCTCCGATAAAGTGTTCAAAATGCCAAAATCTGTGTCGCCCATAGTTTCAAGTCGTATTCAGACTTTCGTCAGAAAGAAATGACTTTTATTAATATTACTTATAGTTATACGTAGGAGTTGCTTTCTCAAATGTGTTGGGCTAAAGGTTGTAACATGCCTTGAAAGTATAAAACAATAAACCTGATTATGCATATCCATTGTTTTTCTCCATGTCGCCAGCCAAAGTGTGTTCCGTATAATGTGTCCCTGCTCACTAAATATGCGCGTACATAATGAATTATAGGTACTTTTCATTAGCAGGTACCATGCCCTAATTATAAAGTCTAAAACATCAAAACACAGGTTATTAAACTATGTCGCCAATATTGTTAACAGATACGTTACCATATTTCTAATGGATAACAATCTGTGAAAATAATTGGTTAGATGAATGTTCTTATATGTGATGGATCAAGCAGGCTCCATAGTTATATTATATTATGTGGCACATAACACGATGGTTTCAAAGTAAAAATAAACAGGTCTATTAATGGCAAAAAGTCCTGACGTCACGTTCATGTCGTCACAGATACGTTACCTAAAATCTACTCCCCTCGTAAAAACGCTGCGATAAATGAAGCCAAATACCATACCAGACTTTAGTACATTGGGTGATGACTGAGCAAGTATGGGTATTAAGTCGGTAGGTGCAGGATTAAGACAAGGTGGGAAAAGGCTTTACAGATATGTTACCACATATACGTCACCCACAATACGTACAAGTAATATTGCTCAAAAATGGAGTATTCTTGAAAAATGGTTGGCATTTTGTCATTCCTGAGACCAAACATGAACACTTTATCGGAGAATGTACCAAATGTATTAGATACGAGGAAGACAAAGCCGACAAAGACAACGATGAAGAACAAGACGACGGAGAAGAAGACTACGACAAAGAAGACGAAAACGATGGCAAGGAAGAAGTATAATGGTGTATTTCTTTATTTTGCATACGTCGAATACAAGAAACACAAACGAGTCGGCCTAGGCTGATCTATGCAGTTCCTATGTAAAAGAGGATTTCACACTTTCCTAGGCTAATCAATGGGACTAGCAAACCAAACATTGGAAGTTACAATAACAAATCAGAATTCTCGCTATTCGCAATAAGGGCGCCGCTAGCGGTTTGCGATGTAATCGTGATGTATCATGGGAAAAGGTCGACATCCAAGTCCGCGCAATACGAATTTTACCATGCTATTACATAGGAACACGTGACAATATTTTTTTAGTTTGTCAAAATAAAGGTGTTACACGCGAATCGATACTCAATAATACTTAAAGGCCCATATAAAATTAACAGATGTGGACATTTGAGTATAAAGTGACCAGTAGATACCAGTTGTAGTCCTACTAATTCATGGCATATTGGATGGCCTAGGGGAAAGTTAGCCCATATTGGCAAGACTATCCTTGCCTTCAAGGTGAAACAAACCTACTCATGTTTCCCTCTGGCCATGGGCTGGCCTGGTGTCAGATCTTACCCAGGGAAAGATGACATTCCAATATATGCCTTTAATAATGTGATTTGAAATGTGCACAATTAATTTTTTCTCTATCGATTTGCATGTAATACCGTTATATTGACAAACTAAAAATATTGTCACGTGTTCCTATGTAATAGCATGGTAATATTCGTATTGCGCGGACTTGATGTCGACCTTTCCCATGATACATCACGATTTTCCCATGATACACCCCGATTACATCGCAAACCGCTGGCGGCGCCCTTATTGCGAATAGCGAGAATTATTCCATTTGTAATTACATGCAATGCCCCTTGGAGTGCTCCGATGTGTGTGAAACCTCAGCTGCAAAAAAAATATATATATGATGTGGGGAACAGGGAACACAGTAACGATGTTCGCTAACGATACGCGCATGTTTGCAGGGGTAAATTCGCAAAGGCTTTGGGATTTACCGAAAAGGTGAATTAGCCAATAACCCATTCGATAGACTAATTACCAGCTGCTTGGATTAGCCAATCACTCATTCGATAAACTAATTACAAGCTTTTGGAATTAGGAACCATCAATCCAAGCAGCTAGTAATTAGTCGATTGAATGGGTGATTGGCTAATTCAAGCATCTAGTAATTAGTATATCGAAAGGGATTGGCCAATTCAAGCAGCTAGTAATTAGTATATCGAAAGGGTGATTGGCTAATTCAAGCAGCTAGTAATTAGTATATCAAAAGGGTGATTGGCTAATTCAAGCATCGAGTAATTAGTCAATCGAATGGGTGTTGCCTAATTCAAGCAGATAGTAATGAGTGTTGGGTAATTCTAGTCAATCACAAATTCGATAAACTAATTACCAGCTTTTGGAATTAGGAACCAGCAATTCAAGCAGCTAGTAATTAGTCTATTGAATGGGTGGTTGGCTAATTCAAGCATCTAGTAATTAGTATATCGAAAGGATTGGCTAATTCAAGCATCTAGTAATTTGTATATCGAATGGGTGATGGGCTAATTCAAGCAGAGAGTAATTAGTATATCGAAAGGGTGATTGGCTAATTCAAGCAGCTAATAATTATTATATCAAATGGATGATTGGCTAATTCAAGCAGAGAGTAATTAGTCAATCGAATGGGTGTTGCTTAATTCAAGCAGATAGTAATTAGTCAATAGAATGGGTGTTGGGTAATTCTAGTCAATCACCCATTCGATAAACTAATTACTAGCTTTTGGAATTAGGAACCAGAAATTCAAGCTGCTAGTTATTAGTCTATTGAATGGGTGGTTGGCTAATTCAAGCATCTAGTAATTAGTCTATCGAATAGGAGAGATTGGACAATTCAAGCAGAGAGTAATTAGTATATCGAAAGGGTGATTAGCTCATTCAAGCAGCTAGTAATTAGTATATCAAATGGGTGATTGGCTAATTCAAGCAGAGAGTAATTGGTCAATCGAATGGGTGTTGCCTAATTCAAGCAGATAGAAATTAGTACATCGAATGGGTGTTGGGTAATTCTAGCAGCTAGTAATTAGTATATAAATGGGTGATTGGCTAATTCAAGCAGATAGCAATTAGATTAGTAATTATAAGTCTGTCGAATTGGTGATTGGCTAATTCTAGCAGCAGGTAATTAGTTTATCGAACTGTGTGATTGGACCGGTTATTGGCTAATCCAAGCAGCTGGTTAGTCTATCGAATGGGTGATTGGCAAATTCACCTTATCGGTAAATCCCAAAAGCCTTTGCGAATTTACCCCTCACACGCCATACCCATGCGCATATCGTTAGCAAATATCGTTACTGCGCAGTTGACTACCTGTTCCCCACATCAATATGGTATAGGCATACCTGGCTAAAATCTTTCTACTTACATTAAAATGCCCCAATGTACGTAAGTCAACCTCATTAAATTTTGCACAGCAAATTGATATCTGTATGCGGTTACACAACATATCTAACAAATCTAAAACAAGAATTTGCATGCAATACAAGAAACACAAACGAGTCGGCCTAGGCTGATCTATTCAGTTCCTATATAAAAGAGGATTTCACACTTTCCAAGGCTAATCAATGGGACTAGCCAACCAAACATTGGAACTTACAATATCAAATCAGAATTATTCCATTTGTAACTATATACATTCAACGCCCATTGGAGTGTTCTGATGTGTATGAAACCTCACCAGCAAAAAAAAAATTGTAACTCTTTTTTAATCATATTGATATCCTTCTTGTGGAAACGGAATCAAAAACCAACCAAGTGTATCCACATTTTCTTAGTTGTAGTCCTGTGATTGTTTTTATTCCCTTTGAACGGCAACCATATCAAAACGCTGTGGGCTGTAAGCGGCTCCTACTACTCCCTTGAAGTTCAGTTTAGTCATCTCGTCTGCTTTCTTGAGTGTGAACTGGTGCAGTAGATAAGAAAAGATGAGGAGCAGTTCTATTTTGGCCAGACTCTCACCAACGCATGCACGATGACCTGGATACAAACACAAAGAATATCGAGAATATCAAGTAGGGTAGGTCGGTCGGTTTTCTTCTTCTTTCCCTCTTTCCCTTTCTCTTCCTCTTTCTCATTTTTCTCATCCTCTTTTTCGTTTTTCTCTTCCTCTTTTTCATTTTCCCTTCCTCTTTCTCATCTTTATCTCTTTATCTTTCTCTGGCCTGGCCTGGCCTGGAAGCTAAAAATCTGGAAGTATATTTTTCGAAAAATGTTCAGCCAAAATTAATAATAACGGCTGATTTTACACGGTTTTAGCAAAATTGAAAAAACAAACAACAAACAACAACTCCAAAACGCAAAATCTGGGTTGGTCGGGCTCGTAGAACAAGGGTTTTTTCCATCGCCTTACTATATTGTATCGGACTTTTGTTCTGACTGAAGTCAACTGGGGAATATACCTACCCCTCCTGAGCCTCCCACTTTTATGCAAAGCCGCACAATTGAAATCCACTTGCTGCTTTAAAATGCTCATAATCTGCATAATTCTTGCGACCAAAAAATAACGTTTCAACCAAATGTCAGCAGGTTAGAGTTTTGAGAGATGTATAAATTTTTTTAGCTTTTCTCGAATTACCGGAGGGTGGGAAATGAGTGACTTTAAGGGGTGGGGTATGAACGTTTGGACAGTATTTATTGTTGGACATTAGAGCACATCAGACATATCGAATTGCATTCTGAATACGAAGAATGTCCTTCTGATATCGAATAATTTTGATATTTTGAAATTCGCAATGTAATACACATTTTATGGCAAATCATTAAAAATTGATATTTTTGATATTTAACAGTACTCGAAGTAAACTTAATAAATCTGATGATATATACTTAAAGTGTATGTAGGTGGGATGAAAAGCCGACGATCAATTGAAAATTTTGACCTTTCGTATTGAAGACATGGATTTTTTCCCAAAACACCAAAAAAAAAATTAGGTCTTTTTGGGAAAAAAATCCATATCTTCAATATAAAAGGTCAAAATTTTGAATTGATCGTCGGCTTTTCCTCCCAGCTACATACACTTTAAGAATATGCTATTAGATTTATGGAATTTACTTCGAGGACTGTATATATATAATAATGTTTCAATTACAGCACGAATGAGCCGTAATATGTACTCAATTGTATTCTGAGTTACTCATTTAATGAGATACACGTAGCACCAAATTGAAATCCCTATGAATATGACCTTCATGCCCATTTTACACTGTAACTCAGAATACAATTGAGGACATTTACGGCTCATTCGTGCTGTACGGTCACATATATCAAATATGTGAAAAATATAAAATTTTAATAAGTTGTCTTAAAATTTGTATTATATCGTGAATTTCAAAAAATGAAAATTATTTGATATCAGAAAGACATTTTTCGTATTCAGAATGCAATTCGATATGTCTGATGTGCTCTCATGTCCCACAAAAAATACTGTCGAAACGCTCAAAACGCTCATTCCAGATCCCTTAAGGAGGTATGAAATGGCTTTTTACAGATTATATTTCGCTTTATCACGACCAAACACTCTTTAACAATTTTTCAAGTACAGTATTCAGTTTCTCAGCATAAATTTATTGTCCAACCCGATTCACACGTAGGCACATTTTACACTGTTTTCCTGCTTGAATCTCAATTGTAATTCGTATTCAGAATCTGGAAGGATTGCATCACAACTTACCAATCAAATGAAAGAATTTGCCGCCTAATTAATAAATCAAATTCTATTTTCAGTTTCGGTAGGCTAGTCAAATTAATGAAATTACTCACCACTAATTGCAAAAGAATCCATTTTACGTGAATACATATATCCCAAAAGCTCACAAAAAAACGTATCAAAAGTCCCCAAAAATCAAGTAATGGAACAGTGCCTAATTTGCATAAATCCAAAATGGCCTCTTATGCAGGGGTGAAATTTCAAAGTTGGTCAAATCTTAATAAAAAAAGTACTGTCCTTGAGATATAGGGGTAAAAGTCAAATGTCAAAATGTGGATTCCACAGGAGACAAAAATTGAAATATTCTCCGATTTGGCTGCAAATTTTTTCCGTTAATTGGTTAGCTAAGCTGAACCAAATCGAGAAACACAAATCAATATAATAATTTTGCAATTGACATGATTGAGACGGTCGATTAGGACAAACAATATATTTAATGAAGTTATAAACGTAAGAGATAAAAAGGCCCATTGTTTCCGTAAGTTTTGGTCTTACCTATCCCAAACGGGATGATCTCGTCTTCTCTGAACACTTCACCATCTTTACTAATGAATCGGTTTGGATCGAATCTCACAGGATCAGGCCAGACATCTGGATCGTGATCGATAGCCCAAACGTTTGGTACCACAATAGTGCCAGCAGGGATTTCAAAGTCTCCTATAAAAGTCTTTCTTGAAGACATGTGAGGAAAACCAATTGGCCCTAATGATTGGATGCGCTGGACTTCGAGTATAGTGGCACGGGTGTAGACTAGATTTGGTTTGTCGGACATTCGTGGCATACGATTTCTACCGACTACCGCATCAAGCTCTGTCTGTATGAGGCTCTGCACTTGAGGATACTCCATCATATATAGCATTAACCATCTCAACGTAGTGGCTGAAGTTTCGGTTCCAGCCATATATATGTCTCGAATAGTGCTTATCAGGTTGTCCTCATTCACTTCTGATTCTGTACCATTTTCTTTACTTTTCTCAATTTGGCTCCGGTAAACGTCAAGGTAACAGTCCAAAATGTTGGAATCGAAGTTTTCTTTGTGTTCGGCAATCATCTTCTTGGTCTTTCGGCGTTGCTCCGCAGCTAAATCGACTAGCTCTTGATTAAAGGCTCCTAGAAAGTATTTGATAAGCGGAACGTATAGTGCAACCAAACCTGGTCCTATTAGTTCTATTTGCCGATTAGTAATGTGCAAAAGTCGTTCAAATTCCGGGTCATCGTAATCAAACCGCTTCCCAAAAACCACCGAACAGAGGATATTAGACGTAGCTTTTGGAAAAAGTGTCTCCGGATCAAATGCCTTGCCGCCATGTTTTAAAAACTCTCTTATTAGTGCGCTTGCTTCAGTTGAAATTTTATCTTCAAAGCATCGTCGCCCAAATCTGCTGAAGGCGCGTAAAGTAAATCTACGTTGCTCTATCCAAGGGGAGCCTGAAGACAAGACGATACCTGGAGTAAAATAAATACATAAAATATTAATGAAATACACATAAAATACACCCCCCCCCCCCACACACACACACAAGGATCTTTTACAAATGGATTGATGCTTGGTAGCTCTTGATACAAACTCTTTTGTTTGGCATGTGTGCAGACATTTTGAAAATTGTGGTGTATTTTGGTAAAATGCTTGGCAACATTAGCCTTTTGCCATCCCTTTTGCAAGTTTTCTCCCTCATCAGTATAGCCCATTGTTAGGAAACAGTGTCCACACCAGGTAAATCATTATTTTTTGTACAGGCGGTAAGCGAACAAAATAATAGAAATACGCGAATCACGTGGATTTGCAATATGCAGGCGCTGTTGAATTACACAATAAGCTGAATTTGTAATCCGTCGCTGAACAATTGGTATTTGACCAATAAGGTAGCTCGCTTTTCCCGGATTTCTATCTCAGTGGCTAAAAACCAATCGCTGTCACTCAGCGATGTAGTATAAATTCAGCTATGCGTTGTCTTGCACGTCGGACAATATAAAGCTTGTAGTGTCTCACTGTCTGTATAGAATTAAAAACTCAGTGACAATGAAGAGCACATTCCTAATTGAGATGATTTGAGTGTCCGCCATTTCTGGTATTTATTCCTTGCTATGATGTAAAAAGAGAAACATGTATGGTGCTGTATTTACTATTGATATTAATTGAATGCTACATCTTGACCTAGACCAACCAGTCATCTGTGTGGATTATGGAAATTCAGTACATATAAAGTTATTATAACATATCGCAGCACATCGTCCACGCCAGGTAAAGAATTATTTTGTATAGGCATCATAGCAAGTGTCTTTCTATTACAAAAGAAGCTTATACTTTACTCCGCGCTCGGTGAGCGATTGGTTAAAAACCAATCATTGGCTAAGAACCATATAGCTCAGCGATATAATTAATTCAGCTGTGAGTTTCAAAAATTTTCAAAATAGCCATGTTAAACCTATTGTCACTGTATTGTTGAAGGTCGAGTCTTTCAATGTCTGTATAGAATAGTAAACTTGGGGACAATAAGATCTCATTCATATTGAGATGAATTGATTTTATTCCTAGTTATAGTGAAAATAGATACATGTGGTGACTGATGGTGTAGATTCTTATATGATTATATTCCCAAATCCAAGAATTATGCCATTATTATTGGTCTATGGCAGCTGTCATTTTTTTTTGGTTCTGCACATATTAAATCTGAATTTTTGTCAGTTTTGATTTCAAAACGCACGCTAACGGCTATGATGTTCTTTCAACACACATATTCAAGTGCAAGCTTTACAATTGGCTTCTTTAGAAACCAAAAATTACTGGAGATATTCATCATTTTCTACCTCGGTATCTAAAGATTTATTGTCTGAAATATATCAAATCGTGCATACACGTGTTTTGATTTAGTTTCCCTGCCTGTACAATATAATTATTTACCAAGCGTTGTCGCTGTGTAACACACAATTCGAAACTATTTGTAAGCTGTGGTAACACCGTATTATGCAAGATATAGCAATTCGCAGTAGAAGTGACGTAATTAATCGGATTAACTACTATAGCAATAGATGAATACAATTTTGAACATATCGCCCTGCACTACAACGTTCACGCGGTGTCTATGCCTTGAACCATATATGTCAATGAACAGGGATAAATAATATTCTTATCATGCTGATCACCCGCACCTGTAAGATTAGTATCTTTGAAAAGAGTGGTATTGTATTCATCTATGATTGCAGACAGACACAGGTGATGAGTGCAACCTGCTTGTAGTGCATCATTTATTGTAAGTGATTTAATGATTATAGTGTTATGTAATCCTGTTATTTCTACAATGATACTTCTGCGCATCAATGGTGTGGGTAGGTGTCTGGATTATATGAGCAGTCCTTTATTTAGTTTACATAATTATAAGCAAATTTAGACCGACTTACCATTTCCTTTCCCGCCCAACTTTTCCTCTATGTCGGTGTAAGGGCGGTCGGAAATTAATTTGTTCTGAAACGCTTCCCGAATCGAGCTGTAAGAATTCAGGAATACAAGCATCTTAGAACCGATGTACAATGAATACACTTTCCCGTAAGAGTTCGTAAGATGAATTAGTAAAAGATGAAGTTCAGAAAATGAAAGTCCTGTCCAATAAGAAGCCATTATCAAATAAGGAATGCTCCCAACACCTGGCAGCCTCCACGGACCAGGCGGTATATTCCTGGGACTGCAATTATGCCATTCATAAAGGCATAAACAAACCAGGAAAGATGCCAGAAACACGCGAAGATCATTAACTTGCGAAAATATATCTAACAGATACATGGTAGTAGTAGCACGGGCGATCCTTCATCCAGGTTATCAGAAGTTATGTCAGGGCCCTGCTACTGAATTACTTATTCCATGCAGATACTATAATACAGGAGGTTATAATAAACCACATGCAGATGTAATACATTATATAGACGCACTGTAATGTTCCTTTGATGCCGTCAGAGCCAAGCGCTGATATTCGCTGTCGAAGTGATGATGTAACGGGATTAATTACAATAGTAATAGATTAATACAATTTTTGAATAGATCGCCCCGCACTACAACGTTCACGCGGTACCTATGCATTGAACCATAGATGTCAAGGAAATGCTAATAACTCGCACCTGTAAGATTAGAATCTTTGAAAAGGGCGGTATTGTATAGAGGCCCTGTATGCTTTTATCGATTAGCTCCAAACAAAGGATTTGAACCGGTGTCCTTCACCGTTTATCATGACGCAGTGCAGTCCATTCAATCGTAGTGCATTTGTTATGTGTGTGAGACGAACGGTAGATTGCAATCATGCTTTTGTTGAATGCATTTGAGAAGTCCGCCATATTTACGGTATGATACGTCATATGCACAACCTCTATTCAATGATTGCAGACAAGGAGGTTAGAGATAGAAAGGAGAGGAAATAGATTACGTAATGCTTTGTTCCTTTGATGCCGATTAGATTTTCCGGTAGACTATTCATAAAGGTGGTACCATTGTTTCGAACAAAGGGGTTCCGCCATTAAATTGGTCACTGATCAGGCATCATATAAACGCTTTACACAACAGGTGACTATCAATAAGTGGTCACAATACAGTCATGTGTAAGGGCAGTCATGTGTAAACTGGTACCATTGTTCTCACGTATCCCAAATGTGCGTTTGTGTGGGTCTGAAGTCTATAAGGCCCTGTATCCATAGGCTGTTCCCTTGTGGCGCGTGCCCTTGTGGCGTTGTGGCCTTGTGACCTAGCCTTGTACCGCCCTGTATCCATTGCATGTTCACTGTGGCGTGTACATGCTTGTGTGCACCGAGGATTTTTAGTAATCCTTCACCCCTCATGGTAGACATAACACACAAAAAACCAATTGTATTTGGTATGGTGGAAGATACAGAAACAAAAGGTGGGGATTAATTCTTCATACCTAATACTATTAGAAAAGAAACGTTGATAATGCTAATAAAGCAAACATTAACAAAAATTTGTAAGTGCAACATTTTTTATTCAAAGCTAAATGATGAACCCAAGTACTGAAGATGAGCAGGATGCGCAATGGCATTTCCATTGCTCGCTGATGCTCATCTCATGGTAATTATCTTTATTTCTGGGGTCCCACAGCAGCGGATTATCCTTCACCTCCTCAATCAAATCAGATTCAGTCATATCTATCAGCACCAAAATGCCGTGTGTTCTCTTGTGGTGTCGGCAAAAGAATGAACATGTTCATTCTCTGTGCTGTGCCGGATCAGAATGATATGGTTCAATGCATAGATATCGCGTGTAGTTAATCCGATTATTATGTCACTTCAACAGCGAATAGACCATGTAGAAGCTGTGTGTTTTGCCGAAGGGAACTGTAGGGCCTATTGTGTTGTAAACTTTAATCATTCTTTTGTCTACCTGTGTTTTCGCGGAAGGTGTAAAACGGGTGATGGAATTCAGTTTAAAATTTCCGCCAAGGCCGAATCATTTCACATTTTGGGTGCATTGTAGCCGACGGGTACTCAACCAGGGATAAGCATCCTAGACTGCTACCCTCATTCGGAATATGTATCCTAGGTCTAGGTAATAGGCGGATTAGCGGCCATTTTGTCTTCGACATGATTTTATTCACGTTTCCTTATACTTTAGTACACAAATATATGAGTTAACAGGTTTACAATATCAAAATTATATTTTGAATATACAATATATTCTGTAGTAAATCGATCAAATGACGGTGATTGTTCAGGTATTATATGCTTGATAAAATTAAACTGTCTGACCAGCTAGTATTCTCCTCCGCCGTCAGTGTGATTCCAGACACTACCGTGTTGTGAAGGTGGAGGAGACTAAAGCTGTATTGACGAACACGCATGCGTTAAAAAATATGTAGCCTAGGTCGAACAATAGCGTGACGTAGTTTCCGGCATTGTTCCTATGCACTTTCACCCTCCTGACTCAACTAAAGGCTGCTAGTCAGGTGTAGGAATGCGTGGATTTGGATTCGTCTATACGGCTACTCAATTACACCCTTGTGATGTATGGGAACAAAGGGTGCCTCTCGCTAGTGTAGGCGCTTTCACGTGACTTTCGTTTGATCACTTATTGACAGTAGCCTGCCTATTATAGCGTTAATACGCTGTCAGGACAGTTACCGATTTAATGGCGGAAGCTCTTTGTCCCGAACAAAAGGTACCTCTCGATGAATAGCGTTTCGGAAACTCAAATAGGCACAAAGGAACAATATGCGTTACGTAATTCATTTCCTCTCCTTTCTATCTAACCTCCTTGACTATATCATCCAGAAAATGAGTAGCGCCACTTATTTTATTTTTTTTATGTTGATTGCTTTCTAAACTAACATTTTCTATGTTAGTTTAGATGTAATCGATATAAGAAATAAAATAAGTCATGCTACTAATAGGCATGTCCACTAAAAATTGAAGTACATTTAAATTGATTCAGACCTAACTTATTGGATTGGAATTGATGAAAGAAACATTTTGGCGTTTAAATAATCTTAATCGGACGTTTCATTCCAGAGATATGGCCTTTCGAGTGTCACGGTTTTATATAGGGCTGCTAGAACATGTTAAAAAGTTAAAGTCCAAAAGGAATACTAACAGAAAGTGCAACTTTAAGGTACTTTTTCTTAATGTATTTATTAACTATCTTATCTGGAACATTATATTTGCTTATAACAACATGAAAATAAGATCATCCTGAAAATTTAATCGATTTTGTTGACATACAACAAAAACTATAAGACCTCAAAACCCATGGTTTGTTTGTTGAAACCTCAAGCATGATCATAGATGGCCGCCATGGAAAATATCTCCATAGAGGAGATGAACAATAAGTGCATTATTTCAAATGAAAAGCGGTAGTCTTAAACATTGCTCAATCTTTTAAGGTCAGCACATTTTATTATCAAAAATTATTATATTTCATCATGGCATAAGTTTGGTAACATTAATCACTACCAATTTTGAGAAATTTGCTCCAACTCAAAGGTTATCTTTACTACATTGAGCAATACACTGTGTGCATGGAAGCCATGATGGTCCCCGGTTTTTATACTCCCTATGAAATGGACATGGTAGTGAGAAGTGCACGGGGAAGTGCATGATTTGAGATGGGCCGCGGTAGGCTTAAACATTCTTAAATTTCTTAACATCCTACACATTTTGTCTTCATAAATAGTTAAATTTTATGAGTATGTAAGTTTGCTTGTCTGATTCACTCCAAATTCGGAGATAATTGCGTTTGAACACCTGATGCACGGAATGGTGTCACTTCAACCTGTTGTAGTTCTCATCTCATTAAATTGTTCATTAAAAAAAGTTAATCTCTTCATGCAGGAAGGTCCTCTCTATTTACTGACCAAACAGGAAAAAGTTTGGTGAATGTTTTCTGGTGGAATCAGGAATTTCTTGAAACACCCTGATATAGGCCTACATTTGAATCAAAACAAGTATGTACGCCATTTAACATGCCTGGGATTTCTTGTATCGATCAGTTTCTCCATAGACAATACGTGTGTGAGTGCACGCACACAGTAAATGAAAAATCGTTCTAGTGGAAACTGTATTGAGAGTGGGCATCCCTACTACTAATGTACATGTATGCAATGCAGTGATCTGTCAGGTTTTCTTTGCGTATTTGATATTTTTCAGAGATTTTGTGAACAGGATTCTGGCCAAACAAGTACCGTCGGATCCGTAGCGGTCGCTGCGGGACAAGGAATTCAATTTTGCAGTGTTGGTGTCTTTGAAGCAGGTTCAAGTTTGACCCCTATTTTGACCTGTAACCCATCTGTGAGCTTAACCTTTGAGGGCGCTCATCTTAAAATAATGCCAGAAAGGGTATTTCCATCCACACCAAAAAAAAATCAAAATTTGAAAAATTGTGTTCGGACACCGATTCCGGACACTTTTGATGTCCAAACGATTTTCGGGAAAAAAAGCGGCTTGACGTCTAAAGTGTTCGGAAACCGATTTCGGACACTTTTGATGTCCAAACGATTTTCGGGAAAAAAGCGTCTTGACATCAAAAGTGTTCGAAACCGATTTCGGACACTTTTGATGTCCAAACGATTTTCGGAAAAAAGCGTCTTGACAACGAAAGTGTTCGGAAACCGATTTCGGACACTTTTGATGTCCAAACGATTTTCGGGGAAAAGCGTCTTGACATCAAAAGTGTTCGGAAACCGATTTCGGACACTTTTGATGTCCAAACGATTTTCGGGAAAAAAGCGTCTTGACATCAAAAGTGTTCGGAAACCGATTTCGGACACTTTTGATTTCCAAACAATTTTCGGGGAAAAAGCGTCTTGACATCGAAAGTGTTCGGACACCGATTCCGGACACTTTTGATGTCCAAACGATTTTCGGGAAAAAAGCGGCTTGACGTCAAAAGTGTTCGGAAACCGATTTCGGACACTTTTGATGTCCAAACGATTTTCGGGAAAAAAGCGTCTTGACATCAAAAGTGTTCGGAAACCGATTTCAGACACTTTTGATGTCCAAACGATTTTCGGGAAAAAAGCGTCTTGACATCAAAAGTGTTCGGAAACCGATTTCGGACACTTTTGATGTCCAAAAGATTTTCGGAAAAAAGCGTCTTGACATCGAAAGTGTTCGGAAACCGATTTCGGACACTTTTGATGTCCAAACGATTTTCGGGAAAAAGCATCTTGACATCAAAAGTGTTCGGAAACCGATTTCGGACACTTTTGATGTCCAAACGATTTTCGGGAAAAAGCGTCTTGACATCAAAAGTGTTCGAAACCGATTTCGGACACTTTTGATGTCCAAACGATTTTCGGGAAAAAAGCGTCTTGACATCAAAAGTGTTCGGAAACCGATTTCGGACACTTTTGATGTCCAAACGATTTTCGGAAAGAAAGCGTCTTGACATCGAAAGTGTTCGGAAACCGATTTCGGACACGTTTGATGTCCAAACGATTTTCGGAAAGAAAGCGTCTTGACATCGAAAGTGTTCGGAAACCGATTTCGGACACTTGATGTCCAAACGATTTTCGGCAAAAAGCGTCTTGACATCAAAAGTGTTCGGAAACCGATTTCGGACACTTTTGATGTCCAAACGATTTTCGGGGAAATAGCGTCTTGACATCAAAAGTGTTCGGAAACCGATTTCGGACACTTTTGATGTCCACACGATTTTCGGGAAAAAAGCGCCTTGACTTCAAGTGTTAAATCCCCTAATTTCCCTTCATTCTTGTCAATTTCCCTTAATTCACCAGAATTTCCCTTAATTCTCTTCAATTTCCCTTAACTTCCCTCAATGTTCCCAATTTCCCCTCAATTTCCCCTCATTTTCCCAAATTTCCCTTAACTGCCCTCTATTTTCCCAAATTTCCTTAATTCTTGTCAATTTCCTTAATTCACCTGAATTTCCCTGAATTTCCTTAATTCTCTTCAATTTCCTTAACTTCCCTCAATGTTCCCAATTCTCCCTCAATTTCCCCTCATTTTCCCAAATTTCCCTTAAATTCCCTCTATTTTCCCAAATTTCCCTTAATTCATCTGAATTTCCCTCAATTTCCCTAAATTCTCCTCAATTTCCCCAAATTTCCCTTAATTCCCCTCAATTTCCCCCAATTCCCCTCAATTTCCCTTAATTGCCCACAAAATCAATTAATTCACCTGAATTTCCCTCAATTTCCCTTAATTCCCCCAAAATTGCCTTTAATTTCCCCCATTCCCCCCAATTTCCCTCATGTTCCCCACTTTTCCCAAATTTCCCTTAATTGCCCTATAGGCTCTCTCCCTCACCAAGTAGTACCATAGCCATGCGACAAACGATGTTGACGTAACAGCATTTTTTAGAAATTGTTGAAAATCGTGTAATGCCCCTTTAATGACCTAATTAGCATATTTTGGGACGAAACTCTTTTCCAGTATGGGGCCGGTACCTGCCTTCCCCCTCATCAAGTACCATAGCCATGCGACAAACGATGTTGACGTAACAGCATTTTTTAGAAATTGTTGAAAATCGTGTAATGCCCCTTTAATGACCTAATTAGCATATTTCGGGACGAAACTCTTTTCCAGTATGGGGCCGGTATAGGCCCTCCCCCTCACCAAGTACCATAGCCATGCGACAAACGATGTTGACGTAACAGCATCTTTTAGCGTTTGTTACTAACGGACTAACGGACGGACGGACTAACGGAGAGACATGGTGACTTATAGAGCTGCTACCCGCAGCTAAAAATGACGAGAATATCAATGTACATTTGAGGGATATTGTCTCTATATTGTTAATTTAATATTAAATTCACTAAAGGTCATTGATCACTTTATTATTTGCAGATTTTATTTAAATAAATAAAACTTGAGATATGATACAGGTGCTTTAAAAACGTAATAATTATAAAAGCTTTTCAAATCAAATGTATAGTATAGTTAGTGGTAGCAACTTCGAAGGTTACTCGCAAAAGGAAACCAACGTTACAAGTTGTAAGTAGAATTATTCATTAGCTGTGCACACCTTTGTTCCATAACCATTAGGGTAGGCTATAGAACATTTTTTGTTTTTGATATAGCCCCCGAATGAAATGTATTTAATTATGTTTGTACTCACTCGGGTAGCATTGTGTGTGAATTTTACATCCGAACTAGAGGCTATTTATTTTTTATGGGCATTTTAGTGTCTAAAATGGCCCAAAATGAGGCTTTTTCAATATTGCCGTCCATTTCTAGTGGCCACCCCAATAGTCTTTACATGGAAATGAAAACTGCTCATAAAAATTTAATAGCCTCTAGTCCAGATGTAAAATTCACACCAAATGCTTTTTGAGTGATTACAAAGATAATTAAATACTTTTCATTCGGGGGCTATGTGGAATTTTTTTTATGCATTCCTTGTACAATGACATTTCACTATAAAATGTCCATTGGAAACAAAGGTGTGTGTGGATTCATTTTATTTAATGTATCATTACACATACCATTTAAGGTCAATTGAAACGTTTTTTATGTGAAGTACAAGTAGATTATAATAGAGAGATTGCGAATTTACGTGAAACGTGATACGGGAACGCCAACAGCATGCTACATTAGTCAAAAACTAGTTACTGCCCTTTAGAGGGCGACATCCATTGTGAATTGGTCAATTGTGAAATTCCTGTAAGGCGGTCACGTTGCGGTTGGTAGCCAAAATGATTTTAAAAAAAGGCATTACAAAATGCAGAAAAATGTTATGTTTGTCGTGTTATGAAGTGAATCAAAGTATCCAAATAGAACAAGTCCGATATGTAGTAAAATCCATTTTATGGGGTTACAATTTGACCAAGTATAGACAAGAAGAAGTGAATAAATTTCGATTTTTTTTCCGACACGAATTCGAACGGGCTGATTGCCTATTCATTTGTGTGTGAAGAATGCCGTCCAAAAATCATCTTGCGAAACGGCGTTTTAGTCAAGATCGTGTCGTCTTAGGGCCTAATACGATATGGATTGTCTGTTATGGACGGGCAACAGAAGTTCGTGCAACGTCATTTTTCGCCATTGCTATTTCGTTGCGTTAAACAGCTGTCAAAGTGTTTTGCTTATGGATACTATTCAGCAAACACCAAAATGTTTTTAAAATTTTAAAAAGTTTTAGTTAAAACATTTTGATAACATATCAATGTCGGTTTATATAAAAATCATGAAAACTCTTTTACATTTTAAACCAAAATTCGAAATGCTATAGTAAAATATCATTTGGCAAACATTTTGTGTACTTAAGTCTATTTTACTATTACTAGAATGTTTTGCAGCAAGTTTTGAGCAAAATGTTTTTTGAATGTTATTAAAACCTTTTATACTCTTGACACTCACATACCCTTTAACCCGACATTTAATGTTTTCTGTAATATATTTGTGTTTGCTGGGTAGTAATCGAACTAGGCATGATCTATTTTCATTTTGCTTTTAAAAGTAAACAGGGCACTATTTATATGATAATGGGGTTTGATTCTTGTTGTTCGAATAATATACACCATTGCGACTTCAAAGGCATCCAACACCAAACTCTGTTTAGGTTATTTAGACAAATAGAATACACGCGTGAACAATAGGCCTGCTAATTTTCCAATAGCATAACTCAACTATCGCTAATCTGGACTGAATGCTTAGAGCAATAGATACAGCCAGTCGTATTTGTATATCAATACCGAGGAAAGCGGGTTCGATGAGAGAAGATGAGAATCTATTCTCACCCTCTCTGTTTCGATGCACCCAAGGTGAATCAATAGGTGCTTCATATATCTTTAGATATATTTGTCTCAGCATAGCGCCACTATGAGCTTATTGCAATAGCGTTTAGATGAAGTATCGGGTTTGACTGTATGCCGCTATCACGAACATACTAGGAACGACGAGGGTTAAGACCGACACAAACTGGCTGTGTAGGAGACTAGTTTGGATGTGAACGGCACTATGACGTTCTACCGCACAATGTCATAATACGTAACTCGTATGGTGTTAGCAGTGAACGCCTCTTCGCAATTTCTCTCTTATTAGTCCGGTTGCTAAACGTAGTGTTTTGCTGTTTAGTTTTAAGGTGTGTTATCAAATTATGTGTTCAGTATGTTTTTACAAAAATAAGGCTTTTCCCTTCTGTAAATATTTTGACACTAACAATAAAAGCAGAAGTGAAAATGTGAAGTTTCTTGCTGGTTCTGTTGACTACCCCGTAAATTTTACGGAGAGGTTCCCTGGAAAATATATAAAACCATGAGCAAAATACAACTTTCATTCTAACATTTATACAAATAAGAAGTAGTAGGTCATCGTATGAATCAATATGTTTAAATATTTTTTTCCTGTTTATTTTCATTACATTTTGTTCTTTTCATACATTTCCAGTATTTTGTATTTATAGTCATCCCCACCTACCCACGCGCAAATTGTTGTTTGATTTGCAGAAATTATCACTGTACTAGTCATCACACTTTCATTTGTTTCATTTTGGAGATCTCTGATTTTCCAAAGGCAGAGCTGAGGCATAATGTTTCTTAATGCCACAAACAAAACATGTTTACCATGTACATTCTCTGTTCTCTGTAGTTTTATGCAATTCTGTTACGTAATGAAGCATGTAGTATCCTTTGTTTAAAATACAAATGACCAGTCTTTACGTGTGATCCTAAACATATCCACCTAGTAAAGTACATTGACCAACCGCTAAACCGTCCCCGGGAACCGTCCATGCCACCTGTTGGTAACCTTTCTTCTGGTTAGTAATGTTTTCCTTGTCTTAGATTTTGGAGACTGACATAACGTGCAAATTGACTGTATTTGGGTGATCTTTTTCTTTTATGCTGATGCTTTCTAATTGCCATTAACGGATTGACAGATGTGTTCTTAAGAAGCATAACGCACCGGGCAATATGCACTAAAAAGAATGTATTGTAGTAAATGTAATTTTGAAGAATTTAGTCAATTACCTTATCTTGGCTAATTTTGTGGGCATAATAACACTATCAAGAAGACGCTGCTCAAAATGACTACTTTACTGTACTGAGCATTTAACCAATCAAATCGACGGGGTTCTGGCGTCCATTTTGTGTACTGCTAATTATATCAAATGCTCAGTGGAACTTATACAATGTCTTGTCCATAACAAAATATCCATACAACGAAATTCTATTATTAAGACCGAATCCAGTCTCTTTTTAAAAAACGCACTGCATCAGACTTTGGCAGCTATCTTAAATGTTAGCGTGTAAAACATTAATACCTCTAACTTGTTTGTATCCAGATGTGCAATGGTTTTTGGGGCTGTGGTGACGTGAGTAGGCCTATGGTGGTTTGGGGTTAGGGTGTATAGGTGCGCCTGGCTACAGAGCGCATTGCTCTGTAGCCATGGCGCCTTTGTTCAAGGGTATTAGGTTTAGTAGGCATCATTTTACATGGTGGCCGACGTCATTTAATTCGGTAACAGCCAATAGCGTAAACAAAACATAAACAGACAATATGACGGCAACACTGCCTGGAGGTTGGACGCAATTATTTTTCCCCCAGCCGAGGTGCGTTTATAGCTCTATTGGCCCCGTTACAGAAAAAAATGGACAAAATATATTTCCCATTGTAATATAAATATTTTTACATGCAAATAGATAATTTTGGATTCAAAATGAATGTGAAGAAAAAATATCATCGCCGGGATTAGGTATCGAACTGAAACCGCCTGCGTCGCAGGCATAGCTACAATCCATTACACCACGTTTACATTGCTTAGCACAAGGAAATTTTCAGTACATATCATAACATATCGTGCGTTAGTTATTTAAAAATTTAAAAAAAACAGTACTTACAATGAGGTGCACTGTCTCACCTCAATGGATTTAGAAAGATTAAATATTGCTTGATAACACACAAACACTTTTGGAATTATTTGCGACATTTTCGTGTTTACGTGTTAAAGTATCGAAGTATCTCAACAATAGCTTTACGCCGCAGAGTGACGATATACTGTACAACACAACGATAGTCACAAGGTGTTGTGGTGTAGCATATAAAAATTATAATCAGGCGGATATTGTAGACCGCTCCTGGGGTGAAATCTATAATAAAAAAAAATTGGGCCTGTTAAATGAAGGTCCATAAACATTACCCTAGGCATAAATGGTGATGAGTGTTGTTCCAAAAACACACCATTAATGTCAAAACAAGGCAAAATTTACCCCTTATTCCCAAAACGACGTACGATGGCGAAATTAATTAAAATCCGATCCTTTTTCCACGTGTTTATTAAAAGCGGACACTTAGCTCATATATATCTGCGTGGGTCCCCCGGGGCAAAAAAAAAAAGACTTAAAACAATGCTGTGACGTCACCAATTCTTAAAATTGTCCAAAAATTGGCCCTCAAAGTAATAATAAGAGTCCGATACAAGAATCAACTACAGAAATTTATACTTTAACAATCTATCTTCATGTATAACCGGTTATTTGGGATAATGGCCCTCCCGTTATCTTGCTACTTGATGACAAAATCAGCCAGCGAATCTCTCTTACCCAGGCCAAAAATATTTCAGGGCTCCCCGTGTCGGTTTTTTGATTCATTCATTCATTCATTCATTCATTCATTGCTAGCGCGTATTGGCCGTTGGCGGCGGGGTGTTAGTGTCATCAAGTGTATTAGCTAAAAATAAATGTTCATTTACAGCGAAACTCAATCTCTTTTCATATAATACATCATACAACCTTTCACCACGTGTTTTTACACGGCAGTTACTATTTATTTATACATACACAGCCTCGAGATCAAGATGATGGTCACGTGTCTCGTTATCCTTTTGGTAGCAATGAGCATTACTACAGCAGATTGTACATTTTTACCTGATCGCCATGATTCTCTTCGAAATGAATTCATCTCAACATCTGGACGGGCATTTGGACAAATCTCTGCTCGGAACAAAAGGTTACAGGGCAACCAAGGTAAAGCTCATTCAACATTGTATTAAATCACTGGTACCCAGCTTCCCGCCCAGCTTACATGCTTATGTCGACTCTTGTTGTCGTATTCAATGGCTCTCCAAACCCGGTCTCCAAACTACTCTATCCAGTTAGCAACCTGGACAACGGATAATTTGCAGAACAAAAGAATCCGTAACGGATTCTTTTGTTCTGCAAGGCTCACTCAGTCATTTAATGAGGCAATACAAACGATCGAATTTGGTGTTGAAATGAGCTAAATTTTGAGTTACACCTTTTCAATGTAAAATTTATTTTCTCGGCCAAATAAAAAGCAATCATTTTCATTTTTTCAGTACATGTCAGGTCAAATTGTAGCGCTTGATACTGTATTTTTTTTTCAAATCCTAGTGTTAAACTTAGGCGTGAAATTCAGTCATTTCGTGTAAGATTTTCGATTTTGATAGGCTTAAACTCTGCCCGCGAGCCTTTTTTTTGGATCAACCTTTTAGCTTTTCAAAGTAATATAGTTCGCTAATGAAGGATTTTTCCCAACTTTCTAACGCACATCACCGTGAGCGATATATCATAGTTTTGTCAGAATTTCCGTTTTGATTTCACCATCTTTCACTGTCGGCTGAAAAAATTCAAAATCAACGCTGAAATCTAAGGCTAGTACTAGCATTGTGGATCGATATCCCTGGGTTTAATAGGAATACCGGCATGGCTATAGTGTTGCCAGAACTTCAATATAGCAAAGAAATTCCCAGACCTATAGCGCTCCTACTGATCATGTTTAACCAGAACACCCAATTGGGGATTTAATCGCTGGTCGGGCAATTTGCTTTCAATGAAAAATTGACCTGGATAACAACAAAGGAAATATCGACTATTTCTGCTGGTTGCTCTCGAGATAAAAGTACTGATTTGACATTTTCTGAACATGAATGGAAAAAGGGTAAAACAAAAACGGAAATTCTGACAAAACTATAACATATAGACCCACACGATGTGCTTTACAGAGGTGGGAAATATCTTTCTTTAGCAAACTATATTAGTTTGAGACGCTAAAACATGAATTCCGTAAAAAGCTCGCAGGCGAATTCAAGGCCTATAAAAATCAAAAATATCACACTAAAAGACACAATTTGATGCTTAATTTTAACACCAGGATTTTAAAAAAATGTATATCCAAGCACCAAGTTTTTAACTGACATTACTGAAGAAAAAAAAAATATTGCTTTATATTTGACCGAGAAAATTAATTTCATAGCAAAAAGGTGTATCTCTGAATTGTGCTGATTTTTACATGTATCGATCGACTTTTAGCGCGACTAAGCATTTCTAAAGAATTGGTTGTCCAGGCGGCTGACTGTATCCAGAATTATAATCCTGTATTCTCTGCCAACATCTTTTTATAATCCTTTTTAGGCGGGATTTCTCGCTCGTTTCCAGTGTTAATTAATAAGACCACTGAATGTAGTAGTTTGCATTATGAAACATTTCAAGTTGTTGAATAGCTTTCAGCATGTTCAGATGTTTTACTTTAGTAGAACATCTTGTGTTGTTCTGTGAAGATCAATGTTATTTAGGAGAACAGCTAAGGGTACGAAAAGAAACGGTTAAGGGTCCGACCGAACCAGAATTTGCGTTTTGCGTTTTTTTATCGCCGAAGATGTAATTTGTTGCCTAAGATGAAATTTATATTTGATTAATTTTACATCAAACCAGATCATTTGCAGTGTATTTTGATGTGGTAGTATCAGTGAAAACTGAGGGGTACCAATGTCACGGACCAATGTATGATAGGTCTAGTGTTCACAAACAGCTAGGTGAGGATTAAGGAATATAGATATTGGAATTTTCATGTTACATAAGCCAAAATATTGGCGATAACCTGGCAATTTCACCATGGTATGGTCGACATACTTCATCAGAGTGATTGATATCCCATCATCGTCTCTTCTGGTGGTAACACGGCTCCATTCACGCAGGGAAGCGGTACTTCCCTGATTCACGTGCTTAGTAACGTCTATCCATCGAGAACACGCCGTCATGGGATGGAGTCCTATTACCACATGCAGAGAGCATTTTGGGAAATCGATCACTCTGCAGAGGTATGTCGATTGCACGACACACCAAACTGTCAGGTCAGTGTCAAAATTTTGGTCTTGATGAAACTTTTCACGAATTTAATGTGAGGAATATGTTTAACAAGGTTTCTCTCTCACTCTTCTTCTCTCCATCTCTCCCTCTCCCTCCTTTTCTCTTTCTTTCTCTCCTCATTTGTAGAGAGGCAACATATCGACGAGGTCGTGGATAAGAGAATAATTGCGATAGGACCTTGCTGATGTTGAATTCATCAATTTTTAGACTCGCTAAAACATATTTTTCAAAGAATACGCGAGTAAACGCGCGCGACCATAATCAATCAGTGTCTTCGTCATAAGTTGATTGACTAGTTTAAAATCATTAACACATTATAAGTATACTGGGTTTTTCATTGAGTATTGATTATGTGAAAATTTTTTGTCTACTGCATTAAAGCGTCCCTCTTTTGTTTTCAGCGTGTACAGTTTGTGAGACGAATTTAAAGGTCATATTGCTCGGACAGCAACATCATATCATTGGAAAAATGTGGACAATGAAAATGGAAATGAAAATGGCTACTTTTTTGAGAAAATAAGTCGTTTAAATACAGTGACGTCATGATATGAACGTTGTGAGAGAATGGCCAATACTGTCAATGCACAGCACAGAACGTATTGTGTTGTTTCCGGGTGTTGTTTCCATCAGAAAAAAAAATCTGAATCAAGTATTACAACATTTTATGGTTTTTGCACATATGGATAAAGTCAGGCAAATTTTGTCTTTGACGGGCGTGTTTCTCCCTTTTAAACTCCTATTAATTTCAAATTAAAGTGTAAGCACTGTATAGCTGGTCAGTGGCTTAAATTTCGCGTTCAGCTTGCGACGTTTCAAAATTAATTCTTGCTTCATTGGAAAGCGACTCATTTCGTGATTTAAATGTGGTTTATGCCGCGTTTTTCATTGCCATTTTTTAGTGTGCCGTGTGACCCTTTAAAAAAACCCACCTTGACTCAGTCGGGTCAAGTTCAAATTGGCCGCCGTTTTTAGATCACAGAAAGTTTATAGCAATAGTAGGATTTAGTTGCTACGCATTTATAAGTAGGTTTGTCGATTGACTGCGCACTGACCGCGGTTACGGTTCTTGTCGAAGTAACGGTCCTATACCATTCGACCCTTTTGTCCGCTACCATCCCCATTGTTACCATGTTTTTCCCTAAGACACAATTTGTCTTTTTTCAGGAGAAATACGAATAAATAAATTTCAACAAATGTCAACTTGTAATGTAATAATTATTTTCTTTGAATAGAGTTAAACTTGTTTTTGCAATAGACATGCCCTTTAATGCAATAACCAAAGAGCTTAAAGCCAATATAGTACTATAATACACTACGCAAAAAAAGTTTCTTTATGGTTAGGGAATTTGCCCACAATTAAAATCTAGCGACTGATTTTGTACGCTAAATAATCGCATGCGGGTGATTGTCCTGCGCATTTTGACACCTCAATCACTACTCTACGACACTCCTGAGAAAAGATATGAATGGTTAAGTAACACGAGGTCGAAAAATGAAAATGGCAAAAAGGCCTATTCAAGTTTTCAGCATAAAAGAACACAAAAAACAACAAACAAGCAGATAACATTTTTTGTTTAATTGCTGAGCACATTTCAGGCATCATACTGCCGCTTCCAACTTCACTTGAGATTAATCTCTTTCTTTACCAGTCTTTCAATACTTTGTGTGTCCACCGTTGGCTTCCCTTACAGCAGCCACGCGGCGTCTCATGTTCCTAACGAGGCATCGAATGTTACCTTGCTCAACCCAGTTCCACTCATTGATAACGATGCGACGCAATCCTACCACTGTTGTATCTGCCTTTATCTTCTTGTTGACTCGTCTCTTGTGCTGATCCCAAAGGTTCTCCAAGGGGTTAAGATCAGGGCTTCTGGAGGGCCACTCAAGTGTCTCAATTCCTTCTGCTTCCAGGAATACAGCTGGTAATCATGACCTGTTTTGAATCCCTTTTCCAAATCCATCTCTCAAAACGTAAAAGTCTTAGTACCCACTCACCTTTGTCTTTGATCATTCATCTGCACAATAAGCAAAGGATTATCCAACATGCATCAATTAAAATGCTTTAAATTAAAATTAAAAAGGCGGGAATAATGAAACCGTCTTAGATCAGTGAATCAGCTCTAAAACCATTGAATAGGCTTCTTTGCAATTTTCATTTTTCGACTTCGTGTTACTTAAACATTCGTATCTTTTCTCAGGAGTGTCGTAGGGTAGTGATTGAGGTGTCAAAATGCGCAGGACAATCTCCCGCATGTGATTAATTAGCAAACATACAAAATTGGTTGCTAGATTTTAATAGTGGGTAATTTTCCTAACCATAAAGAAACTTTTTTTGCGTAGTTTAGTACGTATGTATTACTCAATTTATACTTTCCTATATTGATGTCGATGATACTTTTTGCAGTAAAAAACAAAACAAAAACCCACTAAGCACATAAAAATATTTATTTTTTATATTTTATTTATTTATTTATTTATTTATTTATTTATTTATATATTTATTTATATATTTATTTATTTAGATGCCAATTGTATCTGTACACTAATAACAAAGGCTACATAGATGACACATACTTGATGTGAGCTATCACATTTTCTTAGCATCATTTTTATGAATCTTTTCAAAACTTTTTTAAACAGGATTTTCGGCAAAAAATGATGGTTTGAAAACACGTGACGAGAAGTGAATATCAATATAATATTTGAAGGATATTGTCTTTACAATTGCGTTATATTAAATTCACTGAGGTCATTGATCACCTTATTATTATTTGCAGATTTTTTAATTAAAAAAACTACACACATTCACAGGTGGCCAAAACAATTAAATAAATATCGCTATATCAAATATAGTATCGTTTTAATCAATTGAATAAAACAATATATTTACAAAATTTCACAGGTGCTTTAATAACGCAATCATATTCAAATATATAAATATCGCCAAATTAAATATAGTATTAGTTGTAGCAACACTTCGCTGACGAAAAGACACTCATATTTAGTAGCTGCAACTTTGAAGTTATACGTGAAAAAGGAAACCAAAGTAAGTAGAATTATTCATTAGCGTGTTTTCCTTTTACATGTGCAATACAGACTAGATAAGATAAAGTATCTAAAGTCTGCTGACAGTTTACCGGTACCTAAAGTTAAACATGAACTTGGGTAGAACATATATACTGCGCCCAGAAAGTATCCTTACACTTGGAAAAAAAATCCAAATTTTAAAACTAAACCATATTTGGGTAAATTACGTTTTTAAATAGACGCACTATTTAATCTTGCATATTATGACACCCCATGGGGTCCCATTGAATCCAATGTGACCGTCACAAGTAAAGTTACAAGCATTTGATTAGACGAAGGTCCAGTTTTAAAAGTGACAAACTGCCCTATACACGCCTGATCGTACGGACAATAACTGCTGACATTGTCGTCTAATCAAATGATTGTAACTTTACTTGTGGCGGTCACATTGGATTCAATGGGGTGACATAGTGTGCAGGATTAGATAGTGAAAAAACCAATTTATCCATTTAGTTTTAAAATTGGGATTTTTTTCCAAGTGTAAGGATACTTTCTGGGCGCAGTATATATGTTCTGCCCAAGTTCACTTTTAAAACTTTACTTTTGGAGGTCACATTGGATTCAATGGGGTGTCATAATATGCAAGATTAAAAAGTGCGTCTATTTAAAAAAGCCAATTTACCAATATGGTTTAGTTTTAAAATTGGGATATTCTGACGCAGTATACATTATGGTGGGACAAAAAGACTTTTTTCTAATATCAACTCGGCCAGAAGTCTCGAACAATTTTATCAGAGTGTAGCACAGGCTTCTGGGCTGTACTCTGGTACCTGTATGATGATCTAAAGAGTTTCCAACTGTCCCATTTTGTTGGGTAATATAATTTTACCCAATGGTATTGGGTAATTATTCTACTACATGATTGGGAAAATGTTGTGCATTTGTTGGGTGATATATATTACACATTAAAAGAAAATAAACCCACGCCATGATACCAATGAGGACCTCGAGAACCACCACCAATCTTTTGCCGTCCAGAATTTGGGACAAATCGCTGTCGAGTGATTTGAATTTTCAATCATTTTTTTTTTAAATCAAAAGGAGTGATTCTCAATCTCTTAGCGATTAAAGTTAGGGGCCAATCTTTTTCGATTGAATTTTCAGTTTTCAGGATTGATTTTCATTGTTTCATTAGGGACAAATCCTTTCCAATTGAAAAAAAGTTTGAAAATATTCACTCTAAAAAGTTTGAAATCTCATTCTAAACATATCATGCAGCACATGTCGTTTGGCAGTACATTAGGAGTAACACATGATTGGATAGTGAAATCAGTCTACAATAAGAGTCAGAGTCAAACCCCAAAAACATTTCAATCTATTTAGATTGATTCCTATCATGAATTGTTTAAAGATTGAAATATTTCAATCATACTGCAGTTACTGTTAATTTTTCTAAAATTCTAGAAAATATAGTTTTGTAACATATCTAAATTTTTAGCTAATTTAGATGTTTGGAAATATTCGCACTTTGGTGTTTTAGTAAGGAAGGGCACGCATAGCCTGCAAAATTCCCTGTGTAAATCGAATGCAACTTTTTGTGACTATCACTCACTTGTGGACCGCTCTCTTCCGAATAGCATTAAAGCTAAACCACTTGACGGATATGTTTTGTACTTGCTGTCAATCAAGTATACTGTATATTACATGTAGGCTAAAACCTGAGTAGGTGGGGCATCTGCAAATGTTCGTACCTCCTTGATATGTAAGTGACAAATAACAGCAAAAACAACTCCCATATGATCTGTTCATAACTTTGGTCAGTGGAGCGAGCCAGGGGATTTCAAGTGGGTGATTATTGATTGGCAAGTGCCATATTTGGGCATAAGTGCAGTCCACCATTCAATGTAGATGATGGGCGCGGGCTGGGCTAGACTTTATCGATTGATTTTGCATGCTGGAGTAAAGGCTGGTTCAAAGTGTATATTCGAAGGCGAATATTCGGCTTCGAATACTTTTTGGTCGTCAAAATATATGCGGCTTCGAATATAAAACTATGAACCGGAGAAAGATATATTTCTACAATTCACAGCGTTGCCCGACTGTTAACAAGTATTGCCCGTTGACCTAGGTAAGCAAAAATTAGAGAATTTCTATAACGTAGTCAATAAAATAATAGGTAAACTCAATATTGAACTACTGTCATGATTTAATGTCTGAAAATAAAATTAAAAATGAATAAATTAATTAATAAGTTAATAAAGAAATAAATAAGTCAATAAATAAGTCAATAAGTGACCATGCGTTTTAAGTGGAGATGTAACATTTTGGGGTTCATAATATAGGCCTACCCCGGGGAGGCCTACAGCCTATGTAGTTAAATTTGGTGTCAAACTAAAGCTTGTGATGAGACCAATACAGTAAGCATAATAAATATTGTAAACATTATTAACATTTGCATAATTTGCGGGGTGGAGGATGATCAGGAGGAGCAAATTGAATATAAGTGACCCCAGTGGTCATATAATGCAAGAGGGCCATTTCTTTTTCACATTTTGTTTACAATTCACTTTAAACTGCATACTTTAACACCATACAATCATATTCCAGGTAATTTAATTTGCTTTGAGAAGCAATTTTACATATTTAATTTTCTGTAATTATCAAACACATGGCTAATTGTTATCTAATCAAGTATAACATTATAATTATAATTATAGGCCTAGATAGTAATGCGTTGAGTTTTTAAAAGTAATATCCGCCTTTTTTTTTCTTTCTTTTTGAAATGACATACTCGTTACAAAAACAAATCAGCATGGAAAACATTTTTTTCGTCAGAGGCAGATATTTGGTCTATTCAGTGTCATAAAGCTACAAATAGACGATCTTTTAAATTCATTTTTAAATGGCTTTTTCTTTTTCAACCTTATTGTTTGTATTTGTAATGTTCACACAATCTGACAATGTCCCAACTTATACCTAATGTGAATCGAGCCATTTAACATGTGCTTGTAGGACAACGATTTTGAATGAAACTTATTAATTGTGATATTTTAATTCCCTAGAACACCACAGTTAAGCGTCAAGTCCAAAATTGTAAGTGGGTTTTCTTTTATTTTACCTCATTATTTCGTTAAAATTACTCGAAAACCCTCCTAAGAGTTGTTACTGATATACATTTCATAATTTTCGGCAAAGAATAGCCAAATAGTTGACCGAAATCGTATATTTGCACCAATATTTGACTGAAATCGTATATTAGCATTACCGCCCTTCGTGACTTTATTGCTGCTAAATGTGAAACGAGATTACTTGAAATATATATTTCAAGAGTTGAACAAGTTTCAACTCTACGAATATATTTCTGAAATATGTCTATCTGATTGGTTGATGGTCAAGAGGATTACGGCATCCTCAAAGTCTCTTGCTGTAATTCTCTAATCGATATCTATTATAGGACCGATCTTTTGAAATCCATACAACCGTGTCAAATGAAATAGTCTCGGATCATAATTTGTGCACGATACAACGTAGATACTTCAGATTTCGGAATTTTATTTAAAATAGGCATAAATCACCTTGAACAGGTTGAATGCTGGCAAAAGTAGATAAAATAACTATGGGTCGAATTTACATTAATCAGTGTCCTGGGCCAGGATAACATGTAGGACTCCTTCGCAGTCTAAAACAATACTTCACCAAATGTCCTTGCTTTCATTTTCTCATTTAATTTATTTTTATTTTTATTAATTTCTTTATTCACTGCCTATGTGGTCAATCCGGTATTGCCAAACATTTCTCGTCCATTACCCGTGTTAATCTATTTATTTATTAAAATGCACCATCTATTAAATTCCTGTAATACAATGTATAGTCCTAGTCAGGGGCGGCGCCAGGGTATTTTGATAGGGGGCAAAACATTTTGAAATTTTTATGCAGCGCGACAGCGTGTTGCCGTCTGCTTGCGCGACGCAGTAGGGGTGTCTGAGGGGGATGTGCCCCCTCAGAATGTAGAAAATTTTCAAAATGAAAGCACAAATGAAGCCATTTGATGCACCATTTTCACCCTTTTTAGGGTTTAATATTTATTATTTTCCAAGCGCATATTTTCCTGGATTTCATTCATGGGCCCCGACTTTCAGCCCGCTGGTTTTAGGCATGGACCTACTCAATTAGTCAATCCGGCACCTTTTGGCAACAAAATAAATTCATGGTACAAATGTGCACGAATTGAAATAATGGTGGAAACGTTACGTCGCGCGTTGCGCGAAAAAATTTGGCACTTATTATGCTAAAATGGCCAAATATGAGGTTACTTTGGTCAGAAAGCCACATACAGGCGTCAACATTGGGTAATGATTGTATGGACCATCTACCCTATCAAAATATTGGGGGGATTTATACCCCACACCCCGGGTCAGATCTATACGCCTCTGGTCGCAACGCGGTGTGTGTTAAGTCGGTTGAATTGTATATGATATGCCGGTTTTTTTTAAAAATATAAATTAGCACGATAAAATGATATGAATGGGGGGGGGGTGGTGTCTTGAGGTTGGAAATATTTCAAATTGAAAGCCGCAATCAAGAGCATAGGCGGGAGGTAGTCGCCCCATATGATCACTAAAACCCGAAAATGTCCACTTTGCGAGCGTAGCGAGCGAACTAGTTTATTATGCTTTTCCAGTCAGAAAAGGACAAAATTTGCCCATTCGCGAGTGCAGCGAGGGAAAGTAGTTGGGCAGAGAGGCCCATGTGACTTTTATGGGAGAAAATTTGCCGAAAATGGGCCCAAAATATAAAAACCAACAACTTTAAAACCGCGTAGGTCAGCATTCCATAAGGGGCAAGATGTCCGAAGGGGGAGTTTCCTCCTTCTACACTGTTCTAACCCCGGGTTCTAACCATGGCCAGGGAGGGGAATGGCCCCTTTTCTTCTTCTCCCTCCTCTCTTTTTCTCCCCTCCCTTTTCTCTCTCCTTCTTCTCTTCCTCTTTTTCCTTCCTTTTACCTCTTTTTGAAAATCATAGGGGGGCAATTGCCCCCCTTGCCCCCCCTGTGGCGCCGCCCCTGGTCCTAGTGTATTTTGATAACAAAGTTGTTTTTATTTTTGATTGGAATTTGGGGTTCCATAGATTTACAAGGGGTCAGTTTTTACACGATTTCATATATAAAATATGTTTTGGCGGAATTAATATATGATTAAAAATAGACAAACTCTTAGGCCCCCTTTTTTTAATGTTTGTACATTATTAATATTAATGTACAAAATGCAAACGAATGTATATATTTGACTGTTTTGTAAACATTAATTTTGATGTTTACTCATAATTATGTCTGGAAAGTCAGGAAAAAAAAAGGAGTATCGATATTTCCTGGGAAAGTGGATCAGATGAGCAGTGAGTAAAAACATTCGCTCTAAATGTTTATTTGATTTTTATTTTTTTATGAATTTATTAGGCCTACTGGTAAAGTGAAGAAAAAACTCCAAACGCATTCTAGGATTTTTCATCAGCAGCAGTAGAAATTTCTCTTGCATAGATTTTCGGGTGATCCCGCTTGGATTTAGCAAACAATGAACCGGTCACTTGTAGGTTATGTTTGTAAGCCTAAATATCATATTATTTGCATAAAACATAACTTACCATCACTACAGCATTGGAATGCTATTGCCTGCCAGGCATTTTCCTTTTTCTGGACGTCTTTATATAGTCCCTTACTTTTTATGTCATATAAAATGGGTACGCTTGTACCGCACTAATAACGTTTTCTTTCAGTTCGTTATCAGCCATTTTGGAACTATCCAGACGTATTTTGCACAACTGTGCAGGTTAATTTTCATTGGGGATTTTTGAAATCATCGTTCGTCGAACGATATTCAGGTGACCTCGAGCCTTTCATATAAATCAATAGTATCTCGCTATCAGTTGCGCGATATTTAATCCGACTCAACTCGGCGTGTCATCATATTTTATTCGTTGCCGTATATATTTTGACGTCACAAAAAGTATTCGACAACGAATATTCGCCTTCGAATATTCACTATGAACCGACCCTAATTTCCTGTTAAACAGGTTTAAGTACTGCAAAGGCCGAATCATGTTTGTCAGTCAATTTAATAAGAGGGTGTACAGCCAAGCTCATACACAAACCCGTTTTCACTTTTTTTCATAATAAATGCTTGCCAACGAAATTAAATGAAATAATTATCGTCAACCATGTAAACCTGTTTTGCACAGATTCGAGATCAAGATGGTGGTAACGTACCTTGTCATCCTCTTGGTAGCAATGAGCATCACTACAGGAGATTGTACATGTTCACCTAATCGCAAGGATCCTCAATGGAAATTGGACGCCGTCGCTCGGGAAACTGACGCAGTCGCTCGGGAAACTGACGCAGTCGCTCGGGATGCCTGGACTCCAAAATTCGTGTATAGCGCTCGGGAGAATTAGAAGTCCTGACAAATGGTCCCGACTATATAAGGTAAAGCTCATTCAATCAATTGAAGGAACATTTTAAGACTGATTCAACTTCTAGTAACAAAAATCAATTAGTGGTACCCCCCACAGTTGGGTGCTGATGGGCGTCCTGATATAGCTTGATATTTAAGATTTTAGACCTTGTATTTTTTAGCTCATTTGTGACAATTTTCGTCAACTTTTCCCCTTCTTAAAAGTTGCCTTCTCCCCCTGGTCCCTTTTCCCCCTCCACTGGTTCTTGTGAAACATTTAATTTTTGTTTTAAGTTGATCTTGTAAAAAGCCATTTAAGGGGGTTCGAAACGATGTTTCTGGAACATACGGTTGTCAAGATATATACATGTTTTTAGTTTCTTTGTATTCTATTGTTTTTGCCAATATATTGATGAAGTTAATGAGGAAAATTGGCATAATGTGCTCATGAATATTCATGTTTGCCAATATTATACCAATATTTTATGAATAAACCTTCATACTACTTTTATTTTATATGATTTTGACATGAAACTTTGCCAATGTGTTTCTATGGCCTAAAACATTAACATGTGATTTTCCCGCCCATCTAATTTGCATAATTAATTAGCATTATACTTAAGGCTAATTAATTATGCAAATATGCAAATTAGATGGGCGGGAAAATCACATGTTAAAGGTTTAGGTCATAGAGACACATTGGCAAAGTTTCAGGTCAAAATTTCTTAAAGGTAAAAGTAGTATGAAGGTTTATTCATAAAATATTGGGAAAATATTGGCAAAAATTAATATTAATGAGCACATTTTGCCAATTTTCCTCATTAACTTCATCAATATATTGGCAAAAACAATAGAATACAAAGAATCTTTCAACAGCAATATCTCAAAAACCGTTTGTCCGATTTGGCTCAAAATTTGGAATTAAGATTAATTTTGCATATCTCTCTGCAACAAGTCTATATTAATTTCAATCAGAGCAACTTGATTTTGCCTTTCGTACCACCTGTAACTGAGCGATACCAGTCATTTTGATACTATGATTCTGCATTTAAAAACGCTGAAGCAGAAAATGTATAAAGAATATATATATAAAAAGAAATCAACTACAAGTTGTAATACACTCAGGAGCACGTAGAAGACATTGTTTTAATTATTAAATCATACAAAAAATTTTATCACTTGATTGGCTAATTAGTGTTGATTAATTTTGCTACTGGTTTTAGCAAAAAGACTATTGCACTCAATTATAGCCTTAAGTGTGGATGCAGTGCTTCTAAAATAAATAAATACAGTTTAGATATTGTTTAATTTATTTTGTTTTTCTGGTAATTTATGAAATTAAGTGGAAGAAGGGGAATTCATTTTGAACTAGATAAAATATAAAATATACAAATATTGAATGTTTTTATCCGTTCAATGGAAAGAATATTTTTATGAGGTGAAATATGAACGGTTCCATTCAACTCGACAAAGCCTCGTTGAATGGAACAGTACATATTTCTCATGATAATATTCTTATATCATCATAAACATTCAGTATACTAAAGGCATTACACCATTTGCTTTCATATTTGATTTTGATAACTTGTGTGAGTCTGTGAAGAGCAATGTTATTGTGGGAGCCGCTAGTATGTTGGTTATTGTCTGCAATTCCAGTAAAGCAAATTAGGTGGATATTTTATTGCATTTTGATTTCGATTTTTTCCATAATCCGTAGAAACTGATGGTAGGCCTACCGATTATTGCGATACAATACCGTAAAGATTCGCCTAATGGCGCACTTGGGCTCCTTTGCCTTAAGGGTTAAATGTGCAAATAGAGAACTCCATCCTCTAAAATCCAAACAAGAAATAAGGTTATGTGTTCTTATTTTCTACTGGGAATGTTACGGGAGGGCACTTATAGATTGTGCCTGAAAGTCGACTTATGTTTAAGGAGCCCATATAGCGCCATTAGGCGAATCGTTAATAGGTAGGGCCTACAGCATAAATATCACAAAATGCACAAAATATATTTCCCCAAAACAGGTGAGAAACTTATTAACGAAATATCTCTCTCTCTCTCCGTCCCCCTCTCTCCTCCTTTGTAGCTCGACGGGACGACGACGACCATTATGATGAATAAAGGGTAAACAATGTGTATACTGGGTTTGGTCGGTCGACAAAAACAATTTTCAATTTTTAGCAAGCCGATATCTTTATCATGCCTGTGAAATAAAACAAACAATGAAAACAAATCGTGAAAGTGTTCTTTTTTACCCATTTTCTCCTTTGTCTACTCTAATGATTGAAAGCGACGCATCGCGACGGTCAGCGCCGGCGTCAGCGTGTATTAAATTTATATTAGTAGTGCGTTGTCATATTCATAGCCGGTTTCTGTCGTTCCTAACAAGTAGACAGGTCCATCCCAGGATGAAACCAACATATTTTCCTTCCAAGACCACACTTGACATGTCTGTAACTTTGGATGAAATAAAATAAGCCCACGGGCCACCTCAATTTCTTCCTTAAATCCAAGATGGCGGCCAAAATCCCAAATGTCCACTTAAATCCTTAATGAAAAAAAAAAATGAAACGACACAATGAATCCAAGTGTAATCATGGTCATAGCACATCTTCTCTGGGTCATAGCAGATAGCATTTATATACCTCCTTGGTCATAGTATACCACTTCTAAAACTTGAGTCCAAGATGGCAGCCAAATTCGCAAGCGGGTCAATCATAATTTAATGTAGGCGTACATTGCGAATATGGGCGTACACTATACCTAGGCCTATGCAAATGTCAAATTAAGGTGTAATAAAACAATATTTTCGATATTGCAAGTCTTTTTTAATTTCAAATGTATAGTTGTTCATACTTGTAAAATCAGTCGGGACTGATTTTGGATGTAATGGATGTAATGTGATGTAAATTGTTGCTATCTACCGAAGATAGCTTGAACCAAACCAAATGGTACGGAGGTACCGTTGGCCTATCTATTCCCTCAAATTGCAAATATATGGTTGTTCATACTTGTAAAAGCAGTCGAGACTGATTTTGGATCTAATGTGATGTAAATTGTTGCTATCTACTGAAGATAGCTCGAACCAAACCAAATGCTACGGAGGTACCGTTGGCCTATCTATTCCCTCAAATTGCATAACTATTAAAATATGACTTTTATTGCCAGTTAGAAGTAACTTACAGATTAGGATTTAGCTGTTTCATTTGGCAAAACAGGATAATTCTTTATTAAAAAACTTAGCACTGCAATGTATTTTTTCTGGATTCAGGAATAGACCTAAAGCATTTTACCCCTAACGTGGCAGGGACGTCTAAGCGTTGAGGCAGCTGTATCGAGTGTGCATCAGTGCGGCATCTTTAAGCATGTGCATGTGTACGTCAGCGCTTTGAATGAACACTAGCAATGAAAGGTGCACTGATGTCATTGCTACACCAGGGTGGAAAATGCTTCAGATATTTAGATATTTACATCCTAAAAATACTAACTTAATAGACCAAATACTTTTCACGATGTCTTTTAGTTTTACACATCCCCATGGGTGTTAGATGCAGACACACACAAAAAGAGCCCTTTACATTATAGCCTATATCTTAAAAATATTTGACCAATTAAGTTATTTTATTATTAATTTATTGGAGCACCCTGTTTAGATTGCAGTGTCTATGATATCAGTAATATTTGAGCCATTGATAAACAAATAAACAAATACACTTTTCTCTTTATATTATAGGAAATTATTTATTTTGCATACATAAATAGATAATGTTACAGTTCAAAGAGTGTGAGGTATTTACATTACAACTAAAATATAAATATACACATGTTGATCATTGTGAATGGAACTTAAAATCTTTTTACCTTCCTCTTGACTCTTCAAGGTTTTGTATTTTAGGGTTTCATCCATAGATACCCGATACCTTTTAACCATCTTAGGGAAGCACATGGGAACTGCACACCCAGTAGTCATCGTCAGGATTCAGTGGAACACATCTTCATCTGGGTGATGTTATTCATAAGCATACACCACTTTCCCATAATTCATGATTTTGTTAATAAAATATTATTTCTTTAATAGGTATTTCTATGATATTCAGTCCTGTATGTCATAATACATTGTCCATTTTAAATGATAACCAAGAGGAATCATGTCAATAATTGGCAAGTTATTATACATACTTATTAGAACTACTTAACATGATTGTTTTGTGCATGCAGAACCAATATATCACATTATGTATTTAGTATTTATTCTTGACACTATCTACATAGAAACTAAGGACTTCTTAAAGGCACATAGTCATTTCACATTGATACACAACTCCAAAGAACCCAAGATAATTATAAACCATCCCTTTGTCAGACTGTAGAGAGCGACATTATTATCATTTTACAGTGAAAGAGGCGTAACAACCGCTGGGGCAACAGGAAACCTGGCTTGAAATATTGGGACAAAAGTTGTAATGTCCATTTTCATTTGGCACGTTTTTCAGCCACAATTATTCCAATTTTGACCCATTTTAGTGTAAAAATTGAACATTTTGGGTACTTCAATGCATTTCTCCTAGTATGGTAATTTTAGTAGTTGGTCAGTGGGACAATTTGTCACTTTTGCCCCCTTTGGCTTGGTGGCCCTGCTATGCCCCTGCATGTTAGGCACTCCATGGGCAATGTAGGGACTGTTTATACTTATCTGATATTCAGCAGTATTATACTTATCTGGTATTCAGCAGTATGCAGAAATCAAGAATACTGTAAAACACTTAAATTTCACAGGGTATTTAATTTCGTGAGGACCTGAAATTCGCGAAATTAAATCCCCCGCGAAATATAAAATTTACATAGATACTATCAGTTAATCTTCTGGATTCGTGAATTTAAAACCCTCAAAAAATCCTGCTTTTTCTCAATTCGCAAAATAAAGTACCTGCGATATTTAATTGTTTTACAGTAATAGAATTTCTCAACTTTTGTATACCAAAATTCACGCTTGGTAAAAGTTGCAATAAATTAGATTCCTATATTAAATCATATTCAAGGATATCATGAATTCATGCTGTTGGTGATAACACTGTATATGATTCTGAATTCCCATTGTGCCGTATGTTAAGCAGTTTCGTATCACTGTCTGAATGTGGTAAACAAAAATTATTTTCTATTTATAATTATAAAAACATTTTGGTCATAATGACTTTACTGAATTCATTTGAAATAAATGATGATCCAAATCTTTGCGATTCCACATTTTAAATTCAACCTAATTACTAATTAACCTGTTTGGCAAATATAACAGAAGTGAAACTGACATTGACTTAAAAGGGCATTTTGTGATCCACAGCATCATCCCCCACTTTTCTTTAAAAACTTGAGATTTTTATAGCACTGGAAATCTCTGGCTACATAATGTTTATGTACAAATATTTCTTGCAGATTAATTCGTTTAGATATCGTGAAATTTGAATTTTGTTCTGGTATACCAGAACGAAATTACAACACATTGTCTATGGAGCAGTGTATGGTAATACACATAATCATGCATAACTCGCAAGCGCAAAATCGTAATCAACAGACATTTTGGGAATAAGCTTTTTTCATGGATATCTATTGAAAAATGTCATAAAAAGAGGATGCTAGGATCACGAAATGCTCCTTTAAGTGCATTACAATTTTTGTTCAGTAGAGGCATGGTTGAATCCAATATGCAATGCATAATGGGCATTGGCTGGCGATTAATTCAATATTCCTGTGGTGATATAATTTCACCCTGTGTAGTATCTTGGATATACTATTCTCTGCAACCAACAGTCAAAGGCGGCAGGGTCAATCCCACATCTTACCCCTGTACACATTTGATGCTATATAATTTCACCCTGTGCACTCCCTCGACTTCCTTTGCGCAGTGCTGTGCCAGGTGTTTCAAGTCTTACCATCCTTTCCACAGCTATTTTCTCCATTGTAAACAACTGAAAAAATATCAGAATATGTACAAGATATGGTCAAAATGAGAAAAAAAAAGTTACAAAATATATTTCAGATTGTGTTCTATTTATTTGCATCAACTAATGTTTTCAAGGTTGGGCAGTCCAAAATGTGTACAAAAACAATTTTAAACCCGTGAGCACTACCTGCCGATTGACCAAAAAGAAGTTTTCATTATCAATTGGACCAATCGGCAACATTGTTAGAATAATTTCGCCATGCAAAAAAAAAAATTGGGGTGAATTATGTACAAAGCTCGATTCTGATTGGTGATTAAAGTGAAAATATCATGTAATTGACCGATCAAAAACAATGTTAGATCAGCAGGTAGTGCTCAGGAGGTTAAGAGGAACTTTTTTAAATTGAGAGAAACTGTTAAATGCTCTCCTGAGGAGGTTGTGATGGTACATCATACATTGAATGTATAAGGAGAGTTGTGGATGCAATATTGTTATACTTTTTCTGAAATTCCAACTAGAATTCAAATCAGGGTTGGTGTTCTTTTGTACAATAAAAAACTTTTTCTATTTTTTCAATTTGGTGCAGGCAATACTCTCATGGTACATTTACCCAATTCTAAAATGATGAACCATGGGAAGACCGGAAGTCTGTAAATTCAGACTTTTTTCATGCCAATACCTCAGCAAGTTACCACCCGGGGTTACCACTGCCTGGAATTGAACCTGCACACTAGAAACACATACTATATAACCAATAAGCCAAAGCAATGTTTTGTTGCTTCGACTAAAAACTAAAAACACTGCTTCAAAATATGTGATGCAATCAAGCAAAATGAGTCAGATGTCGGGAATATTGCTTTTGAAATATGTGACCATCCACCACAAAGTGGTAGTAAAGTTGGCTCTAGATCATTTTCTGTTTATTGCAGATTTTGAAAGAATGCACTTTTAGCTTTAAAATGACACCTCAACCAGCTTTATCGGACATCTGGAAGTGAAGTTATGATTCATCTAAGGTCAAATTCCTAATATATTTTACATAGAAATCCATATACTGTTTTTGATTGTATCTCAAAATGGAAAATGCCAACTTTACGACCAGTTTGTGGTGGATGGGCACATATAATCAATAATAGTATTCAACTTCTTTTGTATTTTATTGTTCTGAGCAACACTAAAATGGCCATATCACTGGAACCATAAGTCTAATTATGATGGTGTTTTCAGCAAAATAAAGCTCTGAGAATGGCTCATATAATGAGATTGAAAACTGAATTTTGATTTTGATCGACATCAGACTCATTTTCTTTGATCGCATCACATACAGCAAAAAGCGCACAAAATATTGAACTATATTATACTCGCCTTTACACTTTCAAGCAGAGCAACAATTACACTTACCATAATTAGATCTAGCTTTTCAACCAATTCCATCGAGTCCATGGGACCATCATGTTTCTTCCAACACTTGGCTGCAATATTATGTATGGCCATCTTGATTCTACCAAGAATTTCACTCTAAATTAAATGGAAACAAAATAAACAGAAAATTATAACTTCTGTCCTTAGGTCTTTCATGCTAAATTTACACAAGGGATCAGTGCAATAATTACATAGCTCCAAAATTGCCATATTGAAAAAAGAGGAAAAACCCCTTCAAAAACACATAATTGTAACACTATATTGTTGGACCAAACACACAAGACTCCAGGTTTTTTTTTTAAATTTTGATGCAAAATTCAAATATTTCTACTTCTTTTACTTCTACTTGTTTCTCTTCTTCTAATAATAATTTCCTCTTCCCATATGAGACATGTTCTCAAAAAAATGAAGATTTGCAACTATCCTCTTATTTGTGGAGGTTTCATATAAGTATGGGCATTCCACTAGTCCTTTTTAATAAGAGTGTCTCAGTATAAAAACGGCCCATGGCACATTTTTGCAAAATTTTAAATTTTCAGGTGCAAGTGCCATACTGCCCTCTATTTACCTGCCACTGAAGTTACTAAGTTGTTGTAATCACTCCAATTTTATTTATACTAGAAGCAAAAGAAAACACATATTCATATATTTCCCTATGAATTCAAAATTGCAATTTTTCAATTCTTCCACTTTTTATTCTCCTCCCTCTTTTTACATTTTCCACTTTCTTCTGCCCATAGCAATACTTTTGACATTGCATCATTTATGCATGCAATGGTGTACTTTGCATATTGCTATGCTAATGCTGCGTTAATAACACCCGATTAGTTTGTAAAAACTGCCAAAACATGTTTTTCCCATTTTTTGAAGCCCATTCTTGACCGATTTCAACCAAATAAAGAATACGTTACTCCTAATTATCTAAGCTTTTTTCGGTTCATTATTTTCAGATTAAACAGAAATTTTTTTTTGATGAACACACACACACACATAAATAAATAAACAACATATTTCCTTAATTATAGTAACAGAGCTGAGATTATAGCTGATTGCTTACATAGAATACCATTCTCATAGGTTACACATAATAGCTTATAATAGAGACACCTGCGATACATCCTGAAACAGGTGCACAGATTTGATGTCATCTAGCAAACAACAATGTTGCTCCTTGTAATACTATGAGATGCAGTAAGGACTATATAATTGTATAAATTTTCCCTTTTGATTGGCTAAAATACACTTCTGAAAAACCTATATTGGATTATCCAATATATGATACACATTATTTCATAACATTAAATAAAGTGTGCTTTCTTTCTTTTTATTTAGGATCTGCTTTTGGCGTTATCACAGATTTACAATTTTAAAGCGTTTGCCTTAAAAGGGCATTTCGTGATCCACAGCCTCATCCCCCACTTTTCTAAAAAAAGTTGAGATTTTTATATCACTGGAATACTCTGGCTACATAATGTTTATGTACAAAATATTTCTTGCAGATTAATTCGTTTAGCAAAGATATCGCGGAAATTTGAATTTCGTTCTGGTGCACCAGAACGAAATTACAACGTATTGTCTATGGAGCAGTGTAATACAGTTATCATGCATAACTCGCAAACGCAAAATCGGAATCAACTGAAATTTTGGGAATATGCTTTTTTCGTGGATATTTACTGAAAAATGTCATAAAAAGAGGATGCTAGGATCACGAAATACTCCTTTAAATTACATGAATGTATCCATGCCAACTAGACCAACACTAGGTACATTTTCAATTAACATCTTTTAAATTCACTAATGACCAAACATGTACATAATCTTGCAGAGACCTACGATAAACATCATCCTTGTTACTGTTGCTCCTTACTTTTTTACTTTTTGTTTGTAAAAAGAGAGAGCTCAAGATCTGAGGAAATCATAGGTTAAATTTGTTGCCACCCATGACTGTGACATAAATAATCATTTCACAAACCAATACTTTTAACATCACTTTAGCAACATCTACTTGATCATTTTTGCATGTTTATCTTAGAAGAAATGTTATATGGCAGCCACTTTGTACCATTCATCAAATGCTGTCTATAAGCTTGTCTTCTACCACAAACCACCTGTCACTTTGAGGTCATATACACTTGGTTGATAACACATTGCAACCTTTTCCTCCATGCAGGTGTCAAGTGTGAACAAATGATTCATTACTACAAATTATTTCCATACCTGATCTCGGAAACCAGAAATTTCATTAAAAAGCATCTCTTCTAATTCAGCATTAGCATCTAAGCGTTCTTCTTGGAGACTTTGTAACTCTGATAGCTGCTTATTTATTACCTGCATGTAAATAAAACACAATTAATGATTCAAACATTGAAATACAATCACTGAATGTTAAGAAATGTATGTATGAACTGGGTTTGTTAATAGAATTGTAAACAATCAATCATGCCCTTAATTATATTACAGAATCCGTTAATAAATCAATAGCTGATGAAGTAGAAAACAGGATTCACATTACTTTAACAAACATTTAAAAAATAGTAATGAATCTCCTTTTAAGAATACCAGCAATCAGTGGCGTGCGCAAAGGGGGGGTGTGGCCCCCACTTTTGTTGGTCATTCGGGGAAATCAGTCATTTCCCTGAAATGACTGATTTCGCATACACCTTACACTCCTAATCAGACTCCATTCGGGGGAACCAAACAACCTGGCCCCCCACCCCCTTTCAATGTGCTGCGCATGCCACTGCCAGCAATAAAATTTTAATACTTACTAATATCTTTTGATCATGGGTGTATTTCAACTCTTCTAGTGTCTGATTATTTTCATCTACTTTATCATACATATTTCCTATTCTTTGTTTCAATGTCTTGTTAGTTGCACTTAGTGTTCTATGTCGGTCCATGATGCTCCGTAACATGGAATCGTTTACCTCTAAATAATCTGAAACAATGATAGAAAATGGGGATAAGGATTATATATGTGAGCTTTCTAAAACAGCATGTTTATAGATTAAATGTTTTCAATACCGTACTCTTTGACATAAATGAGACAGGCATGATACAGACAGACAGACAAACTGGTAGGGTTTTGGCTTTCACCTTTAAGCTAAGGCCTAAAAAATTGTTTGATTGCCGTAACCCGACCGACCCTAAAAATAAGCCCAACCTTTGACTTTTTTCTTATTTTTTTTAGCAAAATCAAACGCCAATCAAACAATTTTTTAGGCCTCAGCCTTGTAAGAATTTGAATATGCATCACACATTGATTAATGATTGAGCATTCTACTAATAAGAAATGAAGAAACTTTTGGGATTACAATTAGATTAAAGGGATAAAAGACTACTTACTTTCTGGGATTCCATCTAGCACCTTCATTAAGTAATCTTCAAACTTCTTATATTTCTGTAGTTTTTCACATAATCTTTTATGTCTGGAAAGTAAATGTGTAATAACATAGTTTTAAAATTGTTGTAACAATTCTTATAGCAATTTGAAACCAGTCTCATTAAAAGAGGGGATTTTGCAGCGAACTACTTTTCAAGATATGAATGTAATCATGTATGAAAACTAAAGAATATAAAGAGTAATTACATAAAATCTGAATGTCTTGATTACTTTGACAAGTGATATCTCAAAATAAAACTGATAAAAATCTACTTTAATATGAAAGTATATTTTTCCTACAAAAAAAACCCCTTTGATATGACTGGTCACATTTATTAATATTGGAGTATTTAAAAGTGAAGCAGTGAACTCATCATGCTCTTACTGATGATGACCATTGTTGATGCCATTACCCCGGGTGATATGATCACTTTGAAGACTATGTTTTAAGGGGGTACTACACCCCTCGATAATTTATTATCTATTTTTGCATTTTTCTCAAAAACTAATAACACAGTGGTAACAAAAGTTATGTATATTATAGGGGCAAGGTATCCAATTAATACACTGGAATTTCAGTGACCCAAGACAAGCGGTTTGTTATTTATGATAAGAAATAAGGTACCGCTAGGATGTACCTCGTTTCCTATCATATTATACTGAACCGCTTGTCTTGAGTCACTGAAATTGCAGTGTAGTAATTGGATTCCTTGCCCCAATAATATACATAACTTTTGTTACCAGTGTGTTATTATTTTTTGAGAAAAATGCAAAAATAGTCACAAATTTACCACAGGGGTGTAGTACACCCTTAAAGGTAACACATTTATAGAGTAGGTACAGTCATAAATCTTGTTTTACAAATTAAAAGAATACATTTTCAAGAGTCTCTAGCTACAATTATATCACTTAACATTTGACATACCTTTGTTTAAGTTCAGCTAATTGTTCCAATAATTGTTCATATTCAATTTGTTTCTGCTCTTTAAGTTTCAGTTCAGTCTGGTATTTGTGTATTGCTCTTCTTCGTTTGGCTTCAGTTTCTTTGATGAACTTATCAAATTTGTTCACTCTCTCTTTCATCTGGTAGAAAGATTTAATAAATCATAGACAATGATAATAATGTTAATATTAAATGTACTGTAAAGAAAATATAGAATATCCTATAAAATTCTCCAGGGTCTGGACATGTTTAACTATGTTTTAAATAAATCAACATAAGTTTTCTCAATAGGCAGTATGTGGACCAGAACCAGCCTGCCAACTAAGTAATGTGTATTTGACCCCTAAAGTACAGATATTTGAGTGTGTTTGTCCATCTGTGGCCCACAAGTATGAGAACCCCTGCTATAAACATGACATAAATTATTCAAAACATTGAAGTTATGTAATTTTGGATAGGGTTCTTCTATAACCAAAGAAATCTAAAAAATGTTAACTTGATTTTTAGAAGTTAGTGACCTTGTCTTTAATTATTAATGACAATCATGCTAATGCTATTTCCCAGGGGTTGTAAGTTTAAGTCATGTTCATATAATTTGTTTTACTTTGCAATCTTTGAAAGTTTTAAGTATTTTATCCGAGAAACCACAAACAACCCAAAAGTTCGATGAAGCCCTATAAACGAAAGTCCTTTTGTTAGAAGGCTAACCCCCTCCCCCCTCTCCTCTAACGTAAGTGTCAAATATCAAAAATTCCAACCCGTATTCATTGGGCACAGGGCCGTCGCTATATGGTCGATGGGGTTGTGGAGGGGTGCGACATTGCTAGGATATTGATCACGTTTAAGAAACAATAATTCTATTTTATTTTGAAATATTTTTCTTCATAAAAAATTAGGACTTGTTGCTTTAAAAAGTGAACTTACAAGTTGCAGGTTGCGAGTACTACACTCTATATTTATTTGAAATCATTTTGAAGCAACCACTGTAGGCCTAAAATGCCAATATCGTACTTCAGAAAATACTAAAATTTTACAAATATATATTAAATCCTTAAAAAAGATCAACTTTGACCGATGTTTTAACTACTTCTTTACAACGTAATCGGACTTTTTGACCCCCTCCCTCCCTAACGAAAGGACTTTCGTTTATAGGGCTTCATCAAACTAGTAGCGATGCATATGTGCTAATGGCGAATCTCTGCTATGTAATTTGTAAAGACAGTGATTTTTTGAATATTTTTTACAAATTTTTCAGACTTTTACTGGAAGTGACCCCTTAATGACCTTTGATCCCAATTCTGTGAAGGACTTTTAGACACTGGTAATAGGCGATGCATGTGTGCAAGTGACGTCACGGTGCTATGTAAAATGTGGAAGAAGAAGCATTTTTAGTGAAAATCACGTTTTTGGCCACTGACCGGAAGTGAATAACCTTTGACCAGAAATGATCATGTGACAGTTGTGGCACCACTCAATGGTCCTAGTGACCAACTTTGATCAACATGGCTGAAAGCATGTGGCTACGATGGCTGATTAACATGATGTTGACAGAAGAAGAAGAAGAAGAAAGAAGAAGAACTAGATCTGGTTGCGGTCGCCTGCGACCGCGAGCATGCACAACCGCCAGGTATTTTAGAAGGTATTTTGTTTAACACCGGAAGTGACCCCTCATAACCTTTGACCCTAAATAAAATCAATAATGTAAAGCGAGATCTGATTGCGTTCGCCTGCGACGCGAGGATGCACAGCCAGCAGTGACAAATGAGTTATGACTCGAATCTGTGAGAACCGGAAGTGATCCCTTAATTACCTTTGACCCCCATAAAAATATTACATAGTGCTTAGGATGTCATAAGGAATATTCCTGGTAAATTTTCAGCTTTATCGGAACTTATACATAGATTATAATTTTTTTAAATTTATGATTGACCTTTTGAACCCTTTAATGACCTTTGACCTCAATGAAAATAAAACCTTATATACAACGACAAAATGCATTGTTCCACTTTTAATTAAAAAATTCTACTATGTTTAGTTGTTGAGATAAAATTCTTGAAGTTATTTAGCTAAAACAGGAAGTTACCCTTAATGACCTTTGACCCCCAAAATAAAAATACCATGCATACACCATGTAACACTAATTCATGTATGATGGGTATATTACTCTGGTTTGTTTACATTTTGAGATAAAAAAATTTAAACTTTTTTGATAATTTTGGTTTTTGACCGGAAGTAACCCCTTAATGACCTTTGACCCCAAAACTGTAGGCATCCTAAAGACCCTAGATAATAGCGATGCATGTGTGCTAATGGCGACTCTCTGCTATGTAATTTGTAAAGACAGTGATTTTTGAATATTTTTACAAATTTTTCAGACTTTTACCGAAGTGACCCTTAATGACCTTTGATTCCAATTTTGTGGTATAACTTTTAGACACTGGCTATAGATGATGCATGTGTGTAAGTGGACGTCCACGGTGCTATGTAATATGTGGGAGGAGTAGCATTTTAGTGAAAATCAAGTTTTGGCCATTGACCGGAAGTGGATGACATTTGACCGGAAGTTGATCATGTGACATCTGTGGCACCACCAAGCGGTTATACTGACCAAGTATGGTCAACATGCCTGAAAGCATGTGGCTACGATGGCTGATCATAGTGTTGACAGAAGAAGAAGAAGAAGAAGAAAGAAAGAAGAAGAACGCGGTAAAAAGAATGCACATCGCCGATGGCGGATGTGCAAGAAGAACGCGCTAAAAAGAATGCACAGCGCTGATAAAGAATTCTGAACTTTAAAACTAATTATGGAAGACCTTTGGTGTTTTCAGCCCCCCCCATGGAGCAGATTGTAACACACATAATTCCCTCCTCTCATCTCTCTCACCTGTTGCTGTTTTCGTTGTATCTCCACTCTCTTCTTTTCACATAATTCCATGCGTTTTTGGAACTCATTGCGTTTTTGCTGTAGTTCTCCTGACACTTTCTCTACTTCAACCTCTCGTTTTAACAACAAAGTCTTTTGTAACGTGTTCAGTCCAGTCTCTATCAACTTCCCTGCTGACTGAAAATTAAAGGAAAACACAAAAATCATGGTGTATTCTGAGGAAATTACTGTTGATAGTTAGGCATTTGTGCAAAAACAACATATTTCTTAGACATTTGTTTGAAATACATGAGGGGGAAAATTCCCCCAGTCAGAACACTTGCCCTCCCCCCCCCACTGTTTCCCCCCCAGTAAAAACCCAAAATTATGAAAATTACCACTTTTTGCTGCAATTTTGCGAAAACTTTGTTGATTCCCCCCCTGAAATTCACTTTGCCCCCTCAATGCCCCCCCCCAAAAAAAAATCCTGGTGCTGCCACTGAATAGAAGACAGTCAAATAGTCATTGGGAGAAATGAGATTCACAAGATCATTGGCATATCCTGCTACTAGGATTGACCCCTCTGGCTAACAATACCAGATTACCCCCACCCCTAAAAAAACTCCAAACCTTCTTTTAGGCCCATAATTAAAACGTAATTGAAAAGTAAATTTTTATGCATGTTAAATATCTAATATTGCAAGGACACTTATATATAATAACTCAATAATAATGATTAAATTATCAGACAACACAAAAAGACCACTAAAATGCATCCAATTTTGCGATAAATTTATTACACTCACCTCTTTGACAATGGGATATTTATTGACATCTTCCTCAGGTAATTCTTCATCCTCTCTGAAAAAAAGAATATATGAAAGTGTAAGGGGCTGTGCAATAATTATGAGTGCTGGGGGAGGGTGAAATTGTTATTAGGAAAAAAGTGGTTTGTCTCAGAAGACTGCACATTTGTAGTTTTTAAAACTTAAATTTCAGCGCATTATTATTTGAGCATTTTTTTTTCATTTTATTCCCTTTTTTTTTTATTTGTTGGGAAAATTGAGGAAAATCAGAAAATGTACCCAAAAAAACCCAAAAAAAGTTTTGGGCTATTTATTATCTAAATAGATCAATCATAATGTGTTATTTTCTTATTAAATCTATTGAACATTGACTTAGCTAGATTTACATTTATATTGTAAATAATTGTTTGCTTATTTGTTCTGATCCTTTTCCTTTCCTAATAAATAGACAAAGCTACACATCACCAAGCTGGTATAACCATGATAACCAATCAAACATCATTACCGGTATGTGACACAATCTGGTCCATGGAGACCAAAGGAGGCATTTTTGAAAATTGAGTTACTGTAATTATTACATTATACATACAATAGAATGAAATTACAACACATTGTCTATGGAGCAGTGTATAATTCATTATTTATTAATTTATTTATTGTCCATTTTTTTTCTCATTTTTAATTTAATTTTTTTAATTTAAATTTTGATTTTTTTACAGCTGTCAGTTTGCCATCTTTAATTGTTCATGTTATTATTGTTGTTAGACAACAGATTTATATTTTAGGGTGAAGCTAAAATAAAATGAAAGGGAAATATAAATTACACAAACATAAAAGAAAGGCTAGTTTGTTTTCTGAAATACAGAGAAGGAAAATACAGACTTGTTTTGTATTCATGTTTGGTGTTGACTATATTGATGAAAAGCTCAAATCTATTGAATGTGTAGCATGCCATAAGTGTATATAGATGTGTTAAATAATGAATGTTTAAAAATAATGAATAATGAAAGTGCTGCCTCATCTTTCTGCAAAAAAATGTGACAGGAAACAGGAGATCAACATTCATTAGCCTAATCAGCCACACATTCCCCGATATGGTATGTAATAAATGTATAGGTTACCTACTTGGGCCTAGCTGAAACTGAATTTTAAACAAATAATTTGCTCGATGCTTTAGATCCAGAAACAAAAAATATTTCTTGCTCCTATCAGACATAAAAGCCATAATTACATATTGATTAATTAAATATTGATTAATGCAAATGTTGATGATTTCAGATTTGAATGAGAGATCATCCCCGGCAGATCATCAGAACTTCAAGCTCAGTTTCAAATTCTGCTTTTCAGATCAGGATGTCCCACTACTGCATGGGTGGTATATAATTAACATTTGAGAAAACAAGCATGTTGTTAATGTTATCTTAAAACATCTAGCCAAGTCATATGCCCCAGTCATGCCAGTGCTTGCCTGCTTTGCAGTATATCATAGTTGCATTTTCGACAGTGCATACTTTTTATACTGCATAGTATATAGCATGTATATGTAGTTCACCACGTAAACTTATGGCTCAAAATTCGGACCGCTCGCCAATAAGTTTACTGCTTTCTGTGTTTTGAAATTTGTTGACGTTTTAACGACCCCTGATTCCCGGTCGCTTATTTTCGCTGTGTCACGTCACATGCATGGCTGGTGGGTACCAACCAAACTTCAGAAAAAAAAAAACCTCGATCGCCGATAACGATGTGATATATGGGACTTACATAGGATTACACAGAGAGATATTTTGCCAAAATTTGACCATTTCCATTTAGCTTGGCCCTACTTTGTCTGCGCTATATGAAAAAGGACAGTCTTAAGTAAGTAAATGTACAATGATTTTGATGTTTTGATGTTTTGGGAGACTGGGAGGGATCAGAACCAAAAGATGATGGAGCCTATTCTTGACTGTGTAATATTCCTTCACCACATTATCGTACGGTAAGAGGCTTATACGATGGACAGATAGTATCAGTTTGTGAATGAGGACATCGTATAAGTTCCTTGTACTAATGTATATATGTATAACTATAGGGCTAGTGCAGCATGCAGTGGGCATTTCAGACTTGGGAATCCGTACAACAATGTACCATCAAGTTTGACTCACCTTTCACCTAGTTGTGTAACAAACACGCTTTGTTTTTGTGCCTCTAATTCAAGCCTATAAGATCCCGATGACTTTACTTTAGCTGCCATATTTATCAAAATATCAGCGATTCTCAATAACCCATCAATTAAAACAACTATTTGGATAGCACTACATTTCCGTACACACGATCGTCGATCGGTTCCTGTAGTTTATCGTATCCAAGTGACAGGTCAATCATTTATGCAAATCGACTGCAAAGGGCAATGCGACAGGTGCAATCTCGTTCATATATTGTGATCGCTAAATACTTAACCCGGTCCGCTACCGCGCGTTTCGAACTTAGTCCCTGACTTGGTCGGTCCTATACAAAGTTTACTCTACATGCATTTTTAGATAATGTAAAAAAATGTTAGGCCATAAAATAAGTAAAGTTTTCTAAATTTTGAGCAATTTTTTTTTCTGGTCGAGGTGGAGCAATTTTATTTCTTTTCTGGTCCGAGATATGGATGGAGCAACCGGGTGGAGCAACTTCTTTCCAAAGGGCATTTCGTGATGACAGCCTCATCCCCCCACTTTTCTCAAAGAAAGTTGAGATTTTTATACCACTGCACTGGAAACCTCTGGCTACATAATGTTTTATGTACAAAATATTTCTTGCAGATTAATTCGTTTAGCAAAAATATCACCAATTTTGTATTATGTTCTGAGGTTAAAACAGTCAGCGGGGGGCTACTCCATTTGTGCAGTAGGCCTAACAAACTCTTTAACTCAGTGACAATTATAGGCCTACATGTACACGTTTGTTTATACATTTATTCATAAATAGGCCTGTTTCCTAAATTTCAATTTATGCATTCTAATTTCTTGAAAATACATATGTTTCATTCTTATAACTTAAATAAATAAAAGTAACACACGCGTAGCTAGCAAGGGCTTGTGGCGTCCAGGGCTAAGGATAGGTGTCGCCCCCGATTCTTGAAATAATTATTGCGTGCGGAGCGAGCGATAATTTGCACAAATAGGGCCTACCACTAATTAAATTTGGTTGTAATGAAGTTGAATATCGATCTTAAATTGATCATTCAAATGATTATATGCTTTAATGGGCGCGAATATTTCGACTTTCATCGCTTAGAGGGCCGCAGAATCGATGCTAAATTGGTCAATTCGGCGCCCCCTTAAGAGTGGCAATCAGGGGCATAGCCAGCTTTCTTGGTCAGGGGGGCAAAATATAAATGTCGAGGCAAAGACAAAAAAAAATTGCCGGTTGCATTACTTGCATCATTTTGACCTGGTATTATCAATGGGATACATACATATAAAGCTCATAAATACCCTTTTCTTATGGAGACTGTACAATACATGTAGTCTTTGAGCTTCCAAAAAGTTAATGAGAGCGCATAGCACGCCAAAAAAGTATTTTACATTATTTTTGGCCATAATCGGGGTAATGAAGGGCTTTAATGGTACAATATGCGCGCATAGCGCGCAAAAATTTTGTATGCTCTTGTTCTTTTGGTATTTTCTTGTTTAAACCACCCCCCCTCTTTAGTAACCAAAACTTTTTGGTCCCCCCTTTGTGCAAATCAAAACTTTTTGTGTCCCCCACATTTTGCCCAGCCCCCCACCAAAGAATTTATGAACGGTCCCTTAGGCCTATTGCTGGGCAGAGTACACCACCAATGTATTGAAATTCCATTAGTATTGGTTCTTATTTCCAGATTTTCATCAAAAGATGGCGTGAGTCAGCCTACCGCGATTTGACCAGGTTTTGACTTTTAATTAAGTTTCTAAAATATAAAAAGAGTATAAAATTTATTAAAATATTTAATTGTAATTCTGCGGACAGTTACAAACACATAAAACAACAAAACTTTATCAAACATAAATTCGACGTTTGTTGAAATGTGTTTTGCTTGTTTGTAGCCCAAGAACATTAATTTATATAAGTTCATTGCAATATTTAGGGAATTATGTCAAATGATTATTAGAAACACTTGTTTTCATCTCTGATTTCTCCAGCTAGCAATGGTGGATGTTGCATGCATCGTCAATGTATGCTGGAAGGAGTGTTCTTCATCATCTGCACATATTCTGCATACTTGGCATACTAACGTAGGATGCGTTCTCCTACCAGACTGAAACGTGACGGTTAATTCATCTTTTGAATCCGATATTTAACGAGAAGAAATTAGAGTGGATTTTTACTACTGCAGAGGCGGCCATCATTCAGGATTTAGACTCGGCACCATCACCCAGCATCTAATTGACAGGGCAGTGCTACAGCACTGCGCTGGCCCTGTGCTACGTAAGCTTTAACCATCTAATAATAATTTGTCTGTCTGTCTGCAGTGTTAGCCAGGGTCAGTGTTGACATCATCTTCATGTTTGATTATCGAGGAACTCAAATAAGCTTACTGGATCATTTGAAGTGATCATGGCTGCTGCAGGAGGATCAGAAGAAGATGAAATTTCTTTCTTGCGTACGGTGAGTAAAATAACTGGGAGTTTATAGTAGAATTAATAACTGGGAGTTTATAGTAGAATTGATAATGTCTCAAAGCAAATAATAATATTCATAACCTCATGAATATACATGATGTGTGTGATTCAATCATATTCTATTATTCGTAGAAACGTGAACTCAAATCGAGGTCATTTCCCATTAATATATCTCACAACTGACTGCAAAATGCGTAAATTTTGTTCCAGTGTAAGGGACCATTCACAAGCGATTGTAACAGGGGACCTGATGCAAAAGAAAAATTAACAATTTTTCAGGACCCCCTGCAATACCCTCCACATGACCGATGCGCAGTTATTAACCTCTAAATAGTACACATGTGACATGATGTTTACAATTTTAAATTAAATGTGAATTTTTCTGATTTGAACGTCATCAGTAGCGTAACTGATTAAAAAAAGGTTGGTAGCACCCGGGGCATTAAATAAAATTGGTGCCCGTACCCCTACCCCACCCGATAATATCTTAGACGTGGCCCCACCTCTTGAAACAATTGCGCGCGGAGCATGCAAAATTTTGGACAAATAAGGCCTACCGGTACCACTAAATTGATTTTGGTTACGGTACTAGAAATTGAATATCGGTCTTTAAATGTCCTTTCAATTGATTTTGTGCTGAAACGAAGCGTGCGGAAATTTTGACTTTCAAGGGATGCAGAATCGATGCTGAATTGGTCAATTTGGCACCCCCTAAGGGTGGCGCCCGGGGCATGTTGCCTCCCCCTGCCCCCTAGTTACGCCACTGTTGAACGTAGTGGAGCTAATATTGACCAAAACTCCAGAACGATTACTCACTGATAGCTTCACATTCGAGGCTAGAGTCCATTGTCCGAAATCTAGTAGAAATTCGATGAAGCATGACACTGTGTCAAGCAATATACCAATTTTTAAAGAAATTTGGACCCGAAGTAAACAACCGTTAATAATGATGGACAGTGGCATCAAAAATGTTGTTAATATTCTACATGTACTTCAACTAAATTTTAGAATGTTCCAAATAGGCAGTGGCATAGCCAGTGGGGGGGGGGGGCACCATCACAGGGCTGTCAACTTTTTGGAATTGCTTGGCGTGAGACAGAGATGTACCGGGATTTGCCGACTCCAATGTTCATTTTGTACCATGATTATTTGAGCCACGGCGCTCGAGAATGTGAAAAGCAGGGGGGGGAGGGTAGGAGCAACAAATTATTCATGACGATGCGTGAGATTTTACTCATTTTCCAGCTTTTTGCGTGAGCTTTACTACCTTGGCGTGAGATTATACTACCTTGGCGTGAGACCGTGAGAAAGTGACCCAATGCGTGAGACTCACGGCCAATGCGTGAGAGTTGACAGCCCTGACCATCATCATCATCATGGCCATCTGTTTATCCATAGGCCTTCAATTTGAAGGCCTACGGTTTATCAAATGCCATCGGTACAGGAAGGGTGTGTGTGAAAAAAATTGTGATAAACAATATCTAGGCAAATTTGTGTACACTGACCTGCAAGGTGAAGAAATAATTGTAGCCCAAATACTTCAAAATCTTGGGTGTGAGTGTGTGACCCTTCCCTAATTTGACTGTTGACATTGAATGATATTGATGTATACGTATAGGCCTAATCGTAAAAGCGTGTTTCTTTGAATTGAAAATTTTGCTCCGTACCCCCTTTCCCCCTCCCCCCTTTTTAGATTCTTGAGCGCACCCGGGGAGCGCACTAGGCAAAAAATAAAAAAAAAATTGGGGTCAACAATATACAACATCCATTGGCAAAACATATTTACATATTTACAAGTGTTGCCCCCCCAGTTCCAAAAACCTGGTTACGCCACTGACAATCAGCAGCCTTTGCTGTTGACTCATCAAAATAACTAATACCGTATCCAAATTTGAACATCAACAGAATATTTAACATGCGTTGCAAAAAAATGATATTGATATACCAAAATGATGTACGGTACCAAAAACGTATAATACCTTTGGCCTCAAGTCTCAAGTGCAATTTAATTGACTCAGTTGACTCAGTCAGTGACCCTTGCTGTCACAAAAATGCATCAATGAAAGCCTGTTGGAACCACTGCGGCAGTTGCGACCATCTATGCAAGTTTTATTTTTTAATATTACATTTTTTAGCCCTCCCAAAAACCAGAACTATTTTAGTTCCAAAACAAGCCAACAATGGTTGGTGGGTCCAAAAAAACAATTAAGTGCATTAACCCTAATTAAACAGAAATTTACACCCTTACTGGCACTGTCGAGTCTTAATAATTGGCAAGTTGAAGAACATATACGTATGTGTATACAGTTGATCATTCAGTTTTCAATTCAAAGAAATTTATAACATGCTTTTACGATTAGGCCTATACGTATATCATTCAATAGTTCTGCATTTTGGTGAGCACTTACCCCTTGCACCCTCATAAGGGGCTCTACCTCTTCCAACCCCAGACTCCCACTATCAGCCACACCACTTTCAAATTTGCTCCGACGAGCCTTAATTTATATCAACGCACCATGCTCTACATTTGTACACTGTGCACCATGTCCATGACACCATGCTCTGTTTAATAATGAACATGATTGTTTGGACTCCCATCTTTAACTAGATCTACATTTTCAGTTTCACCAAAATTAATAATGGATCCATGCAATTTTTGCTAAACAAAATTATAAGATAAATGTGAAAGATGGATCATTTCAGATTATGATAAAGAGAGATTTTTGATGGTATTAGCCCCCCCCCCCATATACAACATCCCTGAATGGTCCCTTTACAAGTTTACATAGGATGGCTCAAAGTGCAGATAACTATTTTTATCACTATGAGTAGGAAGTGGTTGGAGGTGATGATTTTTGACTGTGATATCTACTCTGTCATTATTCATTTGCTGTCTGTGAACTTTTGGGTTTATGTTTGAAAGTACTGGTACCTACATACATGTATGCACATAGTCATATTGTGAACCCATCCAAAGTTGAACTCAGGTGACTGTAAAATGATGCGTAAACATCTACTAAAGGTAGGATATTATTTCAGGGTACTAAATAACAACTTAAATGTGAAACTCTAAGTAGGCCTATATATGTATACTGCAAGTTATTTGTAAGCAAGGTTGACAGGAAAAAGGAAACTCTCTATCACCAAGCTAATCATGTAGGCCTAAATGAAATCTTGGTTGAGGTACATAAAATCATGGTACTAAACCTACACAGATAGACACTGCATTAATATGTGTCTATCTTTGCAGATTTTTGCACCAGTGCATGTAAAACAAACAAAAATACTTGCATGTTCAAAATGCCCTGCACGTCACAAACATTTTTAAAAGGCATACATATAGGCTTATATAATTATAAATATAAAAATATGTTCAATAGCATGCTAATAAATGTATGTGTGCAAAACATTTCTAGTGCAGGGACATACCAAAAAAGAAAATGCAAATTATCAAAACAGCATAATGTACAGAAAAGAAGTATTTAAGACATTTTTAATAGGAATAAGTGAAGAAGTTTTCAAAATAATTCAGACTAGATATATAGTGTTATATTGTACAACACTAAATGGGGTTTACCTAATGATTTTAACGGGAATTATCATTCTAAAATTGACCTTGAATAAATGCCCCCCCTTGGGAAAATGTAACGCCCCCGGGGTGTTTTTTTGACGAAATACGGTAGTGTTATATTGTACAACACTAAATGGGGTACAGTTGCAATTTACTATATCACATTGATGGAAGGAGTGTGGCCGTGCCATGCTGTGGGGGTAGGTTTAAGGAAGGATACACATTATACATTGTACTACATGTAGTACAGACATAACTGAAAATTTGAGGTCATACATGTATGTCTATGTTGAGATCAAAAGTTTATTCCTGTCTACCAAATACCAACACAGGTGAACGGTGAACTTTCATGCTAGTAAATTAGACAAACAGTACATGTACATGTAGTACTTACATGAAAATTGTGCAGGTGTGCCCTACCAGGTAAATCAAACACTCATTCAACTTTTGCAATGCTATCTTTAAATTTTCAGCAAGGAATAACATTCGAAATTTTTTAATTATTCTCTTTGGATGAAAATAAGCTCATAATACATCACATGGTTAAAAAAGGGTATTTCCAGGTAAAATTAAGCTAAATTTCCTCACAAAATAAAAGCACTTGTTCCTACAATTTCCTATTGGCATGCCAATTTTCCCAGGAAATTGGCATGCCATTTTCCCAGCCTTATGTAGTATAAAAAATAAAACTATAGTTTGATTTTTTTTAAATTTGATTTTATAAAGTCACCTTTTTAGAGGCAGGAAATATTTAGATTTCTTTCTTTTAGAAAACACACAGATATGTTTTTGTCAAAATTATCTAAATGTCAAGCATGTTGTCATGGGAACAGGGAGTAACCAGTCGAGCATGGCAGTCTAAGTGTACCTATGTAGTATGTACATGATTGTTATATAGGGTCTATGATAAAACATGGAAAATTCATCTCAGAAAAAGAAGCTGATCATACATTACATGCAGCTTGTATGTTTTTAAAGCTAAAAATATTGTTGATGAAATACATGTAAATTGGACTTGGATGGGCTAAAACATTGCAGAATATTATTAAATGTATGCTTATTTGTCTTTCTGCAATCTGCATATATTAGGAATTAACCTGTTTTTAAATTTATACGGCAGTAAGTACTTTCTCATGGCCAATTTTATTCAGTTCCACCCGATTTTAGATTGGCAACAGCATATAAAATGGGGTTGAATGACTTATTTATATTAAACTAGATGTACATTCCAAAGCTTTAATTATTGAATAAATAAATTGTCGAAAGAACCTCTTCACCAGAAAATATGTTGTATATAGGTCCAGCACTATCAAGGGCCTTCTATATATTACTTAAAGGTGAACCTCATTGAAAATAAAGTTGTATATCAATGGAAAGCTTATGATGTCAGGATACTAAAAATTATTTTTTCCGATTTTTTTGATGGCCAATAAAGCTGAAAAATTAAAAAATGATTGAATTTTTGGTCTTTTTAAAGGCGCCAAAAAGCACCCAAATCAATCGTCTATGACCTTGAGAATGCTCGTGGCGTGAGCTCAGGGTTCATGATCACGTGATCCTACTCGAAACACGTAAACAAGACTTGCTTCCTGTACTTTGCAAGCTGCCCGGCAAGTCTGATTTTCACAATAAACATGATAAAGCTTGAAATTAGAGCTATGTATATTAGAAATAATATAATTATTGTCAACACATAAATTTTCCGTAAATTTTTGACAAAATCAGTCATAACTGGCTGGGTATAACTGGCTAATTGAGTTTGAATTTCGCGCTGGGATCAATTCCATGCGCAAATGCTTGCTGCTACCGTTCATGTCATGGACTGAATAAACATGATCGAATAACAAATTAAATACTTGTTTGTGACATTCCCTATTCTTGATTCATTTTAAAATATCTGATTAAAAAAAATATCGTCTTGCAGTAATAAAAAAAATAATAAAAAACCGCCGATTTCATCAAATCCAGCCCATATAAAGGTTTTCATATTTAGCGCATTGCGGTAATAACATTCTTTCCACACAATCGCGATTGAAAGAAACAGATACTCGGGCAGATACTTTATTATAAAATAAATACAATTTAGGCTTAGTAGACCGTTATTTGATGGAATTCTGAAATCTGAATCAAATTAAAATATTGTCACTTGTGTCACGATTCTTTAATGATAGTACAATCAGTGTGCGGTACTGAAAAAGTGAAACATTCATGTTTTATGGATTACCGAACACGATCGTAAATTGCTGAAGAAATTGCAGGGACGGATATGCACAAACACAGCGACTCGCCGGGGCTCTCCCTGTAGCACTTGCGCTGTGTGTTTCATGGGGTGTTTCAGCAGATTTGATCAATCGTTCCCTTATATTTGGAACATTTACAGGAATAAATTTTGCTGATGAAGTAGCAATAAGTTGGAAATATCAGAATGTGAATATCAAATCGGTCATTTTGTCTGCAAGTATAGTACAGTCGCGGATACTGAACACTCGGCGTAGTGAGACTCAGTCAGTCACTGAGCTCATCCCGTATGTATCTATATATGAGTTCGCCTATCATACATGACCGGTTGTAAAGCTAAGAAATAATTAAAAAATCCTGTATGTACCTTATTCTATTCCTTCATTTTCTCATTGTGATAAGTTCATCTCAACTTGGTGTGACGATCTGAACTGGTAGCACTAGCAGTTATTTTTGCAATCTGTTTTCATTCGGTTCCGCTCTTAGGTGCTTTACTGTAATATTCCCTATGCATATCGTGGATGGCTTGGCCTATCCCAAATCACCCCGGCCAGCACTTTTCCCATTTTTAAATCCACACACTTTATTCAGGAACTTCATTCTTGATTTGATATTTCCTTCATGTTATTCTTATTTTATTGAAGATATTTTTCATGTAAAGTAAGTTGACAATGACTGAATTCTTGCATTGGCCCGATGCATGCCACAGTAATACACGGACATTGTGTTTACAATCAAACCCGAAGTAACTGTGTGTCCCTGGGCTGGCGTCATCAACGAAAAGCGCCCAATTTGAACGATTTCGTTTTGTAATTTAGGGGGTGCCAATATCCAATCTTTGCATGGAGATTATGTCTAGCCTGATGCGCTATGCAAATAAAAAATATTCTTTTCTGCTTCCTGACATCATAAGCTTTCCATTGATATATAACTTTATTTTCAATGAGGTTCACCTTTAAAAACAATATGATTAAATGTTCAAATTATTAATATTAATTGCAATTTACAGTACAGTGTCCCTTTGGTTAATGGAACACATGCAACAGCCCTAGCCAATAGCTGTCAACTAATGAATGAAGCCTTATTGCGATTATTTTCCGAGATCACATTATATTATAATCGGTTTCATCATACACATGTTTGCATAGTACTAGTGTGCATGGTTATATTTTAATATTTTATATTCTCGATGCATAAATATAGCGGAATATAGGCAATAAAAATTGGCATATTGACAGCTGTTAAAATGCTGCCAATATACAATGTTGAATTTGCATGGTTTGGAACAAGAATTAAATTTATGTTCTGTCAGATTTTCATTTAGCTGATATTTTTCTTTTATCAGCTATGGCCATGCGATATAAGGTGGGAACCTCTTTCGTGACGCACCATAAATTTCTGAAAATTACATCTTCCCGCATTCAAAATACCATATCTTGAAAAGTATTGACCCTACCCCAGCAAAATTATACATTCTCTGAAAGGAAATTGTCCAAGAATTCCAAAAATGACATTGTTTTTGTGGTGGGAGTATGCCCTAGAATGTTATATTCCAAAGTAGGGAAGAATTTTTTCAAAAAAAGTGTGTCTGAAAAAGGTTTCATATTTTCATTATGATATACCCTACATGAAATTAAATGCCAGATTTGAATTCCTCAAGCCAAGACCTTTCCAAATATGTATAGTTTATTGGGGGTTGACATATTACTTAACCCCAAAAATTTGAATGAAAATTGACTACTCGCGACTTGAATAAAACAACGAAAAGGCAGAAATATGTGTAGTGTGTTTCAATAAAGGCAAATATGATTAGTAAAAAGTAGCCTGATTAAACAGAAAAAATCATCAATAAACTCACTGAAACATATTCACATACAAATTTCAAACATACAAATATCAAAATAAGTCATTCTACAAGCGTATGTTTATATTGAGCATATAATGTCTTCGTGATCCTCAGTTTGAAGAACAACAAGGTTTGTAGTAGATTTTTTCTCTGTGATGGAGTTATGTCAATACCTAATATACTATGCTCTGCTTTGGGATAATAACTTTTCTTGGATCAAGTAAGCAACCCTGCCTTGATGTTTTTTGGTAAAACAACAATTACTTCATCTCCATGTACAAAAGTGTAGTTGTAATTTTCAGCAACATTGGTTCTTCGACTTTCTGGAGCCCCCCCCCCCCCCACATTGCACCTTAATAATTAATCCTTTCTTGATACCTAATTACCCTTCTAATTAATAAAAATGTAATTTTGAACATGTTAAAGATTAACAATGTACATTGTAATATAAATGCAAAACACTTGGATATGAAATAGGGAGGTAACCATTTTACGTACATGTAAGTTCTGTAAAATAATGCTTTCATCGGAAGCCGTAAATCAGGAATCTGAGCTTGTTAATTACTTAATCCTTCTAATTGAATTGAAGTTTTACAAAAATTAAAGTTTTATAAGACTACTTATGACATAATAATTCTTTAATCAAATAACATTTCCTCTAGACATGTTTTTAGTTTGTAGAATCAAATAAAGTTCAACCAAACTTGGGATGCCGCTTTTCCCATACAGTTTCTATGGTACCGTGTCCCAATATCTGTGTCCCAATATCCGCCCACCTGCATGCTCGTTAGCATAATTAATCATAAAGTTAATTAGAATTGGTGGAGAAGGCTGGCTTTGGTTTCAAATGAAAGAAGAAAGAATAGGCTTTAAAATGATATCAAAATAAAAGCTGTAGGTGTTCATCTTCATATCTAAACAACTAAAGTCATTTCATATTTTAAGAAAAATGTCACACCACCCACTTATTAGTACTCCCACCTTGTAACGCAGGGCCCTATAGAATTAGTAAATGGGGTGATTGACTGATTGTTACTACAGGAGATACAATGTAAACAATGATTAGTAAACAGAAATTGATGTGCAAATATTATGATATTATATACAATTAGTATTTGGACTAAGCTGTTCATTCATTAACAGATTTTTAATTGTCATCAATAAAATATTTAAAAATAAGTGGTAATATATTCCAGGTTTTGCAAAGATTTCAGCAATATATTCCAGAATCAGCACAGCTATAAGCAATATATGGTTCATCAAGTATTTCGTCAGCCTACTACGCTAATTGCCTTAGTCATTTTTTTTGTAATTTTGAGAACAAAGTACAAAATAATTTTTCACCAATCTTTGCACATTTTGTGGGCAAAAAGTCTGATTTTATGGAAATGTCACAATATTGCTTTAATTTGTATACAAAGCTCCAATTAAATGAAAATCTATTGTAGTAATAGGGTAATATAATTACTATTGATCCAAATATTAGGCAGCATTGATATTATACCACAAAATCAATAAACTTCTTTGTGTGATCAATATGTTTGTTTTGTAAACTCAAATCATGTCATGTTTTATCCCAGTAACCTGTTTTGTCTGTTTTTTCCATTGCTTTTGAATGTATTTATTTGTTTTAAGTTCCAGACATTATGGTAAAAAATACAAAACAAGTAAACTTGACAGTTACATTATACAATATAAACCCTAGTACTCCACTACATGTATGTAGAAATGTGAAGCCTTTATATATTTGTGCAGTGATTTATATTATTAAAAACATGCACCAGTTGAATGTCTGCAGTACTTTATACATGTAGTATGCAGAATGTGGTACAAGTTTACAACAAAATGCAACTAGTAGTAGTACACTGAAAAAACCCAACACAAAACAACAAAATAAGACATACATACATGTACACTGAATATCATTTTATGAGGTATTTTTGCTTATCTCGAATTGAGAAAAATTCTGAACTCGTCACATTACATGTATATTAGATGCAATGCAAGTTGTGTTTTCCAAGCCAAATCGATTTACATTGTAGCTTCATATATTTTATTCTAGTATGAATGCTCTGTGCTGCAGATTTTATGATTAATAATTGAACACTGTTGGTGTTGGGTAATACAATCAATTTAAAGACGTTGGATGGGAAAAGAAAGTCACAGATCAGTACACTGTGCAGTTCTGAAGAAAAGAAATGATTGTTTTACTTCATGGTATCAATAATTATGTAGATTTATAGACTCTGTATTGGTTACAATTCTCAGCAACAAAAAAGAAGAAATAGATAAAATGTGTATATTGACCTATTCCTATTCTAAATTGGGGTGAAAACAAATGACAGCAATGTGCTATCTACTGAAGATAGCAAATTTGCTTACAAATGACAGCAAAACAGTGAGTGTATTTATCTAGGTTATGTAGATATTTGTACGTACATTTGGAGGCTGAAGGTCCAAACATTACGATTGATTTATTTATTTTGACAAATGTAGTGATTGATAATCTGAAAACAAAACAACATAAAAAGATGTACATGAAATTTGTGTAACGTTACAAAGTAGATTTGGTTATATTCAGGTGTTATATTCCTGCCACATGCTAATTTTGTAATATTTTGTTTCCCTGAAATATCTTTATGATATAAATCCAATAGACTTTAATTCTTATTCCAATAGACCTGTGCAAGTGATAATTTTTGCATCTATTTATATTTTTGGTGTCCCAGCAATATTACAAATAAATACATCAATTTGTTTTTAACATTCAATTTCTAATTCTCAAAGCTTTACATCAAAATAATATTTTCATTTAAAATTTGTATCATGGATAAAGGGACGAATATACAGTACATTTGATAATAATGTTGTGACAAATTCTGTATTCTAGAGTATGCCTCCCCTCTAATAGAACATAGTAGTGAGTGCCATTAAAGTCAAATGCAATCAAGTAAATATGTGGTTCATTAAGGTCCACATTACATGCATGTGATGACTGGTGTTATTCCGCACGTGTTACTTATAATACATTCCCATTTCACATGGGCAGACTCATTCCCATTTCACATGGGCAGACTAAGTACTTTATTTTTCATGGTATTTGTATTTTTGAGTAATAAATGATGAAAAATCTGGTAATTTAAATAACTTCTGAAAATTGTTATTGTTGTCCCAGTCCCATTTTAGACCTTTAGAATAAAAATATAAATAAACATGTGCATTTGCAGCAACTTGGTTTTGCAAAAACTCAAACCTGTTGCAGTGAACAAATATTAAATTGCAAAATTGAATAGTAATTTGATAACAGTATTCTATACCATGCCACAATAATGAGTAACAATATTTGAGTGACTGCACATTACAAACATCTACTTAGGTATGGTATTTGATTTTGATGATACATAGGCCTATGGCTTGAAAACAAATATTTTTCATCAATATTTTTTTAAATGTCTTAATATATTTTAAAATTCTTTGCCATGAGACAATCATTAAAATGTATTGATATATTGTGACAACGAATTTTGAAATATTAGAATATCTTGTTACAGCAATCTCTATGCCTTTTACTCTCTATCCATTTTACTCTCTAACACTGGTTGTGATTGATCAGAATGAGCTATTTAAGGTTTTGATACAGGGACATAAATTGGATGATCAAGTAAATTGACATTATCTCAAATTGTAGTCGTGACCAAAAGAAAAGGTTAAAATCACATTGCACACAAATTGTTGTATAACTCCAATCTTGATGGACAGCCTAAAGTATTCATGAGCAAGATGAGTGCATGAAAAAATTAAAATTGTGTGAACAACAACTCATTTTGATTAATTAGTTCCATCTGTAGATTATTTGTTCGAATAATGAATGCAATATTTTGGGAATACAAAAAGTGTTGTTCTTATAGGGTAAATGAGAACAGGTAAATGGCTAGACTTCTCCGTAGTCCACTTGCCCATTTTGCATACTCTGGCCATTACATTTAAGCATAAAACTCTGATTTATATTGATGTGTGTGCAACTGATAGATTTTCACATCTGTATCTGATCTTTTCAGTCACCGCACTCCCTCTGTTGGTTAGCTTCCCAAGTGGACTACTGACTTTGCCTTGCGGTTAAGATTTTAACACGGGACTCTATGGAGAGTTAGGCCAATTTCTGGCCTAACTAAAATTGGCCATGATGTAATGCATCTTTAAATGGATCTGCCTTGTGATTGGTCGCCCATATCGCTATTGTTTAAATCTTCCGGGCCAGCGCCATTACCATTAACTACACCGTACACAGCTATCTGTGGTATTTGCGGGGCTTTTGTGTTGACGCGAAAGTTAATTTCTCATCAAACATCTAGCGCGTCTTGTACTATACCATGCTTGTACTTGTGGTTAATGGACTGATAAACAAGTATGCTTGACTGTGTGTTTTTAGAGAGCAAAGTCCCGGAGTAAAGTTCTGCTTAAAATTCAAAGTCCATAGTCGTATTTTCGGGGTTCACTATCAATAAACTGGTAGATTCCAAAATCAGAATTGTTCAGTATTAAAGTGAGCCATTATAATTATGCAAGATAATGTTGCATTCAGTTACTTTTATTGTCACTAATTATCTGATATTTTTAACTCTTTATGACCATTTTACTATTGAATACTTTAATTTTAATAAACATCAGTATAATTTTGAATTCAATGGGTTCATCATAATAACATATTTTTAATAAAATTCGACTATGGCATAGTCTAGTAAATGGCAAGTTAAATATGATCGAGTTAATTGAAGGTGAGTTAAAATAGTGAGTTACCCCCTGCATAGATTACAGAAAGTCCTCGAGGCAAGTTATAGGAAGTCCCCGAGGCGAGTTATATAGGTAATTGATGAGTGTAAACAGGAACCTTGTGTACTTGAAAAGTATAGTGGCAATGATATGGTAACACAATGATAAGCAGCTGCCTATGAACTAAGACATGTTGCTTATTGAAAAAACAGGTGAAAAGCTAATTATCTCAAGTGCAAGTTGAAACACCTCACATATAGATGTACTGTGATAGCTAAGGCTTACACTGACTATGCTGCGTGTACCATATCACAGATGCTCTTGAGGGATAAATATATAATTTTATGCTGTAAAATATGAAGTGGTTGCGTATATTTGATTGGTGGTGGGCATGTGGATAACTATTCAAGGATGCTGCTGAGATGTCCAAAAAAAATTGATAATAGGACAGTGACACGATCTAATGAAAAGCATAGCACCAGCATACAAAATTAATTATGCAGACCTTACATTATGCTCAGGTTTCCATGCTATGATGTTTACCAGCAGAAAATTATGTCGTCCGACAGGGCATCTAAGACACAGTTTTTCACCAGTCTCAGAAAGGCAGGATGGCCTTCAAATTTACTTGAAGAAATCATAAAATCACAAAACAAAAATCTGATAAAGAGTATCAAAATACAAATTTCTTCTGTGAAAGTCTCGGAAACATATAAAGGATAGGAATTCAGCTTTTTTCGGGTCAACTTTGATACCAACAAGTATAGGATATCACCACTGTAAAGGGTCTCCACTGTAAAAAGTGCAGTGTATGAATGTGTAAAAATAAATACAGACTGCAATTTTGAGGTGTTCCTAGTCCACCCAGTTGGCAGTTCATGAGTTGTGAAGAAAAAGGCATGAAAATGCCGAATGGGCTATTCCAATTGAAATATGTACACAACTATGGTATGACCTTAATCTTCCACACAGGGAGTGTGAATTTCAAATGGGGTTACCTGAATGGGTGAATCCATTTGAAATCTACATCCTCCGTATGGAAGATTAAAGAGGAAGCCCCACCAGAGCAGTTCTTCTGGGGTGAACCAAACCTGCCTGGTTATCAAATTAATCAGTGGCAAGGTTATCTCTGAATTTGACAGGTGCTAATTGATATTTTAATGTTATTGCATCAATTAGCACCTGTCTAATTCAGAGATAACCTTGTCTCTGAGTAATTTGATAACCAGGCAGGTTTGGTTCACCCCAGCAGAACTGCTCTGGCGGGGCTTCCTCTTTAAGGTCATGTCTTCCATTGGGGGGGGGGGTATGGATTTTAACTGGAATAGTCCAAAATAAATTTTTGGCCTGGTAAATATGAAATATGATTTTCATATGGCAAGACAGTTCTTGTTTCACCTAGAAAGAAGCCAATGAGGGCACGCTAAAGTGATGACACCTACATTCAACAAAGAAGTTTGCACAATTAAAAGCCTTTTGCTTACTAGATAAATGGTTGCATCACACTGTTTGAGAGCTTAACCTGCAATTTATATAGTATTTTTGTTGTGAATTGGAACTTGAACTTCAAGTGGGAAAGCTTGTTTTAAGTAGGTCAGCCATCAAATGCTCTTTTAATTAAAGGAGATGGTGTTTGCTCATATTCTGAGAAAAGTAGTTGCAGTGTATATAGCTGACCAACAACAAATTCTGTGCACAAAACTCATATCATGTACCAGTACGGTGGTACCAGTCTTGCAAAATCACAGTTGAAATAGTTCCATTCACCCAAGTAAAGGGGTAGCAATGAATGTAGGGAACACAAAACTAATATTATACTAAGCATCATGTTCAGAAGCCAAAGTTAGTGTGTGAATGTGAAACATTGATGGTCTTTGCTATGAGGTACCCCATTAGGAACATGATGAACAATGTTGATTTAGTGTGAACGTACTTGATGGATAGTTGACGTCAATGAAAGCAATTCTATCCGGTCTTGAAGATCCCATACCCTGTAAAACGGTTTATTTTTACAGGCCATTTCTTTCGAGAATAATATTATAAGTCCAAGAAGGGCTTGGAAATGAAGGTGCATGAAAGTAAAGCCTGTGTTTTCTGACACAAAATAATCATAATAAATGAAGTTCATTAACTAAATCTGCTGTAAAATTTGACAAATTTAATTACTTGAAAATTTACAGTACTTTAAAATATAACCATCCTGTAAATTGCCAGGGCATTCTCCTTTTAATACACTTGCAGCAATTGTAATTAATGTTGTATTGTGAAGCATTCAGAATTTTATTAATTTGTCAAAACTAATTTGGTTAGTCAAAATAAAGTAATCATTTGAATAGAACAAACAAAGTTATTTGAATTGTGTCAAAATTCTAATTAATGTGGCCTGAAGTTACAGGGACATGAAATGGTTAAAAGCAGACATCTTGGCCACCTTTGACCCAAATCATGCTACATGCAAGGAGTCCCTACAAGAAAGAAAACTAGAAACTGGCATACCTTTGGCCCAAACCACTGTGGGCCCGAACTATTTACTTGGGTGAGGGATATTTTGTTGCCCATCTCAGTAGGAACATAACGAAAGTGGAGATGCCGCCACAAGCTGACACATTAAACATCAAAAGTGAAAAACACACGCATACACATAAAAACCCTTACAAATGAAATATGTGAAAAATACCAAACTATCAATGCAATGTAGCCATAAGGCCAACTATTGATTTCACTATGTTGACACAGAACACATTCGTAGGGTGTTTGCATGTTTTTGATACCACACAGCGTTGATATTGATGCACTGATTGTCGCATTTGATCTTCAAGTGCTCAACACTTGTTTTGCTGACAGTGTTTTTTCCCATATCAGGATGAACTGTTCATGAGTGAATACACAGTAAATTTATTATCAAATATTCATGCTATATATGCTACTCTAGATACCTGTTTGTAAATACATGCTTGTATAAATGCAGTGAAAGTGTGCCAAGATTAGATAAGGCCAAAAAAAAAGGTTTGTCTCAAAGCTCACAAGAAATTTAAAAACAAATGCTAAATGCGATTTTTTTTTTTTTTATTCCGACTTTTTCATGGTATTTTGAGAAAAAGTCTGATTTTCGCCGATTTTTTAAAACAAAATTTTGAAATAAAAAAAAATTCCGCATTTCTTTTTTGTCAAATTGTGCGATTTTACAAACGCGCGCGCAAGCTTTGAGACAAACCTTCTTTTTTTTTTTGGCCTAAGCAGTAAGCACTAACATTTGCACTTTTTACAGATACGTGCTCATATGACTCTCGGAATACACATAACAGTAAAATGCTACTTCAATGCAGCACACTGATTTGTCACATTCAGTCAAAGTCATGCTGAAATATTGATTAATTTCAACCAGATATCTTAAATGTCAACTGCTTATATCCTAAATTAACCATATATGGCATGAAAATTACAAACAAATGGATTTGTGTGAGCGAATCTACTATTGTTTCAAGTACTAGTATGTTACATTTTCAAAACATTTCATAAAAATGCAAATTATATAGAGCAATGGAAATAATCAAATTGTTGAAATAATTTTAACAGATTTTAGACTCTATTAAATAAAAATACCAAAAAGCAGTGCTTGAAATCAGCCCTCACTACGTACCTGCTGATATTGTCACCAAACATACCAAAGTGCTGACTTCAGCATCAAGCCATGGCATGACTTACCTGTTATTGATACAAAGTGTCAGAAAGATGGACCAATGTAACATTAAAATTGCATTATTTGAGTTTGGGCCCAGGAAATTGGTGAGGGCTGGTAGAATTCAAAACCCAAGGGCCCAAATGACCCTTGGAAGATTTTGGCTGATAACATTTGGCAGTGCTTAGAATATCCAAGCACTGCTTGGAATATCCAAGCACTGCTAAAAGATTAAAATCCTAACTGTAAATAATACATAACAGTGTGTTTTCAACTTGTTTGGATTTCAAGAATATTGTAAAATCAAAAGGATAAATGTCATTTTCAAAATTGATTGAAGACTCTCTCTGTTCAAATACATTAACAGTAACCATGGCAACTTGCCGGATAATGTGCAGTATCTCTTGCAGATATGCCTGTACATTTTATACATGTTTGTTTTGATCTAGGGGCCAATATTTTATGCATAACAGTGATACTTTAATTCGTTTACACCATCATGAGAACTTCATAAAATTTCAAATCTTTATCTGACAATTTGTACACAAATCTGTATCAGTGTTCGATCTGACAACGCAGAGTAACAGCTCTAATGCAGAGTCAGTAAGAAGATAATTGTGATGTATGTATTTAGTATGCTTCTGATCTCAGCCAGATTTTGCCATGATAGAGATAGTGCAATTCTGTGAGTAAATGTCATCAAACAGCTGTATAGATTGAAGTCTAGTGCAGGTATCAGTGGTAATTTTAGTCATGTTGATATTTTCACAATTCAGTAATTAAACAATTTCATTAGCTTAATGCTTAGGCTTGGTAATATTGTCTGGTGATTTACTCTTTACTTCTACAGAATTGATATTATTACAATTTGATATTGGATTTGTTTAATTAATAAAAGGAGTAAAAAATTACTTTGCTCTAAGATTCCTATCTCATACTAGGGTGATGCATTAAAAATCTTTTAAAGTGCTTTGTGTGTATTTCATGCGATAACGTGCTCTGCGTGTATTTCATTTGGTATCGCATTTAAAATATACCTGCACATGTATGGTTAGTCTATAGCACTGTATAAAATGAAGCTCATTTCTTCAATTATGTGTTTGTCCATCCCAGTCTGTCATTATTATGTTCAAAACTAATTGTTCCTGTATGTCCAGTCAGCTGGCCCAGGACTGTAAAAGATGCACATTTGGCTAAAAAATAGTTTGTTTCCAACAGGCTCCATGCTTTCATATTTGTAGTAATTTTAATAGCAGTTAAAGACAGAATTATATTTTCAAGCCAAAATGAATGCCAAACTTTTACACTTGATTTTTTTCTCCTACTATTTCGTTGGCAAGCAATCAATAAATATTATGTATATATTATATATTTTTGAATTTGCAGGAGAGCATTAAATAGCTCTTCTGGAGCCTTCAAGGAGAGCTGTTTAGAGCATTTAAAATAGAACGTAAGGAGAGAATGGTCAACTAAGGAGAGTTAAAATCACTATCCTATATCAGATTTAAGGAAAGCAGTAGAGAGCAATTATTGCTCTCGCTCTCCTCAAAAGGCAGTCCCTGAACGAATGCCATGGCCTCTGTGAATTTTGAGGATGTTACCATAAATCCTGACTCTGAAAACATTTTGCTTTTCATATCGCCTATGGGAAACAAACTTTATTTTTATGGTTATGATCATTGGACAGCATCACTTCTCGGTTGTGCGTATGGTTAAAGGCATATTACAGTGAATAGTGTCTTGCTGATATCTCAATGAGCTCATAGAAATGACTACATGTATAATTGGTCTAGCATGTTCTGTTTTACATGGCATTTCTCATGCTATGTCTTGGAACGTTGTCTAATGCACTAGCCATTTAGCCATTGACGTGATTGAGAAAAAGGGCAGGCAGATGTTGTTTGACACAGTAGGCCTTGTTGTGTTGCTGTTTGATATCATAGGGAGCTCTTTGCATCTAGAGATACTAGATGTCTGTGTCATCTCAGACACAACTGAGAAGATAGGACCTACCAATAAAATATAAATGGAGATTGTGCCCTAATTTGGAATTTTTTGTTTTCCCCACTTTGTTGAAACTATGTTAAATCTGTTAGTTACGATTTAAGCATCCACTTTTTCCCATGGAGTAATTTAGCATTTTAGAAATGTGGCTTGGTGATTCAATGCATATATATGCACGCACACATACCCAGGAAACATGACATACCCATACACCCACCCACACACCCCAACATAAACCCACAAGAAACCTGACAATTGTAAAAGAAAAAATGTCCCAAAACAAAACAATTAATGCTATCTTCAGTAGATAGCACTGTAAATAAAGATTTATATTAAGGAGTTTCATGTATAATCTTTAAAACCAAACTCTTTTGAAGACATTCATTTGCTTAATTTGTATTAATGCTATCTTCAGTAGATAGCATTGTTAAATTAACTTTATAAAGAGTGTGAAGGACCATCCATATTTTCCTAACCATGTTGCTTGTCGTGTTAAACTCTAGTCATTGGATCTTCTAAATAAAAGCACTATAAGACTGGGCAGCTAGGGAACATGGGTAAAGTGTGCTTGGGCTTTGCTTGTTGACATCCTCAGATTGGAATTATCTTACGTAGATGCCCTCAGGTGAACCCACAGTAAATCCATGCATTATATTGACCTGGTAATAAGAGCCAACCCTCCTACATGTAGATGTGCATGTTCTTCTAGTGAATTTTATGGTGTTATTTAAGGCAACAATGAGTTGGAGAGATACTTCTTATATATTAATATGTATACATATCGTTGTGATTAATTTCTTGGTGTAATATTAAAGACTTCTTCCTGATTATCATCCCCGTCTCCATTTTGTGTCATCATTTTTTTGTATCAGGAGAAATGTCGTTTTTCTTGGATTATTGAATTAGTTTTGGTTTCAATGTACACATACAGTGAATATGAAACTTACAAACTCCAAAATGTAAACTTTAAAGTGCAGACAAGTTTAAACTTTAAGGTGGTGAAATTTTATAATGCCATGTTGCAATAAATTTGAAAATCAATGTCTTTGTCAAAATCAGCTATTTTCTTTCATTTTAATTTCCATTTTTCTGTACAGGGTGACCAAATCTCGCTAGTATGTTCAGCACAAACCAAGAGCAAAGAGGGCCCCACCAAGCATATGCTGCTGGCTGCCGAGGGATTTGGAAGCAGACTGTGCTTCTTGGAAGTCTCTAAGTCACAGGTAAGACACATTTATTATTGATGGATGGGTGATGACCATGTGTGAATAGATTTATAGTGCTTTGATTAGATATACATAAATCATAATGGTATTGGGACATGTTCTAATACAATACTTATAAAGGTCATTTATAAAGTATTGGAAGAGCTTATTTCCAAACCATGTTAAGTCCACAAACATATGTTTCTGATTTACCTGTGTGATATTGCTATGGGTTGTGATGCTTTTGGTATTATAATTTCAGTTGGATGCACCATTACAAAGCAAACAGTGGATGGACGCACAGTAACAATACTGTGTGAGGCCTTTGATTCCCAAATGAGAACAATTCTCGCTATTACGCAATAAAAGGCGCCGCCAGCGGATTTTGCGATGTAATCGTGATGTATCATGGGAAAAGTGTCGACATCAAGTCCACATCAATCTGAATATTACCATGCTATTACATAGGAAACACGTGACAATATTTTTTTAGTTTGTCAAAATAAAAAAAATATTGTCACGTGTTCCTATGTAATAGCATGGTAATATTCGTATTGCGCGGACTTGGATGTCGACCTTTTCCCATGATACATCACATTACATCGCAAACCGCTGGCGGCGCCCTTATTGCGAATAGCGAGAATATAGAATTGTCTGCATATAGTTAACCAGCATTGTTGTGGTAAATAATGGCTTGTTGATGGTACAACTCATTATTACTAATGTCAAACTTGTCAAAGTAATTGTGATTGTATCACACAAGTAAATGAGAAACTTGTGGTTGTGGACTTAACAGGTTTGGAAATAAGCTCTTCATTTCTACATGGTACAAAGCAACAAAAATCAGAAATAACAAGAAGAAATGTATAAATACAAAGCAACAAAAAGCAACTACAGTTAAACTACAAGAACTTGTGTTGTTTGAAAACGGGTGTAGTTTTAGAGGCTTTAGCAAACCAGAAAAGAAGTGGCAGATTAGCTGAAGGAAAGAAAATTGTTCCTTATTATTGGAGCTGCAAGGTAGCATGTGTTATTTGTCATTGATTTTTCTTCAGCAGGGCCTTTATATTATATTTTATATTTTATACAACTCTGTACATTTTGATGGAACCTAAAACATCTTTGTCAGGGGTGTAATGATATTGAACCAAACTTGCTATCAGTTGCAGATTTGAGTCAGAAAACATGTGTTCAATGCACTACCACCTGTAAAGAATTACACTCGACACATTCTGCAATATTGGTATCTCACTGGATGTTGCGACAATATTCATTAATCAATCACACTGAATTTTCAAGATGAGAACAAAGACCCAAGTCTAAGAATGATTCTAATCATAGTGTGTCTTCAGATTATCAATTGCCCAGAACATTTAAGTTAAATTAACACTTTTAAATTAACACTTAAAAGTGTACATTTCAACATCTCCTTGAAATGAAACAAATCAAGAAAAGAACACAAAGAAACATAAGAAGATGTTTGCTTCATTGTCATTCCTCAATGTTATTGCTTTTTCGCAAATGTCACAAGAGAAGAAATCCATGTGACAGCATTGATGAATTAGACTACACGTGTGGTAAAGAATGACTGCTTTATTAAGATTTATTCCTCCCTTCTCAGATAGCCTGCACAGAATGAGAATGGATATCTTCCTGTGGATGCTTCCAAAAAGAAGAAAAAATAATACACTTTGACGATTTATTGCTGGGATATTGGATATTTCAAGAAGTCATTTTATAATTAAAACACTGTGATTTATTTCTTCCTTCTTTCATTGTTACTTCCTCATTCATCAATGTTTATTACTACAACAAAGTCAATCAATGTTGCCTCAAAAATGTATTTTTTGGGTTGAAACGAAGTCAGTTAAGAAGTAAAGGCAAAAGACACAAACATATTCAACTTAAAACAGGGGTGTGAGAGACCAGATTTTAATCTGTTTCCAGATTTTAATCTGTTTCCAGATTTCTTTTTTCAACTTCCAGATTTTTTTTCTACCCTTGTTGTGTACAAAAGTATGTATGGTTCAAATAATTTCAGATTTGTTTTAGCTGTTTCAGACTCTCTGTTTGCCAAAAACAAATATTTTTTTAAAGACACACTCTCAGGCCTGTTAAAATCCAGTTTAGACAGGAGTTTAGGAATTAAGAAGTACATGTAAAGGCAAAAGACACGTAAACATACTCAACTTAAAAAGCCAGTTTAGACAGGAGTTCAGGAAGTACTTGTGATGTAATATCAATGACTGATTTGCCAAAAGAATACAATTATCTTATCTTAAAGAATCCTTTAAATAAAAAGTCTATACGACTCTATCTATGTCTATGTGACAAGGTGAATACCTTGGACATTTCCTGAAATTAGACATAGGCTATAGTGTAGGTTTGCACATGTACACAGTACAGTAACTAACATTTCACAAATATTTTACTCAATATATGAGACTTGTGATTTGCAAAAGCTGAAATTGCCAAAAAAAAAGCTGAAACTGAGTGCCAGGGCGGGTCCGCCCACCACCGCCAAGCATAGCCACAACCCTGTATATTACAGTACATTTGGCTCAATTTATAACATCCCTCCCTAAAATTAGTGCCCCTACATAGTTTTTCAAGTGGTATATATTTCTATCAAATGTATAAATAAAAAAGTGACTGACTGAACCAAACATAGAAATACAACAAATTATGATGCATGTTGGCTGTTTAGGAAAGTCAGTATAAATCAGAGGCATGACAAAGGGAATCACAAGGGGCAAAGCATCCCTTTGGAAAATATTTTAAGCTCAAATTGGGTAAAAATTTCTGATAAATCAGCTATGCTTGGGACAGGTCCTGTTTACCATCTAACTGGATCTGTGAACACAGTAAAATGTCTCCCTGCCCAGTCTTTTGCCCCTTTGTAACATTCTTTAAGAGCCTGAGAGAGACTCATCATGAAATTTATATGTTATCAAACTGTCTGCATAATGATGATAGATGCATTACAATATGTGATGTTTGTGTGCCAATTAATAATCAGAAAGAGGCTACATAGAGATTGAAATGTGAGCAGTGATAACACATTACAACATCAGTTTGGGTTGGTTCCAACATACATGTATTGCAAAGATTTGAAAGGTCTAAGATGCATTACTAGTGGGTGGACCAGTTTTCAAACTGCAAGAATTTCCATTTGAACTAAACTAAATACATGTAGGGCCTTTTTATTGTGGCAATCACACAAAAAACATGTATATCCAGGGAACTTCGGCCCTGAGTTTTAGTAGTTCTTGGACTATATAGCATGTTTAAAAAGGCCCTATGGTAGGGCTAATTTGGTTTGTGGTCACATATTCAATACCACCCTGTGTTGGGATTCTATTTAGAAATAGTATAATGTACAAAATATGACAATAGACTAATCTTAGCAAAAGAAACATATTTGGAAAACCCTGCGATGTCATCAACAAAGGAAAGAAAACATTTATCTCCTAGATCAAAAGTTGACATTTTTAAAGTTGCCATCTTCCCTAGCATCATATACTACACAGAAATCTACTTCATTACATCTAAAAACAACAAAACAAAATGATGGATTCACAAAAAGAATCCATAGTATTTCCCTGCATCTCTTGTTGAAAATGTTGTTTGATGAGGACAAGGTCATTTCTGAGCTACTTGCATCTATGGTTACCATGACAACTAACCGCTAACCTCCTCATGCTCATCTGTATGTGTCATGAGTTATGTTTCTTATTTTACATGATTAAGGGTATTTACATTGGAATGTTAATTGCTATAATTATAATTATAGCAAAATGCTGGTACTAGAAATAATAACTTTCAAAATGATTAAAGACAAAAGAAGACATCATATGTTCCTCAGGTTATGCTGCTTACTGATGAGATAATGTGATCAGTAAAATCATGGGGTCCAGCTTTAAGAAGAGTTGTTGGTCATATGTTGGGTGTTATTGATCCCGCAAAATACACTTTATGTTGAAAGTTTGTATGTACAGTGGCGTAGCATTAGTCATCCTATTGGGGAAGCACTGTGCCTGATTGGAAGGCACAAGCTGTTTTTCGGCAATTTTATATGGGATTTTCTAAATTTGTAAATAGATTGGGGGGTATGTGCACCAGTCCCTATGATGATACGTCATTGTGTGTGTGTGTGGGGGGGGTAGGGGTGTATGTCGTGCGTACGTGTTTGCGGGCAAACGAGGACACACACAAGATTTTTCACCCTAAACTGCGGACTTACTTCCAACCGCGGACAGTCCGCAATCTCAAACTGCTGCAAAAGACCTCAAATGCATGCTTAATGCTTTATAACGCTATTTGCCTGAAACCGAGGACCACACATGTAAAAACTACCGTCCACAGGTGATGGCTAAAATTCCGTTTCGTAATATACACACAAAAAATCCGCCATTTTAGTCCACGGTTAGGCGACACACGTCCTCGGTTAGATAGCAAAACACAATGTCCTCGGTTGGCGACAAACACACACTGGGGGGGGGGTGTGTTTGTGTCATATTTTCTGTTCAAAAACATACATGTATTTCAGAGTGCAAGTCCGCATATTTCAACAGGCAGAAGTGTCTAGTTAAACATGGCATTCAGAAATCTTACTGAGAATTCCTATCTAATGCTGCCTAAATTAATTGATCAAATATCTTATGTGGTTACCATGGCAAAAGCTAATGAAACCGTCTATGTGAGTGACTATATTTGTATTATAGAAGACACTGGTATTTCTAAATAGATAATTAGTTTAGAGAATGATGATATGTCTGGATGAGGTGCACATGGAGCTGCACTAATAATACATCTCACATAGGCAATATGTAAATGTTTTGTATTTCTGTATTTGTTTTTGGCTAAATTGAAAGCTTTGCATTTTGGTTATAGTTATAGATTCTAAAGATTCAGTTTTTAGCAATGTACATGTATAAACAAGCTGTTAATCTTGTTACAGTGTTTTAAGTGTTCTAAATTTAACCAATTCGATATTTTCAATGAATAGCGTAAGAAAAGCTTTACTAAGTATATTCATTAAAAATAATATACTATTTTGTGAAAATGTTTCAAATATTATAAGAAGATCAGAAGATGCTTAACTTTTGAAAGGTTTTCTTTGTAGGAAGTAAAAGTAATAAGAACTTTTTTGTGTTTTTAATTTTGAAGGAAATAAAGTATGAATACTAAATTCATAGAAAAGTTACTTTGAGTTACGTTATAATATGACAAGTTCTTTAAAACTGAAAAGAAAATCTTAACTTGACAATGTTGATGAAAAGGGATTATATTTACTTGGAAGAAAAAATTCAAAATATATCAGTATCTAACAATAAAGTCTCAGGTAATCTCTTTAGAGTTGTGCTATGATACACAATAAGTCCTTTATCTTTTGAAGTTATCTACTGAAGATAGCACATGTTCCTTTATCTTTTGAAGTTATCTACTGAAGATAGCACATGTTCCTTTATCTTTTGAAGTTGTCTACTGAAGATAGCACATGTTCCTTTATCTTTTGAAGTTATCTACTGAAGATAGCACATGTTCCTTTATCCTTTGAAGTTATCTACTGAAGATAGCACATGTTTCTTTATCTTTTGAAGTTATCTACTGAAGATAGCACATGTTCCTTTATCTTTTGAAGTTATCTACTGAAGATAGCACATGTTCCTTTATCCTTTGAAGTTATCTACTGAAGATAGCACATGTTTCTTTATCTTTTGAAGTTATCTACTGAAGATAGCACATGTTCCTTTATCTTTTGAAGTTATCTACTGAAGATAGCACATGTTCCTTTATCTTTTGAAGTTATCTACTGAAGATAGCACATGTTCCTTTATCCTTTGAAGTTATCTACTGAAGATAGCACATGTTTCTTTATCTTTTGAAGTTATCTACTGAAGATAGCACATGTTCCTTTATCTTTTGAAGTTATCTACTGAAGATAGCACATGTTCCTTTATCCTTTGAAGTTATCTACTGAAGATAGCACATGTTCCTTTATCTTTTGAAGTTATCTACTGAAGATAGCACATGTTTCTTTATCTTTTGAAGTTATCTACTGAAGATAGCACATGTTTCTTTATCTTTTGAAGTTATCTACTGAAGATAGCACATGTTCCTTTATCTTTTGAAGTTATCTACTGAAGATAGCACATGTTCCTTTATCCTTTGAAGTTATCTACTGAAGATAGCACATGTTCCTTTATCTTTTGAAGTTATCTACTGAAGATAGCACATGTTTCTTTATCTTTTGAAGTTATCTACTGAAGATAGCACATGTTCCTTTATCTTTTGAAGTTATCTACTGAAGATAGCACATGTTCCTTTATCTTTTGAAGTTATCTACTGAAGATAACACATGTTCCTTTATCTTTTGAAGTTATCTACTGAAGATAACACATGTTCCTTTATCTTTTGAAGTTATCTACTGAAGATAGCACATGTTCCTTTATCCTTTGAAGTTATCTACTGAAGATAGCACATGTTTCTTTATCTTTTGAAGTTATCTACTGAAGATAGCACATGTTCCTTTATCTTTTGAAGTTATCTACTGAAGATAGCACATGTTCCTTTATCCTTTGAAGTTATCTACTGAAGATAGCACATGTTCCTTTATCTTTTGAAGTTATCTACTGAAGATAGCACATGTTCCTTTATCATTTGAAGTTATCTACTGAAGATAGCAAATGTTCCTTTATCCTTTGAAGTTATCTACTGAAGATAGCACATGTTTCTTTATCTTTTGAAGTTATCTACTGAAGATAACACATGTTCCTTTATCTTTTGAAGTTATCTACTGAAGATAGCACATGTTCCTTTATCCTTTGAAGTTATCTACTGAAGATAGCACATGTTTCTTTATCTTTTGAAGTTATCTACTGAAGATAGCACATGTTCCTTTATCTTTTGAAGTTATCTACTGAAGATAGCACATGTTCCTTTATCCTTTGAAGTTATCTACTGAAGATAGCACATGTTCCTTTATCTTTTGAAGTTATCTCTGAAGATAGAAGTTCCTTTATCCTTTAGTTATCTACTGAAGACATGTTCCTTTATCCTTTGAAGTTATCTACTGAAGATAGCACATGTTCCTTTATCCTTTGAAGTTATCTTTGAAGTTTCTTTATCTACTGAAGATAGCACATGTTCCTTTATCTTTTGAAGTTATCTACTGAAGATAGCACATGTTCCTTTATCTTTTGAAGTTATCTACTGAAGATAGCACATGTTTCTTTATCTTTTGAAGTTATCTACTGAAGATAGCACATGTTCCTTTATCTTTTGAAGTTATCTACTGAAGATAGCACATGTTCCTTTATCTTTTGAAGTTATCTACTGAAGATAGCACATGTTCCTTTATCTTTTGAAGTTATCTACTGAAGATAGCACATGTTTCTTTATCTTTTGAAGTTATCTACTGAAGATAGCACATGTTCCTTTATCCTTTGAAGTTATCTACTGAAGATAGCACATGTTCCTTTATCTTTTGAAGTTATCTACTGAAGATAGCACATGTTCCTTTATCTTTTGAAGTTATCTACTGAAGATAGCACATGTTCCTTTATCTTTGAAGTTATCTACTGAAGATAGCACATGTTCCTTTATCTTTTGAAGTTATCTACTGAAGATAGCACATGTTCCTTTATCTTTTGAAGTTATCTACTGAAGATAGCACATGTTCCTTTATCTTTTGAAGTTATCTACTGAAGATAGCACATGTTTCTTTATCTTTTGAAGTTATCTACTGAAGATAGCACATGTTTCTTTATCTTTTATCTTTTGAAGTTATCTACTGAAGATAGCACATGTTCCCTCAATGGAAAACAAAATTCAGAAAAAATGACACACAATCTTAAATATTTATTTACTACATGGTCAAAGACTGTAGTTGTATTAGTGATAGGAGCTCTAAATTTGATCAACTTTCATGCAGGTAGTTTATTTATTTAACTTGGTAAGTCCAAGTTACGGTGCAATCAGTGATTCCTGTGAGAGCATACAAATATCTGTAGGGATATATAAGCTTATATATAAATTTATACATATTATCTTATTAAAGTTTGCAGGAGCTTTGAGACAAATAATTCAATTAATGTGGCATAATGGCTTTACCTGTTGTTGATTTGATGTCATATAAGTGTCACAACATGTAGACCAGTGTAACATTAAAATCAGCAAACATGTATCATTTTTAAAATTTTAAAATTGAGTTTGGGCTTGTAAAAAATGATGAAGGCTCATAGATTTTTAGACTTAATACTAGTATCCCAAATGATGTGCAAAAATATTGGTTTATTTCTAACACTGCACTGCCTGTAATTGCTTGCCCGGGATGTGCAACCTAAATAAAGTTTCTTACTTAACTGCTGCTGGTTATGTACTTCATCCCCCTCTGTGAGACCTCATCCTTGATCTTTCTCAGGTCTTGACAAACATGCATGCAAGAGCTGCATATTTTTTTACGTAAGGGTTCAAAGAGAGTGCTCTGTCTCTGTCAGGGATATTACATCAATTTCATCTTCTAATGCATTGCTTGTTGGTCGGACGGTCCCAGCTGCTAATGTTGTCAAATTACACACACAGGCAGACTGGGATGTGCATGTGTGTATACATGCATCATCTTACTGGTCTTATGTTATATCTAGCTTACATGTTATATAGGTGTTGAATTCATGTCTACTTGAATATCAGCCATAAACAGGGGCGTATCCAGGATTTGAATTAAGGGGCATCAAGTGTATATTCTCTTCCGCTTCTGCCTTCCTTTCTTCCTGTTTTTTTTCCTTGTTTTGTTGCTGTCTTTTTCCCTCTTTTAGGGAATCTATGCACTACATTTTGCTTCTATGTGGATCCGCTCTTGATAGCAGTATCATTTACAATGGTGCAGTTCATTAACCTTGCTCAATATCTGACCTCAAGTTGTAGATTATGAGACTTAGTACTCCACATATTCAAAGTCATTCTATGACGTTGATATAAAACTGGAGCGATTGGGCCCATATTTATTAGTTGAGTTATGAGGTTTAATAAATGTCTCATCCAATATTTTAAAACTCATAGGAAGACCAATAAATATTGGGCGTAAAGCATCCAATTTGATTATTATTATGTTTTAGGTCTAATATTTTCACACACTTGGATTTGTCAAAACATAATGATGCCAATAATTGGGTTAAAGAACTGTGCCTTGGTATATGAGAATGTTTTGGTTTTCTCATAGTTTTTATTGGGTTATAAAATTGTCGTCATGATGAAAGTAAATTTTTGTTGAATTTTCAGCGCCTGAATGAAATGCTTCAAAACATTTTTGCATGTTTATGAAGTTTGCTAGTTTTAGGTTTTCCAGCAAAGACATACACCTAAGGCATATATTGTGAAGTGATGTGTTTTTGTGTGTGGAATCTTATAAGTATGCCCAAGAAGTGGTAATGCCACTTTAAAAGTAGTTCTTGGCAATAAAATCAGAATGCTGATTGCTTGAATTGTATGTATGTAGGGAATGGCTTTGTTTTGTCTCTCATAGCCATTCATCTTATCAGGAACAAATCACATACATACAATGTACCATATTTGTCTTAATTAGCACCTCATCCTAATAAGCACCCCATACATGACTGACAAAAAAAGTTGAAATGTCTAATAAAAGTACCGCTTTCACCTTGTGACTTTATACTGTATTTTGAATGTTTCTGTGTGTAAATTCTCCATTTTGTCTTTCATTTTATTGGTTTAAGCACCCCTACAAAAATGACTTAAGGTGCTAATTAGGTTAAATATGGGATGGGTTATAATATATATAGATTTGTTTCATTGAAACTGCAGAATTGCTTTCAGACATTAGTTTTTGATGTTAAAAGTTAATTACACCTGTCCCTCCATTGTACAAGGCACTCTATCATGGCATTTATCTTGCTATTGACAGAAATAGCAATTATGTGATAAAACACGATGAATATGGTAAAAGTGCCTTTACCATGCTGAAGAGTATAATCAGCCTTATTGCCACCTTGAGACAAGAGCTATGGCAAACCACTGCCAGTTCAATATCATTTAGCCAGCACTTCTTGTCCGAGTGCTGCATGCCTCTGGTTCTTCACACCTCAACTCCACCATCATGCAGTATGCACCTCAAAGGTGCCAAGGAAACCAGCTAGTTCTAGAATGTCAAACATATTCGACAATGTTAAATTATATATGCGATAAAATGCCAGAATTTGCACTTTTACACCAACTTATATTCTGCATGAAAAATATTAGACACAGATGTAGTAGGGTCCTGACTGGGGATCCTGATTAGTGATGTCAACACCCCTAGCCAGCAACTTGGCAGGGGAAGGCACTGAGTGGCTGAAATTTGTCAAAAACAAGCAAATTTTCCCCTTTATATTTTGGTGTAAACCCAGGAGGGGGATTGAACCCTTCCCCAAGCCATCCCCAGGGCACACCAGTGTAACTAGTAAGACGAATGGGACCTGTGTTTTCTTAGTTACCAGACCATCTACACGGACTATGATCGCTCAAGAAGGAAAAACTGCGCAACTAACCACACCGCCCAATCTGGGGTGGGATGATTTTAGGAATTATTTGGGTTTCCTTCTAGTGTATGCAACGAAACTGCAGTTTTTCACACATTAAAGACAACATTTATTTTGTTCTGGTGTGAAGATTTAGAGCTAAAAATATTTTTTGATAGTTGCTTTATAGAAATGTTCAATAGCATTAACTAGTAATTTGCAAGAACAAAACGAAAAAGAAAAACTGACCAACCCACCCAATAATTAATTAGGCTATTTTGATTTAAGTTTAGGCCTTGGCTGATTAAATCAGATCATGACGTATTAGCACATCATTAGCTCTCATTGCCTAATGAAGCAAAGTCGTTTACCTGCTAATCACAGTGTTTATCAACAATTGAAAAAATACTGCAATAGCAATTTGATCTTTATATATCTTAGAGATATTGTAATATAAATTAAATTCTGTGACTCCTCATTGGGTAATTTAGGCATAGCACAATAACTATGATTCCACCAGACTATAAATATATAAATCGTAGGGCAAATTCAATGAAAAAGGGCTAAAATTAAGCAAGCTCCAAATGGTTTGAAATCATAGTCATTGTCAAGTCACAGTACGCCAGTTCTAAGTGGCCCAAACTCAGGGTTTAGCAACTATGTTTTTGTCACCCATTCTTATCTTCTAAACACAATGATTGTGAAAGGATTGTGACAGCTATTTTTGATGGGTTCATCTTTATAGTTCTTTTCTATGTAGAGATATTGCAGTATAAATTGCATGACACCAGACCTCATCAGGTAATGGAGACAAGATAAACACTATGAGATGACATGGTACTATATTCCACCAGGCTGTTGCTATAGATCATTGCAAGAAAATACAGGCTGAGCATTGGGAACTGTTATGATGATAGATCATTTCAAGAAACATACAGCCTGAGCATTGGGATGGTTATAACAATAGAATGTTTCAAGATACACTGTTCAGTTTCATTTTATAGGTTTTTATCTGAAAAGGGAAAGACAAACACACTATTTGTTTTCCAGAAAACATAAATATGACAGATTTCACTTCCAAGTACATGTAATTGAGCAAATTATAATATTTTGCAAAAACCTTTGATTGATGAGAGCGTATTTTAAGCGTCCATCACATATTTACTGTGTTGAAACACACTTGTCTCTGATTAGCTTCTGAGGCGATCTGCTGAGTGGAAATTTATGAATAAACTTTGCGCTGTACGCATTGTTAGCTCCGACTTTGCAACATCACGTTCGAAATTTTGGTTGTCCGTTCGCCCGGGACAACTAAAAAAGTTGCCAGACAACCAAAAATACTGATTCGGTTGTCCGTCGGACAACCATAAATCTGTAGCCAAAAGGGGCCTTTGTACGTACGGACAATCAAAAACCAAAACGGACAACCAGAAATTGTAACCTGGTTGTCCATGGGACAACCATTTATTTTTCCTTAATTCGAACACTGTAACCAACCATAATGATGCATTCAGCTATTCAGGTACCCCTAACATGTGATGCCATCTCAAAATACCCCTTTCTTGAAAAAGATGCTAATGCAACCTTATTATGCGAATGACACCCTTTACGACACTTTTTGATGTGGGTGTCTAGCAAGTCACTTTATAGTAACTCCCTGAGGATTTTTGCTGTGTTTTTCCCTGTCCAATTTATAAGTGCACTAAAATTGAATGTTCAATTTAGGTTTAAGTTTTAAAAAATCCAGGAATGAACGTATATTAGGAAAGGGGCGCTAATAAGTTCAAATAATGAAATCACAAAAATCTGTTTGAGATACTTAAATGTTCCATTTCCTAAGGTTATTGCTTGCCTCGCTTGAGAAACGTTCTTCCAAGTATAAAGAGATTCAAAGAAAGAGAGGAAAAGGAGAAAAGCTAACAAAAATTTTATAATGGTTAGCACAACCCTAATTGGATTTTATTGGTTGAGGTACTTGAGTGAAGTCTCAGTTGCATCTCTTTCCAGTCTCATCTATCTTCCCCTCCTGTATCGTATGACATGATATTCCAACTCTAAGTCCCTAGATAAATATGGGGTAGAGCTCAAGATGAGAACTCATTAAATACTGACTTCCTCGAAATATGGTTATCACTCGGGTACTTGTGTTCTTTGCAGGATTTAACAATACTATCGATCATCAATACAGTGATTATCATCATCAGATTATATCCGCAGGCCCAAAGTCATGTTTTTATTTCTTTTTTGCTAGTCACTAGTCATTCACACATATAACAGGCGAGTTCTCAATAGGAAAAGTTAAAGGAAAGTTGGTCTTACCTATAGTCAACAGCATCAATCCATCTTGAAAAGTGTAGGGTAAGACAGTTGACCTGATTTGCCAGAAATTGGCTGAAAAGAAAAAAAAAATGAGTCATTTTGTCCCTCCCCCAAAAAGAGGAGACATAACCCCCTGTACCCCCAGGATTGACATCTAATTTTTAGAATGAAGAAAAAATTCTAAAATTTTAGTGTCTTTAGAACACAAATATGCAATTTTCATAGATTTGGATATTTAAGGTAAGTTGATGGGGAAAAAAATGGCATGCAAAATCAAATTTGGTGCTTTTCTTAAAAACTGCTTATTTTTGGAGAAATCTGCTGTGCTTTTTGGATTCCTTGGCCTTGCATCATATCCTTTCTGAAAATCTATACTTGTATGTACTTATCATTATTACAATACAAAACATTGTCTAAAGTTTCACAGTTTCAATGATCCTGCATTGGCCGAGTCGGAGACGGCACCCGCTGTGGCATGGATGAAGGTGCCGTTTTTGGAAGAATTGTGTGATTGGCACTTTAAAGTAGTGAACATATTTTATTATGTATATTTTATTAACAAATATTTTAACAAGTTTCACACTTTGCCAATGCTTGCTTGGCTGTTTAAAAGTTAATGATATTATGTTAAATTATTAAACACCCATTCTTTAGTAACACATTCCAAATTAATATTTTAGGACTTAAAATATCAAAGGTAATGTCAAATAAACATAATCACATTTTGAAAAAAAAAACCCATTTTTACTGTAAATAGGTACACTGTTATGATCAGTCAGCAGCTTACATTTACAGGTAATGGTTCATAGTGCTCCAAAGCTTACTACATCAGCTCTGATATGATTGCCATGGCAACAGTGGAAATGATTTTTAAATTAAATACCGCACAAAACGGGGGAATATACTTACGAGTATATATTTGATATTTATGATTTAAAGTCATTTATTATGACTTATGCAAAGAGAAAGATGAATGGGCGATATAAGTGTGGATTGTTTTGCCATGTTTTGATATTTTCTAAAAATTTTCTATTAACAAATTTGATATTTACAAAGGAGTTTTGTGCATAATATAAAAATGTTGTGAACAATCTAATGTTCAGCATGTATGTTAAATGCAACATGGATCTGACAAAATGTGTAAATTGTAAGGAAACATGTATAAACCAAGGTCATTTTGATTTAATGTATCTTGTTAATTTTGGACGCACATGTAGAAAACGAGATATGTGATCTGTGATGCAATAGTTGAGTAGTGAACTGATTTATACAACAAGGCTGTGTTATAGTGTAAGCAGTACTATACAAATATTGTTACAGTAATGCATCAAAGTAGATCATTTGGACAGATACATTGGATTGATAGTTAGATAAGGTTGACGTCCACATCCATCATACTCCTCTCACACATTGTTTATTGCTAGTCATTTTGGCTATACTTATGCCAAATGTAGGCTCGTGAGGTGTTTCTGATGATGGAAATTTATAAATTCATAAAAAATAATGAAATTCAGAGATGTCCAGAGATGAAAGTTAATATATATAAAAATACAACTGAAAGGACATTACACATGAGTGAGTGATGTATGATAAATTTGGTTGAAATTGTACTCTTTACATTAACTCAGTTTTAATAGAAATTTAATTAAGGGCTTTTATTCATTAAAAAAACCCAAAGATCATAATTATACAAAGCAAAATACAGTGCAGTGATTGATATGACGTATTGCAATTGTACCATCTATGTCATGCAAGTGACCTGAATAACCCAAGATGAGTAGGTGTTTTGTTTCACAAAACCTATCGGTGCGTATGATAAGAGTAAATTAATCTCATTATTTAATCCGACAGTACCGTAGGCTGTATAGGTCTCATTCCGTCAACCCTACCATATAAAGTCATTTTCAATTGACTAGTAGCTAAAAGAGCATGTAATATGGCCAGCTGAGATACCAGTAGTTAATTATATCGGTCACACAAGCGAGAGGATGTTGTCCATTGTGAATTCACAGCCGACTACAGGGAATCCCCTGATGGGCTTAGGTGTACATGATGTAAACAAAAACACCAATTGAGGAGAGCTGGATTCGAAATGGCTGCTGCTAAATAAATATCACATGTGGTAAACAAAAATATTGAGGCCAAATATCTCGTGATCGAATGCATCATATTACATCGCCAAACCAAGGGCTTTTTGCGTATTAAGTAATGTGGTTCTCAAGCAAATGACAATTCATTTTTATGCAAACAAAAAATTTACACTTTGAAACAATTGTATGTAAAAAGTCTTATTTTTGTACATTATGCAGATCTGGTTTTAAATTTGTTTTCTTCAAAATTGGGTATAAATTTTAGAACGGTCACCTTTATCATACATACATATTTTCCAGATACATGTATGATTAATAAATAGAAGATGTATTCTACAGTGTCAACAAACAAGTCTGGATCTGTCCAGTCTGATAAATGCACCAGACTGGGTAAGCTGGAAAGTTCTTTTACAGGGTGCTCCAAACACTGATCTGGCATCAGTGTGAGCAAATATTTGATTTCATATGGATGTTATCATTTGCATTCATAACCTAGGTTTTTCACAAGAAGCAAAGTGACTTCACTATTGATCAGAGATAAAAGCAAACAAAAGTAAATCTGTGATTTTGATGATTTTGGTATCAAATTTCATTGCTACGGAAGGGGGAGGTGACACTTCTCCAGCTGGCCAAGGTAGTTTTCTTCACAAGAAAACTTAACAAATGGATCTGATTTTTTTTGTCCTGCCGATATCACTAGACATGTGAGAATAAATCAAACTTTTTTTAAGTTTACTCGCCAGCTAAGGAAAATTTTGCTAAATGTTTATAGTTGGAGAAAAATCCTCCTTGGAAATGCATGTCTCTTTCATGAAAAAATCCTCAGAAACATTGCCTTTCTTTTTCAGGGAAAATTGGTAGGAATGGGTGTCTTTTTGGATGAAATGACCCTTACAAAGGGGTTAGGGTTTTGAGCCATCAGGTATACTCCCATCCAATGGGAATTAAAAAAAAAAACTGCAACTGGGAAACTGTAATGAAAACAATATTAATCTGCAACCATACTATGGATTAATATTTGAAAACACACACACATGGACATGGTTAATAATTTCTTAGAGTATGTTTGTCTCTAATAACATTAATGTGCTTGGTCAGTGATGCATGTTCACTTCAGGAAAGGTCATTGTATACTTGTGAGGTTTGTATATTTTAATTTATAAAATGATACTCTGGTCAGTGTGTTAAATATTTATATAACCTTTCGTCTCTTATGTGCATCTTAATAATCATTATTAGCATGAACGTTTGTCTGTATTGGTAATCTGTACTTAATCATGTCAAGATATTCAAATATTCCTCTTGCCAGTTATCTTGGGCTTGAAGTAAGATTTTTTGGGGCAATTATTATGAGCAAATTTTCAATGAAAAAAGGTCAAACTAAAGGATGAGGATTGAGTAATGGGCTATTCCAGAAAATAAAATAAATTTAGCATTTAAAGTCTGGATGTCCAGGTGTGTAAACGACTGGAATTCCAGTTGCCAATGTTACTGGAAAAAGCTTGGAAATGCAATTAAATGTATAAAAAAATTGTGAGATTGTCGGAAATGACTTCTCAAATTGAGGATTTCTGATTTTGAACTATTTTTCTGATGGATATGTTTGCCTTTGGCCACTTTAAAAAGTCTGGATTTCCAACAATCACAACTGGACAAAAAGTCCAGAAATCTGAACATCTCCATTAGGGGTGTGCATCTATTTTTTGGAAGTGTATCTGTGTGTGTGCAACTGTATTTCAATTTTGCAGCCTTTATATGCGAGCATATTATTCTGTGATTCTGAGTACGTTGAGTAAACATGGTAAAGAATAATGTAGTGATGGCAATACAAATCTCCAGTTGAGAAGAACTATTTGAATATGCCATCAAAAATTAAGCGCATTAAATACACCCTGTATATTACACGATGCTTTCAGTGAACCAAATGTTCGCTGTTGCTATAATCATGGCCTCTGTCATCGACCTATACTATCATAAGCCAGCCAGTCATGCCAAGTACATGTAACATTTGAAAAGTCTGAATTCTCTCAGCCGACTGCCAGCATAATCCATACCATCTGACTTCAACATTACTAGTATGTAGTAGTAATTTCAGTGACAAATGAGATTTGTGCTAGTGTTTTAGGGATGGCAACGTGATGAAGAGCACTGGTTATTCTGGTGACATTTTCTTAAGCTTATTCTTGATGCAATGATGTGGTTGTAGACTTGTTATGAACCAGAGCAGCCTCATATCCTGTTACAAAGTTCACTAACCTGCAGTTATTAAAATCATACAAATTGATGCGGGGAACGAGTTGTGAAACGTGATAAACCGCGGCTGCTCAAATGAAGGTTTCGGCATATTTGTGATGCACTAAAGAAAAATGTTGTTAAAATTAATTTTGAGATCTAACCACAAGCATGTTTGCTTCTATTTCCCAAGGAACCATATATAATGTTATGTTTATGTGCGCATTTTGCTGCTGTTGCAAACATCCTCTCTGCTATGATTTTCAGTTGTAATTTTGGCTTGGAGAATTGGGCTATTCCAGTTGAAATCCATGCACCCTTTAAGACATAATCTTAATCTCCCACACAGGGGGTGTAGATTTCAAATGGAGTCACCCATTCAGGTAACCCCATTTGAAATTCACACTCCCTGTGTGGAAGCTTTAGGTCATGTCTTGCATAGGGGGTGTGAGGATTTAGACTGGAATAGCCCATTGGTTTTTTTAAGTGGCTTTGTTCTTCTAGAGGTGTTACTACTTTGTTTACTACAACAGTAATATACATAGAAAAATCAAAGTTTATAATGGCCCTAAGAAACACATCAATGTTTTAATCATGGTTTTCAGAGAAGAAAGACAAAAGCAAATCCCAATATAATAACTTTTTGATGTAGGACATTACAGTGATATTACCATTTCCAGCAATACCAATGTAAAAGATTTTCATATCAAAATTAGAGTATCAGTATAGTCTATAGATGGATTGCACGTACAATCGTACATAAAATTAAACAAAGTATTCATTTTTAACATTTACCAATTTTAGCGAAGAAGACTCAGTGCCAAAACCACTTTCTGTACAAGTACAAACCATGTTTCTTTGTGATAAAGTCAAAAGCCCAAAAATTAAAAAATTTGCATGCAAGTTTTTCTTGCCCATCCTGTATCATTTTGAACCAAATCTTTATATAACACCATAGCTGTTGTTCCTACCTTAATGTTCTTGGAAGTGATCCATTCACTTTGTCATTTGAAATATTACAAGCATCAAACTTGCCTTCCTGTTATATATCACATCTAGAGGAAGATACCTGGCTGATTTACATACAATGCTTCTTATTTTATGGTTCTTTCTTACCGATATGTATAAGAGAATTAAGGGATCTTAGTTCTAGGAAAAATAAATTGACACTTTGATCTATTTTATAGCTAACCTTTCTTTTGAAAACTGTTGCAATTGAAAGCAGAACAATGAGCATCTTTTTTCAGTATAGTATATGCCGCTGAAAAAATGCAATGCTCATTGCAACTAGCTGCAACTGCCTAGTAATGATATGGGCATTGTACATTGTTTCATATAGTGTGATATCCAAATTATATACATCACTGTTTCTAAAAACACTTGTAGTGAGATATCAGATGCTCAGAGGAGAATTCCATTGCACAACAAGAAAAGATATAATATATAGACTTTCCTGATTTTCGGAACTGTTTGGCAGTGTTGAAACAGGCATCAGGCAACATATTGTATCCATATCAACATGTTAATTTTAATTTTCTGAAAATAGAGAGATCATAATTGTGAATGCTTCATGAGTTTTTCACCTAATTAATGAATTGCATAATAAGTTATAGAAGAAAAAGAAAGCAAAGGGATTTAGAAAGTTTTGAAATTGTAGCACGTATAATAATTTGGATACAAATACTTTGTGTGTCTGGTGGCACTAATATGGTTGTATATAGCATCAGTGAAATTAAGTGGGAGACGGGAGCCGTTTGGCCCCCAGAAACTCTGAAATGGTTCCATCTCAATTGTAGTTGACCAGGGGACACTTTTCTTACAAAACTGGCCCCCTGGATAGTGAACCAAAAATATAAAATTAAAAGCAACTAGTGCTTATTCCAATATCTGTGATTTAACTCATCCAGCACATCTTTATTTTTATTGGCCCCTTGGTAATTGGAAATGGCCCCTGGTTCCTCCCAATCTTGGTAAACCAGGGGCTACTTTTTTGCCAAAGTGGCCCCTGGTTCAAGCTCTCTTATTTTCACCCTTGTTGTATAGTGTGTAAAGGCTATTTTTCACCTTTTTTTATTTGATGTGAAATATTTAATGCAACCCATCACATATTTGTTTCAATCTATTTTGTAATTCTAACAAAGGTTTGGTTGCAAAAGAAAGATAACTTATTTATGTCAAGTAAAGTGGCCACCAAATATTTGATGTTGAATACTTTTTCAACAAAACATCCACTAGAAGATGAAAATTACTCAAAATGGAGTGAATAATAAATACTTGTTGCATCAATTATTCTTATGAATCAGGACTATATAAATAAGGCTGATGTTTACCATGAGAAATCAATACCTAATATCAAGGAAATACAATATTTCCTCGAATAGTCGCCCCCGGGAGGCGTTGCATTTTCCAAAAGGGGGGATGTTTATTAGAGGTCATTTTTAGAATGATAATTCCTGTTAAAATAATTAGGTAAGCTTAAAAGTCACGCTGAAATGACGAATATTATGAACTTAGGAAAGATGACTTCCGGTTCACTTTCGGGTTTAAGATAAGATTTTCGCCAACTACCAACAACATGTGTGCACTTTGGTAAGCTTACTATACAAGATAGCATGGAAATAGCAGCATTTTTGACAAATCTTGGTTGAAAAAAAGTGCTTGGGGCGTTTATTTGAAGGTAATTCCAGGAAATACGGTATGCATTTCTGCAACATTTGTGTACTATTTTCATTCATATGACACAGTTACCCTAGTTTACATAACTATTATTTTCTTATTCTGTGTTTCATTTCAGCACATCCCAATCAACTTACAGTCATGTGTATTCATCCTAGAACAAGCCTTGTCTGTGAGGGCGCTTCAAGAAATGGTTGTTGCAGATACAGTAGAGGTAAGATTTGAATTCAGTGTAAATTATTTATTGTTTAAGATGCAATAAACTACCTTTTAACCTTTTACAAATAAATTAAGAAAATAAGGAGTATGTATCACACTCTTATAGTGTCACCTATTAGGAAGTACTTTCTGAAATACCAAGATTTTTAGACGAAAGAGACGAAAGGCAGACACACTCCACACAAAAATTACAATATATTGATCATACAATAATATATGTTTTTACAACAGCCTGTATTAGTAATATGATTGCTCAAACTCTAAATGTTTTGTGGAGGGAGTTTGCCAAGGAAAAAAAACCCACTTGCTTAGAGGGATATATGCTTGTGGATAGAATTCTGCAGTATATTTATCAGGAGATTAGAATCCACCAGCAGAAGTGATATTTTCCGGATCCATAGAGAGCTGAATAATCCGAGGGAACATTTTCTTGGAAAATCATAAATCTTGTGAATGATAATGGCCAAGAGTTTGCAGATAATAAATGAATTAAATGATGCTGTCTAGTATCAATGTCTGAAACCAGTTCAGATAATATTTGATAAGTTTTAATTTGAGCATCCATGTGACCTCGGAAAGCAAGTTTGTGAAAGCACATAATGTTATTAGTTACCCCATGTTTGTTCACGAAATACGGGAAAATATCTACTATCTGGTGCCATATTCCATGAAGCTGAAGTAACAATTGAATACCTGAGTGGAAGAAGGGCCCAAATCCAATTTTTTACAAAAATGAGTTAGACCCAGCATTTTATTGCCAGCAGACTGTTCTTCCTTGTGTGTGAAAGATGAGCCAAAATCCACTCTCTAAATAGTCTTCCACGTATACTTAATCATGGTTTTCATGGAAGAAAGGCCCAACTCCATGGAGTTGGACCCTTCTTCCACAAATATTGGGTTAAAGAGGAATTTTGTTCATCCATGAAATCGGCTTTTTACTACAATAAACTTTCTTGCTAACATATTACATGTTTCTACTTGTACAATTAATAGGTAATTACTAAATTTCTGTAGCTATTTACAACACATCTGCTTACGGAATTGGCATTTGCAGTATATTAGTGGAAGAAGGGCCCAACTCCAGCTTGTATTAGGACCCGTACCGTTGCCATGGAAATATCATATATAATTTCGAATGCATGTAATACTGTATGTTCATTTATTAAAGGTCCCCTGAAGATAAAAAGAATCTGTCTATAAAACTTTTCCAAATATTAAGTTTTTTCTTAATATCTCAAAAACAGTTTTCATGGAGTTGGGCCCTTCTTCCACTCAGGTATTCAATTTTATCCTTTAGTGAGCATGAATTTTGTTATCTTCCGACCTGTTCGTATACTTTGCTGAAGGAATTTAGTTTGATAATCTTACTACAAAGTAGGCCAGTTTCCTCCTTGCTTTTTTAACAGTGCAGCCATGTTGCGTGTGAAGTATGCGCGCGAGTCTTAGGATATCGCGCAAGTCATGTTACGCAGACGCGCGCGTGTTAAGGCAACTCAGGTAATACAGGAAATATTACCTGCCTGCTTAATTAATGAGGAGTAAGCAGGTAATACAGATCTTTATCCAAGTGATGTTTGACCATTGAGATTGCAGAATTCTGATCAACTAAAGGATAAGTGATGTATCCCCGGGGATGCATCCTTATATTTTTCAGGGTGCACACCAGTAAATAGCTCCCATTGACTTTCTGTACAAACAGGGTCCAGGAAAACATCATTTTCTTGACTCCAGAGCGACTCAGTTCTTCAAAACTTACCCTTTCTGCAAGTCAAAGGTCAGATGAAGAAATTATATACGGAGTCCAGCATTTTTTCCCAGAAAAATGCCGACTAGATCACCCAATAGCCCATACAGCGTACGCCACCTTACAAATAGCTTGGTGTTTCTGAAATGTAACACATTTTGAAAGTTTAGCCAAATTGTAATAAAAAGTCAGATCCTGCTCATTTTTCACAGACAATCTATTTCCCAGGCCTAAATGAGGATTAAATATGAATCAGGGCCTAATAGTTGGGTTTTAAGCCTTTTCTAATGGATTTAATTCAGTTGTATTGCACGTTTCCTCGTTTGAAGGATATATTCTGATCCCATGCTCAACATGAAAAAATCCACACATTTTTTCAGAAAAGCAATCCCTGTGTCATACTAAACAATCGCAAGGAGCGTCTATATCTGATCGATAAGTTACAAGCATACCCTGGTGTCAACACGCCACCAGCGACGTGAAAGCAACTTTGGTGCTACATTACTAGCCACAACTGAATGCTACTGTACGAATGCTACCAGCATTAAGATAATGAAAAGAACTTTTCTCAAAATCATGCTAATCCCTTTCTGTAATTAGAATACATCTTGAGATACATATGAGATGGGACACTAGAAAATGGTCTAACATGGAAAGCATATTGGTGTCATGATTTCTATTAATTTATCCCAAATTAGCTGCTATAATCACTTTTATTCATAAACATACATTGAGAAGTCCTCTTGATATTATGAACCATTGTTCAAAGTCTTCTCAAGGAATTGAAATGTACAGATGGTGTGAATTATTAGTTTGACATCTAGGTTGTATGTCTTGTATTACATGAACCAAGCCTGAAGATGACATTACTTGAACTTATGTGATGAATAAGGGACCAAAATAAATGTCTGTCTGCATAAAGTGAAAGAAAATATTGCTAAGGTAAATCGGGAGTTTGTGTGCTTTTGGATTTTATCGGGGGATTTTATGAGCTGAGGATCTTCAACTAATGATTTCAGATTTTTGGGGTGTCACAGTGCCTAAACAATAGGAATCTACAATTTTATTTTTGACTGGACAGCAGTATTTTTAGAATGGCAAAAGGTTGATGTTAGCTTGTGGCAAGTGTGTTCTTATGGGTTTTTTTTGGAGAGTACCTTTCCCCTCAAATTAAGCTCCAAACTCTCATATCTCCATATATTTATAAGGACATTTGCCTTTTTCTTAGTTTTCAAATTAATTTCTTAGTTTTCAAATTTTAGACCCTTCTAATTGACAATTTCAACCCCCCCCCCCCCAAATTAATTAAGACCACTGGGCATTAACAGATGGGGAAGGGGCAGGGATTAGACTTTCCCCTCAAAAATATTTTCAGGGGAAATCAGGTTTAAAAAAAATACAAAAAATGCACTGTGTATAGTAGATCTATAATTGGTTCTGAATCAGTCTGCATTCAGATGCACTATAATTGGTCCTAAACCTTAACTCTTTCAACGCGAGTGTCGACTGCAGACGACAAGTATCAATTTTTAAACAGAATTGTAAATGTTCATTACCATATTTGGAATCGGTATAAAAAATGCATTAAAATGAGTACAATTTTACAAGCCTAGATTCAAACTTGGTACATTATGTCGAGAGTTCAGAACCAGAAAGCCATAACTCACTAAGACCAGTTCTCACAAAATGAGCATAAAGTTGGCTCCTTGCTTTGGTCTTCACCCGGTCTTCAAAAATCAATATTTCCTCCACAATGTCTTTTGTCTTCTATTGAATTGTGTCATGATTATGGACTGTATCTTCTATAGTGCCCTGGTGACTTTATGCTCATTTTATGGGAGCAGGTGATTGTGAGTTGAGGCTTTCTGGCTATCAACCCTCGATGTGTTGAAGCCTATTGCTAGCACGAAGAGCATTAAGATTGTAAAAGCATAGGAATGAGCCACAGGCTGCCAAGACAAGTTCACAACCCTCATAGTGTTACTTTAACATGATCTGTACTATAGGGAATCACATAGGAATAATGAGAATCATGTCTCAGACACCTTTGAATATTATAGCGCATTATACTCAGCTATAGGTTTCATTGTATCCAATATGAGCTCTAGTAATATTATTTCCAAAATGTCATGGTGTACCTCAGAAACCAAATTGCACAGTATTCTTGTGGGAAGCGCTAAATTTATTTGATTCCTGGAACTTATCTGGTATCTATTTATACAGAGCAGTAGACGATAGTGTGTCGCGTCATTACAGAACATGTCAGCACGCTTGTTTGAGGCACGATAATCGCACATTATAAACGTTGTGCTTATGTATAATACATGTAAGCAGTACGTCTAAAAGTGTAAACAAGTTTACGTGTTTGTGATGCATTCATTCATTAACATGGGAAAGTCCTCAAAAAATTTCTGGAGAAAATACAAATAGCTTTTAGATCATCCGAAGGAAAAGACTTGATGGCATCATGAGTCGTGTGTGGCGGTCTGTCTGTGTGTCAACAAATTTGTAGGCTTTTGGTTAACATTTCAAATTGCAACCATTATTATATTTTGATGAGTCCAAGTATGTGAAAATATTGGAGAAAAACACAATGATAAAATTGGATGCTTTACGCCCAATATTTTGGATTTGACTACATCTCCTCCAATATTTAAAAACATAACCGATAAATATGGGCTCAATTGATCCAATTTTATATTAAACTTGGGTCATTACTGCACAATGGGAACCTTCATGTATTGGTTATGTTCAAGGTCATATGCAGAGGTCAAAGGTTATTTTAGGTCAACTTGTAAAAAGGTCTCATGTGAACAGTTCAAATCAAGTTGACCCCTCCCTATTAAAAAAAACACAGGAACATTGTAATGTACCATGGAAGTAACACATATCTTGATTCCAGTATAACTTAATCTTTTTAAGTATTTTAGTTAGTTGAGCTTGTGTGGGGCTTATGTAAATGTAACTTATGAAATCATTATTTTCTTTTTTATTTCCAGGGCCAAGGACAAGGTGGACATCGAACCCTCTTATATGGTCATGCCATTTTACTAAGACATGCTTTAAGCGACATGGTAAGATTAATATTTTTACTGTAATACTAATACTAGTCATGAAAAGGAATATATATTGTTTCTCATCATACTTTTAGCAATTTGTAAAAATACAGTCAAACTTCTCCCCAAACTTCTCATCCTAAACTAAAGTCTTTCCACCAAGTTATTTGTCTTGTTTATTCTAAATTTTATATGAAAAATACCATAAACATACTACATATGAGACAGAAGAAATGCATTTCTTGCTAATAAAAAAGGGCAATTTTAAATTCACTTGCAAGTTGCAGTGTAATAATCACTATGAAAAAAATGTTCAGATTTAGTAGGGGTTTCCCCGTTTCTTCCCTAACACGTCAAACATTCATCCTGAAGTGTTTTGACTGTTAACACATTTTAATGTAAAGCACTTTATGTGAGCATGCTAGTATGTACCAATTTTATAAACTCTCTTTAGAGACTATTCTCTTGCCTACCTCTAGTACAGATGTAAATGCTCTTCTGTTAAAAGGGATTGGAGGGTTGAAATTGATGGGTTTTGATGTTCTTTTACTTTTTTGAAAATTTTACAAATCTGAAATCAAAAAAATTCAATGATGAAGTCTTTTACCCTTAGACAGAGAAAACGAAAAAGGACAATGACACGATTGTCAAATAAAATTTTCCCGATGTTGCTTGTTTGATTGCTAATCAACAATGATAATAAAAACATGATAGCACCCCAACGTCATCACGAGACGGCGACTCCCATTGGTTCATGGTCCCTGCCAACAATAACAACAACTGCCCGACCTGGACCAATGGAATCATCCCTTTTCTCAGCATGGGTAAAATGAGTTTTACTTTTACTGCGCTTTGTAAAACTGAAGTTTGCATTTAAAAAAAAATCATGTTGTCCATCATTCTATACAACCTAAATCTGAAACATTATTTTCATTTGCTCTGACAAACCCTTGCTTCAATAATCAATATTATGTTGCATGCATGTCAATCAATGGCTGTTCAAAATAACCTGATTACTTTGAAAAGTATATACTGCAAACTTTTTCCTCTGCTTCAGAAATTAACAAAAGCCAAAAATGCTGGATGTGAAATTTGTGTGACAACCTTTCTGATGGCACCCAATCACAACTATTACTAAGTGATATAACCAGTAGCTAAAGATAATGTTACATTGCTTATTAGTCTAAAATGCAGTAGGGAGAAAGTAAATTCAGTGACCGTTCATCGTACGTTGACTTTACAATTGATATCACTTATTATGCACAGGTCTGTTTCCTATAATAGCTGGCAGGTACAGTGTTATGTGATTTATTTTAATACTGAAAGCGGTGGTCAGCCGGTAGTCAAGCATGTGGTCATCCTCTTGCCTCATAGGGTGGTTTTTAATTGTTTTGTATGTCATAATTCTACTTAACGCTAAGCCATTCCTGTGATGAAAGATGCCCTCGATCGCTAGTGCTGTTAGTACATAGTAATGAAGTATTAAAGTTTTATAGCTAGTGATGAGACTCGCATATTGTGTATTGATAATGGTGTGTACACAGTTGGGCATAGCACTTATGCTAGTTGCGCATTGTGTAACGAGTCACTGGCAAGTGAATTTATGCCAATTTATGCAAATTTATGCAAGCGTAAGTTGAGACTTTATTGATGTTGCATAGTAACAAAAACCAAATAATTTTCGCCATATTATAAGCCAAACAAACTTTAGTCGGGTGCTGCTAAGAGAGGTGTCTTATTTGTACGAGGCAGGCTCATTGTGATGAGAAATGAAAACCATGTATGTACCTTGCTAACATTTTAGGCATCCATGACCTTCAGATAATAATACTGACTGGCTGAATGTTATGTTTGGGAACTTTGACCTGCAAACTTCTCAAATGGCTGTATAGTTTCACAATTTTATCAAAGTAGTACATTCTGTGATCATTGTCACATGAATTTATAAATTGAAGGAGGAGGCTAGAGCTGTTTATCTGTCTACCATCTCATTGCTGCACTAGAACTCAGTCTCACAGTTTTAAACTGTGTAGCCACAATTTCATAAAACTATCTGAACAAATAGATGAATTTATTGATGAGTGCTACAAAATGACAACATTTGCTCACCATATAACTATATATTTCTATTGACAACACTAAAATATACAAAATATGGTAAGACGTGCTCTCTTCCTTTACCTTATTATTGCAGCATATTTAATGTCAGCATGCATATAGGTGTAGTTACTTAAAGGCAAGTATGCTGACATTTATGACTATTACTGACCCTGCTGTGTTGCATCTTGTCATTTATCGACAGCACAGAGCATTTAGATTGAAAACAGAAGAATAAAAGCATAGATGGTGAGATCTCCTTCACTATCTATGATAAAAGCCACAAAATACTAATTTAATGTTGATATTTAATCAAAATATGCATATGAAATCCCATAAAGTCTCCTGAAATGATACACTCCCATACATTGTATGATTTGTGATTAATTGATTGCTATTTCACAATCAACAGCAGATGAACAAGAAAATTCAGTTCATACATGTCTTACATTTACATCCTAGTATTGACAGTAATCTGGCCAACTAGACAGGAAATGGAAGCTTGAAAAACAAAATCATTAAACATTTATAATTTTAAAGTCAAAGTCAGTTTCTATTAAGCAAAATAGCCCAAAATTATAATATCTTGTTTGATCTGTGATTGGTTAGTAAAATAATAATAATAGGCAAGAAAATTCAGTTGATACTGATCACTTTTAGCTGATAATATTCACATGCCCAAATAAACCCAACACAATCTTGCCTTGATCAAAAGAATAACATGTTTTTCCAGTATACGTAACCAGCAGGGATTGGAAGTGTTTTCTCTCCAAGTTGTAACACTAGAATACTGGAGCCCTACCAAGTCATAATGCAGTATGTGCTTTGTGACTTACGCAGAGATACTGTGTTTTACTTTGGAAGAAGACAGATTCAAAATTCAATCTAATAAGAGCACAGTACCTGCTATATTGTTTACTTGTAGATACAGCATTGTGACTCTAGGAGAAGACTGGTTCTTAGGCACCTGTCACCCAAGTAAAAAGGATGCACCTGTTATGTTATTTATTTGCACATACTTCCTTTTCACTCAGATGGGCAGCTTGTTTAACAGGGATTGTTAACAATCTTGCCAGAACATTATACCTTAGTATACACCAAGGGGTTTCAAAACATGCCTGTCTCTTATTCTTATCGTATATGACATGTTATCTTAGGTAGATAGCAACAAGTTGTCAATTTGATCACAACTAATGCACTGGAGAATAGGGATAATGTAATTAAGTTCATTTACCTGTTCTTTTTTATGTAACAAAGATCTGTTTTGAAAGTTAATAATAGTATCAATAATTGGAATAGAAGTAAAGGGAACATCTGTGCTAATTAAATGAAACGTCTTGGATTTCTAGTGAAACCTCTTTTTGCTGATTAGATATAGAATATATAGTTAGAGATATCAAAGTAAGAAAATAATTTTGGGGAAAAAACACAAGAAAATTGTACAGGACTCAGAAGACCTGGAACAAATCTTAGACATTCATTCAAAGATATGCTTTTAGCTTTAAAATGTTTTGTTTTTGTTTGTTTGTAGCTTAAAGATGTTTTGTTTTTGTTTGTTTGTGTCTTTAAGAGCTTTCTTTTACTAAATAATTCAGCTTTCCAGATTTTAATTTCCAGAACATGATGCTGGGTGTACCTCAGTGGCCACTTGCAATACCAACAATAAAAGTAACAACAACACTGGAAATAAACAAACTCCATGTCTACAGAGGAAATCAATAATATGTACCTGAATTTTCAAATTCCATCCGAGATGAAACAATAAGTTTATACTATAAGCCTATGGGTTCCAAAACAAGAAATAAATAACTGCTGTCTCCCTAAAGGTCTTGATGCAAAAGAGTCCTCTTATTGTTTTCCAGAAAGGAAAAACCCTGCTGATTTGAAATTATTGTCTTGTTATTTTCAGTTCCTGGCTTGCCTTTCTACCAGTACCTCATCAGACAAACTAGCCTTTGATGTCGGGTTGCAAGAAACATTTCAAGGTAAGTTATCCAGGTACAGTTTCTCCACTCTGAAGTACAAAGTGACAATGTGCGTGTATGCAGCGCGTAAACAGTGTGGCAGTGCTGCGTCTCTGCTGATGTATGCGTGCCTTCAAAGACGACACAATGTGTGCGTCCGCGTCGGTACTTTGTACTTCAGAGTAGACAAAGTCCAACAAAGAGAGCAGACTCCACCATGTTTTTGTATCTCTTATGGATGGATTACTTCACCATGCACCTGCCAAATTTTGATTTATAATTTTGATTTGCATTATGCTGATAGCATGCACACTGCATGCTACACTGCGCGCTACAGGCACAAACCTGTGGAATGCTTAAGTTTAAAGATGCACATTACCATTTGATTTCGGACCTTTGCCAATAAATGGCAGAGGTATACCAGAGGTACACTATTTTGGTCTCCATGTGTGACATACCAATATGGTGGATTTACTACAGCATTATGCACTAAGTCTGATCTGTTTTTGTCTAATCTCATTGAAGTCCAAAAATTTTACATCTTCTTGTGAAGATGTTGGACTAGTATGTTGAACTAAACTTTGGTTCACCTCAAGCTCGGTAGTGCCGTAGGTGCGTATTCCACTGATTGTAGTATCAAATCGCATCAAGAACGTACAATACCACTTTGTCGGCATGCTTGCGGTGCAACCGCAAAAAAGTATTGACATCACTGTCGAACTTGAGGTGAGTCAATGTATAGCAACACCAGTAAAAAGGAAATGAAATACTTATTGAATCAATATCAACATTTTATGTCATAACATCAGTGTCCTTGCAAATAGGAATAAAGATTATCGCCATGTCAGCCAAAATAGCCTCATCTCCCATGACATAGCTCAATAACCTCATGTTACCATCATTGCTCACAATTGTGACCTCATATGTGTGGAGTATGAGTTTTTGTTCCCAAGTCAGCCAAAGGTCATTCCTTGAATATGGGGCTAAAAGGACTCTGCCCTGTTATATGAGAAGGCTTGAGATTCAAGTGTATCCCAAGATGACCTCTGGCAATAACTTGTGTATTATTGTGTGAATAGGTTGATCAAGGTGTTTGCATAGTGTGGATGACACTTGAACCGATAGCTGGTGAGGAATTATATTGGGTATAAAAATAACCATGGCTTAAAACAATGTGGATGAATGAATGTCAGCTGAATTCTAAGATTCTATCTGTAATAATTATGATCTCATGAAGCAAAGTTGCCAAAACAAATCTGTGTTGGATTGCAAAGAACAATATGTTTGGTTCACAGCATTTTCACAATTTGAAAAAAAGCATGTGATTTTTTTTAAATTGACTTTTTTTTATAAAGGCCGGTAGGAAAAAGAAATATTTGCGAGTTTGAAAATTTTCATTTCCTTGTGCTTGAGCAAGTTTTTAAAATGATCAATTATTATCACCTCTACTAAAGTTTGTTCAGCTTATAATTGGCGAAAAAAAATGAGACTCATAACATTGCGTATTGATATAGTATGATATGATGTGCATGCAGGTGGGTGCAGCACTTATGCTAGTTGCATGTTTTGTAATGCATGACTGTCACACACTTAAGTGAATGTACCCGAGCGTAAATTCAATTGGAACTATATTGAAGCGAGCAGTACCAAAAACCGAATAATTTTCGCCAAATTTAAGCCGACCAAACTTCAAATATTTTTTACTAGGATCTAAAACATGCTCATCCATCAGGACACAGTTCTTTAATTCTAATATTCTTGTACTGCAATAGATTGACCTTTGAATGCATAGGATATACAAACTCATACCTAACAACTGGAGTTCAACTCTTGAGCTATGACTGTTGAGAATAGATTTAATTGAACCATGCCACAAGTCATGATGCTATTTAGGTTAATAGTGTTCTGGCGGTCCCATGATGTACATAATTTACAGGGTTGGCTTAATGCATTTGCAGATTATATGAACAAAAACGGATATAAAAGGCGAGATTTCCTGTCAAATTGCAAGTCACTTTAATGAAAAGAAATCTACATTGAATGAGATGTAAATGTCAAAGGTGTTTCTTTTGTAATGTCTGATAGTGTTTCAAAATATACCGGGAAAATATATTAGCTTTCAAGCTGAAATAGTGTTTTATTCGCAAGCGATGAGCTGTTGAGGTTTGGCAAAATAAAGGTCAGTTTATAGTGGTGATGTTCATTGTGTGTTTTCCTCTTGCCACAAACGCAGTAGCCAGTTTGCACACAGCGCTATTTCACCGCGACACACTGACAAAACGTGTGAAGAAATACAAATATAAAACCCTGAACAGAACTACGAGTTATTTAAGCATCAAACTGGCATTACCTTCATGTAAGCATACTTAGAGCTAGTCTAGTATCAAGACAGCAATTATACACAGCTTGTAGAATGAAGCTGCCTAATCCCTCAGTGAAGTCTTGAGGCTGATTTTGTGTATGCTTACATGAAGGAAAGACCATAAAACTATGGTAAAGATGCAAAATCGCAGTGGAGAACGGAAACAGTGTGTTTGTCATAACCAGAATGACACACTGCCGCATACTTAAAAATGTCAATCTGTATGCACACTGGCCTTAAGTCATTTTTTTGTTTCTCTCTGCTTTTGAAAAAACAAACAGATTACTGGTGACCATGGTGACTAGAATATCATTTCATTTGTTGCTAAAAGCAGAGGTTTTTAGCACAAAGTTGAGATTTCTGGAGTAATTTAGACATTAAAAGCTCAGGTTCTTATACAAGAATGAATGACAACAAGTGTTAAGGGATCCATAAACATTTTGTGAGATGGTAGCCTCCCTCACCCTCTGATCCCAATGAAACTCTGGTATAAAATAAAATCTGCTGCTCTTTGAATTTGCTAGTGTATTTTCCATTCAAATTCAATGCATGCATCCTGTGTTAGAAATGTTGTATATTTTTTAATATAAGTGATTTTTACTTACAAATACAAGTTACTTCATGTTTCAACAGTGTAAAGCTAAAGCCATAAGCAGAGCTGAGCTTACATGTGAGACACAAATGTTTGATAGCTTTGAATCATAAAATAAGTCAATTTTAGAGGTATTTTATTTCACAAGTAAGCAATGACCAGCATTATCATGGGGACTTGATTTTTGTAATCTATGAATTCCAGTGTTACTTTATATAAGCTTGTCAAAATGCATCAAATTAGTATATTTGTAGGTATTGTTTGTGAATCTGGGCTCATAACAAAATTTAATACCTGCAAAATAAACTAGTTCTGCAATATATACGCAGAGATAATCATTCGGTGCCATAAAATCCATAACACTAGTTTTGTCCTGATTTAACAATCTGTGACGCAGCATCACATACATCAATTAGAGCATGATGACAGTGATGCGACATAAAAATAAACTCGCAGATGAACAATATTTTGCTTTGAAAATTGTTAATTTATTCAACTAGATTTTGTTTTGTAGTTACTCTGGCAAGCTTTGTATATTTTATGCAACATTACAATGTAAAATCTGTCAAAAGATCAAGCACTGAGGCAGACATGAATTTGTGGAATGGTTAATAATTATTATCAATTATCTCATAGCAGCTGTTGTTTATAAGGGTTTAGATGCAACAGTGAATATGATGGTATTTATGTCAGCTAGTCCCGTGAAAAACAAGGTCATTAAATATAATGTAGAGCTTGCTTGTTGCATGACTGCGAGTGTGAATGCAGGTTGATAAATTTAGAATGGGGAGAAATACCTCTTTGCCTGTTATGTTGGCTTGCTTGATTGAAAAGGTTATTATGGTCTGCCTTCGGTAGTGAAATCAACAGTGTGCAATACCTTTGAAAAGGGAAGATTGGAGATATGTTTTGAACAAAAATAGTACTTTTATTCACTGATGCTATATTTAGGTGTAATGGTGTTTCAGACATCTTTTTATTGATTGATAATGGACATTTGCGAAGTGTCAAATATAAATAGAATTGGCTGTATAAGAAAGGTATTATATTGCAAGATTTGAAAGAAAAAACAATATAATATAATAGATAATAGTACCAGGATAGATTTTACTTGCTGTATGAATTATACAAAGTTATATTTGTGTTTGTAGTTTTCCCATGACGGGTTAAATTGGAGTACTACTTACATGCATTTGGCAGGTGTTTGCAATGCTGACAAATGATTATTCAGTAGTTCTTTTTGAAAACCCAGATCATTGCTATGTTATTGTAATATTATCAAAGCAATATTTACGCTTGATGCCTTCTTTGTATAATAAAAGTTTGAAGTATTAACAAAATTATTTAAAAAACACATTGAAAAAATGCATGTGTATTTTAGAGATGGACATGTCTAAAATGACTTGTTGCACACACACAGGTTTTGATATGGAACAATCAATGATTTAATTGTTCCTCTGAGATAAATGCAAATACATAACTAAGTTGAAAACAAAGTGTTGTGAGTCAGTAGACTTCTCCGTAGTCCACTTGCCAATTGTGCACTACTCTGGCTATTACATTTAAGCTTAAAACTCTGATTTAATTAATGAGTGCACAATTGATAGATTTTCACAACTGATCTTTTCAGTCACCGTGACGCCTCTGTTTGTTAGCTTCCCAAGTGGACTACTGACTTTGCCTTGAGAGTTAGGCTAACTAAAATTGGTGATGATGTAATGCATCTTTAAAAATGAATCTGGCTTGTGATTGGTCGCCCAGACCTCGTTATTGTTTAAATCCTCCCGACGCGTACTGGTACCATTATAACTATACATGGTACACAACTATCTAGGGAATGCGGCGCTTTTGTGCTGGTGGATGAACGTATGCATCTAGCGCGTATTGTACCACCATGCTTAGTCTTGTGGTTAGATTTTATTGATAAACAAGTATGATTGACAGTGTGTGAGTCATGGGTAAAGTTCTGCTTAAAAGTGAAAGTCCATAGTCGATAATAAACTGGCAGATTCTAAAATTAGAATTGTTCAGTATTGAAGTGTCATTATAATCACAGTTATAATTATGCCATTATGATATGTTGCATTCAATAATATAAGCCTCACGTAGGGCCTATACTTTACTTTTACTGTCACAAATATAATTATATAGCCTAAACTTTTTTCATAACCATTTTATACTAGTATTTTGATGTAGGCCTACTAAATATCAGTATAATTTCGAGTTCCACTGAATGCGTTCATCATGATTAATAACATTTTTATTTATCAACAATCGACTATGGCATAGTCTAGTGAGTCAGTTGATAGTATCTTATGTTGTAAGTTGCTTTCTTCTGTACAGAGCAATCTGGTGTTGTAAGTTGCTATCTTCTGTAGATAGCAATCTGGTGTTGTAAGTTACAAACTTCTGTAGATAGCAATCTGGTGTTGTAAGTTGCTATCTTCTGTAGATAGGAATCGGGTGTTGGAAGTTGCTATCTTCTGTAGGTAGGAATTTGGTGTTGTAAGTTGCTATCTTCAGTAGATAGCAATCTGGTGTTTTAAGTTGCAAACTTCTGTAGATAGCAATCTGATTTTGTAAGTTGCTATCTTCTGTAGATAGCAATCTGGTGTTGCAAGTTGCTATCTTCTGTAGATAGGAATCGGGTGTTGTAAGTTGCTATCTTCTGTAGATAGGAATTTGGTGTTGTAAGTTGCTATCTTCTGTAGATAGCAATCTGGTGATTGTAAGTTGCTATCTTCAGTAGATAGCAATCTGGTGTAAGTTGCAAACTTCTGTAGATAGCAGCGATCTGTTGTTGTAAGTTGCTATCTTCTGTAGATAGCAATCTGGTGTTGTAAGTTACTATCTTCTGTAGATAGGAATTGGGTGTTGTAAGTTGCTATCTTCTGTAGATAGGAATTTGGTGTTGTAAGTTGCTATCTTCTGTACATAGCAATCTGGTGTTGTAAGTTGCTATCTTCAGTAGATAGCAATCTGATGTTGTAAGTTGCAAATTTCTGTAGATAGCAATCTGGTGTTGTAAGTTGCTATCTTCTGTAGATAGGAATCTGGTGTTGTAAGTTGCTATCTTCTGTAGATAGCAATCTGGTGTTGTAAGTTGCCATCTTCAGTAGATAGAAATCTGGTGTTGTAAGTTGCAAACTTCTGTAGATAGCAATCTGGTGTTGTAAGTTGCAAACTTCTGTAGATAGCAATCTGGTGTTGTAAGTTTCTATCTTCTGTAGATAGCAGTAATCTGTTTTTGTAAGTTCCTGTCGTCTGTAGATAGGAATCGGTTTTTTAAAGTTGCTATCTTCTGTAGATAGGAATTTGGTGTTGTAAGTTGCTATCTTCTGTAGGTAGCAATCTGGTGTTGTAAGTTGTTATCTTCAGTAGATAGCAATCTGGTGTTGTAAGTTGCTATCTTCTGTAGATAGCAATCTGGTATTGTAAATTGCTATCTTCTGTAGATAGCAATCTTGTGTTGTAAATCACTAGAATCAGAATTTTGATGCTTAGACTCGTGTCAAGTCTTTGAATTTTTTGACTTGGCCCATTTTCTTTCAAATTGCAAACACATTAAAATTTAACTTGTATTGCCAGATAGCATAGTTAGTACTAATTAAAGGATTTGGATTTAGATATGTTTCATTTGGCAAAATGGGATAATAGTTTTTAATCCAAAAAAATCAGTACTGCATTTTTCTGGAATCAGGATTAGGTCATATAGGTTCTTGATTTGAACAATAAGTTGTTACAGAATGTGTTTTTTCCTGCTCATTGTATGTTCATTGCTTGTGTGGTGACCCATTTCAGTTTTTCCCTATTATGTGAAGTTTATTTGATATCCTATTTGCTCAATTCCAATATTTTTTATTTTGTAAGATAATAAAAAAATCATTAAAAAAATCATATGTGCTTCTTATAGTTTGAGCCACCATCAGTATGATTTCATGTCGTCCCTAAGTAGTTCCCTTTTGTCAGGAAAGTGTATTGTATAATACACATAGGAGTCAATGACATTTCCGTAGAAAATTAATACGATGTGATAAAAGTTAGAATATTGAAAAGCAACTAATATTTCATGAGTTGCTGTTGTATGTAAAATGATATTGCGCTCACGGAAGTGTGTTCATAATTATTTGCAAAGTCACAAGCACTTGACAATATGTTTTTAAGCTCAAATTGTGTAATCATTTTAATTTTGTAAATTACACACCAAGTTTTAGTTTACAGTTTATTTGGTACTATGTCATTCTTTAACCCTAAATTACATCATGAAAAATATTTGCTATGATTCACAAAATATATTCATAACCTCCGCGTATTACGCCATATTTGCGTCCCAATCAAATTGGTCGTTAGATGATTTACGCACACCGCGTGGTGTACGGCGCCGGAGGTTATTGATATCCATCAATGACCTCCGCAGTATGCTTACGCGGTACAATGACTTCCGCGTAGTGCGCATCTGTTGCGCCGGAACACTACACGCGCATGCAACTACCATATTTGCACATGGCGTGATTGCGCAGTGCTGTAATTGGAAAATCTGTTTTAGCCTGTTCGACTTTTTGAAGGGCGAAATATAAGTTTTGATAAAAATTGTATATTTTAACAAATTTCGGAGAATAAAATCTTGAGATTTGGTTGTGTGATGAGTTAAAAATGACGGTTATGAATTTGGTTAATAACTTTGCATCAGTTATATGTCGGGCATTGTGAAAAATCTAAACATTTTGCTTTGGACCTCGGAATATCCTCGGGGCTGCGCCCTTGGGATATTCCTCGTTCCAAAGGCAAAATGTTTAGATTTTTCACAATGCCCTCCAAATAACCGATCGCAGTTATTAACCTATAATTGAAAATCTTGTTTTTGTAATATGTTGTAATGTTGTAGAATAAAACAAAACTTGTGTTCTTTTGTTTTATTTTTAATTAAAATGGGTGCATTTTTTATAATCCTTAGAGTTTCATGTAATGAAAATGTATTATATATAATTATATTTGTAGTAGCATTTTACCACATTGCACAACGTAGTATGAAATTTTAATGAAAATATTATAAATTATAACAAATTTACAAAAAAATATCAAAAAGAAGTAATCACTAATGATCTTTTTCAGTCTGTATGTTGGACACATTCATATTGTAAATTATTATGTTAGGTCTGCTGTGTAAGACATTCAATATTTAGTACCTCATTTCATGTAGACATCACAAATCAACAGTGCAAATATCCCATAAATAAATGCATTATGCTGCTAATGATCTCATGTATAAAAGTCTGGACATTGATGTTAAAATACATAAACAAAAGCATTATATTGGAACTGTTCATTAATATATATACTTGGAAAGTGATGTGCATGTTATTCATATTAGGATGAATGTTACTACAAATCTAGGTTTTGCTTCCGGATGTGAAGTCATGTGTGATATTATTATATTGCTATATCCATTCTTTTAGTTCACCTTAAGTTCGGTAGTGACATCAATGCTTTTTTGTGGTTGCGCTGCAAGCTTGTCTACAAACTGCCCTTTTATGCGTATGTTTACGCTCTGCATGATTAACTTTACTCGTACAATTCGATGCTGCAACCAGCGAAATATGCGCCTACGTCACTACCAAACTTAAGGTGAACCAATGTATAGCAGTATAGTATCTATCATACAGATGAAGAACAAAGGGACACATAAATTTTGTGATCTTATTCGACTCTCAACCAGCAATGATAAGAATTGCACTCTGCGCTGCTAAACGCTTATGAAACAATAACCCATTGGCCCATTGGACATATGGCTTGACCAAGAAAAAAACAAGCCCATGAAAAGAACCCGACATTGATTTTGTCATTTGGTGGGATTTGGACAAGGAACAGTAAAAACATGTTGTTCTGTAGCTAACCGGAATGTGCTCAATATAGCTATAATAGTAGTAGAGCATCGGGGTTCAAATCCTGTATGGTCAGTGAGTTTTTCCAGAAGTTATTTTTTGTCGGTTTGTTTTATAAAAATACTGCTTGGTATGCATAATTAATTTTCTAACCTCTTTTAATCATTTTTTCATTCCTTTGCAGGAGAAGCTTGTTGGTGGACGATACATCCCGCATCCAAACAGAGGTCTGAAGGTGAGAAAGTACGAGTTGGAGATGACCTCATCCTTGTCAGTGTATCATCAGAAAGATACTTGGTAAGAAAACACTACATCTGTTCTCCCAAGTAAACATGGGAAGAGTTAGGGAGGAGATTAAACATGTTGATGTTTTTCCTATGCCGTGGTAGTCATCAATGTTATTATGACCCACTTCTGGTTTAGTTACAGATTCGGAGGGAAGGGGTCAGTTATGGAATGCAACAATATATTTTTACAGGAGGTCGTCAATCTTTTGGGTCGCTCCCTAAAATAACAAAAAAGTATTGGCACTGTGAAAACAAGTATCAATAAAAGGGTAAATGTTTTAAAACCAGAAAGCTGATCTACTCAGGTTTTAGAGTTGAACCCTAAGTCCGTATGCACAAAAGAGTTAGACTGGGTCTAAAGTTAGACCTGGTCTAAGTGGAATTTAATACCGGGAGAAAGGACATTTTCCTTAACATTTTCTTAAGTTCTTTTGTATTATTTTTGAACTTTGCATTTAAATCTTTAAAATTTGCTAGCTACTTTAGGGAGGAAATAAGAGTAAAGGTCCATTCCTGGTTGAACTACATTCTGCTTAGACCAGGTCTAACTTTAGACCCGGTCTAACTCTTTTGTGCATACGGACCTAATAACCTGTAGAAAACAGCACGTACCGGTACATGACAAGAATAATGCAGTTGTGGAAATGGGCTAGTCCATTTAAAATCCACACACACACCCTCTGGAAGATCTCACTACCATCTCAATTCCATTTACATCACATGTTCAACCCAGCTGCAACTTTACTTTGCTAATTTTATGTTAAATTCCAGTTGGAAATTATTTATAAATCCACTTGAATTTTGAACAATTTGGCCAAAAATTTAGACACAGATCATTGGAATTCCAAAATATTTACAACTTTTTAAAAATGGTTGGAACTGGACTAATTTAAACTGTTGAATTTGGTTAGAATTCTAAACTCTTTATAGAGTGTGGGTGGATGTATTTCATATGGAATAGCCCAGTGCAAGTGTAACAAGTCACTTACAAATGAAGTAATTTACCTACAAATTACTCCCATTACCTCTTGTATATACAGGATCACTTCTCTTATGTCTGGTGCATTTCTATCATGAAATATACCTGTGAATTCGTGAAAAAAGTGGATGTGTTCAGGGACGTGTAAATTCAAACGTGATAAAATCTGACAAAGCTAATATAAGGTTTTAATGCCTGGAAACAGGTCTGTATTGTGAAAGCTAGTTTCAACTTGCCTCCAGCATTTGTATATTACATTTAGGTTGAAGCATATCTTGAGTTTTCATCTACCTTTATGTAATAAGAATAGTAAACAAGCAGGAAAGTGACATTTATCTAGTTGTCCTACTCAAGAGGATGGAAAAGAAAAGAATTTAATATATTGACAAAAATATGGCCATTAGGTATCGGATATTAAGGTTCAGTCACCTAGTTAAGTGAGCAACAGTGAGAAAGTGAATGAGTAAGCAATTCAAACATCTAGATAATCAATCAACCAGTACTCAGTATTCAGTTAACCAACAAACCTGTGTTTGATTGATTGATGAATGATGTGCGAGTGAGTAATGAGTGAGTCGCTTGCTTGCTCTCTAACTCGCTCACTGCAGGCAGTCAGTTGATCAATCAATTAATCAATCAGTCAGTCAATCAATCAGTCAGTCAGTGAAACAGTTACTTAGTGACTCAGTGAGTTATTTACAAGGGAATGGGCGAAGAAAGAAAATGGGCAAGCAAGTCTCTCGGTGATGAAAGCAGACGACACATGAATAAAGATATTTTGAATGAGTTGTATAAGTTTATTTCAGCAATCTCATAATATGCCACCTGTGACAGGTAAGCTTATGGAACAAGCTGTTACTGTTGTGTACAGATTTACTCCATGGTTGAATCAACAACATTGCCATATGAGGCATGTTGCTCAAGATACACTGTTAAAGGGAAGCAAGAGAGAAATTGTCACACAAGGGGAAAGAAAAGCAAATATTTGAAACTTGTTTCTTATTAAATATTTGTTTTCTTGTTTTGCTGTAGCACCTTTCCACATCCAAGGCAAACCAACCATCCCGTGTACTTGCTGCATTTAAGAAGACATTATGGGCAGTATCACCAATCGGCACAGGGGCTGTTGGCACAGCTGCCATGAGTAAGTTGACATATTATATTATTATTAATTCATATTTAAATATTCAACATTTTTACAAAATATGAGGACACAGTGGTGCAGTGGAATAGGCTTTGACTGACTCGTGATCAGAAGTTGCAGGTTCGAACCCCAATGGTACATAGACAAGGCACTATTGTCAGGGCCGGATTTACCATTAGGCCAGATGGGCCCAGGCCCAGGGCCCCGTAAATTGCCCTGTGCATTTCCCTTTTACATTTTTGGGCCAAATGAAGGTAAATTGCACAATTCCGTGTGCTGCGTGCACTAGCCCTTCAAGTAGCAAATTCCACCTTTATTTTGGGCTAAATTAGTCAGAATTCATTTTTCATCCAAATTTCATATGGTTTCAAAGCAGAATAATTATACTCGTCCCCCTCTAAATTTTAATGTATTCGACGCCACTATCTATCTTACACATAAACCAAATCTTGACTACTTGAGTGAACATGCCTTCTTCACAGTGAGTTTGGGGGTCTCCAAATTTTGGCCTGGCCCAGGGCCGCCAAAAAGGTAAATCCTGGCCCTGTCTATTGTCTCTCTCCACCCAGGTGAATAAATGGGTACTGGCATATATAGTGCTGGGAAGGTAACACAGACCTGTGTAGGAGGAGTTGCAGCCACATACACAAGTTAATTCAGGGGAGTCTGGCCTAAAAATGCCTAGGAAAAAGAGATGGGCACTCAGCCTTAATCTATGGCATAAACAAGTGCCCAGGTTACCTGAAAAATGACTGGGCATATATGATGCATGCACACTCAAGCACCTAGAGACAGTGCACACTAAACAAATCTAGATTGGTTAAGAACAATCTTACTGGAAATCTGCTGATGCAATTCAGCTTTGCGTTTTTTCTCTGCCAGGTTGCAACATTTTTTCATGATTCTTTCATCTTGAAAAATTGACAAGTTGACAATGTGATTCACAAAACTAAGTAACATCACAGACTTAATAAGAAAAACAACTGCAGTAACATTTATAAGTTAATGAAATGTAACAACCACTTGGCTGTGTTTTTATATCAGGTTTTCTGAATGGTCTAGATGTCTTAAGATTCTCTCATGGACATATGGATGAATTCTTAACTGTTCCTCCACAAGGATGCAAAGATGATGGCAAAATCAGGTAAGATACGATACACATTATTGGGGTAATTTATGTGTTGTTCTTTCCTAAGAACTCACTACTACAATTAGAGTATAATGCACTCCATAGTCAATAAGACTAATACCCACATAACACTCACCCCTAGTTATCTAGGGTTTGAATAATTTACATTCTGCGATAAAACCATGACATCTATTTGAACAATTTTTTTGAAAGCGAATGCAAACTTCATGAATCAGGCTTTATACCTTACCAAATATCATTTAGTCTGCGTACATCGCTGTGAAACTAAGCTTGCATTGTATCATCTTACAAGTCAAATTAAAATTTAATCAACTTGACAACATCAGGTAAAGGGCAAGGTATCTGTCATAGATACAAGGATGGGTATTATTGATGAGCATACAGAGTGTGCATAATTTTCACTTTTGAGAATTGATAGTCCATTTTAGTTAAGTTTTTGTCTGCTGACTACATTATTATACTCTTGTGGTGTGGTGACCCATTTAGTTGACAATTCAAAACTTTCTGGCGACTAACAGGTTCTGTATCCCTCATGTCATAATTTTATATCAGTGATTCTTTTACCAAGGATACATTATTAAAATACATGTTTTTCAGGGACTGCCTTTTGAGAGGAGCGAGAGCAATTCCTCTTCTACAGCTCCTCTTAAGTTACATTTGAAAGAGCGAGTTATAGCTCCTCTTGATGACTCATTAAATTCTTTACACAAATTAATGGCCACAGGTGCACACAGCTCTTCTAAAGCTTATCTTGAGGAGACCAGAAGAGCATTTTACAGCTCTTAACCTCATTTTCAAAAGACATTTCCTGGTTGTCTGATTGGTTGTTTCTGGAATTGCAATAGAGCGCTACACATTCTACTTAGTTTACACATTTAATGAACCCAAATATGTACTGTCACTTCCGCTGCGATATACGCATGCCTTGATGTAAGCAACTTTTTTTCAGCAATAGGTCAGTATTTTTTCTCTTAACCATCCTATTTTAGGATAATAGAATAGGTGACACAATTTGATCCACCATTCCAAAGGAGGCCATTTTGAAAATTGAGTTAATACCATTATCATGCCCAGAAACAAAGCTTACTATTCCCAAAATCATCCAGCATACTTAGCTGCAAAGCTATCAGCTTGTGTATGTTATTGCTTTTTCTCAAAAATTTTGCCTGTATCTGAGGAAGACATTAAAGCAAAGTAGCTATCTTAAAGGGACAAGCAAGGAAATTTGTGGATAAAATATTTTGCCCCACTAGGCCCGCCGACTTCCTTCGAATGGCAAGTCCCTGACCATGTCCCAGCCCCCATACTATGTGACATTTTTCAAGTCCCGGCTTATGTGTCTGGCCCAGCATACTTAGCTGCAAAGCTATCAGCTTGTGTATGTTTTTGCTTTTTCTCAAAAATTTTTGCCTGTATCTCAATTTCACAATTTCAACCTGTGGCCTGGATGGAAATTAACAGTTCAGAGAATTCTTTCTGAATTATTAATGTATCCTGGTCTAGAAAGACAAGTATTTTCATGTTTTTTCAACCTCAAACACATTATGCATCCATAGAGTATACTCCATCATACTCATTTTGTCAATTATGGGATATAATCCCATATTATCAATTTATTAAATCCATGCATCTGGTCAAATTTCATTTACCATTTTGTTCTGTCCAATTCATGGATAATTGCAAAAACAGGACATTAACATGATAAGATGTAGTTTGATGGAGTAGTGATGTCAACCATGTAAATTAAGAGGAATATTACATGCCTGGAGCGTCCCATATTTCCCAGTACACTGTGAAGCACCTCTTCTTACCACATTCAATATATTTTTGACTTTGTATTGTGATGTATTGAAGTGGAGTAGCCATATTATAAGCACCTTTTTATGACAATGTCCTTTTGAGAATTTGAAAATGCCAATTGTTTATCGGCAGATAATTTTCACAAAATTTTTCATCATCATGATTGTGGATTGAAACCTGTTACAAAATGCACCAACTATTAAGTTTAAGTACTCACTATAAACTATGTAAGCTATTGAGTAACAGGGAAATTTCAGAAGCTGTTTATTTTCTTGCTTTTCACAGGTAATTTGGCTATTCCAGTTGAAATCCGTATTTCGTCAAATAAATGCCCCCAGGGGCGTTACATTTTCCCAAGGGTGGCGTTTATTCAAGGTCAATTTTAGAACGATAATTCCTGTTAAAATCATTAGGTAAACTTAAAACTCACGCTAAAATGACGAACTATGAACTAGAAACACTGACATCTGGTTCACTTCCAGGTTTCCAATCCAGATTTTTGCCAATTAGTTCAGTTCAGTTCAGTATTATTGACGCTATTATCGGCCATGTGGGCATCTTGGTAAGCTTACTACACAAGATAGCATGGAAATATCAGCATTTTTGAAACATCTTGGTTGAAAAAAGTGGTGGGGGTGTTTATTTGAGGGGCGACCATTTGACGAAATGTGGTACCCTCTTTACCTTAATCACCTACACAGGGGGTGTAGATTTCAAACGGAGTCGCCCATTCAGATAGCTCTATTTGAAATTCACACTCCCTGTGTTTAAGATTAAGGTTGTGTCTTCCATGTGGAGTGTATGGATTTCAACTGGAACAGCCATTTCAGGCCACAAATTTAAAGCTTTCCAAAATTCTTTTGGCCCACATAATCTTCAAAACCACAAATAAAAAAACTGCAAAACCATCTGAACTGCAGAATTTGTGAAAATGTTATGTCACTAAAACATTACATAATGCAGCTGGTAAGTCCACTAGGTATGCCTGAAATGGAATGATAGATCGTCACCCGCTATGTAAGGAACGTGTATAGTGTTAAATTGTACCTGCAAACAAGCTTATGGTAATGCTGAGCAGGTGGTGGGCTTTCTCATAAATTCACATTGGCATTGTGAAAAGGAACAGCTTTAGGCAATCTTATGGCAAAATACCCCCCCCATTAGGGTTAGATTCTAGAGTCGGGGTAGGATTAGCGTTTGGATTAAGATATTAGAACATATTTAGAGTTATGATTTTCATCCTTGACCAGGACTTAAATCCGGGACTGATTTGTTTCGTGGAAATTCATGCAGTGAGCATAAAAGGGTGTTGCAATTTTGCTTTGTAGTATTGAAGTTTGCAATCAAGTTTTTTGAGTTGCAAGTTGCACCTTGATAAAGCACATTAGAGTTCTGCCTTTAGTGGCAGGCATGTATGCATGTATCTATCAATAATTGGGTCTCAACCAAAAGATAGTACTATCAATTCAATGCATTTTAATGAATGCTGTGAACAACTGGCATATTGTGATAATGGATGCAGTTCTGTATTTTAATTGACTGCATCACTCACTCACAAACAGGATCCTTAGCTTGAAGAGATACATTATAACAAAGCTATCATATTAGGATGACAAATGTAGTATAGTATTACATTACTTGACTTTATGATAAGCAATCTTCCTTCTGAGAAAGACATTAAAGCAAAGTAGCTATCTTAAAGGGACAAGCAAGACATTTTCTGGACAAAATATTTTGCCAAACTGCTCTACCAAATGATAAATGACCAGCAAGCATAATGCGCCTATCCTATCAGTTGTCACACCAACCCCCAGGTACTTGGGCACCTACAGGGACCTGGATGGGGTCTAAATTTTGAAAATTGACAAAGACCTCACTAGGCCCGCCGACTTTTTTCGAATGGCAAGTCCCCGACCAAGTCCCAGCCCATACTATGGGACATTTTTCAAGTCCCGGCTTTTTTTTTTTTTTTTTTTTTTTACCAGCTGTGGTTCTACTGGTTCCATTTGTATGTGTGTCTTCAGATGCAGTCAGTGGGGCGCCACAGTAAAAACCCAAAATTACGAAAATTGTCACTTTTTTGTTGATTTTTCCCCCCTGAAATTCACTTTGCCCCTCAATTCCCCCCAAAAAAAAAAAAATTCCTGGGCGTCACCACTGGATGCAGTCCTATATCACAGACTACACTTTCAGCAGGTTTTAGAAATTGTACCATTTGTCACCATGCAGTAATAACAAGCAGAGATCACATTCCAGCATAAGAGTACTAGTTTATAACAGTAACATTATATCTGTGTGCTATATATCCATGCTGAGATATTGTAGGGTATTATTAAGCACACTGGATATATTAACATTTCATTATTACACTAGAGGAAGCTGTTGCATCACTATTGTGCAATTTAGTATTTTGCTTTTCAATTTTGTTTTTGTTAAGATTATATTTGATTGACTTCTTAAAAAGAGACAAGATTTAGTTTCTTTGATTTACTGAAATCCACCTGTAATGATGGTACTAAATATTATAACTACATCTATCTATGAGCATTTGTAATAAGGGCACCAATGTCTTTTAGGTTTTATTACAGTGTGCAATGATTACCCCAATATCTGTTTATCATTAATTTTCAGCTATTTTTGCAGTTGTCTGAAATTTTTTTTTAAGGGGGCACTATCATTGTCAGATGGCAGGGCTGTAGCAAGCGGGACAGCTAGGGAGGCCATAGCCGCCCCACTTGGTTATTCTTTTGTTGTGCTTTTCTTTGTAGCTTTATTTCAATTTTGGCGCATATTTGTATTTTGTCCGTCCCCAATTTTGATGGCCACCCCACATTTTTCAACCTTGCTTGTTTCAATTCTTATTCCCTTCATTTTGTATTTTAACATTTTCAGGCTGCATTTGTACACAGAAGACATTATTTTGTGTGCATAAAATCAGTTCCAAAGACCCTACTTTTGAAAACTTATGTGTCTTATACCTACAAAATATATTGAGTGTCCTCCCTCTCCCCAGCAAAACTGCAGCTCTGTTTGTTGTAACAGCAAAATGCACATCATAATATATATTGGCATTTATTCAGCCAATGAGATGGGGATATTTCATGATCTGATCCAAGACACCCCTTTTCTATTTTTCAATGTTCATTACAATCTCCTGCAGAATTACACCAGCAAATTACAAAACAAATCATCTTGAATTTATTTCTACTGATTCAGAGTTATGTGCCCTTTCTTTTCTAACGTTAACTTTATTCTCATAAATATTCATGGTTCGTTCTTGTTTGCTTATATTATAGTGAAGTGTCTTACGAGACTGGGAATGTGTCTTCATTTGCAAGATCTCTATGGTCTGTGGAACTCCTCATTAAAAAGTAAGTATTTTATTATTATTCCCCTTACGCAGAAAGCAGACAAAGAACAAAATAGTTTCTTCTACAAGTACCGAATTGATGTGCAAATTAGTCTAGATGCCTTGAACTATTTAAGCTATAAATGTGTTATAAGGTACTTATGCGCTCCTCAGCAGTTACAACGATAGGAAATAATATTTGAAAATTTAGGGCAAATACACATTTTTTACTTAATTAAATAGGAAACTTGATGATGTATTAGTGTGTCAAAGTTGTTCATCACTTTACATTTGAAGGAAGGAAAAATACTACAAGAGCTTTGCTACCTGAATTGATATTATGTAAATAGGATATTTCTTCTTCTTCTCCTTCTTCCTATATACGTGCATACCTCAAATTGAGTATTGTTGCGCGGGCTTAACATGCACAGTTTTTTACCTATGCACAATCCTGGAACCTAGGATTGATTGCAGATATCAGAACCGGGGATGGTCCTCCTTCTCTTTTCGAATAGCTCTGACACTTAACGTGCACAGGGTTTGACTCGTCATGTACACGGGACCAACGGCTTTACGTGACTTCCGAATCACGGACAAAGCACATACACTACCTATATCTGCACGTGCTAAGCAGTGTATGGGGGCAAGAAGAAATTCTTCAATTAAATTCTGAAATTAATTAACTGAACTGAATTGAAGGATTCCCGACCATATAGGAACTTTTTGGGAGGGAAGAGAATTTTCACCTAAGGCAAGCCCAAGGCTCGAACCCTCGTCGATCGTATCTCCCGGCCGGCAACGCAACGCCTTAACCACTCAGCCCTCTCGCACTCTGTTAAATTTCAATTTGAACTTCAAAACAAATTAGTTTGTCAATGAACTATATGGACTTGAAAATAAGTAAGTTTACACCTACAGAATAATCACTATTATTTTGGGTGAAATTTTATTACTTTATGCTGTAAATTATATTAGGAACATCATATCTGAATCAATAAGCATTTTTGCAATTTTAGCTGTGCATGCTCAGAATGTTGACACCGGTTCCATCGACGGGAGATAAACGATGCAATTATTAGATCCATTGACAGCCGTGTGAATAAACCGTGACTCACCAGCAATTTTACTTTTCATTTAACACAATTAATAACATTGCCAGTTCTAACTGGCTTAACCTGGTCTAATTTATTATAGGCCTATTATGCAGGCGATCATGACCAAACAATATGCAGTACACAAGTACAGAGCATTTTTTACATGTTCTCATGAGTTCCATCAAGTTATGTGCTGAAATTACGAAAGGCTTTTATACTAATAATGCATATATTCATGAACTATAAATGGAATTATTCCAATTAGGTCTCTGTGCACATCTGGCATTGTTTTTGAAAGCTATTAAATTACCTAACATGCAGAGGAATAAATGGTTGTACCAGCAACCTTATTAAAGGCATAACCCAAGCAATCCATCACTATGCTTGCCAATGTCTGGCATGTTGCTTGATCGGTCCTTTTATGTTGTTTTTTTCAAATGTCATAATATTATTAAATAAAATAATTGTGTAATACTTGCTTTGCCTATCCAGTTGGATTATATTTAGAGTTATGGCTAAGATGGGTTTGTATTACCGTATTTATTCCATTAACTGCCCAGGGCACTTAACAAAATTATTTTGGGTGGGTGCTTATTTTTTACATTGTTTAGGCCAACAAGGCGTAAAAAGGCCCAAAATATTCATCTATCATCATCAGTGTGTCATATGTTTCAGATCATGATTCAGATTTGCATAGGCAGTTAATAAACTGATAGAAGAGGTAAGGTCCCCTCCCCTTCTATGTGCCGATGACCAATGGGTTAACCATCTTGTTGTCAAGGCCATTGATCAACCAATCATCTTGATTGTTTATCACTTTTGTGTTAGGCTTTGTGTACGCTTGACGCACAGACCACAGAAGTATTAAAATTTACTGTAATGTGACACGATCTGGTCCACTTAGACCGAAGTAGGAAATTTTGAGAATTAGGTTATAACTGTTACTAACTTGCTTAGTTGAAATCCTGAAGTCCCTGTACTTGGTTGCAAAGTTATCAACTTTGATATGTCCATTTTCCCATATATTTCATTGATTTTTGCTTCTGATATATCGCTCATTCTACAAAATCCGGTGCCAATAGCCTTTTTTCCATTCTTTGGTCCACAAACACTTTGTCGAGCATTTAGGGCATCAAATATGTTGTTTTTCTGGTAGAACTCAACGAGATCTACACGGACATATATAGTTTTCCATACTTTAAATGCTTTCTTCAGCCTGATTAACCCTTGCAAAGGCTCAAAAATCGCTAAAAATGCGTTTCCAGGGCTCAAGTGTCACATCTAACCCTGAATATTTTCTTTGAATAAATGCGATTTCTTTACATATTTGTTGTTTTTTAATTAGATAACGCACCATCATATTGTTTATCAACATTATTTTTTAGTGATTAAAACGTCTTTGTGTAATTCTAAAATAAATTGCACTTTCCACCAAAACGCTGTGAGCTACGTTACCCTTTTTAACCCACGTTATTGGAAAGAAGTAAAACAGAGGTATCAATGTAATTTGCGGTTTTTGAAAGGAAACACTCATAGGTTTTTAAAAATCACAGTAAAAATCGTGATGCTGTAGCATTTTTGGCATAAAAATGTTGTCAACATTGAAATTTCGACCGACCATGTTAAGATTGGTGAGCTACGTTACCAGGATTCTATAGTATGCACTTGTATTACATGTACTTCCTAATAATATGTGAAAGCTACCAGTGGTGGAACCCCATTTATATTAGAATTAACCGACATAACGTTCTAACGTTCGCAAATCACATCAAAAACATTAAAATCCCGTGAACTACGTTACTGTGAGCTACGTTACACACTCATTTACGCATCTTTAAAACTTCTATGAAATGGTGAATTCGGGTTTACATTTCACTCAAGTGATCTTTAGTTTGCTTTTTATGACCTTGGATTGAGTAAAACCAGCCCATTTTGTAGCTGGTAACGTAGCTCACATTACATTGAGTTTTAGTGTTAAAAAACATCATGACCTCCTGAAAGAAAAATATGCAAGTGGTGTTGGCAATCTTTTAGATATGAAAGTAGTGATACATTTACTCTTAAAAAACACAAAAAGCAGGTCTTTTTGAACAACTTTTATTTTTTCAATTTTTACAGTGGATTGGCACCCGATTTTGTAGAATTAGCGATATGCCAATATCTCAATTTTATTATTGCTGACTTTGTTCTGATTAGATCAGATTGAGTCATTTGTAAGAAAATATCAGTCTTTAATGTCAGGATGATGGTTAGATTTTATGTTTATGATTGTGGTTAGGTTTCAAGCATTTGGGTTTACTGTGGTTTGGATTAAGAAGTTAGGATTAAGTGTTAAGAATAGGGTTTGGGTGGTGGTAACTTTTCTGTGGTTGCCTCAAATATATATACCAGACCAAGTAATGGAGCCCATTACAGTATTTGATTTTTGAATTAAACAGTTATTATTCTGTCCTATTGGATGAAACATATAACTCAATCCTAGTCCTGTAGTTCAGTATAAATTGGGAATATAAGTTTAGCATACAGATTCAATGTTTAATTCAAAACTTTCAGGGCTGTAATAACTAGCTTGAATTAAATAACTTTTAATTCAAAACTTTCAGGGCTGTAATAACTAGCTCAATTTCTGCATGTGAACTCCTACTCTTTACTGGCTTGTATCCTAAAGGACCATCCAACAAAAATGAAAGCTAAATCTACCTATGGCAGCCATATCTCCATGCATGTAATGTCAATCTGACTCTATTTAGTCTAGTAAATAACAGCTTTAGACTTCAATTGCATTTCCATCTGCCCAAATTACTCGCTTGAGCTGTGAAGCAAAAATAAGTTTTGATGATGAAGATGAATATTTTAATACTTGACATTATCAGAATTTGCTTTACTTCATTCAGCAATAGATTTCTAAAATAATTATGACTCCCGGCATGATGTGTGAAAGTCAACATAATTGTAGATTGAATCATCAAAATATTTAATTGCTTGTTCATATTCAAACCTATTTTCTGGGTATTGATAGTTGAAACTAAATATCAGCTCTAGATTGGGTAGACAATGTGAGACGATGACTGAGATATGTACATAACATGTTATGATCCATATTAATCCAATTCTCTGTAGGCCAGGGGTGTCAGTAATGTGTTCACTTCATGTCACTAAACCATTAGCGCCAATCCGGCTTGACATGTGGGTGACAATCAGCCTGAATTGTCAAAAAGTGGCTGAAAAGAACAAAAAATGGGATATTTTGCAAAAGGTGGAGGGGGGGGGGACACATCCCCTCTGTGCTCTGTACAGATTGACGCCCATGCACTAAACTACAGTTTCTCTGACGCACTGATTAACTGATTTATTACTGCAGAGAAATATCCTTAATGAGAAATGGATGATTTTAGGTCGGGTTGTTTCCAACGGCTTGTTGTTCCAGTCAGACATTCGACCAATAGGAGTCTTCCTTTCCATGTTTGTGTGGCGATTTGGTTTGGTGATGCCACAGGGAATGAATTAGCTCAAATGATGAGATGAGACACTCGCTTCTTTTCAGATTAAGACAGACTTTATTTTCGTGTTATCGTCCCAACCATTATCCTAAAAACTAGTTTGATTCCTCCTTCCCAGGGAGCACCCCAAACTGGGTGAACACGCCAAGAGGGAAGGGGCCTAAGATAGTATCTCCATGTGTATCAATGCAATTACTGAACAGGGATGAGAATAAAAGATAGGATTTTTACATTTTACCTATCTGATATTTTATCATAGTGGATGCTGGTGCCAGCCCATCCATTACGACACAATATTGGATCGGCTAAAGGCAAAATCCTATTTTTTAATTCTCTAAATAGATAACATAAGCATTGTTTACAATTGAATACATGAATATAAAACCCACCCAAGTCCATACTCTGGCCAAATTGAGTTAAATGTTGCTTATACCTAGGTTTATCATATATGTATAAAAGAACAACTAAAATCCACCCTTTACCTGCATCTATTGAGCATGTGAAATCCAGCATGTATGAAAGAACAACCCAAGTCCAGGACTTGTGTAACACATTCATTGCTGGAGAGTGAATTTTGAGAAAAAAATTGGTTTAATCAAGGAAAGTGTGGTTTATATTACATGGCAGTGTGCTTATCAACATACATATTTGTGTGCTTATTTTTTTATTATCTTACTAGTGACTGGTATTCCCATTCCAACAATGTTGTCTTTGTATGTGATTAAAAAAACAACCCAAGTCCGGCATATAAAATAACCCGTTACGAAGTCCCTGAAATGCTAATCATCATACCTAATACAGTTTAACCCACTCATTTGCATAGTGTGCAACTTGCCCTATTCACCAGGTAAATCTAACTGAAGGAATTAAAATGATGCACAGTTTTTTAGTTTTATCAAAATCACTTTCCATGCATGGACCTGGGCAGGTATTCAATTACTGCCTGATGGTTTTGATGGGGTGCCTCTGGTATTCCATTGAGGCATCTGTGATGTATGATTTTGTGGTATTTGGAAGGGTTCGGACTGGATATGAATTTATGAATGAAATTTTACTACGAATATCTAATAAGTATGCTATATTTAGTTGAGAAGAGGAAGGGAATTATGGTATGTGAAATGCTCACATGCAACACTTCCATGAAAAAAGTATGCCCTCAAACCAGTATCATTTGAAATACAGATTTGAATGGGCATCAGCTGCATCAGTGTTGACACACAAAACCACAAATACTGCTCGAACCTAGGAAAAGTAAAGCTTTCTTCGGAAGTGCTGCAATATTTTAAGCAGGCTTTAGAACAGAAATAGCTGTTTAGTGAGGTCAGAGATAGCAGGGTGAGATTCCTTACATGTTAGTTGGCTTAGTAAAGTACAGCCTCTGGCTGGCTATGGATAGTATCAACATGATAGTGACATCAATAATAACATGATGAGGAGGAGGAATGGGAAGGGGGATGATTACTGGTGTGGTTGCCACACAAGGAGGGTGTATCCTATCTGTACAAGTAGGCTAGTTATAGGAATGTCCATGAAACACCTTGGATTTTCTTGCTTTTATGCACACTAGTAAGAAATGAAATAAAGTGATGTAGTGATTTTAAATGAGGTAGGAGAGTGGGTCCATACAATTTCATGTGTATTTCCTATAGGCCTAGTAAAAGTGCTACTTATAGCATCTGTTGAGTGTGGTGTTCAAATAATATCACAATATTAATCTGGCACCAATTTTGATATACAGGACTCAAAAAGGGGCTTGCACATTTCAATCCATGTTAACAAAATTTGTCCATGTTTTAACAGAAACTAATTATCAGACATTTGTAAGCCTTCTGTACTTTTATTTCACCTTGTCTGGTATTGACATAGGTTTTAATTAGTAAATTTTTTATTGAAACAAAGTAAAATAGATCATTTTCATATCCATCTCCCTTTCTTTTTTTTAACCCAAGTGTCTATCCTTTAAGGTTTTCATCTTGTCACCATTTGCATTATTGTATTACACTATAATGATATCCATAGGTATGTGTTTACCAGGTTTTTTTTATATTTTTTAAATTTAGCACCGAAAGCCTCTATAGATTACTCCAAGATATTTGGACTACCATCCTTACACATGTAAAATATAATGGATAATGTCAAATTCATGATCAGAGTCAGATTTGGGAGCTATGATAATATATTCTTATTCATTCTACTCTAAAGTGGGGTCATTAAAGGAGGTCAGATGATACACTTATCATTTACTCTCCATTAACAAGTAGGGTTGTAAAATACATCAAATACCAGCTGAGCACATTTGTATCCATTTGTGCCAAAAGGCAGTATCTTACTTTTTCTTTTGCCATAAAAACATCCATTTGTGTAGGCCAGTGAATTGGCTCTTTATATCAAGCTTTGGTCTATCTACACAGTCAAGTTTAGCATAACCGGTAAGGCTAGACTCCAGTGCATTGGTGTTTGATGATCTGAGTTTGAGGCCCAGCACAGTCTCTGTTTTTTTGTTATCATCAATAATTCAGCTAACTAGAAATCCCCCTGGGCAAGAAAATAACTGCTGGTTTGTCTCAGGAGCAGATCCTGGTTGTGATGGTTGATTGCGGTATAGGGTGTGTGCCTCTTAGCAAATCAGTTGAACAGTTTAAAAAAAGCAAAGTTTCTATGTGTTGTATTGTTTTTACCAATACACAGTATATTTAATTAGAAAAGTGGCTGAAAAGTGCTCATGAATATCAATTTTCCCAAAATTGTATGGGCTGGCAGACCTTTCAAGGTCGGTCAGTCAGGCTGTAAAATCTGTAAAAATGCAAATTTTTCATTCACTTCACTTACATTTTTTCAGTCAAAATCTATTCACTTTTACTGTCAAAATATCTGATTTTACATGCATACAGAAATAAACCCCCAAAATGCAAAATCTGGGTTAGTCTGGATTGTAGGATAGGGTTTTTTATTGCCTATACATTCATAGCACTTATATCCTACAGATTTTTGATCTGAAATTGCCATAATATATTTTTACCTACCATGTACCGATATTATCTTTAATTTGCATATTTGCATGCTAATTAGGATAATTACTTACAAGCAGGGAAAAAAAACCGTTCTAACAGATTCTTAACCTTACATGACTATTTTAGTAGAAACCAACTAATTGTCAAATCCTGTGATGGGTATGAACTTTATTATACAAAATATCTAGAGTAATAGGCTATTCCAGATGAAATCCATACACCCCCTATGAAAGACATGACTTTAATCTCCAACACAGGGAGTGTGAATATTAAATGGGATTCCATTTGAAATCTACACCCCCTGTGTATAAGATTTAATGTCATGTCTTCCACAGGGGGTGTATGGATTTCAACTGCAATAGCCTAATTGCCACTAAGCCAGACAAGTGCGTGTACAATATTAATGATGCTGCATATATAGGTAACACTTGTCAGTTGCAATATCAACTATTTATGCTTGCAAAGTGTGCAAACAGGACATTTAGCAACATTTAGCACAAATGTAAATGTCATATAGAGAGTGAGCACCCAGTGTACAGTTGTACTAGATATAATAATGAGGATAACAATAGCATCAATAGTGCAACATCTGTGTTTCCTAGGAATTGTAACAAAGTGTTCAGATGATCGATACGATTAAATGAATTTAGCTATCAATATTGTTAGATAGATTTAAAAATGATGATTTTGTGCACAACATTTTTCATGAATTTCAGATTTATTAAAGTTCCTAAATCGTAGATAATTTCCCATTGGTATAGTGAATGCATGATTGCATACTGTAAAACCTCGCTCTACAAGCATAATCTGGCTAAATTAATTCAGGTGTCATGCAATTTGAGCAAATAAATTACAGATACAAACATATACAAACAAGTATTATTGTAAGATCAATCTATTGTATTGGCATATTTACGCATGTATCGTATTAACTTAGCTTTCATCAAAAACATTATATATGCTTATAGACGAGGTTTTACGATAGTTGTGCAATATTTGATTCTGAACTTTTACTGAGTAGGAGGCAGCCATAGCCCAGATAGGGTAGCATCATCAACAGTTCAGTTGCAGAAAGATATTACCTGTAATAGTAAGCGACTTGAAAGGGTTAATAGCTGAATAGGTTGTGGTTTATCCAAAGTGTTGGACACTTAACTTAAGCAATATACGCTACCATGATTTCCTCACCCACCTTTTAATATAAATACATTTGTAAGTACTGGCATAGGCTGTAATGGTGAAAGTGATGTATGTCCATACATTGTAAGTTACTCAAACAACTTCCCATGACTTATTACATTACACAATCTATGGGTTTGAAAGAGATAATGGCATATATGGTGTGTCAATCCTTATACCTTTTTTTATTAATATCTGTGTGTTGTTTTATTCATTTTGCAGGTGGAATGGAAGTTTTGTCTCTTGGGGTCAACCCTGTCGAATTAAGCATGTTACATCAGGTAATTTCATCTTATATGTACCAAATACTTGATGATACTTGTAATTGTCATATACTCTTCCTCCCCTCCCGTTCACTTTGAGTATATTTGTGGATGTAATTTTCTCTCATTTTTCTCTAAATTAGATGAAAAGTGTCCATGATATTTAGCCGTTGTGAAGCTAGTAAGAATATCTTCTTTTGGTGGCTGAGAAATAAACTGGGTTATACAACCAAAATGCAATTTTGACATCTGATAAAAGTAGGCTAACATGCACAAAATGCATTTTTGTAAATCATTAAATGGCTGGAAATATTTATAAGCTAACAACTATGAAAATGGATTAAAAATAATTATATAAAGAAAAACAATGCTTGCAAATATATAGATGACATTTTATTTGACTTGTTCCCAGGTAGCACATCAGCATAATCATCAAAGGGTAGAGTAGAGTAGTAGATCAGTAGACTGAAGTGAGGCACAGGCTCAATTTTTCATAACAGTCTCTTCAATAGTCATGTTATATTTGTATAATTGTTTTCAGGCAAATACCTAGCAGTGGTGGGTGAGAATACAGATGTATGCATCATACCAAAAGAAAAAGCCAACACCAAATGCAGCATCTTCTGTTTCCGTGCATCCAAGGATGATGAGGCTCAATGGGATAACAAGACTGATCAAGGCATGGGCTCATCAGACATCAAGTATGGTGATACTACAGTCTATGTGCAACATGTGGAAACAGAACTATGGCTATCATACATGGTAAGCTTAAGCACCTTCTGTGTACATGGGAATATTCCCTTCCCTGCATACCCAAGATGGCCACTGTGGCATGAGCAGCACAGTAAAGGCAAATTTAAAAACTGTTTATGAGGAATGAAGAATGATAAAAGTTTCTGACAGGGTTGGAAATTTTCAAAAGCTTAAACTTTTGCTGGGAAAGAAAGCTATTCACAGGCTGTAGCACTAAGGTGATATTAATTTGTTTGGGTTACTCAAGTAAGGAGGGGAACCAGGGGGGAGTATGGCCTGGGGTGAACAAACTTTCCACACACCCTATATATTTGTCAAATGTATATCAGTCAAATTAACTGTTTTCACTAAATTTGTTGATGTATAGCTGAGTCCTTAACTGACAACGCACAACTCCCTGCCTCTCATCAGAGAAACTAAAAACCCATTGATTTGCTGACAACTATGCAGGTGTAAGTCTCAAACAGGGAAATGAAAACTGCTTTTGCACCTAGCTATTGATTTTCTAAGAAGTAGGAAGCTGCCTTTTCATCAGCTGGTAGACAGGGGTGTACGGGGGATGGGAGATATCAAAATCGTCCTGCTGACAAAATATGGTTTGCCAACTAGAATGATTAATTGTTGACCCCAAATGTTTTTGCTCAGGCACTCGAAAATCTATTTTGTCTTAGTATAATCTTGTCTCTGTATTTAGAGCCTTTTTGTCCTGGTGTTTCAAGTTACCCGCCCTGCCGGTACACCTTTGCTGGTAGATGAAAACTAGATTAAGGCAGAAATCACTGTCTCACAAAATAACAAATCAGAACTTGAAGGGACAGAGCTAGTCCACCCAAAACCTCCTATCTAGAATTCGCCAATCTTTACAACACAAGGAAATGTTAGTGATTTTTCTTGAATGTATATTATTTGTGTTTCACATCTTCTTACACTCAGCTAGAGTAAAGCAATTATAGCCAGCTTCTTATTTGAATATACTACTCTACTTTAATCTTCCTGTCATTCTATTTTCTTAATAGGTCAGTGACTCTGGTGTTGGTGGCAAATCAGCAGAAAGAAAGGTAACGATTCAATTACTTAATGTATTTTCCTTTATTTACACAGGCAACCTATATGTATTAAGCTTGAAACAAAATGTAGAGAGGATTTACTTAATTTCTCATAATGTAAAGAGCTATATTAGTAATTAATCATGGTAAATATTCAAACAAGTTAACCATCTACTTTTAAGTCTACATCAGTTATTTAATGTGAAAAATAAATGCAGACCCTAATGCATTCCCTAATTATTTGAAAATTTGAAACTGTATGCAAAACAATTAAATCTTCTGATATAGTGCACACAAATTCCTTCTCACCTGGTTTTGTATGAAGCATTGGAAAGTATTTGACCAGAACCAGATCCATCTATCCAATTCTTTCATTCTTCTATTCATTTATCACAATTCACATAAGGAATTTCTTGTTGCTAAAGCAAAATTATCACTCACTTATTGATACAAAACACATCAGAATATTGGTTCCTGATCCTTCCCTTTGGTTGGATAGATCGTGATCCTGGTGTAACAGTTGGCTATTCCAGTTCAAATCCATACACCCCCTATGGAAGACTTGACCTTAAATGGAGTCACCCATTTAGGTAACCCCATTTGAAATTCACACTTCCTGTGTGGAAGATTAAGATCATGTCTTTAGTAAGGGGTGTATGGACTTCAACTGGAATAGCCTATTAGCATCCAGGAGAGGATAGTGATCCTGATTTTAAAAAGTGTCCCCTTCTTCTTCACTAATATGTAGGTCTTCCTTAGATTTAATGAATACTCTTATGTGTTTAACACACTTGTATCACCCTCCTTGCAATTTTTTTTTAGTTTTTAACATAAGGCGACGAAAAAATACCCTGTTCTATGAGCCTGGCTGCCCCAGATGTTGCATTTTCAGGGTATTGTTTTAAATATATTGTTGATGTTACATGTAAAATATGCAGTTTTTTGCCAAAAGTGACAGATTTTGACTGACAAAAAATATTTATAGTTTTTGGAAATGTTTTAGGTAATTTCTGATATCTGCAAAAGAATAAATAGTCTGACAGACCATTGAAAAGGTTTTTTTGTTGTTGCCTTAGAGATAGTTAAGTACAAACTCATTGCATAGTATTTTCTGCTATGGCTGATTTCAATTGTTCATTTTCTGGATGTTCTGGATTTTTGCTGGTGAAATAGGTTTAATCTTCCACTCATTAGGAGCTATATAAATTGTAAGGGCAAGTGGGTTTTTTGCATTGCAAATTAGTGACACTCTTTTCACCTTAGCCATTTCTGGTATTCACTGAGGTAGGTTTTTATTGTTTCCATCAATTTCACTGCAATTACAATTTGTGCATGGGTATTCCTAGACTCAACCTGTGGTATTACACTAGCTTCCAGAGAAGTTTGGACCTCCCTTGTTCTTTCAACGTGTACACACTATTAATGAGCAACATAGGTGGTTTTATATTCCCTTTGCGACCCTTCATGAGCTTGGAATGCAGCTTTGATGCGTAATCAGCCAATCCGTAGGTAAACAAAGCCCGTTCTTCTCTGAAAGCAATTGTAAGTGGAACTATCTTAGCTTTGGGAAGTGTACATAGGATGGTTTGGGTTTATAGCTGTATATTTTATTTACACTATATAATGTTTCATGTATATTCTGTATTGACCTTTTCAGTAAGACATTCCACACACAAAATATGTAATAGGCCCTATCATTATTTGTATGTATCGATTCCATGCGTCTTTGTTTTAGTTTGCAACAAGAAGTTCCTTATTTATCTATCTATCTATCTATTCATCTGTATTGTATGTAATAATTGTACCCCTGTCATAAATGTCCACCATAATTTTTTCCATGAAAAAGTGATGGAAATGCAGAAAATTTCATTCCATATTATGTAAGGCTTCTAAAAACTGTCAGTACTGGACGTCACACTCGTAAAATTGCATGAACAAAACGTTGTAAATGCCAAATTGCATGGACAAAACATAATGTAAATTTGAACGTTTTGCATGAAATGCAAATGCAATTTCGTAGTGATAAATGTTCCATATTACTACCTATAATCCAACTGCGAACATTGTTTACATTGACAACCATTTTGAAAGTGGAAATGAATGATGAATTTCACCCCTAATATGGTAAGCTTTTTTGTCCAAATAATTGCGTGCCCCAGGGTGTTATTACAAACAATATGGTAATCTATTCAGTCATTCATTTGTTCATCATTTTATTCATTCATTCATTCATTCATTCATTCATTCATTCATTCATTTATTCTCTGTTGCTCTCATGCGACATGTAAAGTGGAAGTCAAAAGGACATCGACATAAGAAAGCTTATTTAAAAGTAAGTATTCAGTTCATGCATGCGATCGTCATTGGGCATTTGGGTTTTTAAAGCTGACATTGGACTTTTTTCCAGAAATGATTGGCATCCCCAGAAGTTATGGAATACCCCCCCCCCCCCACCCCCACAACAAAAACAAAAGAAATCATTTTTTTCATTCAGGAGGAATTTGTCCAAAAACGTTTTTGTCCTACAGAAGACATAGGAATGCACTTTCCAGTCGCACTGTTTTTGCAGCAGCAGTGAATTCCTGTCAGAAAAGGTCACACATTATAGAATTCTGTCAAGTTTTTCAGTAAAGTGCAGTACAAATATTCCTTCAAATTCCCAAAAAATACTTTTTCAAAATTGACCTGTCTTCTGTAGGAGCAATGTATTTTTTTTTTTTTTTCTCACACTGGGAATTCCAAATTGTTTTGATCAAATTCTCAGGGATGTAAGGGATACAGAGTTTAAAAAGAAATCAATTCTTCCCTGTACAGTGGAATATGGAAACTTGTTTCACCCAGTATTTCATGATTTTCTGTTGACACCTATTTACATCCTTGATTCTCGATTCGGAATTCCCAAATTGTTAAACATCTCTTTGCAAGGGTGCCATTAATTTCTGGAATAGCCCATTTGATAAAGTGTTAATATCAGTTTGACAATTTTGCCCTCATGTCCCATATTGTCCACACAGGTCCAGATGTCTCATGAAGGACACATGGATGATGGATTCTCATTAGCTAGAGCCAGGGTAGAGGAAGCAAGATCTGCAGGTATCATCAGGAAAAGCACATCCCTATTCCACCACTTCATCAGGTGAGTAACCAGACATTCACTGGCTGACATAATGTGTTGGGATACTTTGAATACATTAGGAAACAAACCAATAGGTTATCTGCTAGTTTCATTATAAGCTGGGGGTAGGGGGGCAGAGTGCCCCCTGACAAAAAATTAAAGAAAAAGTGCCCCTCTGACAAAAAATAAAAGAGAGGGCAAAGGAAAAGAAAAGGGGCAAGGAGCCCCTTTTCCACCAAAATTCACTCCAATCACGGGGCAAAAGAGTGTAAAATACAATAACATTTTGCACGCTACGCATGCACATTGTCCCAATTTAGCCTTTTTGGAAGCTCAAAGACATGTACAGTCTCTCTATATAAATAATATGATGCAACTGCAATTTTTTCCGTTTGTGCCCCCGAATTTTTATTTTGCCCACCCCTGACCAAGAAAGCTGAATACACCCCTGGTCCATTCGGGACCAGGTAATTGAATGGACACATTTGACTGTTAACTGATCATTTACATAAGGTAGCATATCACGCTTGTATAATGAGCAACTTGACTATGTTTCATTACTAACAGTGCCTTGGATTCATTACGTCATGAGGAAGATGACCGTCGGCTATGGGAGAATTTTGACATCAGTGATGTGTCTGATTTGCTGGAGGACCTCATTGAATACTTTGCAGAACCAGAGGAAGAAAGTGGTAAGGAGAACAAGACAAGTCTAATCTAATGTACCATATTTGTTCCATTAACCACCCAGGGCACTTACAAAGTCATTTTGGGTGGGCGCTTATGTTTTACATTGTTTAAGCTGACAATATGGAAAAAAGGCACACACTATTCGTCCATCATCGTTATCAGTGTCATATGTATCAGACCATGATATAGATTTGCATGAGCAGTTAATAAACTAATATCACAGTTTGCTTGTTGTAAAGTCACTGGGTGGGCACTTATAGGGGCATGGGCAGTTAATGGAATGAATACGGTAACTTTGAATCAAATTTTACCAAATTTGAAGCATAATATAAGTCATATTTACAATGGCTACCTTAGGTTTCATTTTAAATTTAAAAAAGACTCCAGAAACTAGTTAATATTTTTAACATGAATCAATTGGTTGGTACCCACAGAAATAGACAAGAGAGAATCTGGTCTCCCTTACTGCCTTAAATACCATGTATAATTGTGTTCTCAGCTATGGAGGAAAATACTGGGTATTCTACTCCTTACTAACAGCATGCAGCAACAAACAAAATGATTTGTGTTTTTGTTAAGGATCTAGATACCAAGTGTAGATCACACCAATTGTGATGTGATCAAGCAAATTCAGTCTGAAGTTAAACATATTAAATTTTCAGTTTCGTACAGGATTGTAAACAGCATTTGCAAAGCTACATTTTGCAGAAAACCCCATTGAATTTGGACAACCAGATCAAAAGAAATACTTCCTTCGTTTGGCTATATCTCAAAATCAATATTTCTGACTTCTGACTGATTTTGCTTGATCACATCACAAATGTAAATACCCATCATTACACTACACTACACTACACTACACTACACTACACTACACTACACTACACTACACTACACTACACTACACTACTTAACTTACAATAGCAATATGTACATATATATAAACCAATATAAAGAACCATAAGAATCATAATTAACACGGGAATCAAAAATATTCCTGATTGAAACTTATTCCAATCTTTAGAGATATTCCAAATGATGAAAAGTAATGATGATGCACCATGAATTGTTTCAAATTAAGCGTAGTCTGCGAGAATGGTGCACAAACAGACATTTTTCAGAATGTTTTATAAGTAAAATCAGATTACCATCAAATTTTCCTTTATGCTCGAATACTGATAAGGCAAATCCTAATTCTTTTATTATCTATTTCCGTGTTCGGAATATATTTCACTAGGATGCAAGGTTGGCTCATTGCTCAAATCGTCTATCTACACGTGCAGGCTTCTTGATTTCCTCTCTGAGACAACGCCAAAACAAGTTTCTCCCAAGGTTGTCTCGTGGCCATTTCAGGTAGTTTCTATTACAGAGTATTTGTCGAAGTAATAAGGTCATTTTGTTATCAGGAATATCTTGCAAGAGAACCATAATGATAACATCTTGGCCTTCTTGTATCAGTCGCATTCGTGCCATCTGCATCTGAAAGTGACACATCTCATTGTCAACAAAGTTAGGAGATAGCACAACTATGGTTTTACGACTTCGTTTGATACTGTCTGCAATTGCATTGAGCAAAAAACGACCAGGTGGAATGTCACCTCTTTCTTTCATACAAAGTTTAAATCGTTCTGGTCCTTCTTCTATATTTGGTATTAATTGTTCATCCACCCAGTCCTCATCGGCGTGATGGTAGGCTACATATGCATCATATCTTCTATAATGAATGGGACCAAGGAATCTATTTCTATGTAGCTCAATTTCGTCTGGTTGATTGTCAGGCTCATCAGCTGCTACACGTTGATAAAATCGTCGACGGAATATCAGAAAAAGTTTGTAATTGATGTGCCAGCGATAATAGAAAGCAACACCAATCATGATGAACACCAACAATAATATGACAATGCCAATGGCTAGATGCAGGTAGAAATATGATCTGCAATCTAGTTCAAAGGAGGTTATGCTCACTCCTTTTTTAGCTAGAGGTGTCTCACACTGATATACGAAAGTTGGATCCAAGAAAGTTAGCGTGTTTGAAAGTATCCATTTTTGAAATGGTTGGACTGAGCAGGTACATTCAAATGGGTTACCACCGAGATTCAGTTGTGTTAGCTTGGAATCCTGATGAAACCACAACTTTGGAACTATTGCAAGTGAATTCTGAGCTAAATTCAGTATTTGTATGAAATGAAGAGTTGGTAATCCATCAAGAATTACAATTTTGTTGCCTTCGAGATTAAGATATGTGAGATTGACCAAGAACTCACTTTCATTCTTATTTATATTTTGTATGTCATTTTGCCTCAAATCAAGAGTTCTCAAGGCTGATGTGTTCAGGAAATTGATCTCTGTGATAGTGGTCAATTTGTTTTGAGCTGCTTTCAGAGTATGCAAATGTGGCATATAAACGCATTCTTGCTGTACATCTTTCAGTTGTATACCTGAGATATCCAAGTATCCAAGATTGGGACATTCAGATCCAAAACTTTCATGTACACTACAGTGTTCGTATAATATATCGCTACATAGGATCCAGTTAGACAGGTCCAGGTATTCCAAATATGGTGATGTAACACATAAATCTGTTATCATTGCTTTTCCAATATTTTCTCTGGGCATACTCAATTTAACAAGAGAACGTATGGTGCCAAATATTTTAATATTGGGACTTTGTAGTTGTCCAAGGTCTATCTCTGTTAGGTTTCCTCTGTACAGGTCTGGAACCGGCCACCACATTTTGAGTTCATTATGAGCTAATTTTACGTGCTGCAGGGATCTCATATTTTGCAAAATGGTACTAATAAAATTAATTATTTTATTATGACTTAAATCCATATATCTCAAAATGTTCAGTTCTTTTAATGCCTGTAGGGGTATAGTTGTTAATTGATTTCCAGATAAATCAAGTGTCTGCAGTTGTAGTAAGCCATAAAATGTATCATTTGAAAGGTAACTAAACCCATGAGCCTTGAGTGTCAGTGATTCTAAAGCCGGTATCCATGAAAATGCTGGTCCATGTATCGTTTTCATGTTGTATGTTGAAAACGCACCTGTGCTGATCACTTGCAGGTCCTTGAGAGAAAAATTCCATTTTGCTAGAGATTTGAATGTTGTTTCAGTAAAAGTCTCAAATAAGTAATCATAGGTATACAAAGATAGCTGCTCCAGATTTGAGTCAAGATGTTGAAGCGCTTTAATTACAAAAGGATCTGCACTGGTCTGCAGATGAGATACCTCTTTAAATGGTCTAAACATGTTGATATGAAGATGCACATTTGGGAGCAAGAAGTGCAGTGTTAGACATTTTATCGGTAAGTTTGCAAAAGGCTGAAATATATCTATGACTGGATACGCTAGACGTGTCAGGTTGAATGTGAATTCAGAAAGTTTTGTCAAATTTGGGAAACCGATTTTATCAACTGTTACAGATAGGACATAGCCCATATGCATTACTTCAAGAGAATGTAATGGGGCTAACACTTGTGGTGCGCTGGATATAGGGAATGCAGTAGAAAGGTTAAGATGCTTCAAATTAGCTACATGATGGAAGATTCCTGCTGGCAGATGGAAGATTTCTGCTAGCAAACTCAGGTGAAAGTTTTGTGACAAATCAAGAGAGTGTAAGTTTGATAATCCTTGAAATGTGTTTGATGAAAGGCCATGTATGTTAGTACTGCTTAGATTAAGTATTCTTAGTGAGGATAGTCCATCAAAAACTCCATCTGTGATGTTTAATGAGTTTTCTATATCATCAATGATATCATTACTTAAATCTAGCTTTTGCAGCCATTTCAAGTTGAAGAATGCATTTGGACTGATACTAGTTATAATATTCCTGCTGAGATCTAGAAATTCAAGTGATGCAAAACTTGTAAAAGGTTGCCCAGTAATATTTTGCAGGAGATTGTCATGTAAATCCAACCTTGTCACAGACAACGATTTCTCAAACCATGGAATGTATGGTAGTTTCCTTCTACTGCAGTCCAATGTTGTCTTGTTGTAGACTTTACATCGCAAAGCTTCTTGTGGGTAATCATGTTGACAGGATACAGATGTGAAACATATTAGTAAACTCACCAGCAAGATTATGAGATTCATTTTGATGTGCGTTGATGACTATTTGGTAATAAGCTTGACTGCTACCAATTGACTCCTCTCCAATACTGCTGTAGATCTGTATTTGTTACCTTCACTAGAGATCGACAATTTTTTATGATAACATCCTAGCATCACAGCTTGTGAATAAATGCCAGTCCGTCATATAATAAACCCTATTTCAAATATAATCATTTATTATACATTACCTTTTATGAAGCTTTCAGTTTCAAGTAAATGCTCCACCCAAACATAATTAGTTCTGATTCTTTATCTTATGCATATAGAAACTCATAAATGTTTGATATAGATAAATATGGAGATACGGAATACAAAATTTATTGGGAAAAAGATTTTCTAATATATTTGAGACTTTCAACAAGTTTGCAGCATGTAAACAAGGTTGAATTGGATAATGAAATATGGTAAAACCTAGCCTACAAGCATATAGAATGGTTTTCATGAAAGCTAAATTAATCCAGACGCCATCCATCAAAAAACTTATAATAATATTATGTAGTATGAGCAAAATAATTACCGATATAAGCATCAACAAACAAGTGCTATTGTAAGACCAACCTATTGTATTGCCATATTTACGGCTGTCTCGTATTAACTTTTGCTTTTATCAAAAACACACTATATGCTTGTAGACAAAGTTTTACGCTAGCTCAAGATGGAAAAGCAGAAAGGGTCTTTATGTATACTTAATTTAGGATCAGAAATATAGGCCCTGATAAGTTTTTTTATTAGTATTTTTATTATGACTTGTGTGTGAGATAACAGGGAAACACAAATATTATTGGCTAAGTGTATGTACTAAACCAAGTTATCAACTTCCTCTTTCATCTGGAGAAATGGTCAAATAAAAGTTACATCAACACTCAACTTCATCATAATGATGTCACAACATAAAAATGTTTATGTGTAATTTATTTAAGTAACACAACTATTAGAGGTGGGTAGGAGGGAATTTGGTACAAAATTGGTATAGAAATTCCTCACATGCGACTCCAATACCATCTACGACAAGAATGTGTTTAACAATCAACTAAACTGTCAATGATGTGCCAACTGTGGGTCACATGACCCCAAAAGAAAGCCTGATAATAGGCAACCATACCCATCCAAATAAATGAGGTTTAGTTGTCATTTAGATGTTACTAATCTAGATTATATATAATTATTAAAAATACTTTTTAGTTTTTCATGTGAAGCTGTAGTATTTTCCTTGCAGTTTTTTTGGTTGACTACATACATTAAATGGATATTGTTACATTTTGGTGAATATTTTTCTGTCAGTTCAAGTTTGGAATCAATGCATTTGAAAAAAAAATCTCTTCTGCAGTTGACTTTTGATAGAAACATCTTTGCTTATATTTTGAGAGAAACTTTTTTTTTCTTTCTTTTTCAGCCCATGAAGAAAAACAAAAGAAGCTCAAAGCCTTGCGAAACAGGCAGGACCTGTTTCATGAAGAGGTTAGTAGAAACTGAAAATAAAATGTCTTGCACATTATTTATTCGTTTATAAAATGTTTTGTTTAAGAATATTAATTACTGTTAAAGCAAATATGAGTATTTGATATGAAACTATTGTAGAGAAGATAAATGGTTTTGATGGATTGTGTATTTATTGTTGCAACTTAATTAAATCTATTTTTCCTCTTTTCCATTGGAATTGTGATAGCTCATGTACAGTTTAAGGTTACCAAGAGAATTTCACATATTTGCTGTAACACTTGTCTAATTGAAGTCAACATCTTTATGTTATTCACCATAGTAACATCTTATAATATTATCATTCCCACAGGGTATGGTCAAGTTGGTACTGGCGACCATTGACAAACTAAGTGTATATAAAAGTGGGAGGGACTTTGCTGCAATCGCTGGGGACGAGGCTGGACAAGCTTGGGAAGATACACTCAATCATCTCTATATTCTACTTGGTAGGTATCATAGAATTTTTTTCAAATTAACTGTGAATGATCCTAGCACTTCAGAATAGGTGTAATGGTTCTCCAAAGTTGCCAAAATATTGTTATTATTTTTTGTTATCGGATCGGATATCGGCCAATATTACAACATCGATATCAGATATCGGATCGGTTGACAAATGCCTTTTTCGGTTGATCCCTACGCATTATATGCCTGTGTATTTATCGTGGAGCTGCAAGGTTTCTGATTGGTCCACCTTGACAAGGAATTATTTAAAATACTTATCGTGGAAAAGTCACAAAACTTAATTCTATGAAAATGCAGTTTTTATCCAGTGGATCCTGGCATTTAATTATTTTACTGTATTTTCCCCTTTTTCAGCTGCCATGATCAAAGATAATCACAACAATTGTGCGCTATTTGCCCAAGCTATACGACTGGACTGGCTAATACATAGATTGGAAAGCCAACAGGCCTCGGAAGGTAGGCACATGGATTAAGTTATATATATTTTGTATGGGTTAACCTTGTGGAAGTTATGAAAGAAGACAATATTCATTTAATCTGCATTGAATAATTGATGTGGTCTGCCATTTTATAAGGCCTGTCCAATGATTTATTTAAAGGTACACAATAATTTACATCTGCATCTGTGTGATATTTTAGCATATTTAATTGAGGTGGTAAGTGTGTAAATATTGTGCAGCAGGTAAACTCAACATTGGAAAACATTAAATTTACACCCAATTTTGTGAATGATTATCAGTAAAAGGTAAAAAAGTTGACATTTAGTGTAATGACATTGACAAGTCATGATAAAATTCAAATTGATCAATATACTGTAATATTTCGGTGAACAAAATTTTGTACTAATTTTTTTTAATCCAATGTCACTTGAAAATGCGCTACTATCTTGCATTGAAGCATTCACTGAAATAGTCTGTTACCAGAATGAAAAGAAATAAACATGTGTTGTATTAACAGATTACGAGTTGTTAATGTAAATTTAGACTGTATGGTTGTTTCTTGCCTTTCGGACTGGTGCTTAAATAGTCCAGGGTAGGTCCTTGTTTTGATGTGACAATTGAAGTCTGACTATTGTCAATTAAAGTTCACATAAAACTTTGAATTTATCATTATGTTGTTATCTTGATGTTTTGAACATGATTGCATTTACAGGTGTGTTGGAAGTCCTGCACTGTGTATTGGTCGGTAGTCCTGAAGCCTTGAATATCATCAAAGAACAGCATATCAAGTCAATGATATCACAGCTAGAAAAACATGGCAGAGATCCTAAGGTAAGTCATACATTTTATTTGAATTTTACACTCTTGTTCAAAATGGAGGTTGTGAAATCAAAATAAATATGTTTGGTGTGAATGTTTTATTCTGTGTATTGTTAAAGAACCATGGATAGTCACCAGTTCTGGAATTTTGATGTGTGTCCATGTACCGAAAAGTCAAGAGCCAGGGTTGAGTTAGTCTCCTTCCTTATGCAATTTTACGGTGAATAAGCCTGTTTTTCTTGCACAATGTTTTTGACATTCCTCATAATAATAATAGACACTTAGTATAGTGCATTATTAAGAAGGGCCTCAATGCACTTTACCACAAAATATACAAGCATAATAAAATTATTAAAAGAACCAACACACTTAAGAATACAGTCAGCAGGAGAGCAGATCAAGAGGAAAGACTGAAACTCAAATGTGATGATTTTGCAAAGCAAGCAAGCAAAAAGTACATGACAGTAGGAGGACTCATGACAGTATTATGTTCTGCAATTGCAGTGTGTTGCTTAAGTCTCTTCCTAAACTGTTTCTTTTTTGTCTTTATCACCACATGTGTGTTGAATGCATATAAACCTTGTGTAATAAGTACTGCCAACATGTATAAGAGATGCTTGATGATTTTCTGTATTTATGCACCCACCAGGTACTTGATGTGCTGTGTTCCTTATGTGTTGGTAATGGTGTGGCTGTTAGAGCAAACCAGAATCTCATATGTGAAAACCTGTTGCCGTCCAGAGATCTGCTGCTTCAGACAGCTGTACTTGATGATGTTATATGGTAAGATAAGAGAAATCAACTATAACCAGTATTATGCTTATATCAAATTATAACCAATTGATCAGAGATATTTGATGATGATTTTGGCATCTATACATCCAGTTGATCTTGTGACTACTATATTCACTATCAACAACCATATTTTTGTAAAATATTTAAATATGAGCAGAGGGACCGATGTGGCAACAAATATCATCAAGCATTCACTTTTGAGTATTTTGTCAACATTAACTATGTGTAAATCACATTAAATGTGACACAAACAATAGCCAAAAAATGTGATCACTTAAATAATAAAAAATTATGCAAATTTAAAATGATAAATCTGTTTGCAATTTAAAAAGAAAGAAAAAAGTATTAGTAACAGATCATCAGTTTGGCTAATATGTTACAAAGTTAATATTATCTAGCTATACCATTGAAACACGAAATGAAATCCTTGTAAGATTTGTATTTTCTTGTTTATTTTGCAAAAAAATGAGTTTCATTTAAAATTAACATAATCTTTTAATATATATCCTTTCTCCACAGTATGAGACCCAACATCTTTGTAGGTCTCAGTGAAGGTAACACAGCTGTCTACAAGAAATGGTACTATGAGGTAGCCATAGACAACATAGAAACAGTGACACCTAGCCCAATCCATTTGAGGTGTGGATGGGCTACAACCACTGGGTTCCGTCCATATCCAAGGTGTGGAGAAGGCCTTGGTAGTCAAGGTGTAGGGGATGATTTGTATTCCTATGGCTTTGATGGCATGAATTTATGGGCAGGTAAGCAACTAAGGCACCAATTTAAGGGGGCTAAGTCACATTGAGTGCAAATTGAGATAAATGGTAAAGAAGGTTTTAGTGACCATTCTCTTGGTCGGCCTGATGTCCCACAGGGGAAAAGGCCTTGAAAAACCAGTGTGCGCATGTGCAAGTCCCCTTCCTCGAGTTGGTTGCTATGTGTACGCTTGTGCAAAAGGGACAATATTCTCAGACTACATTATTTGACTATGAAACGTGCCAAGAGGGTGTAGATAACCCAGATATAGCAGTAGCTGACACACGCTCCATTTTCATGATTTAACCCCCTTTGGGGATATGGATGAATTCACAATTTTCAGAAGAACTTCATCTACCCTCCTGCAATTTCTTAAGTTTATTTATTTGAGCATTTTGTGTAAGCCCATTTGTACATGTGTAGGCCACTGGTTCAAATCTAATTGCCTTATGAGAATGATGACATATTGTTTATTGATCAATCCAAATAACACAAGGTAAATTTTTTGGAATGCATCTTATACTTACAATTAATTTGAAATATTGTACATGAAGTTAATTACATGATATTTTACCTAACACCATCTGGCATTGCTTTTCATCAGGTGGCATGTCCAAACCAGCTTTCTGGGCTGGTAGTCGACTCCTCTCCAAAGGCGACATAGTAGGTGTCTGCTTTGATCTGAGTATCCCTAGGATCCTATTCCATGTGAATGGCAACCCAGTCAAGGCTGCATTTGAAGGCTTTAATCTGGAAGGCATGTTCTTTCCTGTCATCAGTATGTCAGCAGCAGTCAGGTGAGTAAAAAGCATCAACCTTTATGCAAGTTTGCTAAATTTGATCAAGTTAAAAAGTTATATTTCTAGTTAAGTGTGATTTTTTTATTATTATTCCTGTCCATTAAAAACAATGGTTAAGATAATTTTCACCCTGAGTTACTGCATCATGCTACATTATAACTTTCTTCCTTTTGAGAGTGTGTAATTCAAAAAGAAGTATCAACTTCTGTGCAAGTTTACTGAGCGTGCAATTTGTTCACCCATATGGGTAGCTGTGAAAGTCAAAAAGTGTAATTTGTAATCCCAACTGTGATTTTTGGATTCAAAAATTGTAACTTGTAGTCCCAACTGCGATTTTGGATTCTTCCTGTCCATAGAAATGAATGATTATAGACAATTTTCACACTCAGTTACTGCAACTTATCCCACTTTCTTAGGACAAATATGCTCTTTATTTACCAAGGCTTGAGCAGTTTTGCTCCCTTGAGGGAATGTACAAATCTAAGCTTTTTGTATGTAATTTGCACTGTGAACCATTGAATTGAGTGGCACATTAGAAAGTGTTCTGGTATAAAATAAACATTTCTTTTGAAAGTATATATATATCATTGCTAGGCAATAGATTCTTTAAAAAAAATAAAGATAAGAGAAAAAAAATCCTCTCTCGGAAATAGAACAAAATAAAAAAGAGTCACATAGTCCTCTTGAAGTTATTCTACTCATTTGTAAGTTAAAAATTAAGATCACTTAACATCTTTGTATCTTTCTCTCTCACATAATTAATAGCTGCCGGTTCGTTCTTGGCGGTAAACAGGGACGCTTCAAGTTCACTGCCCCTAAAGGATTCGCACCTGTGTATGAGTCTCTGATGCCAAAGGATGAGCTGAGGATAGAACCAGTGTTTGCATTTGGCAACCTTGAGGAAGGAATAGTATCTGGTCCCATGTCATCTAGGGATCATGCTAATTACCTGCCTGCTCCTGTAGATACTAGTAATGTAAGTATCACCCAAATTGCATTATACTGACAACAATTACTATCTGTTCCAATTCCAGTGATATTTCCTGTCTATTGGGTAGGATTAGACCAGGATTTATTGGAGGGGCATGACAACCAGCACTACAGCCCTGTTAATGTTATATTGATTTTTTTTAAAAAGTAAAATGCAAAAACCTATTACAATACATCCAACCGTCCAGGGGAATAAATGAGATGTCAATGGAGCTGGAACAGATAATAGTAGATAAGGTTTAGATATTTTTTCAAAAGATTTATTTTGTATGTAAAGCATAATAACTTGTGTAAAGTTAGGCAGAAATATTAAAAAACAAAACCTAGTTCACATCAGATATTCCAGCAATCAAATTCCCCATGGTCCATGATTGGCTAGCATAGCATAACTAGGACGATGCCTTCTTTAGTTAGCTATGCTAACCAACCACAGGGAGTTTGTTGTTTGATTGATGACAGAGTGGTAAGATGCAAACTAGTTTTTTTCCTTCTTCAATTATAGGTAGAGAATATAGGTCTTGATTGTTCACTGGGAATGATTCAACCAGGAAAATGGGGTGTACATACGCTGTTCTTGCACTAACATGATGATATGCTATCATGATTTACTTATTTGTGTATTTTGTAATGTAGGTGGTGCTACCTGGTTACATAGAGATGTTGAGAGACAAGCTGGCTGAGAATATACATGAGCTATGGTGTATGAACAAGATTGAAATGGGATGGACGTGGGGACCTGTAAGTACATTCATTATGTTCTTTATGACATTTTACTAGAATTTTGTCAAATACTAATCCAATTATAGTAATTTGATGAGAACTTGCGATGGATTACCCAATTGATGACCTGATTATTTGTAGTGACAGGCCACTATGTAAGGTAGAAAACAGAAAGAAAATTTGGACTTACTCACCTCTAATCTAGCTCAAGCTGTAAAGTATCATACTCTGGTTCTTCTGTGTGTTTGTGTTAAATGTACCAGGGGTGCATAAAAATGGTTTTAAAACATTCTGCCGTCGTGAAAGTTCAAAATAGTATGTTATAAATCAAAAACATCTATGTATGTTTATTCCTGGCAGATACGAGATGACAACAAGAAGATGCATCCATGTCTGACTTTCTTCAACAGTATGTCAGAAGAAGAGAAGAATTTTGACATCACTATGGCCTATGAAACACTCAGGTATGCTAGCATACTAATGCAAGGATTACAAGTCTTCCCCTTCCTCTCTACAAATGACCATTATGTTCAAAAATGTGAAAATCACACAATCTGAAATATACACCTTGAAAGAATTTACTTTCTAGTTAATAAATGTCAGTGGTGTGATGAGTTTTCATTATTAATTAATCTTAGGTTGATGCTTCTAAACATGGTGGGGGCTTACATCAAATTATTTTATGAAATTATCATTAAATCAAATCAAATTAAATCAAATTCTTTGTTAGTATCTGTCTCTGTTTGTATCTCTGTCTGTATCTTTCATTCTCAGGTTATATTTCTTCTTTCTATACAATAGATCTTTGTAATGTTTGATCATATATACATTGAAAGATAATATATCACAAGCCTTTTGTGTCTTTCATGTTTCATATACAGGACATTGATTGCTCTTGGATATCACATCAGCATTGATGAGGAAGCTTCAAAGGCTACCCTCAAGAGACTTCGTCTTCCAATGAAGTAAGTAACGGGAAAATATTCTATTACCAAATTGATAATTCATTGTGCAATCAAATAAGATTTTGTATGTATAAAAACACAAAGTGTACGGGCCAGTAGTATGTTTGACATTTTACATGCATTTTGCTGCTGGTTTATGTCAAATGTTTTCTGCATTCTACTGAACTGTAGCATGCATGCATACATTTTACATGCACCTGTTGAAAAGTACACCTTTGTCATAGTTTGTATGGTAAAATTTACAGTTTACAAACATGTGTTATGTATCTGTGTCTTCATACAGCTATGTAATGTCCAATGGCTACAAACCAGCTCCATATAACCTATCAACTGTGACCCTTAACCCCAAGATGGAGAGACTTGTAGAACAACTGGCTGAAAATGCACACAGTGTGTGGGCTAAAGATAGGATCAAACAAGGATGGACATATGGCCTGTCAGAGGTAGGTTTCGATTGAAAACAAAATCTGGAGAGCAGGATGAGCTGTCTTCATGAGCTGAAGAATCAAATATCTTTGTTTTGTGATTTGTAGTCTTTGTTTCCTTTCAATAATATGCTTTTCATTTTACCTTGCAATATACTATCAGTATATCACTTCAAATGATATGTTTTCATACATTCCTATTCAGGATGGGACAACAAAGCGAAATCCTCAGTTGGTTCCCTACTCACAGTTGGAAGACACTTCCAAGAAACTGAATCGTGATACTGCCAGTGAAACAATCAGAACTATTCTAGGATTTGGGTATTCCTTAGAAGCACCACCAGAAGCACAGGATGGTGCTTACAGAGGTAGGTTTATCAGTCGTAACCCAATCTTTTCCCACCTGTTGATATACACACATATTGGGTGAAACAATCGGAACCATTCTAGGATTTGGGTATTGCTTAGAGAGCACAGGATTGTACATACAGAGGTAGGTTGACATCCAAAGAGGTTAGATAAAGAAAGTCCAGGGACTCTATACAGCCTCATGTGTAATGTTATTTGAAACCCGCTGTATTGGATTGTCATGCTGGGGACAAAAACAGTACTAGCACTTTTCTCTGGAAAGGCCCAAAATCTCATGATTATTCAATCGGCCAATCATATTTCCACACTTGCATGCTCGGCATGCAAATATTATGAAAAAAGTTATGACAGGACTTTTGGGTGAATGGTAAAGGTTGAAAGGAAAGGTTAGACGACAGGTGTATGCTATGTAAAGCTCCTGTGTCATGATTGCAAAGTTGTGTGTTCAAAGATTGTAAGTGCATAGTGATAATAAGTGCTGAATAGAACTGTCCCCATTGCCATAGAGCTAGAGTTGGTTTCAATATTGTTTTTTCCATTTACTATCTTGTAACATTCCATCTAAATATGAAAATACAGAAATGTATACTTATATTTTTGTTCTAATTTTGATGCAATCAGGTCTTGCCAGAGAACTGTCTGAAACAAAGCAACACACCAGAACTTTCAGAGCTGAGAAGTCCTATGCTGTAACCGAAGGCAAATGGTAGGTTGAGCAAATGTTACTTCAAGCGATATGGTCAATTTCAACCACAAAACAATACATCAAATTTTATGAAACTAGCATTATTTGTGTGTGCATTTATGTCAAAGTAAGGCTAAAAAATGAATATGAATTTGTTTTTCATAACAGGTACTTTGAAGTGGAAGTGTTTACGGCTGGGTCCATCAGAGTTGGCTGGTCTAGACCATACATTGAAGCTTCAATGGAGCTGGGCACTGATGGCAAGGCTTATCTCTTTGATGGATTCTTGGTAAGATTATGAACAGATAGTTGATGAAATTCACATGAGTTCCTTGTTGCAGATAAACATACTTGAAACGTTTGTGAAGTGGTCTTGATTGCATGATTTGAGACTCAACTAGTTAACAAGCAGTGACACCATCGGTACATTGGGTGAAAAACCTAAGGGTCCTATGTACTTCCTGAAATCAACTGGGGATATACCAAACCACTGCAACACCACAAAATGCAAAATACATATCAAGTACCGCACCCATTTGGAAATCCACTTCAACCTGTATAAAACGACACAGCTTTCTGATTTATTTTTGTAAGAAGTATTATACAAGTATGTAGCAGTTTCTTAGGCTGAGCCACCGTTTAGTGACTTTTGTAATAATTACAAATGATCAATAAACTGCACTTTCTCAATGCTATTTACTGAGTAATAGCGCTTTTTTCACTAATCTTGAAAGAATTGTCTTCTATTATAGGCTCGCAAGTGGCACCATGGAGCAGAGAATTTTGGACGTACCTGGAGTCATAATGATGTTGTTGGCTGCATGTTGAATCTTGCTGATAGAACTGTGAGCTTTACACTCAATGGTGAATTCTTGACTGATGCACTGGGATCGGAAACAGCATTCAGGGATATTGACATTGGAGACGGTAAGCCTTAATTTGGAACTACTCAGAAAATAAATCATTCCAAGTGGTATGTAGGGAATCTCTGTCATGTTTCATTTGTGAGTTAAGGTTACTTGGTACAATAATAAAATGACATGATCACAAAATATTTTTTTCTCTAGTTGAGTAAGAAAAAACTTGAACCTGGTTCCTTTTGGACTGGAACAGCAGCTGTTCTGAACATCCATAGGTCACAGGTTACAATTCTGATCAAAGTTAATTTGTATTTCCTTGGCCACGATCATGTTTGATGTCTGAGATATACAATTCAACTTTACATACTTATTCAAGTTCAACCATAAGCTACCATGATATTGAGTAGGGTAGATAAAAAGGTATGTTGTCATAGGATTTCTTAGTTTTATATGTTTGTTTTATTGTTTAGGTTTTGTGCCTGCCATCACATTAGCAAGTGGGGAGGAGGGACAACTGTGTTTTGGTCAGGTAAGGCTTACACATTGAGACATGTTTCTTGTTAAACTGATGTGACTGATAATAAAAAATGTAAGGCTTATGCAAAGAAAAAGATAAAAACCTTGAAATGATTTTTTGTCCATAATACAGTAAAATTTTGGGCTAATCCAAAAGGTGTGTTTTGAAATCGAAATGAATAAGGATACAAAGCTTTTCACCTTCTAATATGTTTATTTATTAATCATTTGTTTGTAGGATTTAAGCCAACTCAAGTACTTCACCGTCTGTGGACTTCAAGAAGGTTATGAGCCATTCTGTGTGTAAGTTTATACCCAGATAATATATCCATGGTTTCCACTAATATCCTAATATTACCAGTGGCGGGCGCCATCGGGGGCATGGGGGGGCAAATCCCCCAGTCAGAACTCTTGCCCCCCCTGTTGCAAAAAAAAAAAAAAACCCAAAATTACGAAAATTTCCACTTTTTACGGTAATTTTGCGCAAACTTTGTTGATTTTGCCCCCCTGAAATTCACTTTGCCCCCTAATGCCCCTCCGAAAAAAAAAAAATTCCTGGCGCCGCCACTGAATATTACTACATTGGACAATAATTCCTGTATGGTCTTTGTATCAATACATGCATTCACATAATTACTCAAAATAAGTAGCTTTAGCTATGAGTCCAAGAATGTGAGAAAGAACTGGACTTTTGTATGTTTTTGGTTGCTAGTTTCAGCCATATTGAATTGTTACTCTGGGAACCAATAATTGTTAACATGCTCTGTAATTGACTGAGACAGGTGTTCAATTTACTGTGGCATAACAGCATCAACTTTGATATTACACATTGAAAAGTCTTGATGAAAACTAAAATCTAACACAACTGCAACATCAAAAGAACCATATTGATTCTCCCATGGGGCACTCTATTTTTTTGTGTGTAGGTATGTGCCACACAGATTCTGGAAGGCATGGTATTAAGAACAGGTTTATTTTAATATAAAAAAACAGGCTCCTCAGAGCTGAAATTTGGCCAAATTCAGTGAAAAAAGAGCCTAGAAATGTTTGAAAAGTGCAAATCGGAGAGCATCCGAACTGTAGTTATCTGAAAACAGGTGTCTTACGAGCCTGAAAAGGGAGTTGTTGCTGCGGCACATATCCATACCTACCAACAATGGCAATGCCCCTTGACCAGGGTACGGCACATACCTATACCTACCAACAATGGCAATGCCCCCTCGTCCTGGGTTATTCTACATGATGACACATAATGTATATAATGTAGATTTTATGTAGCTTTTATTTCTGTTATGACTCTGCACTCCTTTTAAAATCAAGAAAACAGCTGTACAGTAAACAATTGAATGCCCCCTTGATCCCATTTTCTACCATTTTTACATGCCTTCCGATATCAGACGGAATTTGTTCGTTTCTCGGTATGTGCTGCCTGTTGGATGCACACAACCAAATGTTTTAGCTTTCATTGTCTGTCAATCAATATAATTATCAGTTTGTTTTCTTTAAATTGCATGTAACACTTAGTTAGAAATAATCCAAAGAGATTAAAGCCAAAGAGTGACGACTCCAAATTGTCCTGTGTGTAATGCTGTGGTGAATTATAGTGCAAATAGTGGATCTCACTCCAGCATTTTTCAGGAAGAGCCCCAAATCAAACAATAATTTTCATCTTTAAGCTTGCGCGTTATGAATATTAGTGCATTCAGTGCATAGCATGCATTTTTGGCTTGATACATTACACAAACATGCAAACAACAATAATCTGAATCAAAGTTTGCTGGGCGTATAATAAAATTATCCAGGAGGTGCACTATTTGCCCTCCATGAGGGGCACGCAAACATGGCCAAGTCAGGACTCTTTGGTTTTACCTCATTAAAATAATCAAAAACTCTCCACCATGACTTATAAATGCTTGCACCAGCTAAAGTTTGTTTGTATGTACTTGTCTGTTTCCTTTGATTGGAAGTTAGACTGGAATGTTTAGAATTTTCCAGATGTTTCTTGTCACCCTGTATTTGGTTCAAAAATAGTGATAGAATCATGATGGATTTGAATAGTTTGCCATTCATTTCATGGTTTGAAAAAAGTAAAGCATGGGGAAGGAAGCTTACTATCCACTCTGGAATGATACAAAACTGTATAAATTTATATCTATTATAAGACAATAATTTGCAAAATTTGCAAAATACAGTATTAGGTTTTAGTCCATAGTCATACTAGGCTTTGTCTACGGACTAGGTGTAGAGATGGTCACGGATGACAACTTATCCAAGAGTAAATTCAAGCAAAATCTGAATTTGCATTTATATTTGCTGACTTGCGACTTTCTGTTTTTGAGAGTAGTGAGCTGATTATCTTACAGTTGCAAGATTTTTTTCTGTCACAATTTGTAATATGCCATTTGATTGAATGTTACATTATATGAATGATAATGAGATTTGTTGATGAACATTATTTTGCTTGACTGCCTGATCATTGGCATTTAAAACCATTCTATATAAAAAGCAATATGGAAAGGCATGAATATGGTTGGATTTATGATGAAGTTCAGAAGGAAATTTAATAGAAGTCATTGTATGCCCTTTGTTTTGTCTACACAGTCAGACACTTCTGACAACACTCAAGGTACTCAGTACGTTTCACATACATTTTGACATGCTCACTATTTCAGTATTCAACACTGTACTGCTTTGCTAGCTCCTTCGCCAAATGTTTCTTTTGTCCTGAATTGTTTTGCATATACCATGTTTACTGTCTCTCAGAACATGGTAAATAATAATTGTCTCCTTGAAATAAAGTGTCCCAGATGTACACTTTGATAAATCTGGATATTCCAGAGTATACCATGGCACCCCGCAGGTACCCTCTGGGTACTCTGGTGGAACCTCATGAGTACTGCACAGGTTACTCATTGTTAGTTATTTGTTTAGAGGCTTCTGTCTGTGTATTGTCTCTTAGCTACACGCTGGTAAGTACTGACTGCATATGCACGATGTGTAGACTTTAGTTTAAACATGTGGCTTGATTTACACCATCCCTGTCCTCCTCATTTAGCAAATTACATAATGGTTTGTAAAACATGCAATAGATGATAATTGTATCACTTCATATTAGAGGGTGTATAGATGATAACCGTATCACTGCATAGACTGTATAGTATAGATATATCAAATACATAATAAAGTTTGTATGGCGAGTATGGTGGCAGAATGGGTAAATGTTGTGACTCATCATGAGGTAGCTTGTGGTCATGGGTTCGAATCCCTGCAGCGCCAACATATTGTGCACTTAGGCAAGGCACTTCACCTCACATGCCTCACCCCACCCAGGTGTAATGAGGAACTGCTAGGGGATAATTACAATGTTTAGTGCTAATAGAGCTGTGCTATCATCACATCCTTATTGAAGCCAAGTGGTTCTGATGTTTCTTGATGACAGCAGAATAAATGGTTGTGAAGTGTGCTGGTACTATGGTGAAGTGCACATTTAATCACAAACATTTATTGATTGATTGATTCTTTCGTTCAATGGTCAATTAGGTACCAGAGCCAAATTTGTTTGATCTTTGGATCGACCATCGATACCAAGTCGATGCTTGCTATGAACTATCCACGAATTCATCAGAATTAATGAAAAATTTGTATTGGTCAATATCATTATGTGCCACAGAATTAGAGAAGGAGAAGCGGGACTCGACTGCCATCTTGATACAGGCGTGGATAAAAATTTAGGGGTATTCGGTTTCTCTCGGAATGCGCTCGAGGCAGTCATTGTCATGCAAGAGCAACATGGATCATTTGAGAGATGCACTTGATGCGACCTGCAGGCGATACCAAGACGCTAAAGATGAGATGCAGAATTGTTTGCGTTCGTCTCTGCGCAACGATGACAAGGACCCGAATACCCCTAATTTTCTCCCCATAGCTGACGGCGCACTTGTATGTGGCGGTATAGGGATCTCCTTCTCTAATTCTGTGTTATGTGCAAAGATTCATATTTAATAATGGTCAATTAATTGATTTCATACATAGTAAGGTTCAACCAAGCATCAATGGTCGATTGGAAGATCAAACTAATTTGGTTCTATTGCCGTAATATGAATTGTCATTAAGAATCAACCAAAAAAATATTGCCCTTATGCCTTTTGGAATGTTATAGCCAATTTATGCCTCACAATTTTTTTCTCAAAATGACGTGTTCCCAGGTAATGATTCACTTAGTGCAAAAAATATGAAAGCACTTACAATGAACTTGCAGTCAGCCGATAGAAACTGCTTTTAGCCAGTAAATAGTGATGATACAGATACTACTCCAAGTCAGGTTAAAATTATTCTTGTTTTGTTTGATCATTCTTTCTACATTGTATTAACATTTTGAGAAACTATGACTGCAAAGAAAGAATTATTTTCTCCAAGCTTGTTAAAAAATGTATCCAACTATATAATATTATGCTGCATTCAATGATGTGCCCACTAGTAAGAGTCAGTTAATGGGCTATTCTAGTTGCAATCCATATGCCCCCTATGAAATACATGACCTTAATTATGGGGTTACCTGAATGAGTGACTCCATTTGAAATCTACACCCCTTGTGTGGAAGATTAAGTTCATGTCTTCCATAGAGGGTGTATGGATTTCAACTGGAATACCCCAGTGCTCACAATTTATTAAATTTACCTCACCTTTTTTGGAGTATCTTGTTTATAAAAATGAGAGTCAATGTGATCTGCTCAGTCCAATGTTGACCAAATCAATTGGATAAACAAAAAAAGATACGATAACAGTATTAACAAATACAAACATTTTTATTTACTGCATATTACTTATGCAGAGTGGAACTTCTGTGCAACATTTTAAAGTGTTTCTTAAACTACTTTAATATCACAACTGTTTTCATGGGTCATCAGTACAAATTGGCAGTTTATTTTGCCAGACTGCCAAAACAGTTGTTTTATGAATGTGAATTCAAGTGGTTGCAGACATATTTGACATTAGCCCGAGTGAATTAGAATGGGTCGTATATTTGTGAAACACTAAGCCGTTGGGCTATTTCAGTTGAAATCCATGCACCCATTCAGGTAACACCATTTGAAATTCTCACCCCCTGTGTGGAAGATTGAGGACATGACATCCATAAGGGGCGGGGGTATGGATTTCAACTGGAATAGCTTATTAGTAAGGCCAAAAAAGGTTTGTCTCAGATGAAAATGGAAATATAGCAAAGCGGTATGCAATTTTTAAAAATTTTAATTTTTACTAATCAGGTTTTAAGATATGCATAAATTCTTACGTTTTTGGTTTGATTTGACTTTTTTCTGGTTGGCCCAATTTTTTTACTTTTTCCCTACCAACCAATGTTCTTAGAACATGGACAAAAAACCTTATGTGTTAATATTCAAATTTTAAAAGCTGCACATGCAGTTGTCTGAGACAAAACTTTTTTTTTTTTGCTTTATCAGCATTGAACAAATCACACGCTTACACTAATCATACTTATTGCAATGCTGTGAGCACTCACTTAAGTAAAGTTAAGTGCAGTACAATATATCAGAGGCATTATTCTGCAAATGTACTTGATTTATTTATGATTTAAATTGATGAAATTTGGTAGCCGATGAGTTTGATGTTATTTGTTTATATTGTTGGTTTCTATAGCAACATGAAGAAAGCCATGCCAATGTGGTACAGCAAGAGTCAGCCTGTGTTTACGTCAGTTAATGATGATCATGAGAGAATTGAAGTTGAAAGAATACCGGCAGGGTGAGTCAACTTATACTCTTTATCCAAATACTTTGGCACTTCCAGTAAGAATTTCATTTGAATAAAGGCAGCATCATCATTTTATTTCATTCAAATCAAACAAATGATAAAAAGACACCAAATATGAATGAGGAGGCCAAGAGGCCTGAAGCGAGCCCCTTTACACTGACCTAAGTTACAACATGCAATTACACAAACTTACTAATTAAAAGAAAAAAGAAAAGAAGAGAAGAATGTACAAAGAAAGAAACATTTTAATAAATAGACATTTCACAGTTCACACAAGAAATTGAACTTCACTCTTGATTGGTTGGTATTTTGGATATCTTTTCATTGGTTTGATCAATATTTTCACCCTGAACACATTTTGCCTTTTGAAATACAATCACATAGTGCTGTGTTCATTCAAGTTCAGAATTTTTAATTTTTGAAAAAAAAATTTTCTAAAAATAATTCAATTTCTAAAAATTCTTAATATATAAAATTCTTACCATAGGGAAAAAAGATATGGGAGCAGAGAGATAGCGAGAATGTGATAAAATTTGGATATAGAGAGATGAGGAGGCAGAATGAGATAAAAAAATACACCTACAAAAAAGAGATGAAAAACAGGTGAAAATATGACGCACTAATTTTGATAAACTATCTCTTTTGTGTACAAGTAACCGTAAGTTGAAACCATCTCAAAATTATTTTGCAGAATTGAAGGACCTCCATGCATGAAAGTCTCCCTGAAGAATTTTGGCACCTTGGACAACCATCCCAGCGAATACATGCGCCTTAGTATGCCAGTGGAATGCAAAGATTTTACAGCCAAGTAAGTTTCATGACTTTAGTTGATTGACTTAAACCAAATAATGTATAGGAAACATCAGAGGAGACAATTATTTGTTACTGTTTTGGAGATTGGGAGACTACTGCGGGTAACTGAAGATATGGGATTATCTCCTTTATCTGGATTTTAACAACTTCTAAACAAAAAGGTGATATTTCTCTAAAAATTGCACTTTTTGCACTCTTTTCCAAGGCAGTAAAACTGTTTTATTATTTACCCTTCATTTCAAATTGCAGGTTGAATTTTGTTAGTCATGTACAGTGATTCCTTATATATTTTTAGCTCTTTGAATCTGTAGAATTACAAGAAAATTTTGATTTTAGGTTATGACTGAATATGATTTTGTTGTAGTGCAAATGACAAAAATTATTGTATGCGCCTTTTAATTGATCAGGCCAGCACTGCATTAATGCATGCATGTCACACAGTAATACTAATTCAAGTCTGTGCATTTATAAAATATTGATACATAAAGCACACTTATCAAAGATCCCCTGCTATTGGTTCATTGCCTCATGAATATGAATACTATTTATGAATTAAGGTTTGATACTATTTTAAAGTGTTGCGATTTGGTAGTTCACAGCATCTTGCGAATGGTAGTCAGCTTTGGCAAAAATTGCATTGCTCATTTCATAGCGAGTGTGTAGAAGAATTCAAATATCACAGATATACTTTTGTAGGTCCTGTGGTTCTTGAGTTATGTTGTAGGAGGGCTGAAACACCTGCAACACTTATATAAACATACATAACTCATTAACAATGATAAATCAAGCAATGTTTGAAAGTATATGGTTTGTAGAATGAACTTTTGCAAAACATCAAAGTGTTATTTTTCAATAATATATTGATTTATATAATGAAAATCAATATTTTTTGGCTGCTTCGACCAACAATACCTTGTCTACCCTTAAGAATCAATTATTACTAGAATGTTAAAATGTTATTCTTGTTGTACTTCCAGTGGTGATATTGTTATTTCTATCCCTGTTCCTGTGTTACCTCGTGACAAACGTGGCTGGATGAACCAACACAGTGCCAGTATGGAACTCAGTGAAACAGACTCAAATGATGGAAGTAGAAGAGGTATAGTCAAATAAGGAATCTTTACATCTCTCAGAAACACATCTGTAGTGTGGTACTAACATTTGTGACTTAATCTGTTGCAACTAGGTCAAAGGTCAAAGGAAGCCATTTTCAAAATAATTATTATTATCCTTAATTTGCACAGTACCCAAGTGTGGTATTGCTCCCACAGAGCATATTTGGTTGAGAGCTACAAGCTTTTATAATGCCAATTTTATTTTTGTATATATTTTAGTGTATCTTCCTCCCTGTTTTCCCATTTCACAATTGCTATCTTTGGCCTGATTGGATCAGATATCATGTCACATTTTAGTTTTCAATAACCACTCTAGTATTATTAAAGTGTTTTTAATTATCTACATTGTTAGACTTAATATGCATGAAGCCAGTTCATTGTGTGAGTACAATAAAGACACATCTGTAGGTATGAACACATCAGGATTAGCTCGTGTTTCTGAACAGAGCTGTTTATGTTGTTGTATACTGGTGGCTCTTAAAAGTGTTATTCAAATAAATGACAAACAAAGCTTGGATATAGAATTGCTGATTGGATAGTTTAATACCTATATACCTTTTGAAAACTGTTGTATTATGAATTCAGTTGGATAAGCCCATCCAACAAATTTTTCGGTTTCTTGATCATATATATGTAATATTGATCAACACAAACTGCCGCTAAACGGCATTTGATATGTATCTTTATTGCACTCACCTTTCAAGTTTGATCTTTTCAATAGCAACCATTTAGTAGGTGTACCAGATATGAAATTATTGGAAAATGAAATGACCTGTTTCATTACCGTAATACTTGAAAACAGTACATAATATGGCCATTCAGAGCCTCTGTAATACTTGAGGTCTTGGTAGGATTGGAATTCAAATGCTGTAAAAGTGGACTTTTTTGTGTGCTTGTGAGCTTCAACGATTTTGAGCTGCTTCACTTGTTTTTAATTTCCATTGTTAAGCTTCCTTACACATGGCCTATACACAAAGGAATATATTGACCGTGTGGAGCACAAACGGGTTAACTGCTAAAGCTGATTACAGCATAAAGAGGTTAACTGCTTAGGTCAAACCGTTGATAGGAGTACACTGTCACTTTTGGGTTTTACAATTGACCTTTTCGGTAAATCCCATAAGCCTTTGCGAGTACACCTGGAATGTCGTCATTTGACGTCAGTACGCGTCACGCCGATGCGCACATCGTTTAGCGAACATTGTTACTGCACATTGCAAGTCGGTGTGATGTCAAATGACAACATCTCAGGTGTACTCGCTTATGGGATTTACCGAAAAGGTTAATAAGATATGAGCTGTGTTTTATTCCATGAATATGCACAGTAATAATCAGAGGGTGTATGACAGGGGTGGCATATCAGATTCTGAGTAGCCGCTCAGACTGCAAAAAGCATGAAAATAAATTGATCTCAAAATGTCCACTTTTACAGTACATCAGCATTGATTGACAAGTTGCTATTTGCTATTGCTACTTTCAAATTCAACTGCTGATTGAATGCTATCAAGAACCGTAGCAGGTGCATGCCCAGGGGTGGCTTTGGGGGATTAATTAGCCCCCAAGGTTGATGCCAAAAATCATCCTTTTTGGGGCACATTGTAGCCACACAGCTCCCAGGGTATGATCCCAGCCGACCAGGTTGATGGTTTCTGGGCACGCTCCTGTTTAGAATAAATGTTAAAAAAATGATTATAATGCTGTAATCATGGGGAACATTTTCCTGACATTCATTTCATGTTTAAATATTTAGATATTTTCTTTCATATCATGTATAATTAGAGTAATAATAAAAACACATTCATAAAACCACTTATTTCTTACTAATATGCACGACACCCCTTTCTCAAACTAACTCCTCACCCTGTTTTTTACCCCCTTGCCCCCTGGTGTGTTCTTTTATACCCTCACAGTGACTAACGGCTACCCTAGCAGCACAGTTGAAAGTGACTCCGACTTTGATAGTGTGTCACCTCCACAACAGAGTAGTCGACGAGCTCGACGACGAGGACTCTTGCAAAGTATGCAGTTTTGTTTTGTTTTGTTACACTTCACATGCGTGTTTAAGTATATTCATTAATATTGATATTTAAAAATTTCAAACTTTAGCTTTAGTACAATCTAATAAAACATTAGTCATAGTTTATCACACTAAACCTATAGTTTCATTTTCTGTAATTCTTTTAACCAATTTCAAGCACAAAATAAAATACTATGGTATAAGTACATGCACAAAGGGTATCTATTTTTCATAACAAAGAATTGGGTTTGAAGATGGCTCAGTGGATGCGAGTAGAAAGCTACCCACAGGTGAACTTATTTTATAGCTGTGTGAAGCAGAAGAGTCGCTAATCATAACCAGTTTTGCTCAAAAACCAGTAAGGTCTTATAAATGGTTTCTTTCCTAGATGTAAAACATGTTTGTTGTGAGTGGCCTCTATGTCAGACTGGTATTTCGTGTGAAAATTCATTTCCCAGCCAACTTTGCTTCGGCAATGAGCATGGTAAAGAAATAAGTAAGAGGCTGCAACAAAAATAACTTTTTGCATGTGTAATGAGCACAACTTAGCCTATATAAAGAGACAAAAATGCATGTTAAATATGCAAAAACACATATATAAGAGGCAAAAAATGCATGCTAAAATAGCAAAGAAAATATGAGGCTTAAAAAACATTTTGCATACAAAGCAAAATAATTTTATTAGAAGCTACAGTGAATCGTGCATTTATTGCATAATTATAGTTCTTGTTCTTGTTATGCCAAATAGCAGTAGACAATCACCTGTAAATCATTAAACTTCTTATTGTTCAATACAGTCCAACTCCCTTATCTGGATATCTTTGTTACATATTTTACTGTTATCCAGCTGTACATAAAACAAATATTGACTGCCCTTTAGTTGGTGAATGGTCAAAAAGATTGTTCCTCATGATCTCAAAACCGTAATATTGTCCCTCAGCTTTGCTTCAGGAAAATAGTACGGTTTAGAGATTGAAGCAATAATTGACCATTCACCTCTTGGACAGTCAAAATTTGTATATTATGCACAGGCACAAATCGACAAGCCAGGGTACACTTAAAAGAATTTGCTGACCATTGTGACCCAAGATTTACCATATAAACCATTTAGAACCATCAGGGATTTGCAGCTATAGATGTACACCCTTACCATACAGTTTGAGTATACCACAATTAACCACCACAGCCAGGATAAGCTCATTCAATTTAAAATTTATAATTACTTAGCTAAATTACTTCGCTCAACTAATAAGCAATGCATGGTATACCAAATTCTGGGTCATGTGGTCAGTAATTCCTGCAATATGCAATGATATTGATAACTAAGTTTCTGTAAACCTAGATTTCATATCACCTCACAACCCCTTAATACCAATCAATTTGGTAATTAAAAGAACTTGCACAACCCCTTAATACATGTACCAAACAATTTGGTGATTAAAAGAACTTGAACAAACACTGCTGTTTGGAATTGGTTGATTTTGTTAGTTTGTGAATAATATTGTTGTTTTCACCAGAAAATTGCAAAGCATGAGCAAATCATATATCATTCACCACAAGTGCACTCCTGGGATAATCACTAGTTTTAGGATGTAATTTCATGAAACAGAAATGGTCAATAGCTAGGATGGTAATGGTAGCATTACACTGCAATTTATTACGATTTGAAAGGATTGAATTTTTGCTACTTGGGTGATTTGACTAAATGTTGCTATTTTATTCACAGTGCCTGATGTGGTTGAGTTAATTATTGAAGGTAACATCCATTTTGTGTACAAAGCAGTATTGTTTTTTAAATATTTTGATGGATTCATATATCTCTTATAGCACCTCTTGATTCTCTGTTCATTTGTATATTTATACATTTGGGAAATTTCTTCTCTATGTCTTCTGTTCTCATGATGGTGTTGGTGGTGATGGTGGAATACATTTCTACATCTTAAAAACATATTCTTGGGCAGTAGTGGGTATATAGACCTTATTCCTCATATTCCAACAGGCTCTTTTCCAGGGGTTTGATGTAATCATCAACGTCATAAATTGTGTGCAACTGATCATCGCCAATATTATTTTGTGACATTCCTGGTGGAAGGCAGTGAAAGTACCCACTGGAATTGTGCATGGTTGGATATGTGAAAAAAGGTGTATTGAAAACTAAATAGTTCAGATACAACATGATTGGCATTTGAGACTGGTGATTTCAGTTTTTACATCGTAATATTTTTATCAACCATGTGGATATCAAATTTATTTCATGACTTTTTTTGGGTTTTAATATTCTCAGAGAGATTAAACAAAAGAATATTGACCTTATACAGTGCCGTTCATGAGGAGAAATTACAGTATGCGTTTGTCATGCATGGGGATTAAAATATTGTATTTCTACAATCTCAGACAGACTTGGAAAGACTAATTTGCATCTGAAGTCACCTGTTAATCTATATCAGAAAGGATTTGTTTACAAGTAGTTGTGATGATTGAGTTTCTGAGCGTAACAGCATGCCATATGGTTAATTTTGCGCCTCCAAACATACAAACATCTTTCTTGATGGCAGCATGTCAACAATGCCTAGAAAAGTTGCTTTTTACCTTGTAAAAGTACCATACTTTTTCACCATTTTCTGCGATTCCTTTTCTGCGATGAAGGCACCAGATGAATCAACCTTTCCTTTTACGCGCTACTAACCAATCAAGGGCCAAGGGGAGTTTGATTGACAGTGACGTCAGATGCAAACTAGTCTTTTTAATTCGCTCAAGATTATAATTTTTTATGGCAAAGACTGAAATTAAGGAAAACGTGGCAATCTCAGAAAGTGTGTTTTAGATTTTTTTCATGGAGAAAAATTACATTATCATCCAAATAGCACTATGAAGGATGTACGATGGTTTTGTACTTCTTAAACAAAGTTAAATGGATGTATGATGCAGAAGTCCAATATATTCCTCTTCAAGTGACATACCAAATATGGTGGACTATGCATCTTCCATGTAATTTATTATTTGTTGAGTACTTTCTGCACAGCTATACTATGCACATGGCAAATTTATGTAAATCTTCAGCAAAATTTTTTCTAAGAAATGTACAAAAAATATTATTCCCATTGGTACATTGGGCTATTCCAGTTGAAATCCATACATCCCCTGTGGAAAAAAGACCTTCATCTTTCACACAGGGAGTATGAATTTCAAATAGTGGTTGCCTAGTGGGAGACTCCATTTGAAATCTACACCCCCTGTGTTGGAGATTAAAGTCATGTCTTACACACAGGATGTGTATGGATTTCAACTGGAATAGCCTCTAACCTTCTGCCACAACTCTAAGATCATTTGAAATCTAATATAATTAGAAAGGTTCACCTATTGTGGTAACAAAAATATAAGAGAACAGAATATGACATATGCACAAAACAGGTAAATAATGTACAAATAAATGTGCATGCTCTACTTCCCATTCCAGATAAATACACCAATGATATTTTTGGATTACAAAAATATTATCCTGTTTTGGCAAATGAAATATAGCTAAATCCCAATCTTTTAGTTGGCTCTAACTGGCAATAAAAGTCAAATTTTAATATTTGGCCAATAAGGGCCAAAAACATAGTGTTTTTGTATGCTGTGACAATCAAGCCCAAAGACTTGTTCTAAGGCTAATTTCAGTTAATGCTAATTTTTGAAGAAAAACAAACAAACAAACATATTTTCTGATATCTTTTATAACCAATTATCAAAATTAAAATTAAATATTAGCATGTAGCCTGTACCGCACATTTTGAATGTTTAGACTTGTGTCAAGTAAAATTGTTTTTGGGCCATTTTCCCTCAAATTGCAAAACTATTCAAATTTGACTTTTATTGCCAGTTAGAGCTAACTAAAGAATTAAGATTTAGTTATGTTTCATTTGGCAAAACAGGATAATATTTTATTAATCCAAAAAAATGAGTGCTGTATTTTTCTGGAATAGGGAGTAGTGGAATGATAACAATAAGATATGCAGATTCAAGTGGGAGGCAAACTGTTTGGTGCCAACCCCTCAGCAATACCTCAGTAAACTGCTATTAATGCATGGATTAGCCTTGACATAAAGAAAGCAGTAAGGACCATCCGATATTAAACTCATGTTAGTCATTTTTATCATCGGATAAACAAAGTGGTAAAATACAAAATCATAATTTACTTGCTTGTGTTCAATTTTATTATCCATGAAATTTATAATTTGCAAGTTATGCAAAGTATATATGCCCAGGTGGTCGTATTTGTTGATCGATTGTTTATTTTTGCATGATTTGTTTACATTATGCAAATTAACATTTTAATTAACTCCATCATTATATTTTGTATTAAATTACTCCCCGGAAACCCAGTGATTTAACAAATACATGTCTTTGTATATTAATTCATGAGAAAATCATGCAATGCTGCATGCTTATGCTAACTTAATTATTAATAAATCTATATTTACCCATTTATTACCATTTTTTATTTGCATTAAGGATGAATATGAATTCTATTACCCTCTATGGCCCATTATTAAAAATCATGCACTGTGATTGGTCAAAACATGTCATGTGAAAGCAATATATTTGAAATATTATGTTTTGAATGCGTATGGAAGGCAATAAAGTGTGCACATGCTACGCAGAGCAATATATAAGGTTATGTACAATTTTTCCATGATACTCGCTGTCAATTGCGCTGTGGATACGTGTACACGCTTTACCGTGATGTAAACAACTTTAAATATTTGGGTAAAAACTGATATTTTCTCTTCAAATTGCACTATTTTTGCAGTAAAAAATAGGAATAAAGATTGCTGCCTTATCCTTCAGTCAGTACTGATCTGCCTTCCAATGGCAGTAAATCCAATGGCAGTAAATCCCAATTTGGAATTTTTACTATCATTAGCTTGTGAGAATTAGCCGTTGAATGTCACTATATTATGATTTAAATTATGCAAGGCTTCGCTGCTGCATTTATGCACCTCACATTTGATAACAATCAATTGTACTTAAAAGTGCCAATACTGTTTAGCTCTTTATTAGACTCCAACACATACTTTAAAATTCACCTCTTTCAGTGACTCATTTCTTACTTTGTTAATGTCATTTTATAACATACTTTTAAGTTTAACATTTCTTAGATACATATGTTACTTCATCCTATTCAGACTCTCACATGGGCCACAGTTATAGTTTCCACAGGTTCATAAAGAATAGACACCTTCACATACCCAATTCAAACCATTTAGTAACTTGTTTCAGTAATTTGCTTCATTTTCAAAAAAATCATTCTGAATGTTGATCAAATCATTCAAATTATCATGTCCTTCTTAGATTAGGCTTTGTTACAGACCTATAATCTTTTTAAAGCTTAGTCCTCACATAGTACGCAAGCAACAGGAACCCTGTGTACATTGGACTTTGTCTAAGAAACACTTCTTTCAGGTCTCCACTTCAAACAGGTCTACAGTCACACAGCACCTGTAAGTGGTGCTAAAGATTAGAGTAGATCTAAAATGACAATTTTCTTTATCTTGTATCAACAGAGCACAAATCTCTAGAAGTAGACCCAGTAACCTCAGACCATGCACACACCAATGGCTATGATGTACGAGCACAAATCAATGGGCAAACCAGAGAGAAAAAGAAGGGACCATCACTTCCTCTTGGTAGGAAGTTGCCAATTGGACGTGCTGCATCCACTGAGACAGCAGGTTCCATGGCAACGTCGGACAGTACTGATGCAAATGCTACTCCTGCAAAAACCAAGAGGAGTAAGTTCACAAAGAGTGCCAGTATGGATACACCAAGATCGCCTGCTGATGCTGCACAAACTTCATACACCAGTGATGGTGGAGTCGATGGAAGGCGTAGCCCTGGTGCCACAGATTCAATGAAAAAGAGGGGGCGTCTGAAGAGTCCTGATGCGTCCCCACCAGGAACTTTGGGTAATGAATACGGAGGATTGAGCCCACCGAGTGAAAATGCAAGCTCTGCCGGTTCAGATCATTATGGACGCCCAAAACTTGCCAAGCTTAACTCGATGGGCAGTAGCTTTGAGAATTTCAAATCTGTTGATGTGATGTCGGATATCAGTGAAGTTGACTCCATTGATGTTGCCATGGCTACTAAGTATTATTTTGCTGTGCGTGTCTTCCCAGGGCAGGACCCTGCTGATGTGAATGTAGGATGGGTAACACCAAGTTATCATCATCACAATTCAGCCTTTGACCTTAGGAAGACCCAAGAGGTCAGAGTCAATACATTGAATGACAATGGAGGAGTGCAAGATAGGTGAGTGTGTTTTAATTTTTGAGTTAAAGGCATATTATAACATTTCTGTAAAAATAGATTAGTATTTATTTTCCATAAAATGTTAGCTTTTACTTAATTTTGAGCCGAACAAATTGGAATTTACCACTAGCGCCCATGCATGTTACTCCCGCGGTTGTAATATGGTACGATCCACGGGGTGTGTGTGTATGTGTATCCCGCACGCCGTGTACATACTGTGCATACATGTTCGACTAATATTTCCATCGTAATAATAAAACGCCAGTTCCATCGTTTTATTCAAAATCTCAGATTTTGACAAAATTACAGCACCTAAAGTCTTGATTTTTGCAGAGTATCTTTAGTGACTAAAGTACATTACAGAATTTAAAAAAATTTTGAGGGCGTTCTCCTCAGCAAATGTTATAATATGGCTTTAACATTAAGATCAAACTGATTCATTTTTGTAATATAGAATTGTGTACTATAACTTAATCTCTACTCTAGGAGTGATCAACAGTGGAATTAGTACCATAAACTGATGTTTTTTTTTTATTATGACTTATTCTGCAGCACCAAAAGGAGAGATTGTTTCATGATCTGTGTTGGTGATTTCATGGATATGTTGACCTCACCCGAAGGTCGAAGGTTATCATCTGGTCTTGTGATTGGTTGTACTGTAGATACCTCATCAGGAGATTTGACATACACCGTTAATGGCCGGGAGATTGGAGTCAGATACCAGGTAAAAGATTATTTTTCCTGTGATTTAATAAGCATTTTGTACCAATTGCATGCTAAAAGTGCACTAATAGGGGTGCTAAAGCCAGTGTATGTTTGAAAGTCTACAGGGGCTCTAATTTGAAGAGGATGATAAGAAGGTAGAATATGGTAATAGTAAATACATCACTATTTTTGGTTATATATTTGGTACTAATGATAATTTTTAACACTCAACCATACCCTTAATACCCAGGCCTAATATTAAACCTTAAATTATACCCTTACTATATTCTTAACCTTAAAACATATCGTAATTCTAAATTCCTAACCCTAAATCTTAACCCTAAAAATAATCTTAACCCTAAAACCAACCTTATCCTACCCCTAAATTCCTACCCCTAAATCCTAATCCTAACTATATAATCCTAACTCTAAAACCTGTTCTAATCTTATAATTTCAAAACCTGAATCCTAACCCTAACTATGAGCCTAACTCTAAAACCTATTCTAATCCTATAAATTCCTAATCCTAAATCCTTACTCTAACTATAATCATAACCCTTAAACCTATTACAGTCCTAAAATCATAACCCTAAATCTTAACCCTAAGAATAATCTTAACCCTAAAACATAATCTATCCTAATCCTAAATGACTAAACTTAAATCCTAATCCTTACTATAATCCTTACCTGAAAACCTAACCTTATCCTATCTCTTAATCCTAATCTAAAGTCTTGTCATTATTTCTTCTCTTACAGGTTGAACCGTGCACCAAGCTATTCCCAGCTGTCATAGCTAAACCAACAAGTAAAGAAATGCTGCAATTTGAGTTAGGAAGAAGCAAGAACTGTTTGCCCCTCTCTGCTGCCTGGTTCAAGGGTGACTCTCATAACCTGACCCCACAGTGTCCAAATCACGTGTTGAAGTCCAAGCCATGAAGATCTTCACTTGGTCAAGGGTACCGCATCGTGCCATCAATGTGGTGTGTAAGAGATTGTCAGAGAGTACTGGGTGGTCTGTCACTTGTGATGAGCCTGGTAAGTTCACTGATGAAATCTAAATTCAAAATTAAAATTGCAATTCTCTCCAAAGTTGATCACCAACATCAGATTCAAACGATATCCTACAACATAACACAGCATTTGTAAAGGGTTTTTTTGTGTGTAAAATCTCCTTGCCCGTCCCCTTGGCCCCTCTGAAAAAAATCCTGGCTACACCACTGAGCAAATCATACCAGTCCTGTCCTTTCTTTGATGTTGTCTGGCCATCTTTTAACTGGCCAGTCATGTCTTTGTATTCCTTTTGCTACCCTGATCACAAGGGGTGGACATTATGTGCATTGATGTCAAGTAACGTTTCAAAACAAACACAGCTTTCTGTATAACATGGCTTTTAGAATTGATAGTATTATTGGATCATTATGTTTACAGTGAGGTGGCTTGGTATACATATACCTGAAGAGAATCGCTGCATGGACATCCTAGAACTGGTTGAACATGAAGAACTTTTAAGGTAAGACAAGTATTATATTTGCTTAGTATGTTGGCAAGTATACCTAACCAGTATTTGTCATTATGGTTTTACATTGAAACTTTCCTTTTCCTCTTTATTTAACTTCATTGCATTATATGCTTGCACGTTTGATAATCAATTTTAAAAATCTTGTCATTTTTCCAGATTCCATGCCCGAACTCTTGATTTGTATCGCTCTGTCTGCTCCCATGGTAACCACAATGTTGCACATGCTTTATGTAACCATGTCAATGAGGACCAGCTTATGTATTGCATCAAGTGTGAATGTAAGTTATGGCCATTTGCTTCTCTGTAGAGATATGGAGAGAAGGAAATACCCTTTAAGTCTTGAGAGTGGCAATATGTGACAAGATCAAGGGAAATGAGTCGGATGTCGCTATAATCGATTTTGAGATATTGGGAAAGAAAGTGTTAAAATTCTTTTGCTTTATATTGTTTTCAGCGACTAATAAATTGACGAACTTCACAAATAAAGTCATATCAACATGGGATTTTCAGTTTCTGAAAGCTCTAAATGTCCTCTTTAAAAATGCATATAAAACTGATTTTCGACCAGGGTCGACATGTGACTTATTCCCCTTGATCATGTCACATATGATATATGTGTTTTTGTATCATGTAGGCAATCTGTTTTACAAAAATATTAAATCAAATTTGTTTACTAAACAAGGAGAAATCTTAAAAGTTCAATATTATTTATAATCAAATATTTAAGTGTTGCATATAGATATTTGCGGATATTTTATTCAAAGATGTTGATTTTATGGCAAAAGAATGATTTCAAACAAACCTAACAATCCACAATGGGCTTCTCCAGTTGAAATCCAAATACTGCCTATGGGGGGGTAGATTACAAATGGAGTGTGTGGATTTGTACCCCAGGCAAAACAAGATATAACTGGAATAGATATAAGTAAATGTGGGATATTGAGAATTGTAGTTACTATGTCTGTTATTTTAAAATGTCTGTGATATTTGTTTGTCTTGCATCTGTAGTTCTGTGTGGTCCTCTAAGGATAGGATTTCATAAACTGCTGATTTCACTCCACCTTGAAACGGCTGCAAATGCAAGGTAAGAAATACATGAAATGATGTGTGTTTGGTGATACCAGATCTAATCAGATACCAGATGGTTTCAGTGCACCTGTTTTGTCAATTTCAATTTTCATAGCTGTAGACAATGTACAATAGAAAACCTAATAAACCATAATATGTAGAAGTCAGTCCAATTTGTTTTCTAATTGTGTACATGGGTCTGTTTTTTAGACATCAGTAAGATTAATTGTGTAACATTTTTCAGGTACATTGCTCCATATAGCAGAACCTATTTTACAATCAGCTTCACAATGTACTAATCATAGATTGAAGAGGTACAGATTGCGCACTAACAGGTGATGCTCCTGTGCTTTGCATGCATCCAGTAATGGTAAATGCAAAAGATGTCTCAACTACGCTTTTTAAAATGTGCATTTAGGCTGTGACCACATAGCAGTATACTGTATGTACGGTATACGGTATTCACTATACTCCTATGCCTGATTTTATGTGAGAAATCTAGACAAAAATACTGCATTTTGGTTTTCAGGCCACATATGGGAAACAAACTTTTCGTTTAGCCTAATCATAGGATTTAACAAATTGACAATAATGTATGATTGTTCTTTGTAGGCTGTCCACTCAGGATGAGTTCATAGTTCCTATGGTTTCCACCAAGATATATGAGGAAGGACATGAAGATTCAACACCAGTAGGAGAAGGACATTTCTTGAAACGAGCCCTCAGTACTACAAAAGGCGTGTCCATTAGGCCACGACTAAGTTACGACTCAGGGTAAGAGATCAAGGATGATCCATTTCACACAAAGACTTATGTTTGATCTTATGCCAGAGAACTGCATTCTTACTGTGTTTCTGATTGGTTCATTATATGATTTATTCATCTAAGTGGCCAATGAAATACCTTCTAAATATTTAAGCCCAATCCTCTTCAGCTGTACAACTGATTCTTATCTTGTTACTGATTGGCTCAATATATCATATATTGCCATCATTTAGCCAATCAGCAAGTAGTATTCATGAGGTAAAGTCTTTGTGAAATTGGTTCCATGTTACTTTATTATTAGTATGCTGTTCATTACCTTTTCAACTGATACAAACATTTGTCATATTTGATATTTTTATCTTGTAATAAGTGTAACTTGAATACATTTGCATCTGTAGATAATAAAAGTTAGACATTTTTTGAATTATTAAGTTCTAGAAATTACAACTTATCAAAGTGAATGAGACAATTTTGTGAGGAAAAAAATGAAATGTATGTAGTCAAATATATTTTGTGTCCCATGAATCAGTCAATCAAGTAAATAAAAGGTGATCTGTTAAAATTCTAAAAACATGCAAAGAATAGCAAAAGCATATCAACTATATTCATTGTATCTTGTTTTGCTTCTACAGATCTTCATACCCAGGTGCTAGTAAAAATCTCCAACCAGATCTTGGTCCACCTCTCTTCAGTCTTGATATCCTCAAGAAACATGTAATACACCTGCTGAGCCTTGCTGTAGACCATGGTATGGCCCATGGTAGAGACCCAATAGGTGGCAGTTATAATGACCTATTTGTGTAAGTAAAGGCCATAGGCATTGTGTGGCTAGATTAGCTGTTCGTTTTTGGAGATGAAATGGAAATTAAAGTGTTGAATTGTGGTGTTTTTAATTTTTTTTTTCATCTTTTTTCATTGCTGTCTGCAACATGTAATATTCGAATCTCAAGAATGTAAATCAAATTTATAGCCTGTTAAATGAAAATGGTGAAATGTAAGATAGGATATTAACAGTGGCCCTATTTTGTCACAATTTTGGATAAAATGATATTAACCAATGTAATGGTTCCATACCTCCTCTCTTGTGGGTTTTCTGTATAATTGTGTGTGCTGCAGGCCCGGCTGCAGGCTTTCCAATTTTACAAAGTGTATTTCCAAACTAAGCATTTAAAATGACAAGACATGCATGCTAAATGAAAAAAACAAGGCACTGACTGACCTCTCTTATATGTATGCTATATGAGCAGCATGATCTTTAGAACATTGAATTTCAAAGAAATATCTGTACAGGGTTAAAATTTAATACATAATACATAACCCCAACCCTTTCTTTCTGCAGACCCATTTTGATGCTTGCTGACAAGCTCTTAGTCACAGGTAAGCTTACCTCCTTCAATAATGTCCATGTTAAAATATGGAAACAGATGCTGAGTCCAGATAACATTGTTTGCAAACTCCCTATTGAACTTTCAGGATCTTGTATTTTCAACATAATGTTTGAAATTTCATAATTAAACATGCAAGTTCATGAAAGCTCAGTTATGTAATCGGCAGAGATTTTCTTATAATAAATCTTAAATGTTCATGACTTTTTAAAGAAAAGTAGAGCATTTGCACTTAGTAATGTTGCTTGATATCATCCCTATCTAGGTGAATTTGATGATGAAGATCTCAAGCAGCTTCTTATCCTGATTGACCCTACAACATTTGATGACACATACCAAAGAGGTAAGAAAAATGGAAATATCGCAAAGCTACTCTTAATCTTTATCATCCTAAGAGTCGTGACCAGTTGAACATATTGTAAACACACACTTTGCATCAGTATAATGGTTGCTCTATTGGGGAAAACATTGTACCAATTTCATTTTAAGAAGCCGCATGCTTAGTGTCAAATTGCTACCTGTTGAGCTCAAATCAAATTGTGAGCAATGGGCTATTACATAAAATCAACACTACCCTGGTGGAAGATTTTGGGATATTTTCCACAGAGGGAGTATAAATTTAAGTGGAATGAACACATTAGCAGCTCCATTTAAAACTCACCTCTTTGGAAGATTCAGGTAAAATCTTTCTCAGAGAGTGTATGGAATTCAAATGAAGCTGCATAATGTGTTCATTCCATTTGAAATTCATAGGCCTACTACCCCTGAGGAAGATATTTCCAAAATCTTCCACTGGGGTAGTGTGGATTATAAATGGAATAACCCAAAGTAAACCACAGCCATTATTAATGACTTGAATGTCACACATTTGCTGTGACTGACAATTTATATATGGACATATGTCAGTGATTTACAAAATGCAAGTTATGATTGGTGTGTTAAGCAAGGTTTTATTTTTTCCAATCAATAATTTGTACAATTTTCAGCCTGTGTCGGTTTTTGTTTTTGTGTATGTTGTTGGTTTTTTTTTTCAGTTTCTTTATCGAATTTTGTGTTTCTGTCTGTACTTGTCCTTACATTATTATGTATTTTTATTTCTGGATTATGCTACAGGTATTTCGGACAAACTTGGCCTTCTACAGATGCAATTAGACGAACCTGTTAAACTTGAGATGTGTAGTCTGTTAGAGCATCTCTGTGATAGTCAACTCAGGCATAGAGTGGAATCGATCATCAACTTCTCAGATGACTTTGTTGCTGAATGCCAAGCTGTAAGAACATCAAAATATATGTATCTGCTGAATGCAAGAAGATCATAAGTGCATGATAATTATAAAGCACTTGTGACCTTCTTGCATTGGGCTATTGAAGTTGAAATCCATATACCCTCTATGGAAGACATGACCTCAATCTCCCACACAGGGAGTATGAATCTCAAACGGGTTTACCTGAATGGTGATTCCAAATTAAAATTCACACTCCCTGTGTGGGGGATTATGGTCATGCCTTCCATAGGGGTGTATGGATTTTATGAAGACTTAAGTACATATCAGTGAAATCTGTTGAAAATATTGTTGTATGCCATTTTACTTCTTTCATATACATATCCATGTCATACATATTCATGTCATATATACATATTCATGTGTAATGCAGGACCAGCTCAGAAGATTCATGGAGGTACACATGACTGACATGCCACCCATAGTTGCTGCAAAGAAAACCAAAGAATTCAGGTCAACACCATATGAACAGGTAAGAAAAGAACCCTTGACTAGTAGAGGTTCTGGGTTCAAAGGCGAGAAGAAAATTAGCGAGAAGAAAATTATTTCATTACTGTGTATGTTAGACTTAAACATTACTTAATTCTGATGATTTTAAATTCAGATTCAGATAATAAAATTAACTCATTATGGAATCAGAGGTATTACTAATTATTGACTCAGAAATAGGAAACAGTTTGTGTATTATAAGTGTATTATAAGAGGCCGGTCGAGAGCTTTTCAATACGGAATAAATGCTAACCTCATCGTGACATCATCCAAGCAGCAAAGTTCATTTCCCATTGAAAAAGTGTTATCCGACGGATCTGCAGTCGACCATTCTGATAATGGTGCTTCATCTAGCAAAAGTAATATTATCTGTGGCGTACCACTTGGAATCTATATATCTTGCTAACATGCTGTGAATACGTGTAAGTTGACAACTTCATCCACTTGGTAAAGACAGCAAAACTGATATTATATGTAACCTGTTATTAAATCAGATGCGGATGTTGCTGTCGTTCCGAGGAGAGGGAGATACATTGTGTCCATGCCGTGAAGATCTCCGTGAAGTCATAGAAAACTTCCACACCGACTTGGTATTTCATTGTGGTGTGAGAGAACTGAAAGAAGAAGAAGACAAAGAGCCTATGTCATGGTTTGCCTGGCTCTGTAGCTGCTTCCGTTCAGCACATGACCCTGAGGAAGGTGATGGAGGATTAGGGGAGAAATTCTCTGGAGGTAATTTGATACTTTGATGATATGAAGAGGTCGTGTGCAAAATGTGATATATTCCTTTTTATTTCATCAATAGTGTTATTGAAAGTTTTGTTTTTTATTTTAGTGTACATATTTCTTTGTGAATGGATTGAGCTTTTTAATACCATATTCACACTAGATGGTGCCTTGCCCTAATTGGTGATTATATAAATGGTATAGACATGGCAGGCTTTGGATATATAGTTGACAGAAGAAAGTAAGCTTATTCTGTGAGATGTCATAAGATTTATTGAATGTGTGAAAAATGCATACTATGTGACCAAACTGAGGACATTTTTACCACCTTCAGTTAATACCCTGATTTAGCTATCATGCAGCGCACACAGAACAGTTTTTGTATCGAGCCAGCTGCACATGGGAGTCCATCAACAAAAATTGTTCACCATAGAAGTAGTGATGTAACAGGATTAATTACCATATAGCGATGGGTCCAAACGATTTTTGAATGTATTGCCCTGCACTAGACATGTTGTACATCTGCGTCGCACCATAGATATCAAAGAATAGGTATAAAGATCTGGATCACAATTCTATAGAAATTTCACATTATGCTCAGTCCATTGTACGTTTCACTCGCACGGTCTGTAATATTAGTGTCTTTGAAAAGAATGGCATTCTATTCATTCAATCTATAATTACATACCAGGCATGACATGTAATGATTGCAGCCTGTTTTATAGTGCAGGCAATAAATTCAAAAATTGTTTGGACCCATCGCTATGGTAATTAATCCTGTTGCATCACTACTTCTATGGCGAATTAGGTAATTATCAATATGTGTGGGGGAAATGTATACACTCAGATATCTTTAAAAATATAGAAAGCAAGGCCGGTTTCAATAGAAGGGACAGAGGAGCTCATTACTTTCTGTAACGAAAGAGGCTACAGGCTTTTAAAAATCAGAAATAGGTGTGTAATTATGTTTGTCAATTTTGAGAATTTGTAACTTTAGTTTCAATGAAGCAAATATTTGCAAACAAGCTTTATATGAAAGTAAGAGACTTGAGAAGAAATGTGAAATGTTGGTTCTTTGAATTTTTCTTCAGATTCTCTATCCAAGTTAATTTCTGAGACTATGATCAAATGGGCACAAGAGAAACATGTATCAGATGCCAACTTAGTGAGAGCCATGTTCCATCTTTTACATAGGCAGTATGATGGTGTGGGAGAGGTAATGTATAACTATTAATGAAACTATGTTAATTTGCATGGTTTTTTTTGCATACCAAAATTGTTTCTGGTGGATTGGAGGTGTCGGTTTTGGTTGGATTGTAAGACTTCAAACATGTCCATGGTTTGGTGCCGAATTCAGGTGTACAAAGTCCTTTTTAAAAGTCTGTGGTCCTGCTTGGGGTGTGTGTGTAGGTGTGGGAAGTGTTTGTTTTTACCGGCAACCAGGAACTTCTGTGAGTTTTCCCACCAAACAGGGACTGTAGAAAACTGGGATGTCACCAGTTGGATCTGCGTATACTACATATCCCCTTCTATGGCAGTGCCAAGAATGGCATTATTCCAACTTGGGATACCATGGGAGCATTAGTAATGACCCATTTTATCAAACAAAAATCTCACATCTGCCAATTCAATTCCCAGTTAATAAAAAAAAATTAAGTCATTGTATGTCCTAGATTGTCACATAAAACAAATGGGTGGATGTGTATGTCAGTCTGCATCTTAGTGTCAGTGTAATTTTAACCAACCTTACTAAGAATTCAACCTACTTTATATGTAAGAGGAAATCCTAACAATGTTAGCTTACTTTATGATGCAAGTGACAATGAAATCTAAGACAGGAGTTAAGTAATACGATGTATTTGTAATCATTTTGTTATTAACCAATTCTTGTTGTTTTTCAGTTATGCCGAGCTCTGGGCAAGACCTATGTAGTTAGTCATGCACAGACAGATGATATTGTTCACCTGTTAACCAACTTGGGTCAGATCAGATCACTGCTAAGAGTACAAATGGGGGCTGCTGAGGAAGATGCACTTATCAAACATCTCTGGTAAATATGGCCATCTTTTGACTGCATTTTGGATCATTTTTATAATAATTCTATATAATCATATTTGGAATTTGGATATATTTGTATAGACAGATTGACAGTGTCCACACCAACATCAATAAAACGTGGAAGTAGTAAAGGATATTTGCTTTTTAATGATCGCATGATCTATTTTACGGTTTTTTTAAAATTTATTTCTCACAACTTTAACATCTGCTCACCTCAGTGAGAAGTTTTTATCCAGAAAACTCTTTAATAAATGCCATTAGAGACAAACTGACATGTGAGGGGTATTGTTAAATGTGAATAATTGAACCGCCAGTGTACTCATAATCATAAAGAAAAGGTCATTTATATCAATACTTTGATCTCTATTTATGTATACTTTGGACCAGTGGTGTATCATCATAGAGGCATGGGGGCATGTTCCCCCATCAGAGTCAAACTTTGACAAATTACATAGAAAAAATGCCAAAAACAGCCAATGTCCCATCAAATTTAGACTCAGAGCCCCATCATTCAGTCCTGGTGCCCCCTTGTATCACTATACTCCTACTGGGGTCATATTATATGATTAAGCATTGTTTTATTTTCCATATATTTAGGGAAGTAACTGATAACAAAGTGTTTTACCAACACCCTGATCTCATGAGGGCGCTTTGTGTTCACGAAACGGTGATGAATGTGATGGTGAATGTTCTAGAGAAGCATCAGACATCCATTCATCTGATGTTTGGTGAAGAAGATGACCAACCTGCTAACAAAGGGTCGACACTACCAAGAGCAATCAGTACAAGCTCCGCATCCAGCAAAGTACCGGTAAGAAATAATGAGGGGTTTGTGTGAGTTTGGTGAGCTACATCTTTTTTACCTGCAATGTGGACTTTTGTATGAAGTTTAGCTCAGAAAACATGGACACACAAGCTCCATTACATCCATTCTTGAGAGCGCTACATCTGGAGAAAGAATTGAACCTATAAAGCCCCATTCGAGGTATAATGTCAGGTCTACGATGTGGTGATTAATTGTCAGATTTGTGTATAAATGTCCACAGTTTTAATGTGATATGTCAGTCCTCAATTGTAAAATCCAAGCGTCCATGGTTGCAAGGGTCCACGGTTGCAAGGGTCCACGGTTGCGGGTGAATACAAGTAGAGGTGAGTGTGTATGTGGAGTGGGGGAAGGTGTGTGTTAGGGATGTGGAAGTTGCGGATATGTGTGTTTGGTTGTTCATGTCTGGATGTGTAACTGTATAGTTTCCAATATTTAAAATTTTTACTTTTTACTTTTCTCTCAGTATAAAAATGATAGTACAGATAACTGCATTATAGTTAGATCAGCTCATAATAGGCGGGAAATGTTAGGCTTTTACCACAACGCTGAAAAGTACACCTACATTAAGAGTGCTATTAGTTGACCTGCCTGGTCTATATTTTGTGTGTTAAAGAAAGTAGACAAAGTATAGGACTTGAATAAATAATTTGTGATGTTTCTGGCGAGATGTCACAAGACAAATCTCAAAATAAAATATTCTGATATTAATCCGCAATGTTATAAGGCCCGCCGATTACGAGCTGATCAAAGTATAAATATTAGTTGTATTTCAGTATCTAATGGAATGGTTCCTCTGCTTTTATTATCATGTGTGTAAAGTAGGTATATATTATCATGTACTGTGTGGACAAAACTGAAGAATTACAGAATTCACACAAAAGTACAGAAAGTTGTAGTCCATTATAGTTTAGGGTTTCCTTTTCCTGTCATGCTCACTTTGTATTTTACCTTCTCACCCGACTCCTTCATCGTCCATGTGTTTGTTATCTAGGAGTACAACCGTGAGTTAATCACAGCATGTTCACGCTTCCTTAGTTTCTACTGTCGCCTGATTGTAAACAACCAGATGGCAGTTAACGACCATCTAGAGTACTATCTAGAGCAGAGCCACATTGGTCTCTGTAAGTGCGTAAATGAATGCTAGAGGAATGATGGTGTGTGATGCCATGAATATATATCACCACTTACATAATTGCATAAAAGTTCTTACTAATCAACATTGTTGATTTGATTATTGCCCCTTTTATCCTGTAAATAATTTTCTTTACAGAATTGTTGTTCCCATATAGTACTCACTCACCGTGTAACAACAATTTTGTAGTATTGTGCTTGTACCTTGCCCTAGTGCAAACTAAATTCAATTGGGCTATTCCATTTAAAATCCACACTACCCCTGTGGAAGATTTTGAGAATATCTTCTACAGGAGGAGTAGGAATTTCAAATTGATTGGGTGCATCAGGTAGCTCCATTTGATATTCATACACCCTCTGAGAAAGATTCAACCTGAATCTTCTATTGAGAGTATGTGAGTTTTAAATGGAGCTTCTAATGCATTCATTCCATTTGTAATTTATACTCCCCCTGTGAAAGATATTTCCAACATTTTCCGTAGGGGGTATATGTATATCAACTGGAATAGTCCATTAACCCTCCTAATTGACTTTCAATCTAAAATACCCCACCCTTGTAGGAGTACAATCGTGAGCTCATCACTGCTTGCTCACGCTTTCTAAGTTTCTTCTGTCGCATCGGTACAATCAACCAGGCAGCCGTTAATGACAGCTTTGACTACTACCTCGACCAGAGCAAAATTGGTCTCTGTAAGTTGTTGCCATGGCAGCAAAGGTGTTGATGTCGAGTGATGATTTGATGCACAACTAATTAGATTCTTTATTCTTAGTACTGCTGCAACTAAAAGATATGGCAATTATAGACATCTGGATTGATTTTCCCCTCAAAAGCACAAATTCAGTGGTTTGCTTTGGGCTTGCTTGTGCAAAAACCCTTTGTGGTCCCTAACCCATCATGTTTTGCTTTGATGCATTTGGAATGAATTGCACCTCTTGGTGGGATTGGATTATAATTCAATCACATAATTGCATTATGTTATAACCTGATATCCATTACAAGTCACCAAATTCAATGTGGAGCTCTGTTAGGTGCAAAAGCTATTAATGATGGCTATCACTACTATTTGTGAAGTTGTGGAAATCAAACCTGTCTTTTTTGAAGTTGTAGAGGTATTTTACAAGTGACCTGTTTTATTTAGTATTAAGCAACACAATAGAAACCCATTCTACAGGCTTGACTTACCAAACATTGCGACTAAGGAATAGCATAAATTATTTTTGATGGGGTGTTTGCACCATGTATACAGCAAGCTAAGAACAGTAGTCAACTTCAAAACAAAAGCTTTTGCTCATGCTTCAATAACCATTATAAACTCGATTTCTAATTCACAAGCGAATTATCACTAAGCTGATTATCGCTATGTCAACTAGATCATTCCACCGTCATTCCAGATGGTGCATGATCCAGTTACCAATGAGTTAAGTAACCACTTTGCTGGTGAATTGCATGTTTGTTTACACTATAAAATTGCTATTTAAAGTCGAGTTTGATTCAACATTGCTCTGGGTCATCTTTAGAAGTCTACCTTCAACACACAATGACCCTGCTTACACACAAATGAAGTTTAAGTTAAAAGTCGACATCAGGCTCTGTGCAAATGGGGTCATTGAATACCAATCAACCAAACTTCAAGAGTTCATCCCCTTGTAGAACAGTGTTTCTTTTTTACACTCTCTTAGTTCCATAGGTGTCCAAACTTGCAGAGCTGTTTGAGGACAAACCTATTAGTTTTATACGTTATGTAGGTGTATATCTAATGGGCTGTTCCAGTTGAAATCCATACACCCCCTATGAAAGACATGACCTTAATCTTACACACAGGGAGTGTGAATTTCCAATGGGGTTTCCTTAATGGGTGATTCCATTTGAAATTTATACTCTCTGTGTGGAGATTAATTTCATGTCTTCCACAGGGAGCGTGTGGTTTCAAATGAAATAACACAAGTTGCTTTAGTAGTATAAATCACATTTCAGTTTCAGCCCTCCAGTACTGATTAACTGATGATGATATCGCACTGCTGTGAAAGTTCTTTTTTATTATATTTTCTTTTTCCTTGTGGTTAACTTTTAATCATACTCGTAGATACCAATTTTATCTGAAAATATGTCAAACTCATAGTGAGGATATGGAATGCTTTATCTTTACATATAAACATCAAAATGAAATTTTAAAATACTTCAGGAACCAAAACTGTTTGCTGTTCCTTCATAACCAGCTCACTAAGTGTTTTGAGAAATGACATATTTACAATATAATAATGATAATCTAACTTCAATATTATTAGTATCTATGTTGTTCTGACTTTTCTACCCTATTAACCTTCTTACTGAGTTAGTGTGTTGGCACATATTATTTTAATGAATGCTGTTCTCACACGTTTGATTTGTTTCTTGTTTGCTGTGCTGTTTTTTTACCACCGTTTTACCGAACACTTAGGATGAGTTTTGTCGTGACCTGACCGCTAGCTGCTGTCGATTTCTCTGCTATTTTTGCCGGACGAGCCGGCAGAATCAGAAGGCCATGTTTGATAACCTTGGGTACCTGCTAGACCATGGGTTTATGGGCTTGTGTGAGTAGTGATTACAACTAATATGCACTAGTACTATTTACTGCAGTAGTGTTTGAATATGTGAAGAGTTCAGGTACAGGTTTACATTATGAGCTGCCTTATGTTATTTTCTCATTGGGTATTGCTATTAACCCCATGAGAACCACCTGTCGATTGGCCAAAATGAATATTGTGTCCAATTTTGAACCAATCAAGGAGGGTATTAATAAGATCATCTGCAAATGCACATTTGACCATAAATAGTTTAAATCCTAGTCATAATTGACAATTGAAATGAGCATTTCAAATTATGAACCAATCAGAAATGCTGTTAGATGACCAGTAGTGTCCAGGGGGTTAATAGTGTTTTGTATTTTAGTGCATAGATTTATTATTAACCATTACAATGGTATTTCTTCACATAATATAAAAATATTAATTAATTTAACAAATTCTCAGGGCAGCCTTGCATCCGAACTCTTCATGTGTTTTAAGGTACTCAATACAAATGACCATGTGTGACACGATCTGGTCCATGACCATGGGGGCCAAAGGCAGCAAATTCGAAATTGAGATAAAGGCAAAAATATGCATTAAAAAAACAATAAAATGCATAAGAAAATGTTGTAACTTTAGAACCATGTATGCTAGACCTTTGGTGTTTTCAGTATATGACAGCCTAATGTTTGTATAAGGTAATAATGGTAGTAACGTGATTGGCAAAATGCCTCCTTTGGTCCCCATAGAGCTGATCATGTTACATAAGGGGATGTGCCACAAACATGGGTAGCATTTTTGGCAATTAATAGATAATCCATATCGTAATACTATGGAAGAATACATCAAATTTATTTATATCTATTTCAATTAAGTAAAGGAAGAAAAGTGCAGTATTTTTACAATCTTGTATTCAAAATGTTAGGGAAGAATATACTGTCATTTTTATAGCCTGACATAAGTTTTTATCAACTTCAGAAGGTTAGAAAACACGGGTTTTAGACATTTATGTGGATATTATTCAAAGATTATTTTTGGTGTCTTTTATTTAATTGTTTTTCTTCAATAATTTTATATGGAGGAGAAACATTTCTGTAATGGGATGCAATTATAATCCTTTATTTGTATTCAACTGAGAATGAATATACAATTTCAAACATAGTCAACTTTTTAAATAAAAGCTCCCATGTTTTTGACATTTTTTTTCAATAGGCACAAACATACATGCACAGAGTGTCCAAGACAATAGTTTCAAGACCAGTCAAATTTAATGCACAAGAAGAAGAATTTACATTTTTTTAATAAAAATTAGAAATTCAATGTAGAGGCAAACCAAGTAATAGTTGTTCTAAGATAAACTATTTGTATCACTACTATCACTGTCAGTAGATTGCTTGTTCAATTCTCATTGCAGATGAATTTTTAAAATTTAATTTATGCAATGATAGGGTTAGCTTGTAGAAAGGAAGCATTAACATCACATTTAAGTCACAGATTTAGATTAGATGTATCAATAACTGCCGTATCAAGTTAGTAAACTAGTTATGTTCCAAGTGTTAACACCAGGTTATCTACCTTATCATAGATCTGTTTCAAATCCACATATTCTTTCTCCCTTTCTTAACAGCTTACCCATCCTTACGTGGGTCATGTCCACTGGATGTTGCTGCAGCCTCTCTAATGGACAACAATGAGCTAGCTCTAGCATTGAGAGAAGCTCACCTGGAGAAGGTCATCACATATCTGTCAAAGTGTGGAGTACAGGACAATGCTAGATTGATAGCTATGGGGAAGTATTCTATTGGCTGGGATCCATTGGATGGAGAGAGATACTTGGACTTCATGAGACATGCTGTCTGGGTCAATGGTATGTCAATCCCTTCATGATGTGTGGGGACTCTAAAATGTTGTTTGAGCAGTCACACTCCGTACAGGGATGACAATCTCAGCTTGCTTCCAAAGGGGAAAATTGATATAATGCTCAACAAGAGTATTGGGACATTTTGATTTGGGAAATGTAAATGGTCACCATTCCTCCAATCATTGTTGAATTCTGCCATTTTGCTCATGTTCGTCTATAGTGGAAATTTTGATTGAATGAGCGTGATGTTTTTTTGTGTATACTGCGCGATGTACGCTAACGTGTGCGACTGTGCATGAGTCAAGCGGAAGCAAATCCAACCATGCCAACACACTCGTATCCAAGATTGTGCGTTCACGTTGTTGCTGAAAGCTGTGTTCAATCAATTGAAATTCCCACTATAGTAGTACCCAACATTGGTTGTTGGGAAGAGGGTTGGTTGGGAAGGACAAGTCATGATATAGTGCAAGTTTCACCCTACAATGTGTAGGGTGAAGGTTTTCCTCTTTGCACTTGTTCACCATATCTATGAGATATACTCTATTTGTGCAGAATTGGCCCCAACAAATTCCCAAGAGACATATCAAATGAATGAAATTAAAAGATGTTAGATTGTGTGTGTTTTTCCAAAATCCTTAACATTTGTTGTCTACATTAAAATTAAATTTGTTAAATAAGTGAACACTGTAATGAACGAATTTGCTTTTTGATTGCTTGTAGGTGAAACAGTAGAGGAGAATGCCAACCTTGTTGTGAGGCTTCTCATCCGTCACCCAGAGTGTCTTGGCCCTGCTCTGAGAGGAGAAGGCAAAGGTTTATTGGTTGCTATGGAGGAAGCCATTATGCTTTCTGATGAAGCTGATAGGTTTACACCTGGTACACCAGCTAGGCTACTAGACGACAGGTCAAGTCAGGCTGCAAATGCTGCTGGGTAAGACATTCAGACAATCAGGAAAACATGCTTACCTATTTACCCATGCACCCCCATATCCCAATGTGTAAACATTAGCAGGTCATTGCTGCTAATACTTGTAAATGCTGTTTTTGATCTAGAAACACTCTCTAGGAACCAAGGACATTCGCAGTTTGTATGCATCCGCAATTATATGTGTGGGGGTGTGTGTGTGTGTGTGGGGGGGTGTGGGTGTGTGTGTGTGTGTGTGTGTCTTCCATGGTTACCAAACCTGCAATTTAGTAGCATGATTGGGCAATTTATGAAGATTTTTCCAGCAGCTTTTGACAATTTCCTCTTCCATAGAAACCAATAGTTAAGAGGAAAATTGGATAACTTCTTGATTATTTGACCTGCGATTTGGGCTAAAAATATTGGACATCAGGGCACATTGCCCCCCTTTAAGCAAAGTTTCAGGCATGCTTGTAGCAACCATGTTGGCAAAGGTGACAAGCAGCCAGATTGCACCTATGCACACCACTATTTCAGTGTTTTTCCTCTTTGTGACGTCAGTCCGACCAAGCAAGTTCTTACAGATACTCAAATTATATGTTAATGAATATTCATGTCAGTATCTGTGCAGTATGTTAATCTGGAAAATCCACTTTCTTTTACAACACAGAGATGATGATGAAGATGATGTGGATGTTGGCGGTGCCGTATTGACTTTCTATGCAACTCTAATTGACCTGCTAGGTCGATGTGCTCCAGACAAACATTTGCTGTCACAAGGTCGCACAGAACCTATGAGGATGAGAGCCATCTTACGCAGCTTAGTGCCTCTGAATGATATCATTGGAATACTCAGTCTCAAATTCATCCTGCCATCGCCTATCAAATCATATAAGGACAAAGAGGATGGTAAATAGCCTTTAGTTTTGCATACTGCAATGGAAAATAATGTCCAAGATGAATGTTTTTTATTGCTTGTTATAGTAATTGGTTGATTTCAAAAATGCATCATAGAACATTGAAAATGTGACCAACAAAGTTGGGAAAATGATGATGGTTCCAAAAATCTATGAAACCAATATCGCTGTTGATTTTGATTATATGATGAATTTGTGTAAGTCCCATAGATACTACTGCATTTATTTATATTTATGTTTTTAGAGGATGGCAAAGCGCTTGGTGAAGACTTGAAAGGATTGACACCACCTCACAAAGAAGCCATGTTACTGTTCTTGGAAAGAGTGTATGGTATTGATGAACAAGGATTGTTCTTTCATCTCTTGGAAGTTGGATTTCTGCCTGATTTAAGAGCTGCTACAACTCTTGATACAGTAAGTGCCATTGAGGAATGGAGATATTCTGTATGATTTAGAGGTTAATGACTGCATCCAATTACAAAGCCTTTAATCATGCAATGTAAAAATACGGTAGGTGCTTGTATGTAATTGTTCATTTGCATTGGATATGTGTACTAACCGCATTCATCCAACCGGTTTAATTGGGTTGTGTGCAAATTTGTATATTCATGACGTAATGAATAGTATTAATCAAAACTGATTTGTATTCCTTATCAGAGAAGACAACCATAGATGGATGTGGGTATGCAAAATACTCGTAAATTCATTTAATTAGCATATTTTTGTTATCCCCACTCTTCTTAATTGCAGCCTGTCACCCATGATCATGATATGGCTCTAGCTCTGAACAGATATCTGTGCAACACAGTACTGCCCCTACTCACTCGCCATGCTCATATGTTTGAGAATGCTGACAAGTATGGATCCTTGTTGGACTCTACGCTACATACAGTATACAGAATGTCCAGTGGCAGGTCTCTGACAAGGGGACAAAGAAATATTATCTCAAACTTCTTGGTAGCTCTCACAAAGTAAGTTCACTAAGATCTGATTGGTCATAGTCTTTAGGTTGTTTATACAAGCCATCTAAAACATCAAGTTTACGCTCTCCTATAGATTGTCCATGCAAAGTATTGATGCCAGAATTGATAAAAGCCCGAGTCAGCATGCATGCCAATTTTGCCTTCGTCCCTAGCATGGGAGTGTGACTTTCTAATTCTGTGAGATCTGATTCAATTGTAATGTTTTCACCAGTCTACTTAATGTGTATGTATACATGTTGTTATTTATAGGAGCTTGAAGCCGTCCATGATGCAGCGCTTGTTGAGAAAGCTTATTGTAGATGTGCCTGCCCTAGCTGAGCACACCTTCGTCTCACTCAAGGTCAGTATACACATTTCAGTGCATGTTCTAACAATATCAACACTTAAATGTCCTGTCTTCTTTCTGGCACAAAATACTTCGTTAAAATCCTGATATCAAGTAATACTTGCACCAGAATTAGTCTTTCATATTTTTCATATAAATAATATTTTTTTAAATTATTTGTTAAATGTCCATCTGTTTGACAGATCTTGATGCTTCACTATGAGAGATGTGTAACATACTATGGTAGCCTTGGAGGCTGGGGAACCTATGGATCAGCAAGTGATGAAGAGAAGAGGCTAACTATGATGCTGTTCACTGGTTTGTTTGATGCCTTGGCAGACAGGGTAAGAACAGGAATAAAACCATTCAGGTCTAACATTACCAGCTAGCTGCTCTATTTGTCAATAAAATGGGTGTTGCTAAATACAGCTTTTCTCGTTAAAAGAATGTTCTATAAGACAGGTATGGTGGTTGATATAAGCAATTGTTTTGTTCATGGTTGGACTTTGACGCACAGCCACTGTATTTGCCCTCATTCATTTGCTGAATAAGAAAGATACTAAAACTTGGTTTATGCTGTTACTTTGAAATGCAATCTCAGTATCATCATAATAATGCTTCTATCCATGATTACTTTCATCATTTTGTTTCAGGAATATGATTCTGAGTTATTTGATCAAGCCCTGCCTTGTCTGACAGCTATTGGCAGTGCATTGCCTCCAGATTACTCTATGGCTTACCATGATGAAACCTTTATCAGGGAGTCTAGCTTTGACCATGATGGTGTCTACCAACCCAAGCCTATCGACACATCAAGGTGAGCGCGACATTAGTTTTTTCTTCCATTTTTTTCTTCCTTTTTTCTGGAAACCAATTCATCAGAATCATTCATAATTCATATCAGCAGAATATATGCTCTTCAGATCCAAAAACTACTCACTTAGAAACATTTCAATTCCTATAGTCCATTTGACATCCTCCAGACAGTAGCGTCTGTGTGTGATACATAAAAGGTCATGCATATGTAGGGCCCAGTCACTTTTCGTCGCATTATAGCATACATATGTTAATCATGTCTTCCAAATTCAGCTACCTTGCATGGATAGGGGCTCTTGTCCCTGCCTGTGTGATAACAAGTTTCCAAATTTACTAACATTTTCTTCAGAATCATGGCATTTTTGTGAAAAACAAACATGTATCCAAGATTTGTAGAATATTAAGAGTCCAAAAACAGACAAAAACTGTATCAGCTAATGTTATTTGTATGATTTTGTTTCAGAATTTTACTGAATGAAGGTCTTCTTTCATTCAGTGACAGATTTGCAGAACATCTCCATGATGCATGGGCATTAGGCTTGGTAGGTTTTACTGGTGTCATAGAAAAAAGTTATTAAAATTGGCACAGGTCTTTTTTTTTTTTTTTTGATATGTTTGTAGTAGGGTGGGTGGGTGGGTGCATGAGTGAATAGGTGATTGAGTGTGTGAATGAGCAAGTATTTGAGTGATTGAGCAAAGTGAGGGAGAGAGCGAGTGATGGGACAAGTGAGCGAGCGAGCGAGCGAGAAAGTAAATCTGCAATTAATTAAGTGAATAAACATGTGAACGAGGGAAGGATGAACTGGCCAACCTACCAAATGAGTGCATGAGTTTTGCAATGTTCACTATAAAAGTATGTCAAAATTATGTTTAAATTGGTTTTTAAATATTTATTTTATTTATTTTAAAGGAAATTTTGTAATTTTTTGCATGAGTAATAAAGAGACATCCACATTGTGCATTGATTATATCTTTCATATAAAGTTAATGAATGCATCATATTGTCTCGGTCATGCGACTCCTGATTTAAAATAAATTAATAAATTCAACACATTGTATAATTTAGTAGATCTAGCAATCATGTTAGGGTTACCTTTCCATCATGCTGTGGTTTGGCATGTGTGCTGTTCCAAGTTTTTGTTGAAATATTGGAACCCTATTAACTATCTAACATGTCATATAGTTTTGACATGGTTGTTATACACTACACAGTAGTTAAATTTGTGAGAAAAACGATCAATTTGTCAACAGGTCACACTCACACATCTAGCAACTCACAAAGAATGTATATATCCTCCTGTTTTAGAGTTGTTTATCCTCAAATTTGTTTGAATTTGTTATTTTTTATCCTCCCCAACCCTGTCTTGTGTTGTTATTTTTTGTTCCTGTCGTCCGTTTGCAAATCAGTTTGATACAGGTTGGACTCACGGGGAGGTAGCGCAACTGGCCATGAAAGAGCAGCCTATGCTCAGGCCGTATCGAACACTTACGACTAAGGTATCAAAATTCTGCTGGTCTATCTGACACCACAACATTTTTTGTGCATGCCATATGATACTACTTTCCAACAGTGTCTTGTCTTTCTATATATAATGTATTAGTGTGGTATACTAATGGTCTTTCTTGTCATCATACATTGGTTATGAATCATGGCTTAAAGGTTGCATATCATCTTGTTTGTCAGTAGAAATCTGTGTCGAATGTGCATAGTTTTCACTCATATTTCATAACAGCTTTTCTAGGTATCATTTAAACCTTGTTGAAGCGAGTACATGTGTTAAATGTGATAGATTAATAAAACATTTGGCAATATTACAATGTAAGTAGATATGTTGGTTATTACATTTTTGAGTGATTTCAAGATTAAATGAGCAAATCTAATTATTTCACACTTTTGTTGTAATACTAGTTTCTGGTAGTGATTTTTTTGAGTGATTTCAAGATTAAATGAGCAAATCTAATTATTTCACACTTTTGTTGTAATACTAGTTTCTGGTAGTGATTTTTTTGAGTGATTTCAAGATTAAATGAGCAAATCTAATTATTTCACACTTTTGTTGTAATACTAGTTTCTGGTAGTGATTTTTTGGAGTGATTTCAAGATTAAATGAGCAAATCTAATTATTTCACACTTTTGTTGTAATACTAGTTTCTGGTAGTGATTTTTTTTAGTGATTTAAAGATTAAATGAGCAAATCTAATTATTTCACACTTTTGTTGTAATACTAGTTTCTGGTAGTGATTTTTTTGAGTGATTTCAAGATTAAATGAGCAAATCTAATTATTTCACACTTTTGTTGTAATACTAGTTTCTGGTAGTGATTTTTTTGAGTGATTTCAAGATTAAATGAGCAAATCTAATTATTTCACACTTTTGTTGTAATACTAGTTTCTGGTAGTGATTTAAAACAAATCCAATTTCAATATTTGATGCTTTGTGTGTTTTAGATGCAGTGCACTATTTTGTCATTCATACATTTTGCCTGTACAATGTTTAATCATTTTGAATATGTGTTAATCCATGCTTGGCCAATTTCAGGGTAGCCCAAGACTATCTTATATCTTGTATATCCTGTAAATTAAGTATAGGAAGAATTGATAATTAGTGATCATGTTAGGTCATAATAGCAGTAACTAAAACTATCGATAGACAAGGAAAGCAATTTTTGATGATAATTAAATTTAGTAAACATTATGCAATAGTTCTTACAGGTGCCAATGTTATTTATTAGGAATGGACAGATCTATAAGTATAGGAAATTCTGTTCTTGAATCTTGAATTCCAACCCTGGAAGAGGGCTCATCAATGTCTTCCCTTTCTGTTCCTTTCCACATCATTGTTTCGCTATGTGTTAACATCCCATCATGAAATATATCATCACCCTAATACAATAATTGCGGAACTCATTCATTGTGTGAGTGAAACAACATCTATCTTGCATATGAGATGAATAGCTACATGTACATTGAAAATGTAATTAATGAAGAAATAAATAAAAATTAAATGTAGGCATTTATATAGTATCTTAGATCTGTAATTAAATAGATATCAAAGCGCTTTACATTTATCCTGGTGCCACTAGGTTATATCATACCATTGGGCATCCAACAATAATAGCGGCCCTTTGACTACTTCCTAACAGATCCCCATTTTACACTGGGTGGAGTGAGACAAGGTAGATAAAGTGTCTTGTCCAATGTTGCAACATGTTGGCCAATGTCTCATAGATGCTCTATTACATTCCTGGTGACCAAGAATTGGTATGCCACCCACAAGCTGTGTATGATGCACCATTCTTATTCAGTGGGTATGGTTTAGTAGACACAAAATCTGATTGGACAATCTTATGGTTTCTATGAGGCCATAGAGGATCCTACATCATTACAAGTGTTGTTAACATGGTGCATGCCTGTTGAGGTGCACAATGTAGGCGTAAGGGTAAAGTTGTAAACAAGTTTCGTTCATTTTAGAATCGGGGGAGTTTTTATGATGGAATCTTAATTGGTGCTAAATAAAGTAGTTTATAGTTATTAAACTAATATGTAACTGTCAAAGAATGAGAATAAACAATGTGCCGACATCCACTACTCAAAATATTGGATCTGCTTATCCTCGATCACTTAATGGAGGCTAGTAAAAACAAAAACTCCTGTTGTGTATTCTCTACAGCTCAAAAGAATCAAAGGGTGTCCGACAAGAGTAGCGTACCACTTGTACCCAAGTCCTCTGATGCTGGTTGTAATAATGGGTTATTGCATTTGGAATCCATACACTCCCTATGGAAGACATGGAATCTCCCACACAGGGGTTATAGATTTTCAGAAAATAGAAATTCAGTCTCCCTGTGTGGAAGATTAAGGCCATGTCTTCCATAGGTGGTGTATGGATTTCAAATAGAACAGCCCACTGCAAATGACAGCTACATGAGTATATGCACATAAGATATTTTTACGCTCACACAATGAAATATTAGGGTATAGTCTGTGTTGTAGTGACATGCCCCTAAACTGCCAATAGCTTTATATGTATCCCTGTAAATACAGTCAATATTACCTGAGATTGTGTTCATTTTTTTTAACTTGTGGTGATTGGATTGACTAATATGTTGTTAGAGCTGAACTAACAAGTCTTAGATATTGACTGTATTCAGTATGTGAACAAATGCATTAAGCTTGCTGTAGATAATAGCTTGCTAAAATGGTAGACTTGATACTTAATATCCATGTGTGTTTAATCATTCTGTGTATATTTGCTTGATAAATGATGCAAATCTTACTGCACTGACAAATATAATTATGCAATATTCCAGATTGATGGGACAAGATATTATTTAACAATTTGAAGTGTATCAACACTTCTTTGATTTTCATGGGTATACAAGTTAAACACATTGTTCTCTAAAAGGGAAAGAATCCAGATTTTTTTTGGCAGAGAACATATTAAAGCTAATTTAACCCTAGTTAAGGAATTAGGTGTCTTTACAGCTTCATTAGTTCATTTATTCATATGTGTGGAGGATGTAGTATGAAGTGTGATGCTATCTGATCTGACCAAAGATGACAATTTTGAAATTGAGATGTAGGCAGAAATAGGGAGCAAAGAACAATAAAACACATCAGAAAATTTGCATTACAAAAGCTCAAAATTTGGCAACAAAGTATGCTGGAATGTGAAAATTCCAGAAATATTACACTTCATTATTGGTCAAGCTGATTATGATAATAACTCAATTGTCAAAATTGCCTCTTTGGGCCTGAATGGATCAGATCATGTCACATTATATAGATGATAAGCATATTGTTATTGTTATTTAAGTGATTGTGATCTCTCCATTGCATGCCTTAAATAGGAAAAGGATAAATATCGAGATGCGATCCGTGAATGTTTGAAAGCGGTCCAGGCATGGGGATGGACCATTGAGAGGAGCAAATCATCTGAACAACATGCTCAAGCTCAGAGACCAAGAAGGTTATCCAAAACAAGTCTGGTAAGGAATGCTGCCTTGTGCTTTTTTTTGTATTTTTATTGTGTGTGAAAAGATACCTTTGTAATGGCTAATATTAAGAAAGCAGCACATGATGATGGTGTATACATTCATATTTTGCACCTGACCTCTCCATCTAAAGGGCATATCATATTAGCAATCACAGCATGCGATTAAAAAATCACTAATGGTCAAGCACTAGTAGTGTTTTCACAATGACCACTAGTGTACAATAGCTGCAAGCTTTGCAGCAGTGTCAACGTTGCCTTGAAGTCAACTAGCTTTTTTTGCATAAAATGTTGGGGTGAACAAGCTTGCAACTTGATGCTTTGGCATGCTAGTGACTTATCAAGTAGATATCAGCATTCTCTATGACGATCGTCATAAAAAAAACGCTACTCTCCTGGTTATTACTTAATATGATATTCCCTTTTTGACTTGGGAATGGACTTCCTAAAGCACATGCACACTTTTACCCTTTGTACCATATGCTTGGTTTCCATAGGGTGCTGTTGAGTCTCCACATGGCTACAATCCCAGGCCTATTGATATGAGTAACATCACCTTGACAAGGGAGATGCAGAACATGGCTGAACGCTTAGCGGAAAATGCACATGATGTCTGGGCACTCAGGAAGAAGATGGAACTAGAAAGGACAGGTAGTTAGCTACACAGTATTACTTGTTATTTACTAAATCTGCTCTGATCTGATCTCTCTAAGTCATAGGATGCAATTTTAAAAGTCTGTGATTATCATCACCAATCATACTACTTCCTGATATATTTAATTGTAGCATTGTCAGGTTGGTGCATACTTATTTTTATCCTGTATCTCAACTTCACATTTGCTGCATGCATTTGTCCCTGTTGGATCAGTTTCGCCACAAATTGAGCAACAAGACACAATAATATTGATAATTTAGTTTATAGCATTTTGTACTTTATAAGTACTGCCTGTAAGGGCCATAATTATGGTATTTTAACTATGTTCCTATAAAAACAAATAGTAAGAACTAAACTTAACAAGGCAATCTTAAATGTTGGGAATTAACAAATGTATAAGGTTTTAACAGTTTCGCAGCTGTAACATAAATAAGAAAGGAAAAACCAAGAAAACATATAAACCCCATTTACTTTAATTTCGTTTTTATGTCTTATATTATAGGTGGTGGATGTGACACACAACTAGTACCATTTGACATCTTAACAGATGAAGAGAAGAAGAAAGACAGAGAAATGACCCAAGCCTTGCTCAAATTCCTCCAAGTCAACGGTTACAGACTACAAAGGTAAGAGTTGCAAACATCTATATGAAGAAATTAACTTCAAAAGTTATACTAGTTTTAAGCTATAATTGGGTAAGAAGACAAGCAAAACTGGGGTTTTACAGCTTGGGATAGCTGATCTATAGGGCTGAAACACTTGAGGTAACACATTCCTTTCCATCACCGTAATCAGGGGGTAGCATGCGTTAGAGTGCCCCCTCAGAAAGAAATAGGGATGGCAATTTCTGTGAAATGACCTCTTTTGGATACTGTTTCCTGTCTAACTGGGTCAAAGTTTTCTCTGAGCAGGCTTTTGCCTCTCAGAATTCTATAAGCTTTAATTTAATATCCAACTTGTAAGGAATTACTTCAAATCCCAACTGCTAGTTGAGTACCAGGCACTTGTTGGGAATAAGAGATCCAGTCAGATGTGAAACTGCTGGTGCTGCCAGGATGCTGTCACATGACCAGCTGTTGGGTTTTGAAAATATCAATAAGTAACTCTAAAATATTCATTACATTACATTACTTTGTTTAATGCTTTTGTGAATTTGGTAAATAGTCACAATATACTCATATGGTTCTTGAAATTAAATTTATTAGTTAATATGAAGTAAGTTGATTTAGAATATTAAGTTTCATAATTACAATTTTTACCTAAAAATGTACTTATGCTTTTGTTTACATGGCAGTCCACTGAGTGAGGAAAACAGGTAATGTTGCACTGGGTGTGTTATGTGTTTTGTATCGTGGTTGATTACTTCTTTGGTGTGTAGGTTGACCTCTTCTGCACGTGATAGATGTCATTTGTGGTGGTAGTTTACGCATACGTTCATTTCTTTTCTTTTCATGTTTAGTTGAGTTTGTATTATATTTTGCATGTGATATATAGATTTGGGACAGTTTGAGCCTCCAGACCAAGTCTCAATATGTTTTTATGAACAAATGTGAAATACTTATTTCTTTCCCTCTTAATTTCATCTTTTTCTTGTTCCTCTTCCTCTGTCTCTTCTCTTTTCTCCCCCTCGTCCTCCTCCACTATCTTCACTTTCCTTTTAATTTTCTTTGTCTTTTATATTTCGTATTATATTATGCATGTCCTAAATTTGGACTCAAGACTCAAGTCTCAATCTGTTTTTATGAACAGATGTGAAAATACTGTTTTCTTTCCCTCTTTATTTCAATAATTTTTCTTGTTCCTATTCCTCTGTCTCTTCCTCTCCTTTCTCCTCCTCTTCCTCCTCTACTGTCATCATTTTCCTTTTAACTTACTTTGTCTTTTATATCTTTTTCATCTTCATCTTTATCTCTGGATCTTATCTACATTCCTTTTGGTTATATGGTAAGATCATAGAATTGTGTTAAAATTTGAATTATTTAATAGCAGTCCGATAATTACCATCTGTTGGAGTGATGATTATGATTTGCACAATTGATAAAATAGTGATGTTTGTGTTATTATTATATTAACATACTTTAATTTAGATTTCATTTACTAAATAAATGTTCATGTTTCCTTGAATTTATTACATCAGTACTTTCTCTTCACAAAACAAGTCAATTCCACATTTAATTTAAGGATTTTTTACTGCGTTGGTATTTGTAATGAAACACTTCACAGTTCACAGTTGTAATAATGACTAGATTTATGATAACAATGCACTACACAAGTCACAATTATTCAGTTTTTATTAGCACAGCCATTCACTTAAGAAATAAAGGGTAATGCTTTATCCTTTGCACCCAAATGTGTCCGAGGCAGTAAAAACATGCGCCTCACCCATTATTTAAACGTTTTTACTGCCGAGAACACATTATTTGCATGTAAAGGATAATGCTGCACCCTTTATTTCTATTCTATTACCAGAAAATAGTGCGATTTAAAGAGAAAATATCACTTTTTGGCACAAATATTTTAAGTTGTTTTACTTCAAGGTGGAGCGCGTACACGTAGGTGACAGCGTATATCGTGGAAATATTGCACGCGTAACCAAGCGTAATGCTGTGCGTAGAATGTGTTACGGCGCTTGACCCATTATTTGCAGAATAATGGGCTCTCACGTGATGTGTTTTAACAAATCACAGTGCGCGATTTTGAATAATGGGTCGTAAGAGTAATAGAATTTTAAATAAAGTACTGATGTAAACATGCCCTGTATGAATAGTCATTGTATGTTATGAACCATTCCATGGTGTTATGACAAAGGAAGTTAACTTGAATAACCAACACTGTGTCCTCCCTCTTGTACATGAAGCAAGTCCCAGTTTTTAATATCATATCAAGGTCAATACTTGTGGTCTTGTTCTTGGCATGATTTTAGAAGTCTTGCTTAATTTACAAGAGAGAGGAAAAGTGTCGGTTACTTGTGTTACCTACCTTTGTCCCAAAACCATGGAATGGCCCTTGTGCTGTTTGTTTGGATTTGTTGGATTCTGTAGAAAGTTGGTTTTACGACCCAAACTTACCTGTTAGAACTAAATGCATGTACTAAAATTGATAAAAGCTCAATATTAACTCTTTTTCTTCATATTTCTTCCCTTTAGGAGAAGTCCCCACCTTGCTGATGATGGTGTGATACGTGGATCCAGCACCATAGAGAAGAGATTTGCCTACAATCTCCTGGAGAAGTTACTGCATTATGTGGACAAAGCACAGACCAACCTAAAACCAAAGAGAGATCGTAAGTATATACAGAGGTTTCACCTTATATGTGTGCATGTAGACGGTTTGACTTGGAAAGGAGAATACAAGCACTGGAGTTGAGGTGTTTCCGTAAGATCCTTAACATCTCATATAAAGACCATTTGACCAACGAGGAGGTGCGAACCAGAGTGAAACAAGCTATTGGTCCCTACAATGACCTACTAACAACAGTCGGGCAACGTAAACTAAGTTGGTACGGCCACATCTCTCGCGCCTCTGGGTTAGCAAAGACAGTCCTACAGGGTACAGTGAACGGTTCAAGAAGAAGAGGAAGACAGAAAAAGAGATGGGAAGACAACATAAGAGAATGGACTGGCCTGAACTTTGTCATCTCACAGAGGGCAGTGGAAGACAGGAGCAGATGGAGAGAGACTGTTAAGATGTCATCAGTGGTGCCCCGACGACCAAGCCAGTTAAGGGAGCATTCCCATTCCCCAGACGGTTTGCAGGGGTTGCTTTTAAAGTATTTTGGATTTGTTATGATTATTAAAGAATGCCGACATGAGCTTGATGAGCATGTGATCTAGTGGTTAATACACAGAATCAAGTGTAGGATGAATATAAATTTATTTGTTGTTTTCATTTCTATTCCTGCAGCTTACAGAAGGAAAGAAGAAGATAAAAGCTTCAAATTCTTTGCCAAGGTAAGCATTTTGCTGGCACATAGGGTGATATTAGGTTAAAAATGGTAATAAAACATTGTAGTTAATTCCTTCTTTCCCTCATTCATAATACTCAAGTTTAATAGTGTGATAACAATTTGTTCCCTCAGGTCTGCCAATGAAGAAAAAATGTAATTCTTGACCGAGATTTGAACCTGGGATCTCAAGGTATCTTTACAGCACTTCAACCAACTTAGCTATTAAGGAAGACTTCCTTATTAGCTCACTTGGTTGAAGGACTTGTTAGATACCTGGAGGACCAGGTTCAAATCCCGGTCTAGGATGAAAATTGTTCTTCCTTGGCAGCTTGAGGAAAAAATGAATTATGATCACACTATTAAAGAGTACAAAGTAACTCTTAATCACAAACATTGTATTTGCAAAATCACACTATAAATGAATTGTAAAATTGACCATGCTTTGTTGCAAAACAATGTTTCAAGCCCTTCATTTTTCTCTCCATCTTTATCAGGTTGTATTGCCTCTGATAGAGAAGTATTTCCTGGCTCATTTCAACTACTTTGTCTCATCACCTGATTCCCCTATGGGCTTTGGAACTGCTTCAAATAGAGAGAAAGAAATGGTGGCAAGGTAAGGTGGAGTAGAAAAGAAAACAATATCACTATGGAATTCAGAGAGCAAGGTGGCATAATTAAAATTTTGATGTCTTGGTTAAATGGCGTTTAACCTACATGCCATTATAATGCCAAGGGCATACAAGCATCAATACAGGGTTCCTGTATAGTCGTGAAGAATCTTTAGTTTTTTATTTTTTAACAGCAAAAGTTATGAAGTCTTGGAATTTGTATTTTGGTCACAAAGTCAAAACACATTCTTTTCAAACAGAAATTAAAATTTCAAACTAGTTAAAATAAAGGTAAAAGAGAGAGAAAAGGGAAAAAAGTGTTTGAACAATAACAGGATAGTTCCGTATGCATTCCTCGAGGCAGTAATATTTAGATACTGTTTTTTGTTGTATCTCTAAACATAATGATGGTATTTATATAAAAGTGTACATTTTCAGTAAGGAAATGATGCAAGGAATCAAACTAGCATAATAGATTCCTACAAAAATGAGCAGTTTTTGAGAAAATCACATGAATTGATTTAATGCTTTGAGGAAAGCATATGGACTATAATAGAAGGCAAGGTTGGCCAATAAGGGGGTGGTTGGAGGCCAATTACATGTATTTGAAAAAGTCATGGAATCTTAATATATGTAAAATCTGTGGAAATTCTGTAATGGTTTGGGGTAAATGAAAAGTAAACATATTGGGTAAGTGACAGTTACTATGTATGTTTCACAATCAGTTACCTTATATTCACATCCAGAGAAGTATTATTATAGTTATTGTTAATGAAATCTTAATTTGAGAAAGATTCATTAGTTGAAACAAATGATTGGAAAGAGTCTAAATCTGAAATTTTGATTTGTTTAAATATGACTTTATTAATTTGAAATAAAAATTTATACAGATGTCCTACATGTATAAGATTCACATATTAATATAATATAATTTAAGTTTATTATTATTAAACTCATCATGATTCAACTTATTTGGTAGTTTGTGGTGTTTTTTAACATCTCTCATCACAAATAATATCTGAATTAACTCAACTCACCATATACCACCCACTTACTCCCTCTATTGGCAATCCAGTGAGAGGCCACCTTTTGCCTCTCCCACGGAAATGGTGATGGTTGCCAGGTATGGGTCATATGATGGATTAGTGTTGCATGATGGGTACTTTTGTTTTTTCATGCACAATATTTCACAATGCATTTATTTGAAAAAGTCAACTGTTTTTTAGAAATCTGGTCCAGAGAGTATAACAATTATGTTTAAATTTCATACTTCAGGTTTGTTTTTAAACTAAAACAATAATAAACTGGATTTGCAAGAACACTTCTTTTTTTTTAATTAAAAAATTGCATTGTGGGATATTGAGAAATAATGTTGCACCATGGAATAGCTCACCACTAACCACCATTGTCACCATACATGCTTTTCATTGTTTAGAAGTCAATAATAAGTTATCGCTCAAGTCACTACCAGACACCTATTTGTCACCAAACATATCTCTCCAACCATCCAATCAAACACCATCATTGAATGTAGTATTCATATCACAGATTTATTAGAGAGATTGGGTTATTTCAGCTGAAATCCATATACTCCCTGTGGAAGAAATTATCTTAATGTTCCCTGGGCCTCAAGGAAGAACAGATGATTAATTGTGTTTTAAACTGCTTGAGTGTCTCAGGTTAAAGAAGAAATAAAACAAACAAACAAACAAACAAACACAGTGAATGTGGGCCTATGGGGAATAAGGTCATGTCTTCTATGGGGTGTATGGATTTTGACTGGAATAGGTCATTAACAGCACGTTACTCTTTTTTTTTATCACTCAATCATCAGTTTTTCATATCATGAGAAAAGTCAGGGGTATTTGGCCCCTTTCCAAATTTTTATGGAAATGACACTTGCTGATGCAAGCATCGCATCTTTGTGCATTAAAAAGAACCAGAATGCATTTCACTAACATTTACAACATGTGTTTATGTACTACACATACTACATCAGCAATAAAGTTTGCAACAATTTTAATCAAGATTGTAATAGACCTTTTCAGCATCTACGGAGATCTTCGGAAATAAGTTCAAAAAGATGTCACTTGCAGTAAACAAAAACACCATAACCAATCAAATCACACACTGGTGACAGTGTGTTCGATGTGCATGTGGCATCGTATGATTGTGCACACCAATCATGAATCGCATTGCTCTTTTTTGATGCAGCGTTTTGAACGCAGTATCCAAAGTGTTGTCAAATACTCATTTAAATTACCAAAAATTTATTGGTTGAATATATTTTAATGCTCGTACATGATCAATGTTTTATTGTCATCCTGAAAAGGAGCACATTCTGTAAAATACTCTGTTAATGTGACATTGGTAGCTTTGCACCAAGTTGTACTATTTTGCAAAGACCTTTTTGTACTGCCCAATTTGGCACAGTTCATGGCATAAACATGAAGTCAGGTTCTGATTTGCTAATGTAATCACATCACCATCACATCAGCACCTCATTCGCCGATCAATCTGCATAGCATCATGGGACACAGGTGTGACCTACAACTCTGGCGGAAATTCGTTGCCACACCAGCAAGTTCTGGTGTTAAAAGCACGCAATCGAAGCGAAATATGTGATAGTTCCGTATTATTTTGTATAATAGTTGCAAATGCACATTCAGATTACACTTGCCCTTCCCCACCCCCATTGTCCAATGTTGGGAGACTGTAATGTAGAAATGATGACGATTTTGTCCAAATCAACATTGCAATAGGGGAGCGGGAAGGATGTTGGCCAATTAACGCTCAGGTGTGGCAACCTTTTTTTTTTTTGTTGTCTCTGCCGAATGCAAAATATTTCATCTAAATTTCGTTTTTGTCTCATAACTCAAAAACGAAATGTCGTATGATCTTCATATTGCACACGATTTGGGAGTAGATAATATTCTTTTGAATCATAATAAAATTTTGACAAAGTACTTGGTTTATTTAGGGAGTGGTCCCTCAAATCACCATTTATGCTAAATTACACACATTTCGTAATTAGGGCTCTAAACTGCATGATTTTCTGTTAAATATCAGTAACCGAAAATCGTATCAAGTGCTGCTACACACAGGTTTTTAGTGGATACTGTCCGTTTTATCCATGTTACAATTAAGCGTAAATAACTTTTTTTCATATCATTTTCACGCGGACCGGCCTATGTATATTATTAATTATTAAGATGCCAAAATAATGCAAAATGTGTCAAAAAACCTTCTCATTTGCCATTACATGCTGTCTACTGAATATGGTCCACCGAAAATTTCATCATTTTTGAATGATGATGAAATAGCTAAGTTTAACTATTAGACCAACAATAATACGAAGGATTAAGAGAGGAAAAATATTAATTTTAACAAAACTAACAGAGGGGTTCGAACCCGTGGCCTGTAGTTTAGAAGTCGGCGCCTTTACCGCCGAGCCACGGAGAAGTGAATGAATTCCAAGCCATATCTAATATATTAATGTTAGTTTAAAATTATGCAATGCATATGGTATCAAATTGACCTGAAACGTCTCCAATACACATAATTTCATCGATTTACAACGATTGTATATGTTGGCAATGTATTTAGGGTTATAAAAATAAAGTTGGAATTTCGATTCACCACCTTTCTCCACGATGGACAAATCTTAAATAAAAGAAAATAATCTAAATTTCTTTTAATTTGTTTGTGTCGACCGTCGACCGTTGAATCATCAACCTCATCTCCATATGTGCAATGGGTTACTGATCTTAAATGCATTTGTATGACATGTTAATTCTACTATGAGGTTATAACATCTCTGTATTAGGTTAAACCAACCAGAACGGCATAACAATTGAAATTGTAGGTGAATGAGAATTAAATCACCTGTTTTACTGTACATATCGCATTGCATAATTTTAAATTAACATTAATACATTAGAAATGCTCACGAATTCAACGACTTCTTCTTGGCTCAGCGGTTAAGTCGCCGCCTTGAAATCTATAGATCAGTGAGATCAGGGGTTCGAATCCTCTGATGACTTTTCTATGATTATAATTTTCCTCTTCTGATCCTTGCTATTATTATTATTAGGTCTAATACTTAAACTTCACGCTATTTCGTCATCATTAAAATAGTTTTAAAATTTTGCGTGTACTATCTTCAGTAGACAGCATGTAATGGCGATTGATGTTTTTCACATATTTTGCATTATTTTGGCATCTTTATAAATAATAGGACACATAGACCAAGCCATGTATAAATTACATGAAAATAATTATATTTAGTACAGAGTACATAAACAGGCTAAGATTTTGTGAAAATTGCACGTGAATCCGGCATTCCGTTCTAAAGATATGAACGAAAACGTAATTTCAGATGATTTTTTTATATGTTATTAGAGACAACTCTGGCGGAAATTCGTTGCCACACCAGCAAGTTCTGGTGTTAAAAGCACGCAATCGAAGCGAAATATGTGATAGTTCCGTATTATTTTGTATAATAGTTGCAAATGCACATTCAGATTACACTTGCCCCTTCCCCACCCCCCATTGTCCAATGTTGGGAGACTGTAATGTAGAAATGATGACGATTTTGTCCAAATCAACATTGCAATAGGGGAGCGGGGAAGGATGTTGGCCAATTAACGCTCAGGTGTGGCAACCTTTTTCGCCAAGGTTGTAGTTCTTTTTTACATGATCGGTCGGCCACTGTGACAGGTCTTTGCAAAATAGTGTAATTAGACATGGATTTTGGAATTCCATGGATTCCCCAGAGCAAAATGAGATAACATAAAGCTTAGGAATCTGGTAAATTATAAATCTGTGATATATTAATATAGCAAGTGAACCCATTATCTTAGTGCAATCATTAGTGTAAACCAAACCAATCCAAAAGTTTCACGCTGTATGCTATCTATTTCTTTCCAGTAGCAAAATGATTGCCCTATACCATCCTTTCCCTAAACCTAGCGCTGAAGTACGTGCTCATAGCATTTGTTTGGTGGTAAAAGTCTAAATAAGGACCATGTTTATAAATGCTGAAGTTTTCATGATGTACATATAGTTTGTCCTATTTGCACCTCGGTCCTTGCATTTTATTAGCTTTCAAGACATATCATCAGAAATTTTTTTTTTTTTAATGAATGATTCCATTCTTTGAAGGTGATGAATAGAATGTGATCGTCGCAGTTGTTTATAAACATCTCAAAAAAAGTATTGCCCCTTTTAAATAATGGCCATTATTCAAAAACAGGCAATTGTATTAAAAATCTGTAAAATGCATTGGAAGCAGAATTTATTTCTACGCATTTTGACACCTCATTTGATACGATAGCTCAGAAAACAATAAAACACTGGTCAATTTAATTTAGTGAGGTCCAGATTTGAAAGTTGCACTTACAACAATACAAAAACACTCAAATATCATTACACATATTTCCTTCCATTATACTGAAAACAAATCAATAGAATTTACTGCAACTTTCAAATCTTGGGTTATATTGATTTAAATGTACGCTGTGACATCAATATTTAGTCAATTGCTACAAATGAGGTGTCCAAATGTGCAGAAGTAAATTCTGCAAAACAGTAGCCCGCTTTTTGAATAATGACCATCATTGAAAAGGGATAATTACTTATTTTGAGATGTTTATCACATGTTGAACATGTTAAATAGAAGATGAAATTTAGACATCAGAAAAGTTGTTATCCACATTTGTATAATTTTGATTAAGTTGTATTGAAATGCATGCATGCACATCACACATGAGAAACAATTGAGTTGCTAAACTTATTGCTACATTGTATAATTGGTAATGAAAATTCAGAAACAATTTGATATCAAATGTAATAAGTGTGTAGTGAAAGCAAGTCAAGAGATTTAGATGATATCATTTGACTTTAAGATACCATTGACTGTGGAAGAATCTAAGGAGACAGTACCCTTGTCAGCCTTTATCAAGCTAAGCATGGCAGCCTTACACTATGCCATTCTTACGCTATGGAGCTTTAGATATAGAGACAATTACAAATAGCAATGAGGTCATCTTAATTTTTTCTCATGTGAAAATTCATTTTGTGTTGATTATAATTTTGTTTGCATATTTTCACTCATAAGAACTATTGGGTAACTTTCCTTTCATATTTTGAGGTTACATTTGCTTTGGATTTATCAATTGACTATTTTGGATAGGACCAGTTTGACACACATTATATATTTGTTAGAGCACCCAGCACATCCACCACACCCTAGCAGCATTCGTCATAAAACATCCTGTTATACTGTTACGTTCACACTCAACATCATTGCACATATTTACTTCATTTTTTATACAGAGTGTGATATATTCTTGTCTATTATACAAATATTGTTGTTTTTTTGTTCTGTTATGTCTAAATGTACACAGCCTTTTCTGCAAGCTGAACCACTTGGTTCGGCAGAAGATCAATCTGTTTGGTAAGTGTTGTATTATAAACAAAATATTAAACTTTTATATCTTCTTCTTGCGTATGAAACCTAAAACCAGGAGAAAGTTAGATCTTGGGATGCTTCTTGAACAGTCACTCCCTCGTTTCTGCATCAACTTTATACTTTTATATTATATAGCATATCGTAACAATTAAGTTTTATATTGTCACATCCTTCCCTAACCTTAAATGGTAATGGTTTTATAATAGCTGCTGCTAAGAAAGGTAGGTTATGCTTCACATACCAGTTAATATAGATGTCATCATCTAGCATAATCACTTCAGGGCAAACCAATGCATCAACTCTCAAGAGTCTAATCATGGTCCTTTTCTAGTTATACAAGGACCTGACAATTGCTGTTGTACTACCTACTCAAAATATTTAAAGGAGCAGACTTATTTGTTGACATTTTTTTCAAAAACAGCATAATTGACATTGTAAAACATATGAGTATGATTTCATTCAGTAATATTCGGGTGGTAGGACACTTGTTATTGAAGTTTCATGACACTATACTTTGGTCAGCACTATAAGAACAGACAAAGAAAAGATGTTAATCAGGATTGTTAACTTTCTGATCCTTTAAATTTTTCTTTAGTGTACTAAAGCTCAAGTAATTTGACAAGAACTGTACTAATCCTATTAAGTAGTTGCAAATATACAAGTAATGAAATGCTTTTGTTTTTGTTTACAGTACGTGATCTAGACTGCATCATTACATGTCTGAGAGTTGTTGCACAGTCCATTGATGCCAGGTAAGATTTAAATTCTGCTAATATGGACAAGTTCCATTAACTATTTCCCAGTTCAGGTCCTGGATGGCCAGTGAAGTACCTGTGTTCAAATCAAGTTCACATTTACTTCATCTCAATTCATTGTGATTTAAATTGAGTAATAGTTTGTGATGCACTTCTTTAAAAAAAAGTTACATGATGTGCCATTTCTGATGGTTCAGTAAATATTGGAAATGATGGTTTTTGTTCTCCCCAACAGTGTCGTGATGAAGCACAGCTCTGACATGGTGAAGAATTCCATAGTCATATTCTTCAGACATGCCTCCGAGGATCTTGCCAGCACGCTCCAGAACGTCAAAAACAATGGTCGCTTCACCCACATCAAAGCCCCTCTCATGCCAAAGACAAGTCCAGCTGTTCAATATGTTCCAGGAGTGCTCATTCCAGTACTAACCAGTTTATTCCAGCACTTTGGTAGACACCATTTTGGGCAAGATATATTGTGTAAGTCATTATACGATCGAATCATGAAACTTTTTTAGCATTTGTATGCATAAAATACTGAGATATTCACGATTTGTTTGTGCTCTAAACTAGTCTCCAACATGATTGAGTGTCCACTAACTAACATGTATGATATGTGCCACACCTGTTACCATGGTTACTGTCAGTATGAACCTATCTACCAGACCTTCACAAGACTTCATCACAAACCAATATAACAAAATGTTGTGTGGACATTATGTTATCACTCATTGTATCACACGATGTACATGTAATGTGTTATTACTGTGTAGTGCTTTTTATTGATATTTGTTTGTCAACAAATGTTGGTCAATATTTAGGCTGGTCTGTGCTCTCATAGAGCAAATGGTAAAAGTAATCAACAAATGCTACAATTATTTGAAGTAATTCTTGGCCATGGTGGAACATTCCTGTTGCGTCCATGTAGTGTACCAAGTGTGTACGATTTGTAAGATTTTTGCAAGCATTCTTCTTGATAGCACTGTATGCTTGTTGTCGAATCACAAGCGTGCTAATTGTTCCACCATGGATAAGAAAAACTTGAAAAATATACCTAAATATAGGCTAGTTGGGACTGTGTAGTATAATTAGAGAATAAAGGATAGGAAATTTTGTTTTTACTATCCTCTGTCATGTGATAGACGACAGGCAGGTCCAATATTTTGAGTAGTGGATACCGGCGCAATTACTGTAAAATAGTGGACCTGCCTGTCGGCTATAACACGGAATATCATATCATTTATTCTCATTCTCAATATACATTATCAATATTGATACATTAGTGACAGCAAAATTGATATCAATAATGGCATTAGTAATGTCATTATATACAACATACTTTGCATGGGCTATTTGTTTGATGGTCAGTCAATTTCAATATGTTTCTCATATATTTCTCCTATGTGCTATCACTGAAGTGCAAACACTCACAAGTAAGCTTCCCCTAGGTAAATTCTTTAAGAATTAAGCTATAGATTATGTCTATGCATGTTTAGAGCTGTGCCCTTTTAACCTTTGACCATAACCTTCCATTTTACCTTTGTGTTTGTAAATGTATTAGGATTTTGCATACTCCAGCAAATGAAAAGATATTATGTTATGGAAGAATATGGGATGTGTATCATGATGTAATATGGAAAACATTATCACTAACTAACTAATATCAAGTTTTATGATGCATGTATTTGTACATGTTCCTGTGCTAGTCCTGTCCATGAAAACAAAGAAAATGTGCCTGTATTAGGGTGGAACAGTCAATTTGGAGAACTTTTGATACTAAACAAGGAGTTTACCCTTAATGCTTGTGTACTCAACTGCAATTTCACTGACACAAACCTACCATTGACCTATCCAGTGTTTGACATACCTGTGTTTTTAATATGGGGTTACTCCATTTGAAATCTACACCCCTGTGTGGGAGATTAAGGTTGTGTCTTTAAAGGGGGTGTATGGATTTCAACTGGAATTGCCCATTGGACAAGAATTGTTTATATCCTTTGTTTGTATTATCCAGTTATCGTAATATAATATATATATATATCATTCCATCGTCACCCAGTGCATGTTTGAAGGAATGAATGTTTATGAGTGACATACAAAGGTTTATGAATTTTGTCTCAGCTATACAGCATAGCCAAGATTAATTGGGAATTGGTTTTTTTCGATAGCACCAAAAAATTGGCTTTCGAGTGGCATCACTAACAAAAAAAGGACATTGTATGTGCAGAAAGGGACTTAGTTGCCAAAAAACAAATGGATGTTTTTGTGCAATATCACAAAAAAGTAGACTTGTCTCAGTGTTACTGCTGCAGTGACTTGTCTCTGTATTACTGCTGCAGTGACTTGTCTCAGTATTACTGCTGAAGTGACCTGTCTCGGTGTTACTGCTGCAGTGACTTGTCTCGGTGTTACTGCTGCAGTGACTTGTCTCGGTGTTACTGCTGCAGTGACTTGTCTCAGTATTACTGCTGCAGTGACTTGTCACGGTGTTACTGCTGCAGTGACTTGTCTCGGTGTTACTGCTGCAGTGACTTGTTTCGGTGTTACTGCTGCAGTGATTTGTCTCTGTTACTGCTGCAGTGACTTGTCTTTGTGTAACTGCTGCAGTGACTTGTCTCAGTATTACTGCTGCAATGACTTGTCTCGGTGTTACTGCTGCAGTGACTTGTCTCAGTATTACTGCTGCAGTGACTTGCCTCAATCTTGTCGAAAGATCATGGGCCTAATGTAATATGTCTTGCTAATATGTCTGTCAGCATAGGATGTTGATATAGTAGCCATAGTGTTAAACCATAGTCTTTCAATTAAACATATGTAACCTCTCAAAGTAACTAACAATACATTAACTTCTAATCTATATATTAATAATTATTATCAAAATAACTATAGACTGACTAATGGCTCGCTGATTACAGTACCAGAGTTATACATCTTTTTGGCAGTATTTGTCTGTAAGGCACTCAAACCTGGTGTGTATTGTATGAGTTCATGCCACTGCAGGGTTCTATTTCTGTTCATGTTGAAATATTTTGCTAGTGAAAGGGAACTCACTGCTGATTGTCCTTGTCTACGCGTATGAAACTCGGGCTGCAATGGTTTATGTAGGTCGATTAGGGCTTGCTCAGATATCAACCTATGTGTAACAGGAATGGTTTATGAAATGATTTGGGCTACTGTGATCAACAATTTTGTGTTATCATGTATGTGTTCAAGTGTTGGATTCCATACGTATATATTATTATTATATTATATCATGTTCACTAATATAACATGTAGCCTGAGTACCACCAAGCCTTCTTCTTTCACCTAATACCATTCCACTGTGCTTAATAACATATGTAAATAAAGACCTATATCTGTACAGTTGACACATTTTGTTGTGAAATTGGTGCTGCAAATTTATTTTATTTTGTAGATAATAACCTTCCATGTTGACACAATACTATCAGAACACATCCTTAAAACTTCTTCAGTTAATTTTATGCTTTCTTTTGTGTTTTTCTTAATTGGTCATATTTGTAACTTTATCATAATTTGGATTATGAAGTAGCCCATATTGTTTTCTTTGCAGTGGACCAAGTACAAGTATCATGCTACAAAATCCTTGTCAGTTTATATTCCTTGGGAGCAGACAAGTCTATCTATGTCAACAGGTGAGTGAGTGAAAACCAAGTGGGGGTGATTTGCAATATTTAACGCACAAACACATACTCTCACTCTCTCACACTTTCTATCTCTATCTCTATTCCCACCGCTCTCCTCACCTGAGACGAATATACCTCCCAGCTCCTCACTGTCTTTCTCTATCTCTCTCTCTCTCTCTCTCTCTCTCTCTCTTCCTCTCTGTCTCCTCTCTCTTCCCATCTATTCCCACTCTATTGCCTCTCTTCCCATCTCTCTCACCCCACTCTCTCTGCATTGCTTCCCATCTCTCTCTATCCACTCTCTCCCACTGTCTCTGCCTCTCTGACTGTGTCCTCCATCTATCTCTATGTCTGTCTTTGTCTCTCTTATGTCTTCCACTCTCCTCATCTCTTTCTCTCACCTACACACCTTTTCACAATTTTTTAATATGCAACTTCAATGCTCAAACATATAATTTAAAGTATCTGAATAGTCGGCAAATTAATTTAGTAATAGATAAACTTCCAAAAGTAATGCCTTAAATTTTTCATGTAAGAAGTAAGGAACATAAATAACTATTTTTGTTGACTTTTTGTTTCATTATCTAAGGAACAACCCAAAAGATTGATGACATCCTAAAAACAAAAGTTTTGTTAAGGAGGGATTAGTCTGCAGTATTGATTATGTTTCTCCAATGCTCTTTAAAAATATTATTTTGACCCACCTCGTTTCATTACTGATAGGAAGGGAAAGATCAGCTCTGAAACAAAACTAGTCATGTTTTTTTGGATGTCATCAATCTGTTGGATTGTTCCTTTAAATCTTGCATGATTTTAAAGACACTCATCACCATCTCTTCCTCACCTTACTATTACCTTACTATTCTGTATTACAGCAAAGAAGCTAAAGAAAGTGTAGACAGGTAACTGGAGTTAGAGTCTGGCTGAAATTTCTGCATGATAGATTTATTTTTCACTCTTACCTTCAGGGTTGCCACAGATTCCCTCTTTTTTTAAACATTTTCCTCCTCCAAAACACCCAAATTGTGTGGTTTTGGGTGCATTTACCAATATGTTTTAAAATGCACCAAAAATTGGTTGCTTTTCCTGAACGTAAATGCTTTTCCTTCCAAAAATTAGGGTAGTTTGGGTTATACCAGTGTAACAATATTGTTAAGCCCTAATAGTCTTGGTGTATTCTGACCAGCTTTATGTGGAGGGGAACTTCACATGAATAGAGATTGACCAATTGACAAATGTACAGAATAGTTATTTTATGATATTCTCTTGGATTACTGATATATTTTTGGCAATTTAATGGGGTGTGACCCAATCAACAGCCTTATTTTTCTTTATCAAACCTGTTATTTTTGATATCAGAAGAAAGCGCGTATGTTTCTCATTACCCCAGTAAAATTTAATGCCGAGTCAATGTTTGGTTTAGATGGTATGAACAAAACTATGGTGTATCCTACAGGGCATTGTTATACACGTTTTTGAATGTCATAGAGGAATACAGCTCAAAATTTGGAAATAAAATGTTTTAATGGTATGCCAAGATATAAAAAAGAAAATGAAACAAGTGGACCATGCCCCTTTAATAGGAGCCGAATTCTGCAGGTAAGTTAACATGTGGCAACCTTGATTTTTTTCCTTTACTGCTTCATCACATGTCATTCACTGTAGTTTACCAAGTTTGATACATATGTTTGTCTTTTTTTAGTGTCTTATTCATTTTAACTCATTTCAGTTCTTGTTTAGGTTTAGATTTTATTTTATTTGAAATGGAATGATTGTAGTGAGCATTAAAGTAGTTCTTTTATTCTATTTTACCAGCTTTGATTATTCCCAAGACTATCTAGTTTTTTTGGTTTTTTTTTGTTTAGCTACGTCAGTGCTGAGCAGATTCATTAAGTAAAGCTTTGAGTCTATGATCTTGTCTAAGGCTGCATATAAGTTAGACTCTCCTGCATGCCTTTATTTAAATATCCAACTGAATTAAATATGCATTCATTTCATTTCATTTCATTTAAAATAAAAACACTTTTTTGAAATAATACAGTCATTAAGCAAAACAAAAGAGCTTTGTCTCAGAAGACTGCACATTGTAGTGTTGAATATTTGAATTTTAGCACATTGAGTTTTCTCCCCATGGGTGTTTTTTTTTGAGAGGTTTTTTTATTTGTCAGAGAAAAATCATAAACTGTAGGTTTGTCATGTTTGATTCAAGGAATTATCAGTGATTGCCAATCAAGAACACCACCCTCAAATTCTGGATCAAAGATCAAGCATATAGTCCGTCTCATCTCAAGTTGAGTGTAACACCATGTTGGATTTCTCAGTGGTAGATTTGAATCCCGAGAGGCATATACATACGTGTAGAAGAGTGATTTGTCCATACACTGGCGACTTAACTGCATAAACGCATTGATTTGAATCTGCCCCCACAAAATCTAACATGGCGGTATTCTCAACTTGAGATGAGACACATTATAGTCATGCAAATGATGTGACAAATGTGACAGCAGTCTGATACAAACAAAATCAGATATCCAATTGAAAGTAGGGTTTAAATATGTGTGTACTTTATTACCGTGGAATGAGGCTGTCAAATTTAGAATTCATGGTTAACCTGCATACATGAGCAGATATTGCTAGGAATTGCAATTTGCACTTCCAGAGCCAATTATTTACAATGTTTTATGAAAATTAATTGATATGATGTATTGATCAAATTTATGGGCTATTCCAGCCACACACCCCCTGTGGAAGACATTCAGGTAATCCCATTTGAAATTCACACTCCCTGCATGGAAGAATAAGGTCATGTCTTCTGTAGGGGGTGTACTGATTTCAAAAGGAATTACCTAATAATTGCTGATTGATTGATGGTGCAGTTAAACAATACAGAATATCTCTGATAATCCCTCAAAAGTAGTATTTGTTGATAATAACTGATGATAATAACTGTACTGCATGATGATTTTAAAACTTGTCATTAATAATATAATTGTGATGTTTTGAGTAATTAAATCAATTTACATCCAAATATTTATTTCTATTAGATATTATTTGAAACTTATTTTACTTAATTTAAAATACTATGTATTAGATGTTTGTCATGTTATTATCAGTTGTCATTGTATATGAATATAAAAGCAGCATATTGTTTGAAAATGCCAAATCAATGTATTATTAGTGCTTTTAAGGTTTCTTTCTCATATTGATAATATGATTTGAAACAACACTCCAGCGTTTTTGCTTCAGCTTTCAAAATGGTTTCATTAAGTCTTGCTTAATCCATATTGAAGGTAGCCCATAGAATTTACCTTTACTATAAAAAGTAAACCTGTTTTGCTATTGCCCTCTGCAACCACCTTAAGTAGGATGTCAACCCTGTAGCAGCAGCATGTTATGATTTGTTTGTTCGTAATTCTTTACTCGTCTAAATAGCATTCAAAGGCCTGTGTCATCTTTAAATTGCCACAGCTTAAGATGATAAACATTTTACTTTTCTATATAGCATGCAAGAACTTCTTGTCACAGCTTTTTTAAACAGTTGGTTATTTTGCAGATGATACCTCAACTCAATTGTAGAAGCTAATATGATGTGAAATATATTTGAATTGTTGTACAGACACAGACCATCCATTGGAGAATTATTGTCAGCATTCGCAGGAGCTTTTCCAGTAGCCTTCTTGGAGTCTCATTTGAATAAGAATAACCGCAACTCACTACTCGGTCAAAAGGAACTCAAAGGAGCACAGCAAGAAGGAACAGGTAGAATATAATCAGTTTTTGTCATGAAAATATTGTTAATATATTGCAATGTACAGTTTATAATTACATTGAAATACACAGGAATCTAGATTTTATGATACAGGTTGAAGTTAATGTATTTTCCATAAAAGTAGATGAGGCCTCTGGTGGGATGTTTAGTAATGATAATAATAAGGTTCCAAATAATTCCATGATAAATAAAGCGTTGGGAAAATAAATGTGGGACTTAATGGCATTTACTGCAGCCAGGATAGAGCGACAGATGCTGCCTTTTCTGTTTTCCGCTGTGATTTAACACTTAGTTCTTCTCAATGTTTTGTCACTTTGGCACATATTTTCCTGCAGGAAAATGCTGTGAACAAAAATTGCAGCAGTTGTGTTAGTGACAAAACCAAAATGCAATTAAATTGTTTTCACCCATTGCATGGTTCCGCTATGTGCGAGGAGAGCCTCGATCTGGCAGCATGCCTGAATGGGAATTGAACCAGTCATATAACATTGTGTAAAGTCATGTAATTCTTTCTTTCATGTCATGCCAGTTTGAGGCTCTCCTTGCATCATGACGGAACCAGGCAATAGGTGAATACTGACCCTTGTGACTTCCAACTTTTAAATTTATTCTCCAAGCTAGTTTTTAGTGGATTCTTATGAAATATTTGCTAGAAATATTAGTAAATGGCATTATTATTAATTCTTTGTAGATGAATTGTCCAAGCTGATGAGTGATATCCCAACATTAGATGCAATCATGAAAGAGATTGATCAGATGGCAACATCTGGAGCCAAATACAGCGATGCACCTCATGTTATTGAAGTCACTCTACCTATGCTATGCAGGTAAGATGAATGATGAAAGGATCAGGGATGGGTCAGGAGATTGATCGCATTGTTGTCCTTGGTGACATTGGTGGTAAAATCACCCAAGTTTAGTCAAATTAATGTACCTGACTCATGATTAAATAACTAATTTTCTTTTGTTTATAATGAGTCCGGAATCTTTGCTGACTGATATGATGGTAAATTTCGGAAGTCAGTGCTATTTACGTGAATTATAATGAGAAAATCACAAAGAATCATTAACATAATACACATGTTATTGTTGTTATTTTAGTTATCTTCATTTCTGGTGGCAAGAAGGACCTGACAATATAACGAGAAGACAAGGGTGAGTTTGGTTTCATTTTTTCACAAATATATTCAGGTCCAAATCTGACCAAATATTAGATACCATATAATAATAAGGTGGGGGGGGGGGGAGTAAGAAAGACAGGAAGGAATGGAATTGAAGATAAATATTTAAATGTCAATTTATTCTACTAGTACTTTTACTAACTAGAATTGAATTAGCAAACTGAAGCAGTTGTCATAGATACTGCTCATAGATAAGCAGAACGATTTCCCTTGAATTATATGGTGTAGAAACCTTGCAATTTTTTTAAATTTATTTGTGCATGAAGATGTTTTATGTGATAATCAAAATTTGCACTTTCATTTGGTGGCTGACGGCTTTCATTATTGATGATGTTGAATGCAAGAAATAGCATTTGTGCAGCCTATGTTTTCTGCTGCCTAGTAAGTTGATAAGTTAGTCATTGTTTTTCATTTTTCATATTGTACTCAAAAATTTTTGATTCTTATGGTGCAGTAATTATTGGACAATGGTGAACTCACAGCACCTGAATACAACACTAGGAAGTGTGCTAACACTTATCAAGAATAACCTTGGATCTGAAGATGCACCATGGATGAATAGAATAGCAGGTAAGATAGGGGCCAATTAACTTCACAAAACTGAACATCAAGCAAACCCAGTGAGGATGTTAAAGCACTAAGTATTTACTCCATTAGCAGTGACTTATTAATGGACAAACTCAATGTTTGACCTTCACTTTCAATCATAAAATATTCAATTAACTGATTTGCTAATTAAGGATTAATCAGTTTATTATAATCCAAGACCGAATTAATAAAATACTAGTTTGCATATGACGTCCTGTCAACCAGACCAAAATGCTGCACTGCGCAGGTCATCAACCAATCGCGCCATGCACTGCCTGATGTGTGATGCAAACTAGTCTTTTTAATTCAGTCTTGGATTATAAGTACCTGATTTACTGGTTACATTATTGATTGATATGAGGTCAAAGGTCATTTGAGGTCAACTTGTAAAATAGGCTAAGATTTACAAAAAATGGTCTTGCATGATCTAATTACAACCAATTAAGAGTCATATAGCTTCGCTGTGGAAACTTTCATGTAATGGTGAAGTTCAGGGTCAAATAATGAGGCCAACTTGTTGGGTAATCGGAAGCACTTGTTGTTCAAGAACTGCCCTGTTTCATTGATTGATTGAGATATTAATTGATTCCCTTGCAGCCATATCTCAACCAATCATGAATGATGCCAAGCCAGACCACTTGAGAACCCATTTCTTGCCCGTTGTCACGAAACTAAAGGACAGAGCAGAAAAAGTGTTTGCAGATGAAGCAGCAATGAAAAAGGAATTTCCTATGGGTGGCAACGACATGGAAGAAGCAGAGTTTGCACTCCTTGAGGTGAGGAAACATTTCATTGTACACAGAGGTTTTTAAAAAACAATTTGTCAAAAATTATACAATCAAGTTACCAAAAATGTATTTATAATTAAAAGAAAAGAAAACGAGCAAGGTACACCAACTTGATGTGGGGAAACAAGTAAAATACAGACTAGACAATATGCAGGGGGGAGGCCAAAAACAGCAAATGTAGGCATAGGAAGTAGGCAAAGTTCGATAGCCAAAAATTACCAGTTCCAAGGCTCACAAAAGTGCTAAACCTGCAAAAACAACAAGGATAAAGTAACCTGGAGCAGACAAACAAAACCAAACAGACAAAAAAACAACCGACGTTTCGAGCAGATAAACAATTTACTGCTCTTCTTCAGAGACAGACAACAAAATATAAAAGCAAACAACGAAAACTACATGCTGTAGTTTAAAAACAAATTCAAGTTAAAAACTGAAGGCAAGTTCAAATAGAACTCAGTAGCAAACAAGATAAGCTCAGAGCAAAATAAGCATGTCTTACTTCAATGAAGCACAGTTTACTACTATTTATAATTAGTTGTTTTCTTTATTGGTTAGGTGAGCCCTTAAAATAAGTTTGCTATTTTGCTACCGCTCCATACTTTTGTTGATTGTAATAATGTTATATGTTATTGCAGAGATTAAATTAAAATAAATTAATTATCAATTAATTAAAAAATTAAAAATGACAGGAGAAAATATCATTTTCATAAGAAACAATTTATTAAAAAACAAGTAAAATCATTCATCGTATTTTATTCAAAATGTATCACTAAAGTAAACTAATAACTTAGTTTTTGATAGTGAAATAGGTGCACATAAATTCTAGCTCTCAACTATTCATTCAATGTAGTTGTCATTGCAAGAACTCTGTGGTTACCAATGAAATTATGAGATTAGGCTAAGAGGTGAATGCAGAATACAGAGACCATGTCTTGTGCAGAGCATAGTTGCTCTACACTCAATTTTGACTAAAAATGACATCTGCAGTCTAAGGATGGCAAACATTCTGCACTCCACATCTGCCTCTTATAGTATGTCTCGTCTCAAGTTGAGGGTAACACCATGTTGGGTTTTGTAGTGGCAGATTCGAATCCTGCATGCTAACCTAAACCCGCAGGATGTATACACACATGTAGAAGGGCGATTTGTCTATATACTTGCAATGCAACCATGTAAATGCACTGATTCGAATTTGCAACAACGAAATTCAACACAACAAATCTACTCTCAACTTGAGATGAGACACACTAAAGCTAAAACATGGTAAATATTTTCTTGTATATTGAAATGTTGAAATACTTCTTGATTTCTTCCTATTCTAGGACTTCCATCTTCTAGTGAGAGATTTGTATGCATTTTATCCACTCATGATCAAGTTTGTTGATTCACAGAGGTAAGTATGTCATGAATACATCATTTCATATACTGTAAATTTTGTAATTTAAAGGAGGATGGTCTGATCTCACCAGTTACTCTTGACAACTTGGTGGAATTTCCATGACCCCCACTCTCCATCTAGTATTTCTGATACAAAATTCAAACATATAATAGAATGGCCTATTAGATATTGTAATAAATGATTAACCCATTTGAGTCATTTTTCCTTACAAAATGCAAACAAATCTCCATTTGGATGGTGGGAATGAGTCTACCAATCCGAAAATCGTCCTTTAAAATGTCATTGTACAAAGACACATATCCTATTCATAGACCGTATGCAATATGATGCCACTCATCCTCATTAAATAAAATTCTGTCCACCAGGAGGCCTCCACAGGTCAATGCACATGATAATATAATAAAACAACTAAAGACATGTCCCTCTGTAATCGTAAACTGTCCACCAACATAGCTGCCATTTCTATTGTTATACCATTATGGTTAGTTTATTGCATAGGGTCTATATAATAGACATGTGTTGCATTGTGTGCTTGATTGTCTCTCATTGACTGAAATGAGAATTGAACACTATCCTCATATTTAAACAAAATATTGACAAAGGCAAAGCATGTGGCAGGTCAGGTCATGGTCATGAGGAAAGCATTAATCAACCGTACAACCAACTCTACAGGTTTCCACAACCAGTATCCTTTCCCAATAACTTGTATATACCCATAGTACTTTAATACCTTAACCTTGTAATCAACTATTTAAAGGTTAAACAACTGTGCATCATTATGGTTTGAGGGTACTTGTAAGCCTGTGAATTGTTCTTTCGCATTGGATATGCAGGCAGGTGGGCTGTTGTTATAGTGCATAGTCCCTTATTGCATTACAAGCACAGGTCCCGTATTAAATATCAATTACCTACAATATGTGCCAGCATGAGGTAATGAATATGAGGATACTGTGACTGCCATTAATGTTTTATTTCACCGATTAGCGTAAGCTGAAAATCTTGACGCATTCATTTTCCACAACCATCATCCTCTTGCCATCATCTGTAATAGCTATGCCCCATGGGTAACTCAACTCTTCTGTAATACAACCCAACACATCACCAGAAGCAGAATAACTAAAGATCCCTTTGCTTTCTGCAGACATGTGAACAGCATAGATGTCATAATTCCTTGTACAAGACAGTCCATGACATGCTCTCATGTTATCAGGTGGTTTCAGAGTCCTAAGCACTATACCCGTTTGATGTAACACTTGTATAGACTGTGGGATATCTTGGGAGGATATGATGATTTCATCACGTGGAGTAACTGCGATGAAGAAAGGCTTGATGGTAACTTTGAAGCTGATGATATGTATGCCATCCTTGCGATGTTTGCTGATGTACTGTTGTTTAGCCTCACCTATGAGTAAATTCCTATTGCTATCCATGGCAAGACCATATAGTGATGTGTCTTCAGTATCAGATAGGATGTGAGAAGGAGACACAATAGCAAAGCGATGCTTGTAGGTACCATCTGGGCCATACACATTAACATGCGGTGCTAAATGTGTGACAAAGAAGTCTCCATCTCCACTGACAGCAATATCCCATGGATAAGTGATCTGATCAGACTTGAGCCCTTCTGTTGTGTCCAGATGGAACTTGAATCTACCATCTTTGCCATAGATCATGACTTTGCCCAAAGAGTTGCAATCTGCAACTGCAATGTTGCCGTCAGGAGTTATTGCAATGCCACGCCCACCATTCAGTTTCCCTTCACCATCTTGGCCAAATTCTTTCACCAACTGGCAGCTTCCGAGTTGTATTGTACCTAGTCGTGGCAGGGAAAAGTTAGCTTGATTAGATTTGAAATTGAGAACACCAAGATTTCTTTGCACAAGATTAGGTTTAATATCTTGTAGTTGTGTCAAGCTGTTCTTGAGAGATGAGTATACCAGGGCAATATCATAGTCTGAACCTGTCTCTGTTACATGCTTAGACATTTGTAATGCTGAATTCAATCTTGTGTGTTGTAGTACAAGAGAATCTCTTGCCACATCAATCTGTTTCTTGCGTTCCAAACCAGCAAAATGTAGCTGCGTAGACAAATCTGCTTGCTTGATTTTCAACATAGACACAAGTCCATTGAAAGCTTTGTCAATTCCAGCTTTTGCTTCATTCAATGCTCTGTCTAGATTACCTTTCACTTCATCAGCTTGTCTGATTGCACCCACGACTTGCTGTTCAACAATACGACATGAATCCGCTAATGACAAAATGTCATCAATCTGTTCCTTGGTGGCACTCTTCAGATTCACAAGTTTATGACTTCCTGCTGGGTGATCCACAACAGTGCAATCACGGCAGATGATTAGTCCGCAGGTATTGCAGAAGAACCACAGCACCTGTCCTTCATGAATCTGGCAGCATTCTTGCTTTGATAAGCTTCTGATGTCAACCTTCCCAGATTGAATATGCTCCATAGGAACGATCTTATGATGATTGAGTGGCTTGAGTGTTTTATGCATGATAGCGCACATCTGGCATACATATCCCTTACAGTCAATACAATATCCATCCACCCCGCTTTGAGTCACTCCGCAACATGTGCAAGGAATTTCAGGTTTATTTTGCTTTGATAGTGTCCTGGTCACTGGTGATGATTTCCTTTGTATCAATTTACTAATGAAGACATTGCTGGCTAGACCTTTTACTCCATTGGGTGGGAGCAAGAAATCTTTGGCACAGATAGGACAATTGATGCTATCTGCATCTTGTCGGGTCCATTCAGTAAGACATGAGAGACAGAATGAGTGAAGACATGGAAGGGCCTTTGGTTCCTCAAGTGTCAGCTGACATATGCCACATTCTATGAGTTCCTCACTGCTCTGAGAATACTTAGAATCTGCCATGGTTGTTATCTGTAAGATGAGAAAAATTAAATGTGGAAGTGTAATTGATAATAGCAAGTAAGAATTGTCACATTTAAGTCAAGGGTGGTGTAATTTGGGTTCTCTTTGAAGGCCATAATATAAACTATAAATTATAAATCACAAGTTGGATTATACACCCAGCACAATTACTACCATCCTTTTTCTCATGATAGTAAAGCAGTTTGACTAATTTGTGGTTGATACTTTAGGTAACAAAAAAGAATAACCCTGTTCTACAGGCCTGACTGACTGACTGATTTTGCATTTTGGGGATTTAATTTTTTAGCTGTATGAAAGATAAAACAGCCATTTTTTGGCCAAAGTGAATTGATTTTGACTGAAATGTTTTGAAACAAACTCAAAAAACTTTTGTCAAGCTTTATGTGATATTAAGGGATATTTAGCCTCTTCCATAATTTTGTTTTGTCTCCTTATTATTTCTAATCAAACTTGAGAAATATCAACACCAGGTTTCGAATTCGGCTGTATCGCATAGCAGTTTGCTCCACATTTTGAAGTAGCTGCTACCCAATTTTGCATTTGTATAAGCACTTTTTTATAGTGCTTTAGTATATGGAAGTATCCTGATTATGATGAATTAGCCAAAAACTGCTAAGCAAAATTTTTAAACGAATTCGAACCCTGATCAACATGTTTTTGGGTTTTTTTTGTTGCAAAATTATGTACGACAAATAAACAGAAGGGTATTTAACAGAATTTAAAAATACAAATGCAGAACAGAATACTAATGGTAAAATGGTAATGAAGACATAACAGAATATTTACCCACCCTTACTCATTAGGAAAATGACTAGACTATGTACGTACAATGTGGGTTTTTTGTAAGTACGTTTAATCTTTCTTACAGACTAAACTTCATCTCGAAGTCCCAGGCAAAAGTTATTTATAACCGAGTATTTATAGCATTCATTGCATCAGAAAAAACTGATAGCATCAATATAGAATGATCTATCTCATGTGGGCAGTAAATAATGATTCATAGTCTTGTATTAATAGCAAGGCCAATTTACGTCAGTATCAAAACATGCAGCAGACTTGCTCTTACGTTGATATCAAACATAAAATGAAATAGAAGTAACTCTTGACAACTGTAGAAATAGAGCAAGTAACATCAGATGATAATCTTTTTTTATTTCATATTTAACCCGAGTGAAAAGTTCAATGTCAGGTACTGTTCTCCCATGATGCCCAGGGTAGGGTGTGTATACAGACGGGCATTACCCTGATTAGAACTGACAGCGAGGTCTTTGTCAACAATTACTTCTGCCCCACAATTCAAATGCAGTGATTTGCCGCCACCAGGAATTGAACCAGGAACCTTGTGCACCAGTGTCAAAGACCTTAATCACTGAGCCATGCTGCTCTGTTAGCTTAACCCTAATCCTTATGCTTAGCTCTGCGTCCTGACAGTTAATCCTTACCCTGATCCAGCTACTTATCCTAAACCAATCTAATACTAGCCAATCCTAATCCTGAAGGTCTGTGATAGTAGCCCTTGTTTTAAAACCTTGAGTGAGGGAACTTAAAGTGTCTTAACTTTTGTGTGACACAATTTTACATGGTCATATGAAGTGCCTGCCTTTTCATACACTTAATGTTGTAAAGCCAAGAAATAAGGTGTTATTCTACCTACAATATACCTGAATTTGGGAGAAGAAAAATTTGCGTGCATTGAAAAGTACATAAATTTAAATTTTTGGTGCATTTTGAACAATTATGGGTGTTTTTTAATTAAACAAAATTATTATTTTGACCATTTTTAAATCTGTTAGGCCATTCCTGTAAATGTACACATTTTCATGGAACATTCATTTTCATGCTTTTCCCAATCAACATAGCTAATGCGAAAATAAAAAATGTGCAAATGTGTTCTTTTACACAATGTAAGCAAAGTAATGACAAGCAAAGTAGTCCAGAATTCAGAATTGATAAAGCGCAAAAAAAAACTCACAAAAATTACCACTGTTACAGTATAACATTTTTAGGCCTGATATAAGAATAAAAAGCTTGTCAGATTCCTTATCGGCATAGAATCATTAGCCACATAATAGGCCAATTACCCTAACCAAGTTAGCTTTCAAGAACTCTCCCATGAGAGATCTGTCACTTTGATAGTACCTCAGATTGACCTTTCAATTTAGAATGTCTTCTCAATAAAAGGCATGCTATCTTACCTGATGCTTCATTTCAATGCATTAAATTCCAAGTAATCCTCACTTTTTGTTTTACAAGCGAGCAAGATCCTCACCACAAGTCTGTCCCCTAGCTTTGCTCCATACTATGTGCGTCATTTCAGAGCAAATGTTTAGGCTCATTCAGGATGACCTAGACTGACTCATGACGCAGATACAGTCTACATTGCTTAGATTAAGTCATAGCTGTACAGACAAACCATCCACCTGCTGTGTACTATAGTGCATTCACTAAGACCTGAATAACTTTCATATACAGAAATCACTTCCTAATATAGATACTATAGAAATAAATGCTTAAGATTAGTGTATATGGACTTCAGTAGATTCCCATTTTCAAGATCGATAACACCTTTTCTGTCACCAGCTGGTGTGTACTATGCTATGTTCACTGTAACTTAAAACTTGACTGAACAGACTTAAGAAGGATCTTGTTACCATAGCAAATACTATAAATGAAGCTGTAAAGTTGAATTTATAGCTTCACAGTTGTCCTTACTTATCATGCTTGTGGTTTGCAGATTTGCTAAAAAGGGAAGTAATATTTTAACTTCAAAGTCAGGAATGGAGTGCAAAAAAGCAGATTTATAAATAAAGAAGGTGAATGGAAATAAAGAGCAGGAAATGTGGGAGGGAGAAAGGGAAAGAGGGAAGGGAGACAGACAGAAAGGAACTGCCCACATGCACACTTCACAGTGATCTGATCTGATCTGATGGTCTGAAGTCATTTCTGATACAATATTTCATCACTGATCTCTTAATCATTGTATTCTTGTCATTGCTAGCTGTATGTTTGTAGGAATGTGTCAAAACTTGCTGAAGTAACTGCAGTATTTAAAGTAGGCAGAGGTGGCCTCACAGAGGTGGCCTTATAGTGGGCATATCCCTGCCCTAGATTTTAGCTTCCCCCTACTAACGAGAAATAGGACAATAATTTTTGTATTAAAATTGATAACATGTTGCATACTTCAGGATTCCTCTCTGAATTTTAACTTTGCCTGTCTCAAAAATAAACTTTGCACCCAATGAAATTTAACAATAACAAAATAATAACAATACACATCTGATATCCCTGTTTGAAGGAAAGCTAACAATGTGTACTGAATAATTAGGAGGGATAGTTGGAGGTCTGTGTAGGATATAGTGTAGGCCTACCCATTTCTATATTAAATTAAAAATAAAGTTAAGCAGCTAGAAATGTATGAATAAGTTGAATCTGACATAGCAAAGCTGTTGCAAAGCTGTAATATTTACAAGTAGCAACCATTATGTGTACGGTATTGAGGATGTGATCATTTCCTATATCAGTTGACATTAAATGATGTTCTAATCCCATAATTCCTACATTTCCTGTACTGTCAAATGGAGACATTGGCAATTGGCCAATTAAAAGCTCCTCTTTAGTAAATAAGACATTAGGTGTGATTATTGTTTGGGTGTATAAATTGAGGTTTTCATGGAAAATTTAATGTGGGTGTTAGACTTAATGCAACAGTTAAATCCTTATACAATAAACATGGTTGCCTAACCTTAACCTTGTGGTTTTTAGTGGCCTGTCTGAAAATAAGGTTCATTTGCACCCTGGGCATCGGCAAAAGTAGTGTCTACTTTGCTTTCCCAAGACAAAATGAAGAGTCTTTGGGTGTAACAGAGATCAACTTTCTTAAAGCCTTTTAATGGACATGCGGTCACAACAAGTGGGTACAATAATAGTGTTTTATAAGCTTGACTGAAATAGAGCTTGCTGTAATGCCAAAGAATATGTTCTTCTCTGTAATAAACCATAACTTCACTCCAGTCTGTAACATAACACTAATGACAGTATCAATATCACATTTCCTTGATTCTGACCTTAATCCTTTTGCTTATCCAAGCACTAGCCCTCAATATAACCCTTATAGTATTCCTACCCACAAAACCTAAACCTAATTCTAAAGCCTTAGAGCGGAAAATCCTATTCTAATATTATTTTCTGTGAATATCTTAGTTTTGACTGATAATCTAGTAGAGTATAACTTCAAAAGTTTACACACTGACTATGTATCTATTCTTAATGAAGGTTTAATTTGAGTTAAGGCTTACTTGGAGAAAATAATTTACTAGATTTTTTATGATGAAATGAGTTTGAGTTGACTTTGACTCCGTTTACACAGAGCCTGAAGTGGGCTTAAGTCTACTTTAAACTCAACTTCATTTGTGTGTAAACAGGGTCGCCGCCGCGTTTTGAACTTGACTTCAGAAGTTGACTTCAAATGATGACCCGGAGCAACATTTGTCAAATTCAAAGTCAACTTCAAACTTGACTTATGCAGTGTAAACGAACACATAATATAAAGTCGACTTCATAATGGTAATTTGAAGCATGAGCAAATGATGGCAAAAAAGTAGAATTCACAATTTGTTTTGAACTCAACTACTGTGTAAACACCTCTTCAAGAAATAATTTATGCTAATCCTTAGTCGCAATCTGAATTCGATGTCGCAATTGACTTCTCTGTGTAAACGGGGTCTTAAACAATAATGTCACACTAGAATGGTCAAAATTGACGCAAGCGTATAATCCCCATGTGTCAATATAAGGCAGTGGAACTATTTGAATTTCTGAATGACTTAATTATTGTTGTTCAAGGGTGCCAAGGGGCAAAAGACAAAGCAGTGTGCAATTTTTTTAATATATAGTTTTAGAGCTATGTGAAATGTGCAATTCTCTCATTTTTATTGCATTTTTGAGCCACTTGTTTTTTCGGCCACAAAAAGCTGTTTATGCAGTCTCCTGAGACAACCCTCCTTTTTCCTAAGATATCTTGTTTGATGTACTCAGTTAGATTGTCCTAACTATTAACTGGTTATTTAACTCTTTGTGTATGTTACAGGGGCAACTGGTTGAAGGTTCCCTCTATAGATGCAGAAGAGTTATACCAACAGGTAGCAAGCATCTTTAACATCTGGGCCAGAACTTCAGTAAGTTATCTAACCAGCCAAGATTTTTAACTTTTATTTTGTGAAGTAGGTAATGGGGTTAAGAAAACTGCATAAGAACATATAAACACAATGATACACACAGCCTAACTGGAAAAAAAATAAGGAAATGGTTGAATGGGATTTGAACCTGTGAACTTCCGTTTACTAGTCGGATGCCTTATCCATTAGGCTACCAGCTTCCACTGATAAATGGCGGTTAAAACTGGATACTAATTCAGGGTATACAGTACATGCAACAGATATTATATGTACACAAGTGCAGGAGATCAAAAATTAATACACACAGGCACAGTACTCTTAAGCTAACCAGATTTTCTTAGTAATACATAGTTTTGTTTTGTCTCTTCAAGACTGAGACAAGAATCTCGGCTTCAAGATGTGGTAATGTTTTTTTTAAATAATAAATGTTGTAGCAGCTTGTAATAGCTTGCTGTTTCAATCAATATATCAGTTAGTCAATTAATCAATCAACCAATCAATCAACCAATCAATCAATCAATGTACTTAATTTACAAAATTAAATTTTATCGATAGACATAATTTCCAGAATCAAATTACAAATAATAAACAATGATGATTATGGAGGAGCGATGAAAAAGATAATGAGACCAGCAGTTTCATGATCAATAACAAAAAGCTGCACTGGAAACAAAAATCTGGCAGCTATTGAATGTTTCATCATAATTATTCAACACCACAACTCTTTACAATTTCTAGAATTTCAGAAGAGAAGAACAGAACTTTGTGGCTCAAATGGAAGCTGACAATGCAGCATTACTAGCAGCAACAATGTCAGGTCGCAAGGTAGCTATCCAACCCTCAGATGAGAAGACCAAAACAGCCATCCAGCAGGTGGAGAGGGAACGTCGTATGGAAGGGTTAGGGTCACCATCAAGCTTAGTGGTGGTGTCATTGAAGAGATTACTACCGGTTGGAATGAATTTATATGGTGCTAGGGAACAGGAGCTGATACAGCAAGCCAAACTGATGTTCCAACAGGTAAGTCCATTGAGGAACCATATTCTGATCTAATCAGGCCAAAGGTAGCAATTGTGAAAAATGAGCTATAGGGAGGAAAATAAACAAATTGAATACATAGGAAAATTGGTATTGTAAATCCAAGTAGGCTATTTTAAGGATGTAAGGATTTCAGCAATAGCACATTTAGTTACTGTGCAATTTGGTGATTATGTCCTAATTTTCAATACTGTCTCCTTTGGTTTGATTGCTTCAGGTCATGTTATACAGGCGTGTATGCAAGGTGGGGGCGGATAGGCCAATTAGGGGCAGCAGGCCAAGCCCCCCCAAAAAAAAAAAAAAAAAAAAAAAGAGGAAAGGAGAGAAGAGAAAGGGGAAAAGGAGAAAAGAGAAGAAAAGGGCAGAAATGGAGAAGAGAAAAGGTTAAATTGCACTTAATTGAGTAGGCCCATGCCTAAAAGTTTAAAAGTTCATGACCAAAACAGATTTATGTAGTTGCTGATAGTACTGAAGGAATGAATAAAGTAATTTGTCCAACCTTGGTGGTTGTAAGGTTATTGTTGGTTTTACACATAAGTGTGACATGGCACCATTTGGTGATTTTGAGATATAGGCAGTTGTAAACAGACAAAAATAATGAAAATAAAAGGACTTTCAGCAACCTAAATTATTTTGTTTCTTCATCTAAAAGTCTAAAATGTGACATGTTTGGTATCATTTTAAAGTTTAAATATAAAGATTAAATCAAAATAAGCTATTTGCCAATGTGCAACTTTCCACCCATTTTGTCATGCCATGTTACAAAAATAAGCATTCAATCAGATCACTTTAAATGCAGCAGAATGGTTATCATAGGAAAGTGTGATGCAAGTGTGTGGTGGACTGTACCTCAAAATTATACTTAAAATAGTAGCAGTGTAATATTGTCAATCAAGTCACCACTTAGATTAGGTAACTTTTGTTACATAGTATCCAAACTGTTGGATTGGTATAATGTGAGTTACAGTCATTACTCAGTACTAGCATACATATACTCTTATAAAGAGCTTTTTGACAGAAGAATGTTGTGCATTACAAGGTAATAATACATTAAGAATAAGATGACACAACTGCAGTCTCATATTTCCATCCTATGTATCAAATCTTAACATCATTTTTCTTGTTTTTTGTTATTTAATCAACAGAAAGACTCGGAGAAAGAAGTTCGTGATTTCTTGGAGACGACGCTTCACATGCACGATGAGAAGGTTGAAGACGACTCCAATGAGTCCCCTAAAAGCCCCTCCTCCCACAAAACCTCCTCTGTTGCAGCCAATCAAGGCTCTTCTTCGTCTTCTCTACCCTCTTCGTCACCATCTTCCTCTGTGGTGCGTGCTTCTAGTACCCTACTAGCTCCACTGCATGTCTTTTTGCATATCATTCATCATCTTTGTTTGTTTACTTAGTTTTTCTTACTTAGTTTTTTTTGTATTTACATGGTTCATTGTGTTGAGCATATTTGTATGAATCATTCTTTATGTTATAGTTCTAGATTTATTTTAATAAATATTTTATTTTTATTAATATTCATGATAAATTTAACAGAATACCACATGTCTTCAAAACATTCCTGCATATTTCATATAATGGGTTCATTTGTAAAAATTCAAAGGAATTAGATGCAAGCATAGATTTTGTTAATTTGCATTGAATAAAACCAGAATCTTGTTATATGTGCTATTAGTGCCAGATTAATACTAGGTTTTAGGATTAGGAGATTAGTGTTAGGATTTAGTGTTAGGATTAGAATTAAGGTTGGGGCTGGCCAATCACTGTTGCAAGGGTCATATATTTGGCAATTTCTCACCCAAATTGATTTCATTGGAATGTAATTCCTCCATGCATACCCATTGTCCCACGATGCTAATCCATGATATTAATTCCAAAATTGGAATGAGGAATGAACATAAAAGTCTCATAATTAATAACAGCCGGAATGCAAGTTTGTAATTAAAAACCACAATATGTGAAATCATATGCATTACCCCATAGTTGCAACCACATGAATGACAGCATCTAATTAATGCAGATGACAGATTAAATTAACTAATTAATAAAATAAGAAGAGCATCTTTCATTACCCTGTGAGTTCACAACTTTTAACACTCTTCACTTTCACATTGAATAATTATTGCCTACTTACCTTGATAGTGACCATGAGTAAAACATTAAGCACTAAAGTCACATAAATTGCTTGTGATGATCTAGTACAGTGATGTATGTGTCAAGACCAAGTCTCAGTATCAAGACTGTCTTAAGGCCCATGCTTTGTGGGTCTCCATCTCGATCTCACCCAACCACCACCAAGTCTCAGTTTTACCTCAAAACTCGAGGTCTCAAGCTCAAAACCTACTGAGACCATGCAGTTGTTCCATGTCACTCGCTCACATAGCTCATATATCATTCTCTGCCAGGCAGAGGAATGTGTCCAAGATGACATGAGTTGTAACACATTCTCTAAAAACTGCTGTTTACCACTATATGAAAAAATATTTTTGTACCAACATCACAAGTTCAAATGGTAGTCAATTTTCATTTTTTCAATACCCAGTCTCTATCTCGGAAGTAAAGGACTTGGTCTCAGTCTTGATCTCAGATTTTGAGGTCTTGAGTACATCAATGATGTAATAGCATTCAAAGCATGGCTTGGCATTCACTGCCACACTAATGTAGATATAGGCACCACCTGGTGTTTTTATGTTTCAAGCTCTGTTTCAATTCAAATTTAATTTATTTTATGCTTTTTGAGATCATGATATTTATTTATCAAATCATTAATTTCATAATTTCAGCAGTAGATGAATAAAATAGACAGTTGCAAGTTTCATATGAGTTTTAGCAGAGCTATGTGTGTCTTGTTGATGTCATTATGTCCACTCTATGTTCTCCTCTTTTTCTAATTTCTGTTTAAATTTTCTTTCTTGATTTAAGAAAATTGTTCCTATCACAACCTTAAAATTATTGTATTTTAATTTATTAAGCTTGCTTTATTCTCGTTTGAAATGTTAAAAAAATTGTTCAAACTATTTTGTTAACAAAGGGTTATGTTCACCAATTTTGACATACTGCTAGTTCTAAAAACATTTTATGGTGTAGAAAAAAAAGATGCCACAATGTTTGGCAAGTTTGATTGAGATATATTCACAGATATGGTTTCATATTGAAATTAAAATTGATTAGTTATTTAATTTGAAAAAAAAAATCTCTTAAAATCAAACAAATACATAACTTTTAGTGATGGGAGCTCTTTTCATCTGATTTACTTTTTATGTCTTCCCTGTCCCAACCCCTCCCATTACTCATGCATGCAATGTATCATTGATTATTTCAAGTAAAAAATGCTTACAAAAGTTTACGAAATGGGCTATTCCAGTTGAAATTCATACACATGGAAGACATTATCTTAGTCTCCCACACAGGGGGTGTAGATTTCAAATGGAATCACATTCATTTAACCCCATTTGAAATTCATACACTCTTAGAACCACATAGCCAATCAGAAAAGCTGTTAGAAAAATACGCTTAATGCATTAATATTGTATAATTGCATGGGCGCGCACTCCGCGTACTACGCGCAGTGCTTTCGCGCGCGTTCGCATCGCGTAAGATTGATTCATTTTTCTTGCGGGTTGATGCATTTATATTTTCTCGTATTTGTCAACATTTTTAGTGACGATTTTGTTATAAAAATAGCAAAAATCACGGCATTTTTTTCTCGTGTATGAAATAGGTTAATACATGAGTATCACTTGTTGAGAGTGAAATTGTACACAATAATGCACACGTACTGAGATGTTGATGCGTCTAATGCACGAGCCCCGAATAATTAATGCTCCCTGTGTTGCAGATTAAGGTCGTGTCTTCATTATGGGATGCATGGATTTCATCTGGGATAGCCTAATTCTTGATGTCAATCATAGTTAATCTCAGTGGCTCATCATCATAATTGGGGATCTACTTTACAACTAAATTAAGCATTGAAGTCAATTGAATATATTGAGGATTTCGATCTCTGTTTTTAGACAAAATATAATTGGACAGTATAAGGAAACAAACCAAAAGTTTGATGACATCCTATAAACAAAAGTCCTTTCGTGGAGGGGGAGTCAAAGAGTACTATTACGTTTGTAAAAACAAATAGTTAAAATATTGATCAAACTTGATCTTTTTGGTTGGAATTATCAAGATGTAACTTACTTTTCAGGCAGGGAGAGAGTGGGTCAGTCTCGTAACGAATGTAATATACTTTCGTTTATAGAATGTCATCAGTGGCGGCAGAAATATTAAAATTTGGGAGGGTGGGGGCAAGCATATTTTGTGCCGGTTTTATTGGGACATTTTTGCACATGTAAAGCGCACAAAAAATTTAAATTTCAGACTATTTTAGCAAAAAATTTAAATTTCAGACTATTTTAGCCACAGATAAAGGCGTGTTTTGCTATTTATTGTATGTATCCAAATTGTGGAAGACTTGTGTCAAGGGCCACTGGGATTATGATTCCAAAGAGAATACAAGAAAACGGTGCCAGTGTTTCATATTTAGTTACATTTCAATGTGTTCAGAATAGACACATTCTTTCATAGCCTATAAAGCTGTTGTTGGGCTACCTGCATCTTGGCCTTAATCATTGTGCAGATAGTCATATTGCTTATGAATTATTCATATCAAATTTGCATGGCAGTTTGTCATGAATTTATTGTGACTGCATGGCAATCAGTTTTGCCAATTTGCCATTTAGTTGAAATGTTTTTGATGAGTTTGCATGACAATTTGATGATATTTTGAAGTTCAGGTTTTGATATGAATTGAGTCATAATTTTGTACAATTATGTTAATAATTTTGCAATAATCAAAAATAATTAAGGGATTTGACAAAAGTAAAGTGTGCTGAGGCTTGTGGATCAATGTAGCGCACTATAAATATCTGCGCTTTTTTTAATATACTGCTGTTTGTTGGCAATTTGCAGTGTTTGTAAGATAACAGGTTTGTGCATAAGATAAAATGGAATTTACATGAAATGATTTCAGACTTTACTATAAATGATTGATTTTGTCAAATGACTATTGAACCAAATATTTGAAATGCTGTATTAAGCAAGTTTGACATATTCTATGAGAAAATGGGCCAAAATAGGCTATTGCAGTTGAAATCCATACACTCCCTATGGAACACATTACCTTTCTCTCAGCGGGTGTATATTTGAAATGGAGTCACCCATTCAGGTAACCCCATTTGAAATTCACACTCCCTGTGTGGAATATTAAGGTCATGTCTTCCATGGGGTGTATATAATGTGGAATAGCCCAATGCATGACAAAAAGAATGCATGCAATTGAATAATGCTACTTCAAAAATGGGCAATGCAAATTATGTAATTTTCTGCATTGCAAGAAAAGAGCTTTGGCAGAAAACAAAGTATAAACCATATAGGCTTCAAGTTGATATTGATAAACACATATCTATTTGCTAACATATTGTGTATATAATGACATCTTTTATGTCAGCAGAAAGGTCCTAAGAGTTGGCAGAGACACCTGTACAACCAGATGGCATCCAATCGTATGGCACACATTGTGGAGATGACAAAAGAAATGGCTGTGGATAGGATTGTCAGCATGGCCTTGGTATTACACAGATTACACCAGGTAAGCAAGCATGCACAGAAGACTAATTAAGAATGTGTATAGGAGATAGTTGAATGATGACAAAACCCAATCTTGTTGATGACCTGTTCCAGGGGTGCCCAAAGAGGGTTTCCCTTGGAGTCACAAAATGTGGCAAAATTTTACTTCACCTGGAATTATTGGGGGCTGGAGGGAATTCCAGTTCCGGAGTCTACGCTTATAATAGTTACCAGCCTGATTGGACATTATACATGCTTAACATGCTGGCGTCTCTTGAATAGTCGGGCATGTAATGTTGCTATTTTACCAGCTCAAGTAATCATACAGGTTAGGGTTGGTTGTTACGCTAGAGTGTTGTCTATGTAAATTAAAACCTTTATACTTGGCAAAGCATCAGTGAAATGCAATGCTTAATATGTGTAAAAGGGACATTCAGAGATCCGTCAATCCCAAACTGCACTATTTTCTACAAATGTCATTTTTTTGCACTTTAGAATAATATTATGTGATCAAGCTAGATGAGTTGTGTGTCACTGGTTTTTATTTTTGAGATATAACCAATAATAGTATTCCGTTACAATTTAAATTGTTTTGAACAACTTTGAAATTACCATATCTGCAATTTTCATTCGAAAAAAACCCTCTGAAAATGACACTTATAATGAAGATGAAAACTTAATTTTGATTTTGCTTGACAGACAACTGATTTGTCTTTATTACATCACATATTTACTAATATAGTAACTAACCTGTATACAATGAATAAGCTAGACACTGTGTGTTCATGTCAAGAGATACAATTGTAATAATTATTCCCCTGGCATAAGGAATTTTGTGTGAATTGTATTCTCCCAATTTATCCACCAATGTTTCAACAAAAATTTTTTTTTTGGGGGGGGGGGCCTTAACAGATCTCTGAAAGTCACTTTTGAGTAACTGAGTCCTCAATGTAAGATGTACGATGATGATCACTTAAAACAAATATAAAGTGATTTTAAACTACAAATTATGAATGTGGAAAGGTTCACAAGTTCTAAGTTTTCCCCTAAGATTATTTAGAATTGAGTTTCAAAATTTAAAATTTATAAAAATATTGTTAGTATGTTTTGTATTACACAATTGGTCCAAATTACAGTGTCGCGCATCATAGTGTTTGGTCATAGTGGCTTATTACATAAGAAAAGATGCAGTTTTGAAAGTTACGCTTTGTCTCACAAAGCATACAGAATGTAATCAACAGTAGGTTAGGCATTGTTTGAAAGTTGAATGGACCACAGTGCAGCTTTCAAAACTGCATTTTTCTCACATAACGAACCATTGTGATTGAATGCAACAATGTATGATGTTGTAAATTGAACCAGTTCTGTAAAACAAAATATGCTACCAAGGGTCCTTTCATCTTTTCTGTTTCTGTTTCGGTTTCCGGTTTCGGTTTCGGATCTCATTGTTATTTTGAAGTGTTAGCATGGTGCGTGTGAACAATCCTTTTATTCTAGTCTTTTGTTGACTACAGAAAAGTTGAACGAAGATAACTTCTGTTTCGGTTTCGGGAGTTATGTTAATTTCTGACATGAAAAGCGTGAGATGAGAGGGTTGATGCTAATCTAGACAAAAGAAGTGTCTAAATTTTACGGTCGTAAATTAGCGATAAAGTGTAACGGCTTCAATTGACTTGCGTTGGTGTATAGGTACTCCAGCCTAAGCGGGAGTATCTCCTGAAAATAACCCAGCGTCGAAATATACATTAACATGATTAATATAAATTAATCAATAGTAATCAGTGTTGCCAAGAATTACGTATATTGTTCGACGTGCAATCGCGCAAAAATCGGTCATATTATGCTTATGTAGCGATTAAATGGGGAATTATTTTCGTCCCAAATACACCTTAAAACTTGGTAATATGCAACACCAGAGAAGTGCGTTGAAGTGAAACTAATAGGATTTCTTTCAATTGGTAATCTGATAATTGCTTCAGGCAAAATTGCCAGACTCAAATCTATTTTAAATGTATATTATTTGAGAGAGTGGGGATGATGAGACGCGGAGATGATCTGGTAGAGGAGAGGAGAGGAGAGGAGAGGAGAGGAGAGGAGAGGAGAGGGGAGGAGAGGAGAGGAGAGGAGGGAGGGGAGGAGGAGGAGGGGAGGAGAGTGGAGTGATGAGATGATGAGTTTATTTAAATTTGTCCATGTTGATGATAGGCAAACTGCTAAAGTTTTCCAATTGCGTAGCAGGGTAAAATTAGCAATAAACAGATGAATTCAGAAAGCCCAAAGTTTACCAACATCGAAGGCCTATCGGTATTAGAGGACATTAAAGCGAAAGGGCGCTAGACCACTAAAAACACCGGTCTTCCACAAACAGTGGGTGTCCCATAATCTCGTCTTATCCATCCTTGTTTATTAACAACAGGTATCTACCTCTATTGAAATAAGCTGATTGGTACTTCAAACTTAACAATGAATTCAAGGAACAGATCAATTCACACAATCCCTTGCGTTTTCGTTTCTGAACAATAGAGCTCCCGAAACAGAAAAGATGAAACGAGGGCAAATACTGTAATAAAATTTTAAAAGCTTTAAGGGGTGGGGTATGAACCTTTGCACAGTATTTATTGTGGGACATTAGAGCACATCAGACATATCGAATTGCATTCTGAATACGAAGAATGTCTTTCTGATATCAAATAATTTTGATTTTTTGAAATTCGCAATGTAATACATATTTTATGGCAAATGATTAACAATTGATATTTTTTATATTTAACAGTACTCGAAGTAAAATTTATGAATCTGATAATATGTACTTAAAGTGTATGTAGGTGGGATGAAAAGCCGACGATCAATTGAAAATTTTGACCTTTCGTATTGAAGATATGGATTTTTTTCCCAAAACACCAACAAAAATTAGGTCTTTTTGGGAAAAAAATCCACATCTTCAATATGAAAGGTCAAAATTTTCAATTGATCGTCGGCTTTTCCTCCCAGCTACATACATTTTAAGAATATATCATTAGATTTATACAATTTACTTCGAGGACTGTTATATATCAAAAATGTGAAAAATATCAAATTTTAATAATTTGTCATAAAATTTGTACTATATCGCGAATTTCAAAAAATGAAAATTATTTGATATCAGAAAGACATTCTTCGTATTCAGAATGCAATACGATATGTCTGATGTGCTCTCATGTCCCACAAAAAATACTGTCGAAACGCTCAAAACGCTCATTCCAGATCCCTTAAGGTGAATTCAGAACTTGTGAACCTGTTATAATGCATATTTATTATGATATTCAATTATATTTCACAGCAGCAATGCATATACTGCTTTCTTATTTAAAATATTTATTTTGCAAGCAAATATTTGCACAGAGCAATTATTGTATCACAGTGAATTATCATCATTATTGTCTTATCATTATTGTCTTTATTGTATACCGTACAAGATACTTATGTTATGATGATGTTAATTTAAATGATGTGAATTATGCATGCATTTTACCACCTGATGTTTTAATGTCGTATGTAATCTGATACTTAGCATGCAGCAGATTCATCACAAGAATTTGTCTGGAAAGTAAGTTTTTTTACATTTCCTAATCAGAATTGCTACAATCATGCTGGATCATGAATCACATTGCCTAAAATGCCATCCCATGCCAAGTTAACATAATAGGATAATTATATACAAACAATGCAAGGGTGCTGAATTCGGTGACATGGACTTGCTACAAGATATACATCATGCTGGGACAAATATTACATTGCTTAAAATCCACCCATGCAAAGTTAACATTATAGGATAATTATATACAAATGGACAAATCAAGGCTGCTGAATTTGGTGACTTGCTACACGATATAGGCCTAAATCATGCTGGGACAAATATTACATCGCTTAAAATGCCATACCATGCCAAGTTAACATAATAGGATAACTATATACAAACAATGCAAGGGTGCTGAATTCGGTGACGCAGACTTGCTACAGAATATAAATCATGCTGGGACAAATATTACATTGCTTCAAATGCCATCCTATGCATCGCAAAGTTAACATTATAGGATAATAATATGCAAGCAAACAATGCAAGGGTGCTGAATTCGGTGACACAGAATTAATACTACAAGATATATATCATGCTGGGTCAAATATTACATTGCTTAAATAAATGCCATCCCATGCATCGCAAAGTTAGGATTATAAGATAATATACAAATAGACGGTGCAAGGGTGCAGAATTTGATGATGCAGAATTAATGCTACATGATATAAATCATGCTGTTCAATACTTTACAGCCCATCTCATGCACAACACTAAAGGTTAATATTACAGCATACACAAAATGTACAGAGTGAAAGTAGGTGCAGAATCATGTCTAACATTTTTCACAATATGTTATTTTATGATAAATATTAATGATATTGTCAACTTTAAAACATAGGCAGACCCACGTTGTATCATATGGCCCGTTCCATGTCAACTCCAGGGATGTGCACCCTTTAGCACCTCTTCAATTTTTTTTTTTCTGTGTGGTGGTAGATATTGATGAAAAGTAAAATCCTGCAAAATTTTGAGCTTCATACTCCATTTCGTTTTCCGTGGCATCAATTTGACTAATTTGTGTTGAAGCGTAAAATCAAGAACAATTGAAAAGCGATATTGGAGGTCATAAATGTTATAAAGAACATATCTTCAACATACCTGAAGTTGATGGTGGGGCAAATTGTCTGACATTGGTTTTTGGTGGGGTCAAAATGCTATCAAAAAGTGGTAACTCCATGGGTTATACTTTAAATGATATTCTAGGGCCCTCAATATTGCAGAGTAATGTCCAACCAGGGCCTGACTGGCCAAAAATTGAACGCAAAAGTTAAAATAATTTTTACGTTTTTTCTGCCAGTCCAGCCCTTTGGTGGACAGTTACTCTTAGGGCCAATATATCATATTAAATAAAGGAGCTGAGATATTTTCTGATACCACTTTTTGAATTTTCTGAACACCAATGTCAAAATTTACCCCAGGATACATACTTTTCAAAGTATTTAAATATGTTCTTTATACATTTATGGACCTATTGGCTTTAGTTCTTGATGGCTTCAACACATTTTTACGTTTGCCTTCTCCCTACATTTCAAATTGATGCCATTGGAAAACGTAAATGGAGTATGAAGCTCAAATTTTCAGGATTTTACTTTTCATCAATATCTACCACAGAACTATCTCATCAATATCTACCACCACACAGAAAAAGAAAAAAATTGAAGAGGTGCTGCGGTGCACATCCCTGGAGTTGACATGGAATGGGCCATATAACTATTTGATATGACATTACAAACATGCAAGAAGCTGCTTCTAAATTCACCAACAGGGATTAAGTTTAGAAAATTTAGCCACCCTCTTCCAAATCTATGATTTATCCCACACAGATAACCCATACAGGAGAGACCATATTCCACGTTGAATTGGTTATGATTTGAATCAAAACCTTGGTTCAAATTACAATATTGATATACCGAAGGATGTTAATTTTGTTGTGAATCAAACTGTCGACCATGATATTAATGTCACAATCAATATGCTGCTGCATGGTAAGGTTTGATATATCCATTGTTTTATTGTTTGAAACGTCAGTAATGTGACCTGGGTTGACATGTTGGTATACTAATTCCAAAGATCTTAATTTTCAATTACCTACCACAAGTCACACCACAATATCATAAGTGGGTATCATCATATTTCAAATAATTATCTATCAAATACTGAAAAGAAATGTTGACTTGCTTTCTGTTGCTATTTAGCACAACATACATGCACACCATACATATTAACAGCATTTGGTCTTATTACACATTTGATTTGGTGAAAAAAATGTTTTTGTTATTAAATCTGTTAAAAATATAAACCATACTGTATATACAGGAGAAAGAAGAACCACACATTGCACACAAGCACATTTTAACATGAAATTACAAAGGAAACATAACATGCATAGACAGATAAGCAAGAGAAAAAAACTCTGGACATACCTGCCTGTGCAGTGACCTGAGCCGCAGACTTTCGGATAGTGCGTTGATAATGTAACACCTAAGCTCTTGTTTGAGTGTTTTTATGTTCCCATGTACGATGCATAAGCCTCTACCTCTGTTTATACTATATACTTTATACACTATTACTTTATACACTATTCAACAAGTATTGATAACTATCATGTAAACCACAACTTTACAATTAACACATTTTTATTTCATTGAATTGTCAGTTCACAAGGAAAAATCAAAATCAAAGCAAGTCACTTGAAAAGAACAAGTCAAAAGCTAGAATATGCTGCGTTTATAAAAGAGATAAATGAAGTTAATACCAAATGTCATAACATTAACATAACCATTGTATCAGATTACTAAATACAGCCATTTTATCCAATTAAAAAGATTTAATTTCACTTTTTACAATCCCTTGACTCACTGTAGTAAATCAAAGCCACAGTGAACCCATAGTCATTTTATGTATTGAGTGTATTAACCTTTCTGTTGTACCATGCTAACCCCTATATTATTAACTCATTATCTGCCATTTTCTTCGTTTTTCAAATCCTCTTTTCTGCACTACTACTATCTGGGATGATATGTTAGCTTCAGCTCTATTCGCAGGTATTATTTGCCTTGCTTTGCTAGCTGGCTGGTTTCACAGAGATGAAAGATTATTTTTGCTGAAATTAAGCTTAATTATGTTTGGTTTATTTTCATTCTTCCAAAATGCTTTTATTTTCTTATTCTAAAATGTAATGTAAGAATCCTTATCTTTAAAGGTGTACTGTACATGTCCACTACAAAAAAGTGCTTGCCTTCATAAAACATCATTGTTTTCTTTTCATTATAGTCATTGAGGCTGTAATCAAAGTATTGATCATTCCAGCTCTATGTGGCACTATTGATAACTTCCTGAAAGAAATGTCACAAAATAACTTTGAGATTGTAATCCTCTCAAAAGATGTCTTGTGATTTAATTGATTCACCAAGTTTATTAAGTAAAAAATAACCAGCTTTCATCTCTGCGTAGAAAGAAATATCCTGATGGAACTTGAACACAAATTTGAAGTCAAATTTGGTTGGTTACTTGTAAGTTATATATAGTAACTCATGAAATAAGTTATCAGGGGATAATCAGATATCCCCTGTAGCTTGTAACCAGTGCATGCAACCCTAAACTCACAGGAAACCAACAAATTAGTCCATGCCAATTTGTAGTAAGTTCTAGTCAGTTACGAAATATTTGAAATGAATTTATCATGATTGTTTATGCTATATACAATATTATGCACTGTAAAATCATGCAAGGGAATACTATTGACTATTCTGTACTTCTTCATATCCCAATATCACACCCAGTACACCTACTAATCAGACATGTGACCCTTGACCTTAGAATAAACGTCAGTAGCAAGTGTCAATAGCAACCTGTTACCACGGATACCATTTGTACCACCAGTATGCCACTATAATATAGATGTCATGTGTTACCACACCTTTGTCTGACCTCATATTAAACTTAAAAATTAATATGGCATTGGAACAAGTTTCCAGACCATGCCTTTGTTTTAGTTGGTTATTGGATGATATAATGTTTGAACTGTTTGGAAATGTTTGTATACATGAGAATTTTAAGTAAATGTTTATGATTCAAGCTATGTTCCCATGGCTGCGCTCAATCAAAGGTCACGTATTGCAGTAGAGTGAAAACTGTCAACCAGTAGCCTAAACAGCGAGTTTCCTGGACTCTCAATACTACTCCTAATTGTCGGCACTTAGCAGATTATAGACTTGATGAAGTAGTGAAGGCAATAATCCTTAATCTGGTGTAGCAAGGTGGCAAAAATGGGGTGCCCAAAGTTATGTGAAGCTGCAAAACTATTTATAAAAGTGCAAAAAGCGCCCCACTTGCGACGTGCCTGGTGTTAATAGTGCACTATGCCAATCCTACAAGGCCTCTATACACTTAGCAGCGATAATAAAACACACTGCCACAAGATTGTCTGCGTATGCACCATGCACCACAGCCAAGTATGGTGGCATTCTCTGGGTATTACACATGACTATTTAATTGCACAATAGTAAATTCTAAATTAACATGCTGATAATTATTTTGCCACTATGCATCTTATGGGAGTGGGTGGGATTTGGTTAGACACGCACACACACAAAGACATGGAACTAGCAAAATTGTTTTGATTGCACACTTTACCAAACTGGTAATTGTTCAGCCCATTTCACACTAAAATCTAAGAACATATTAACCATTTGCATCACTCTTGCCGCTATTGATACATCTATTTATCGATATACATGCTACACTGATGGTACAATCCTATAATAATAATAATCCATGTATTTAATTTATTCAATGTGGCAACAGACGGAGCATCCACCACAAGGCAGGAAGAGTGCATGGAAGAAGCTGATGTCAGCTCAACGGAAACGCACCATCATGGCATGCTTCAGAATGATACCGCTACATCATCTACCGAGGTAAATAATGCTACAGATATCAAGAATCATATTGATGGATTTGTTACTTAAGGGGGTACTACACCCCTGTGGTAAATTTGTGACTATTTCTGCATTTTTCTCCAAAAATAATAAGACACTGGTAACAAAAGTTATGTATATTATTGGGGCAAGGAATCCAATTACTACACTGAAATTTCAGTGACTCAAGACAAGCGGTTCAGTATATATGATAGAAAATGAGGTACATCGTAGCGGTACCTTATTTCTTATCATAAATAACGAACCGCTTGTCTTGGGTCACTGAAATTCCAGTGTAGTAATTGAATTCCTTGCCCGTATAATATACATAACTTTTGTTACCAGTGTGTTATTAGTTTTTGAGAAAAATGCAAAAATAAACACAAATTTATCGATGGGTGTAGTACCCCCTTAAGTAACTTGAGTTTGTTTTATCCCTTATCACTTAGAGTAAATCGCCAAAATCCTTAGGCATAGTCCTCACATGGTATGTGTGGGTGATGTCAATCTGTTGGTATGTATTTGTAACATGATCAAGGGGAATGAGTGGGATGTTGCTAATATTATTTTTGAGATATCTGCAAAAGCAGTGTTCAAATTCTTTTATTTTTTGTTTTCAGCCATTGAAAAATTGCTCATAACTCGGTAACCAGATATCCAATTGCATTAAAGTGTAGCATTTGTGAACTATTAGAAAATGTTGGTTTGGCAAGAAAAAAAGACTAGAGCCTACTACATTGCAACCAGTGCATGCACCACCCTTCATGAATATGCAGGAAAGACAACTACATAAAATAACCCCTCATTAAAATGCAATGCTACTACATAAACCCCCTCATAAATATGCAAGAAAGACTTCTACGTAGAAACCACCTCTCATGAATGTGCAAAAAATACTGCTACATAGAAACCACCTCTCATGAATATGCAAGAAATACTACATTGATACCACTGGAACATTGTGTGTAATTATTATGTGTAATTATAGTGTACTTGTGAACTATGCTTACAATCTCATATTTTTCATCTTGTTTACTATCAGGCATAGAGCCATCAATTTCTTCCTCCGTGCATACAGAGAAAAATGGTTAAATACAGAAGAGTCCGCTCAACATGTACTTATTGAAGACTTAACGGTAAGATGATATATGTTGGTAAACTTATTGGTCAAAAAAGATCAACTTGATCATAATACTCTATGATCTACATCATTCTACATATACTATAACCAATGAAAAATGTTTCATTGTTCATGCAGGACTTAAACCCAGGACTCTTAGCTTACTAGTCCAGTGTTCTATATACATGGATTCACTGAGCTAACAATGCAATTGGGGAATCATAGCTGGTTATGTATTAAATTAAACAATCATTTGAGTATAATCAGGTTTAACATCATCATAGGTCATAAGTTCATACAAGTTGCTGTTGTGTATTGTATATTGTATAAATCTGTATTTATAAACTTTGTATCTTATTTTCAGATCTAAATACCCACCTGCTTAAATAACAATATGTCCAATTTTAATTCCCATCTGAATACCCATTTACCTATAGTCTATATATCAACCTCGAGTAACCAGCACTAGCTTTGAAGTTCAGCGTGTTCTGCATTAGCTTAGCGTTACTTAGTGCGTGTACATACTTTTATGTGTGTGATGTGCCGCGTATGTACATGCAAGAAACTACGCTAAGCCAATGCAGCACATGCTGAACTTTAAAGCTAGTGCTGGTGAGTTGAGGTAGATATACAGACTATGAATAACAATTTCTATATCTGAACTCACCCTTCTATTGATTTAACAGCATTTATGTAAAAAACTGGCATTAACACTGCTGCCAAGCCTACTGAAAAACCATATCCTTGTATAACATTATAATACTGAGCACTTGACCTTCCTTATCCAAATCATTAAAATTCTTTCCATCTCTCTATCATAACTTTTATTATTTAAATTAAATTTTGTTTCTAAAGAAAAGACAAATCCATTTGAGGATCTACAATTAATTTTTATTGGGTATTTCTTGAATCAAGTCATTATTGTCAATTTGAGACAATCCTTTAGAAAGTGTTTTATAAAATCATCTTAACTTTTCATGATATAATTTAATATCCAGATTTCGGCCTCCTGATTCTGTTACCACATAAGACATTTTGTTGTGTCCTTATATTACAAGAACATAATTCTTTGCTAGTGCTATCCCTATCCTAATCGGATATGGTGGGTTTCCCAAGATATTGTCATTATAAGCCCCTGATTTATATCTTTTTAAAGTTACAATTTTTCTCAATCCAATTATTGCAGAAAAAGAAAAAAATTGTTAGGAAAAGGAAAGTGTTGCTTTCCTTGGCACTTTTAATGGTAAGAAGCATAGTAATGATCATGATGATCTGTTAATTTCTCATCTGCAAGTATTTCATCTATGGCTAGCACCTTAACCTCTGACCTTTGACCTGTGACATTTAACCTCTGTGTCCCTGTTGGTAGTTGGTCTTCCTCTCTTGGACATATGGACACAAGATACTATGGATGCTACATTTCTTTGTTCATCAATAACCTCCTTTATCTGTATTGTAACCTTCCACACCTGACATGTCTGCTAGCTTTTCCAAATTTGTTGGAGCGTAAATCATCTGTAGTTTTAACCTTAGTAGTTTCCTCAGTCACATTATTCTATGGGAACTGTTACTATAATATGGATGATATAACTTGATAGAACTAGTAGTCATACCTTTATGTCATATAAGTAATGCATCATGGTCATCTTCTGTTGCATTTTGAATACCTGTTACCTATAAAACTTCCACCAGTAGATTTGGACAGGGATGTTATATTCCATCTGGTTTTCAAGTATGAAGTAAACTGCATAATTACACGCTTTTGTTGCTATGACTTTTTGCAAATATCTTAGAGATTAGACTTAAAGTAAAGAAGCTGGACTGCGCCATGTTTGCATGTCATTCATGGATGGCAAAATAGAGGCGCTACCAAAAACAATTGAGCATACACATGGCAAACTTTGATTTAAAGAAAGGCTATTCCAGTTAAGTCCATATACCCCTGATGGAAGGCATGACCTAAATTTCCTACACAGGGTGTAGATTTCTCCCTTTCAATTAACCAACCTCATTTGAAATATATACCCCCTGTGTCTTGTCTTCCATCGAGGTATATGGACTGCTCAATGTGTTATGCTAATAACACACTATATGGGCTATATGCGCAATACATTTGCATGCTTAGAAACATGAGATACTCTATTTTAGTCCTCATGCATGACAATTCAATATGGCAGCTTTACCAGGTAGCTTTACACACAGGTCTATGTTGAGTCTGGACTCCTCTTTAAGTCTAATATCTTTGGCAAATATACACACATGTATTGCAGCACATTGCATATGTGATAACTTTATTTCTTACTTCTGATCCAGTGGATTGTAATAGCATTTGTGTATGTCATTATATTGTCAGCAAAAACCAATTTATGTATGAGTATATACCTTTTCTTATCACACAGTTATATGTTGAGTAAATAAATACATATGTACATTGCATTATTTATCACTTGGAAAGGGCAGTATATAGTTTGATGTTTTGCCTGTGTTACCCCATTGTGAGTAAACAATCAGCAATTTTGCTGCAATTGTTTTCTGATGCAGCAATTTTTTTTAATATAGAAGGAGAAGAAGAGTGCAGCCTGAATTAATGCTAATTATTTAAATGGAAAAAAATTACAATAGAGAAACAAAACTGTCTGTCGCATTACAAAAAAACACCGAAACATCTGACTATATACTAACCCTTAATATGTTTATGTGCAGTTAATTTTATCACATACATGTTATTGAACAGAGTTAGTACTTACATTTTATTTAGTATTTCAACAGTTTTGTAGGTACAATAGGTAGCCCTTTTTTATGATGCCTTAATTATTACTCTTCTGGCTAAATAGTAGCAGCAGATTTTTTGAAATATGAAGGAAAAAATTACTTCCATGCATATAATTTTTTCTGATTGTTGGGTTTCTTTACAGGTAAGATGAAATCAATAACACTTACTGAAAAATCATTCTGAAACTTTCTTAAAAGTTTTATACCTAGCCTACTTCGCAAGTGATTTTACATTATTCAGTTTGAAGCATAATTTTGCATAAATCCTGACACAATTTTTTCAAACACATATCTTGGTTGTTTGTGCAGCACCAGTAGGAAACAAAGTGGACTATTCCAGTTAAAATCTATACACCCCTATGGAAGACATGACATTAATCTCCCACACAAGGGGTGTATATTTCAAATGGCCATTCAAGTAACACCATTTGAAATTCACATTCCCTGTGTGGAAGATGTAAGGTCATATCTTCCATGGATTTCAACTGGAATAGCCCAATGTTTTTGTTAAGCCATAGCAACACATCATAGTTCAAGAGCACAATATATACTGCAGTCAAACTTCAGTCACATTTCTGTGAAGATGCACTGGTTGACTTTTATTGAAATTCACACACAAAATATATTTATTTGTCACAATAAGTAACGTTATGACTGTAACATCATAATTGAAAGATAATGATAGATGTTAATGACCTTTGACCTTGACAGAATCGTGGCAACGGTGAAATGGGAGAGGAAGAGACTCCAGAGGAAGAGGTGACAGACCCCTTACATCAACTCATACTCACATTCAGCAGGGCAGCCAGTCTCATGCAAGAGTAAGTTGCATCCAAAGATGTTAGACAAGGAGATCATGTATGTGACTTCTCTCTAGTCTGAAGGTCGCTAGTCCAAAGATTCTCAAGGCCGAAGGGTTGCTAGTCCAAAGATTCTCTTGTTCGAAGGTCACTAGTCCGAAGGGTTGCTAGTCCGAAGCAAAATTAAGTTTGCTAATCCCTTAGGTTCTCTAGTTCGAATATAGAAGAAGTGTTAGCGAGCCTTATTCTATATTTGGACAAAAGAACCTTTTTTATTATTCAGACTAGTGAACCCTCGGACTAGAGAACCCTATATTCGAACTAGTGAACATTTGTCAGAATTTGGACTAGCAAATGGTAAATTACGTGTCCAGACTAGCGAACCTTCAGACTAAGAAGCCTTTGGACTAGGAAACCTTCAGACTAGAAAGTTGTTGCCGATGACGTATACCATACAGCACCATGCCTAATGCAATGAGAAATGCACCATATTACTTGATGTCGCCAAAATTGTGGACATGGTATTTTGCAGCAAAGGCTAAAAATTGCTTAAGTATATGTGTCTCCAAACATGTGCATTACACAGTTCTGCATCTGTACTTAGCACAATACATAACAGGCATATCGCATAAATGCACACACTTGAAGATGGAAGTTTATTTAACTCATAATGAAGCCCCATAATAAGTGAGAGTAAACATAGGTTAGTCTGAACTGTCCTGTTCTAACTTCTTTTATTGGTTCAGTGGCGTGTCCGGGGGAGGGGGGCTTTGGGGGTTGAAGCCCCCCCACACTTGGTTAAAAATCATGTAAAATCAGCCTTTTTTGGCGATTTTAGCCATTAAGCCCCCTGCATAACTCTGAAAGCCCCTCTGAGCCCCCCGCAGGAACAGATCCTGGACACGCCGGTGTGGTTCAATCAAGTGATTCATAATTGTGTATTACTATCAATAGAATCATTTATAGAAATATGTTCCTTGGAAAACTTACTTATTGTAGGTTGCTGAAGTTAAGGGATCTGGAATGAGCGTTTCGACAGTATTTTTTGTGGGACATGAGAGCACATCAGACATATCGAATTGCATTCTGAATACAAAGAATGTCTTTCTGATATCAAATAATTTTCAATATTGAAATTCACGATATAATACAGATTTTATGACAAATTCTTAAATTTTGATATTTTTCACATTTTCGATATATAACAGTCCTCGAAGTAAATTTTATAAATCTAATGATATATTCTTAAAGTGTATGTAGCTGGGAGAAAAAGCCGACGATCAATTAAAAATTTTGACCTTTTATATTGAAGATATGGATTTTTTCCCCCAAAAGACCTATTTTTTTTTTGGTGTTTTGGGAAAAAATCCATATCTTCAATAATGAAAAGGTCAAAATTTTCAATTGATCGCTTTTTTATCCCACCTACATACACTTTAAGTATAAATCATCAGATTTATAAAGTTTACTTTGAGTACTATTAAATATCAAAAATATCAATTTTTAATCATTTGCCATAAAATGTGTATTACATTGCTTAATTTCAAAAATCTAAATTATTTGATATCAGAAGGACATTCTTCGATTCAGAATGCAATTCGATATGTCTGATGTGCTCTAATGTCCCACAATAAATACTGTCCAAACGCTCATACCCCATCCCTTAAGGTAAGTTGTGTTTAATTTCGAAGCTTAATAATGTATGTGGGCATTTTTAATGCTTTGGAATCTTGTGAGGACTTGATATCTTTCGTATATATGAAATATTACTTTTATTTCACTGAGCTTATGATTAATCAAACATTTGTATCATTATTTCCCAGTGGCATTGATCAGGATTTCCTGTACATGTCGTATGCAGAAATCATGAGCAAGGTAGGTAAAACAATTGCTTCACACTAAATTATTGACATACATGTACAGATTAATTTTACATGTTAACTATTACAATCAGCGGATGAATTAAGCTTTGTGACTTCAGAATAATACAACAATTTTAGAAGAAAATATTTGGATTTTTATTATCTACATAGGAATTCCTAGATAAATTGAAATGTGCACAAAACTATGTAATGTAATGATTCAAGTAAACTGTACCTTGCCTCAGATCAAATGGTGGATCTGAAAAGAGCTGTTCACGACATTATATAAGATCTGACAATAATATATGATTAATATTAGATGCATTGGGTGTAAGGAATCAAGTAGAATGTCCCTTGTCTTCAGATCAAATGGTGGATCTGACAAGATCTGTTTATTTAACAGATTAATAAACCTGACAATTATAATAACTTACTTACATTAGATGTATTCTCATCCCATTGTGGTTTTATTTTGTTCATATTTTCAGAGTTGCAGCGGAGAAGATGATGATGATGAGGAGGAAGAAGAAGAGATGACAACATCATTTGAGGTGAGTAGAATCTGCCTGCATGATGTGCAGCTCATGTTATCATCTAATTTGTATCATCAAAAACAGCAAAATGTATCTTCTGTTGAAGACATCTACATAATATTGATAATAAACATGAAATAAAGACCTTAATCTTGTTGACAGCATTCAGTCTTTATCCAAATTTTTCTTAAATTCATTTCATTTTGATAAAATTAATTATTATAATAAAGTGGATGTTGATAAAGTGACTCTGATACCAGCAAGTAAGACCTGAATGGGACCTAAAGGGAGAGGGTGGTTCAGTGCTTATATTACTCACTGCTGGTGCATGAGGTACTAGGATTGACTTGGAGATTCAGACTTCCACTCTCCACATGGTTCAATATAATTTGGTAAATAAACCATGAGAGCACTCTGTCCTTTGGAGGGGATGTTAAAACCATCAGTCCTGTGTATGGAGAATCATACCTATACATGTATATCACAGTTAGTTTTAAAAAAAAGAGTTGTAGGATGTTTACCCCTTACTGTCCCAATCCGTCCCAGTTTGTTCACGGGGAGCCCTTAAGATAAGCAGTGCTATTTGGGTACACCCTTCTGTTAATCAGTAACATCTAAATACATATTTAAATGTGCTAGCTGTGGGTTGACTCTATACTTCAAGACTAAGGTGGCGTACTCATTGGGTTTCCATCAAGAAACAGGTCAACCATCTGTGATTCCTAATTCTTCACTGAAATAAATTATTTACAGGAACAAGAGATGGAGAAGCAGAAGTTGTTATCAGAGCAAGCTAGATTATCAGACAGAGGCACCGCTGAAATGGTACTATTGGTACTAAGTGCAAGTAAAGGTAGGTTAGCATTCTTATAAGTTCATATCAACATCTTAATAGCAAGACTAGTCTGCTATAAAACATCACAGCCGTCAGATGTATATAGGAAGTTATGATGGCAAAATAACAGAAATTCTTTGTCCATGAGAATTTCAAGCTAGCTTAATTTTTGTATGAAAGAGAAACATTCTTTGATATCTAATAGAAAAAACACTGCTGATATGGTACTCTTGATACTGAGTGTTAGGAAGTAAAGATGGGTCAACCTCCCTGTCAGTTTATGTCAAAAACACATGTTAACAGCAAGACATAGTCTGCTGTAAAACATCACTGTCAAGATCAGATTATATGGGTAGATACAATGACAAATTCTTTGTTTATGAGAACTACAAGCTATCTTTGAGAAAACATCCTTTGATATTTATATGATAACATTAAATTGTACTGAAAATGGTAATATTTAATGACTCTGTTAAATGTAACAATTTGTTTTTGAAACATTCAGGAGTTCCTAGCAGTATGGTCATGGGGTCACTTCAACTTGGTATCTCACTACTCAAAGGAGGCAACGTAACAGTACAACAGGTAAGAACTTGACCTTTGACTTTTCATACTAATTCAGAGTTTGACCTTTGGCCTGTAACATCAAGTAATAATAACATATACATAATACACCATTTCAGAGCTTCCTGGAAGCCGTAGCAAATATAAACAAGAATACAGCATCATTGTGCACTCTCAATCAGTCAAACATGTGCAATGATGATGTGCACATCAATGTAATGTGTTCTCTGTTAAATTTACCAAGGCTTTCAACATGTACCAAAAGGTGATTTGCCTTGCCAAGATCAAAGTAGTGCAATTTTGTTATGGATACTATTGTGGCAGTAATTTTTACAAATTGGGGTTGTTTTGTTGGTAGTATTGTTATTATATTATATTACATATCTGCATTTATAATAATAATTTATGTTTTGTTTAATAAATTAGAAAATGTTAGATCATCTGAAAGACAAGATGGATGTTGGATTCTTCACCAGTGTGGCTACATTGATGGAATCATGCAGGTAATTTGTGTTGATGTGGTGGGTGGGTGTGAATGTTTGCTTTTGTAAACAACACAGAAATGAGCTATTTGCTTATTTCAGGTGGTTTTCTTGAACCACAACAGCTTTCCATATCCATCTACATGTATAAGGGGTGGTCTACCAGTGTTTCTTGTTCCATGTTTGGGTGTCCATGCAGAATATCAGATTGGTGACAGGTTCGCATTTGCTCCTGAAGCAGTGTCCAGCGAAGCGTGTTCTCCTTTCTCTGATCTTCTCTCAGAGTCTTGGAAGGTCTCCATATACAGCTCTTTGTTGCTTATGTGCTGCTTCCAATTGATGTTGTACACTACCTTAAGCATTCACATGTAACAGCTGTCCAGCACTTTAGATACTTTGGGAGTTATGGTCCAGGCTTCGCATCTTGACATGAGGATCTGTGTGTAACGGTGGATATACAAGAACCATGGACAACCATGGTGGACAACCATGGTGCCTGGACAGTGTTACTAGTTTAAAAACAGCATGAAAATGCATTATAGACCACATTAAGTTGGATGTGCTGGGTTAGTCTGCATTTTGCTAGTGAAACCTTACAGGGTGAATCAACTAAAACTCAAATGTGTGTGTATGCAGTTGGATAATGTCCATAATTGCCTGTGTTTAAAGTTATGGCCTTTAGTTTAATGTTATGACAAAATTACTGCAGTTTTAATCAGTCAGCACTTTGAAGTGTATTAAAATACACCTGTGGCAGCACTTAATATACTTGAAGTCTTGTATCTGTTATGACATTTGAATTCAGCTGTAATTATGTAATTTATGTAAAATTGCCAATCACAATATATTTCATATTTTTTGTTTGAATGACAGTGTTTTGGATCTTGAAGCATATGAGAGGTATAACAAGGCAGAAGGATTGGGAGTTAGCTCAGGAGAAAATGCAGGTAAGAATTCAAGCTACCTCCACTGCACTTATTTCACATCAGGATTTTTAACACATTTTTCTATGATTCTCTAAACAACATGCAATAATTCACCCACATATCTTGTGAAATACGATGGAGTATCGTTCTTCCATTATTCTAAGTTTACTAGATTCTTATGGATTTCAACTTAATGTCAATTACAAACATTTCAAATTCAAATATATTGATGCCAAAGTTAAACTAATGATTTTGACAATTAAAATTAAATTTTTTGATACCCTTTAACTTTTAGTTTTCAGATAACCTTTAAAATACAATTTATAGATCTGAAACTTGATGACAATATTGAAGAATACCAACATGTTTAATATTTATTACCATATTTAAGATCTACATTTAAAACAATCATTCAAATGAGTAGAAACATATCTAGTATTAGGCAGTGAGTCTTTGGATAGGTGGTAGTAGTTCAGTCAAAATATTAGAATGGTTACTCCTGATCAGTCAATTTATACAGTGGCATAGTGTCAGGGGCACAGGGGGCATGTGCCCCCAATCCAATCGATTTAAAAATTTAGAAAATATCATAGAAAAATTTCCAAAAAATGGCTTGTGCTTCCCCAATCAGGCCGGGTGCCCCCTCCGCCAATTATGGTTGGTGCTGTGCCACTATGACACTATTTTTATTAGTCAAACTATATTATAAACATAATACAAAAACATCACACGATATCATATTTTACCACCAACCAAGCCAGGTATTGTAACAAATATGCATAGTTTGTTTTTGTCCTTTTTTAAGAACATGTTTGCAATTTTGCACCAATAATCTTCACTTGTTATGGATGCAAATGTGTTACAGCTGAACACTAAAGCAATTGGCTGCCATACCATATATTTAAACCACTACTGTTTGCAAATTACACAAATCATTTATTTTGTATAAATTAGCAAATTAGCTTCTTTTGTCTTGTTTTGTCTTCAAAAAGTTTCTGCACATGTGTTAAATTTAAAGAGTTTTATTGTTATTGTTGTGTGCACAATTGTTCATTTGTCTTGTGAAAAGTCAAGCTGAAAGCAATTTTTAAGCAATAAAATGGTTGAATTTCCTGGATTCAGTTTAATTTATTTTATAGTTGTTTTTAATGATCCATAACCATGGTACCATGATAATTTTGGCATGTCTGCTGTGTATTTATATGAACCAACCCAGTTTTGATTGTAATTTGATCTAATTTAATTATATTTTATTTTGGGGATGTTTTAGATATTTAAAAGAAAAAGTATATTTACTAAAGCAGAAAGTAGACAAATGCTAATATAGATGTATACCAAAGTGCAACAAATGAAACCATTCACTATTAATAGTCAGTTTTTTCTTGTCAGGCCCGTATTTGGTATTAGGTGGAAGGAAAATTTAAGCATTTCAGTCTCAAATCAGTTACGTAATCTTATCATTTATGATATGACATTTGCAACAAAGTGATGTGTTTAATATTTTTGGATTAGCAATATATGCTAATTATGTATTTTTGTAATTTATGATCATGTATAGAATTATACTTTGTGCACAGTTTTAGTTTTACAACTTTTTTACAATTACTATTTTTTAGCATACATAAAACATGTGGAAGCAATAAAATGCTAGCTTTCATTTGAACTAATGGAATTCATCTTTTATTTATTTTATTTTCCATTTCTTTTGATATCACTGTTCATCAACATTAATTGACACATTTTCATTTATTCTAAAAATACTTATCTCAGTTTTTATATCATTTAATATTTAACAATATCAAAGTTCTGTTGCCTCCCACTATTATTACACCATTTTAAAAACATTCCTCTTAATTTAATTTGCAAAAAATGCAAAACTTTAATTTCAATATTTACCACCTTAACAATTTGAAGTTATCATAATTTTGTTTAATGGCCAATGGTCTTGCATACCATGCTTGCATGAATGTCATTTTTCTCCTGCTTTTTTACCCATTTTTCAACTACAGTTGATGCTGAGTCGTGCGCAGGTAAATGGAAAACACTCGTCCGCACACTAACTGAAATAAGTGGACTGGTGACTTTTGAACTTTTCTTTGATCCTATTTTTTTCCTATAATTCCTCTGATGCTTATGGGCTAGCTTTCTATCATGCTGTAGATATTTGCAGATACTATCACATGATCAGTCATGTGACTATGTCACATGAGTTCGCATGGGTGTGGTTTTGTAGTGCAGTGTAGTGTAGTGCATGATCTTTTCTTGATATTCATGAAGATCATAGTAGTTGTTAACAAACACCAACTTGTAGCGGTACATACTATCATGCATTTTTTCATTCCACAGCTTCTTCATCTTTGATAATCATTAAAACTTTCTACTAAACCTCTCTTTCAGCTGACCCCTGACCCTTCAACCTGTGACCTCCAAGCATGGTACTTAAGCAAAACGAGTATTTAGTCAATGTTATATGAGACCTTTTTTTCTGGTACTGATTCTGTTAGAGTAAATTGTACCCCAAGTCACCCTTATTCTTCCATATTTCCCATGACTGGTAAAATTTGATGGTTCTCATTTTGTGGCATTCTGACATTTACCATGGTAACCTGAAGTCTTGAAGAAAAGAACCTCATGTTAGATCCTGATTAGTACAAGTAATAGGACATTTGATGTATAAGTATGATTGAATATTTATATGTTTGTCTGTTGAACATTGAACTGCTTGAGTGTCAACAAAATATTAGGAATATTTAATCTATAATTTGTAACATAATGTTATTGAATACCTGACTGTAAATAGGCATTTCATTTTGTAGAGTAACAATAAGGTAACGCATCTTCCCTTTTTGTAACAAGTGTAACAAGTATTGTTTTTGGCAAAATCAAGTTAGCTTTTACATACAAAATGAAAAATTACATGACCAAAGAAGATCGAATAAATAAAACATAAATGGCCCCATGCCACTATACTGAAATGTATTCACAATCCCATATCTGTATATATGAACTGTACACGTAGATTTCTCCATTGTGACCATGCACCACACAACTCAATGTTTATTCCATCATTACTTGCTGCTACCATAATTAGAGCTTAGAATCACATTGAAAGAGTTTTGTGTGTAAATTTTTGTGTTTAACACCAGTGCATCTCTGCATTAAGACTGTTTTCCAGTTGATTTGGCCAATTTAATCATAGGTACTTTTAAGAATCATATATTTAGACAAATTAAGAATGTTCATTCGAATCATTCCTGGTGCTAACGATGTGAGGCATGGCCACGGAGGAGGAATCTTAGGTGTATCTTTAAGGGTGTCTTTTATTTTTTCAGCTACTATATCATCCTGTATCTACAGCTGTTATATCTATAATATCTATATCTACATGATCTATATCTATAACATGCTATTTCAAAAATTAACATGGACATTATTAACACCAATAACAGATTTTGATCAGCTCATGTCTATTGATGTCTTCAGTTCATTCAAACTTGTAGACAAAATTTGTAGTTAAAAGATAAAATGACAGCATATTTGCTACAGACATACATTTTGTATGCAGTAGACTTGTGCAGCCCATGAAAATCTGTTTTGCATTTATCACAGTCATTGTACATACGTTTGGGAGACATTCTGCAAGTTAACAAAAATTCTTTTTGTAATTAACATTGGCAGTAGATTGGTATAGGCTCATTAGACTCGCATTTTACATTGGTTTATTAACATCATTTGTGCTATGAAAACTGAAATCTATTCAATGAAGAGTTGTAGAGCTGTTTCTGTTGTGTATAAAATCAAGGTAGCTGGGTGAACAGCAGATTGCAAAGTAATTTGGGATTATTCCACTGGCATAGAAGGAGAATTTTTGCTGTTTCTTGAAACTGTTGCTAGTATTTTGGAATATTTCAACTTTTTAACATACAACAATATTAGCAGGTATTTCCTCAATATCTTTATGGATAAACAATTTGATGTTTTCATGTCAATCTTTGTTTTATGTTGTTTATTTGTTCAATATGTTTTTTCGTTAGATTTAGTTTAACGTCATCCTGTTTAGATTTCATTCATTCAGCAAACTAGTCTGGTTCAGGTTTAAACTGAGCAGACACACATTTGGAGATCAGTTGCATTACTGTCACATAGAAAAGGTGGTTTCCATGCAGAAATGCATTTGGGAGTCCATATAGGATTAGTTGAAAGAAAATGAAGCTTGTGCAAAAGTTGCAAAAATGAAAAGCAGGATATTTTGAAATATTTCCAAAAAAACCCAGTCTAAATCACAATAAAATACAATAGAATAAATAGGTCAAAAGGGAATGTAAGTAATATGGGATGATAAGGATAATTAGCTATGAAGAGACATTTTTTCCAGATTTAAAGATTCAAACTTTTGAGGAATTGAAGTAAAAAATGAATGTCTTCACTCGTGAAGAGACATACTTAGGTGTTTTTTCCATTGGTTATTTACTTTATAAAACAACAGTGATGATATTATTTGATTTGATTTATAAGTTATAGTTTGATTTAATTTATGGGTTATTATTAGTTTTGTCATATTTTAGTTTACCTGTATAATAAGTGTCAAGACTTTAGAAGAATAATTCAGAGAAATAAAATGCAGCTGTGAACTTTTCATTGAAAAGATTTTGGGTGTTTATGGAACTATTTAGGCTGACATGTGGCATGGAAATCAAGGAGTGTGAAGTAGCTTTATAGGTTTTTATATTATTTCTAAATAGTCCCATTCAGAAAAAAAAATAGGTATATTGACTCTGTCCATGACAAGTCGGAAGTAATGGATCAAAAGGGAAAATTTACCGCTTCATGAATTAGTAATGAACTGTCAATTCAGTAAATAAATAAGAAATTTAGATTTATCCTCTACATTCCACAATGCACTTTTCACTGGGTCACATTCTTTTGTCTCCACAAACAGGTTTGATGGCAGACTACAGAGAAGATATCTTACACTTCCCACAATGCATTTCTTCCCAGTACTGATTTGCTATTCAGCGTAACATGGGTCAGAGATGCACCGTATAACAAATGGGTACAGATAAGAAATGCATTGTGGGAAGTGTAAAATATCTTCTCTGATGACTACATGAAATCCAAAATTCAAACAAGGACTTAGAATATTGCATGCAGAAGCATCACTTGAATAGTGCATTATGGGAGATATGGGAAATGGTGTATTGATTATGAAAATGCAAATTGTGAATTGACATATATTTTTGTTTTCTATATTGATGTATAGGGGAAAAGGCATTACATGATGCGCCTCTTACATGTGCTCTTTTCCGATTCTTACAACTGCTGTGTGAGGGTCATAACTTGGGTAAGTAACTTACTGATCCGAGTAAAGTCCCATATGACAGGTTATATAATCCCATATCCCCTATATGTTTTTAGAAGAAATTAAGAAATTATAGGAAATTTTGGCCCATACCCTGCAATTTATGGCATAGATTTTACATAAAAATGGGACATAAAATGCAAAATATGGACATTTCACCGATTTATTGAACGGGATTTTAAGCAAATGTGTTGTAATTAGATCAAGTATCAGCAAGAAGGTTTTCATGAAATATGCACACATCAATTCTCAGTGTCTTTAAAACACCATTCCTGTTAAAACCCATACACCCCTTATGGGAGATACACCCTTAATCTTCCACACAGGGAATGTGCATTTCAACTGGGTTACATGAATGTGTGATTCCACTTTAAATCTATACCCTGTGTGTTTAAGATTAAGGTCATGTTTTCATGGGGGTGTATGGATTTCAGCAGGAATAACCCAATAACCCTTTTTATGTGCCCTTATACATTTTAGTATTTTACAACAAAGGTTTTGAACAAGTCACTTATTCTTAATTGCATAATATCTCGACAACTATACTAATATCTATAACATTTAATGAATCTTTTACAGAATTCCAAGACTATTTGAGGACCCAAACAGGCAGTCATACCACTGTCAATATCATCATCTGTACTGTTGATTACTTACTAAGGTTGCAGGTAAATGTTTGCTAGATACATGTCTGTCTGTCTTGATGTTGGATCACATTTCATTTTTGGTTTGGTCTTATTTGTCTCTATTTTGTTTTTATTTCAAGTTTTTAAAGACCTAAGGCAAAATCTTTATCTTTAGTGCACGGGCTGTTGTTATGCATATAAAGTTAACAAAAGCTTGCTTTTTAACTTTATTTTGTATTTACATGTACCAATAATTTTGTTTCATATGAATAGGTAAGAAAAGTGTGATATCATTGCAATATTTTAGGTTCAGATCAAGAACAGTATCCATATCTTTATTTTCCACTACTTTTAATAATTATTATTATTATTATTATGGATGGATGGAATTTGATGAAATAAAAACTGAACTGAACTGAATGTATTTTTGTATTACTTTTGATGTTTTTGTTGTGATTTCTAGGAATCTATCAGTGATTTCTACTGGCACTATTCTGGCAAAGATGTAGTGGATACACAGGTAAGAATTTATTCAACATTGAAATAGCAGAAAACTATTGAGAATCAAAATTTCAAAAACTAATCGCTCATACACCTGAGAAGATATAAACTACAGCTTATCATCTGGTAGTGTATGAATTAGTTTGCCATTGTCTCGCTCATACATCCATTTGTTTTAACCAACAAGATAGGTGACACTTTACAAAAACTGCTAATTAACTATAAGGCTGAAAAAATAAAGTGAGAAATGTGGTTTTTTTTTCATTTTTAAGAGTCAGGATTTGTGTTAAATTATGCCTTAAGCCACAAATATTTATTGTTAAATCAGTGAAAAGTAGTTTAAGAATAATTATAGATTGATTTTCATTGGATGTATTGGTTTCTTATTGTGGAAACAAAGTGTATCAAAAAGAATCTGTTGGCATTTTTTACAAAATATTTTGCTTGAAAATGTCATATTTTTCTCTTATCAATTAAAAAAATCAAAATGACTTCCTCAAAACAAAATACTTGGCCTACAGGAAACAAACTTTTTTTACTCTTATACATTTTCCTGTTGTAATTTAAATTTGTGTATTGATTTTTACTTGACAGGGTCGAGAGAATTTCTCCAGGGCATTCAAAGTTGCTGCTCAAGTATTCAACTCACTCACTGAGTATATTCAGGTCAGTCTTATCAGCCTTCTAATTAAATACAGTATTAGTTTTGTTAATTAGTAGCTGATACATCCTGGTTTCACTTTGACAGCAGATTGAGTTTTGTTATAATGGGCTATTCCAGTTGCAAGCTGTACATCCCCTATGGAAGACATGATCTTAATCTTCCACACAGTGAGTGTGAATTTCAAATGGGGTTACCTGAATGGGTGAATATTTGAAATATGCACAGTTTCTCCCCTATTCGGCAGGCATATGGAATACCCTAACAGAACTCCTAAGCAGGAGGATGTAAAATGTCTATACATGATTAGATTTTGCGACATTGTGATGTCACCTCAACCTCTGTAACCAATCAGCACTCTTCAATCACATCACATGCCAAAATCCAATCGGGTCTGCTATCTTGGCACCAATCCATCAGCATTGCTGAAATAGATAATTGTCATTATCCCTGACATCATTTTTTTTTCTTAGGCAATATCATATTTATCATTTTGCCCATGTCTCAAGATGTTCAAAATGGTTTCAACTGTTCTTTTCTGCAGTCAAAAAGTAATATTTATAAATTTGTCCTTATTTATATTTCAGGGACCTTGTTCAGGTAATCAGCTTGCCTTAGCCCACAGTAGGTTATGGGATGCCATTGTGGGTTTCCTACATGTATTCGCCCATCTACAGAAGAAACTATCCGAGGATGTCAATCAATTGGAGCTATTGAGACAGCTTCTCAATCTTCAGAAAGACATGGTGGTTATGTTGCTCAGTATGCTAGAAGGTAGGTTATGAGGCTTACTACAGAATATGTTTATATCATAATAAGATATATGGAATTAGAGAGCTACCACACACAGACATGAGAGACAGAGAGGGTGGACATTAGTGTGAGAGAGAGAGAAGAGGGAGAGAACAGAGAAAACAAGATAAAGACAGAACATGGAGGAAGAGATAGACAGAGACAGAGCGACAGGCAAAGAAAGATGGAAAAGGATTGTTAGATAGATGGACATAATAGAGACTAGAATGAGAGGGAGAGAGAAGGATGTGAAAGAAAGGAGAGAATTATAAAAGCAAATATAGTTTGTCTCATCTCAAGTTGAGAATAACGACATGTTGAATGTTGCAGTTTCAAATTAATCTAATGTCACAGGGTGTATAAACGTGTGTAGAAGTGTGGTTTGTCCATGCGCTGGTGACACAATCACATAAATGCACAACCACTACGATATCCAACATGGCGTTACTCTCATCTTGAGACAAGACACAATATAGTATAAGGGTACCATACAGAAAGACAGAAAAAGAACAGGATGTGACATAAAAACAACATCTATAGAAAACCTTGATGATGAATCATGCACCTAACTAACTCTATGATATTTTTGTAATGTTAAATTCCAAATAGGCAACGTCATGCATGGTACTATTGGAAAGCAGATGATAGACACATTAGTGGAATCACAACAAAATGTAGAGGTATGTGTGATGGAAACAACATAGAGATAATAATGTGTAATTTGTAATTTGTGTAATGTGTAATTTAGACTTTCAAAATTTGAACATATACAGGGAGTTCCAAAAGTCCCTTAACCATTTTAAACTACTGCATTGTAAACTATTTCAGCAACTGACAGCAAACGTGAAGGTATCTCTGCATAGAGAAATTCATTCAATTATTTTGACACCAGATTTGACATATAAACCTACAGATATAATAACTACAGGGAAACACTTGGGCATATTACACACAAAACCATACAATAAGTTTACAGCACATCTCCTGATCCCAAGTATCCACTACCTCCTCTCAACAGACCAATTTCCCCCATTCAATTTCAGTTTTAAAACATTTTGTATGAAAACATGCTACAATAACATATTTAAAATGTTGTCAAATGTTACTGTAAAATATTTTTTATATATTTGGCTAAATATGATGGCAAGACTTATATAATATTTTGTTTGAATATTTTGCATTAAGTTTTCAACAAATATGTTTGAATGTTTTGAAAACATTGTATACCCTTTGAACCTGAATGTTTAGTGCATGCCAGGGCTTTTTAATATCATTTCATTCCAGAGTGCCAGAGTGTGTATGCACAAATAATAATATCATTATCTTATCAAGATACATTGTGCTTGTTTCTTTTCATTTATAGATCATCTTGAAATTCTTTGACATGTTCTTGAAACTTGATGATCTAGCCTCATCAGATGCCTTCCAAGAATATGATACTAACAATGATGGCTGGATATCATCTAAAGAATTCAGATCAGCCATGGAAGCACAAAAGATGTACACAGCGTAAGTACACATACTAGATATCTATAGCAAACCACTGGGTGGCACTCACTGATGGCATTGATAGTAGGTATGAGCAGTGATCAAGACCCCCAGCCTCACTGGAAATTCTTTATATCCTAAGATCATGCTCAATTTCTTTTTGAGAAGATCCCCAGTTAAGCATGCTGTAGCTTTCAAAGACTATCAATCCATCATATCCCAGTTCTTTGAGACCACTTCCAGCAAAACATCTTCAATATTTGTGCTAACTTTCCCTACAAGACTGAAATAACATAAGTAGGATAACATTTTACATTTTAGTCAATGTTTCTGTACCAACAGATACTTACTGCAACAAACAGTTTAATGGAGCTTCATTTTTTTTAAATACTGCTATTAATCTTCCTTTTCGTCACTTTTCCACTTGGAAAAAATACCTAATGAGAATCCTTCACTTTTAAGCTACTCCTATTATATATTATAAATATGTTTACTTACATTTTGGTGTTGACAACTGATTTAATGCCGCAAGTAAAGTTTAAATAGTCATTCAACTCAGAATTAATTGAGAACTAACTTCAATATTTCTATGTGATTTAATGCCCATTTTTTGTACTTCATCTTATTGCAGTGAAGAGATTGACTATTTACTCAAGTGTGCAGACAGAAACAATGATGGACGCATTGACTTCAATGAGTTCTCTGATAGATTCCATGGACCTGCTCAGGACATTGGTGAGTAGTCAACTAGAATAATACATGTGTTTTAAAGGACATCAATAAGAAAATTTGATAGTGACTTGTTAAACCCTACTGCTCTTGGATTGGTTGAGTAGATGTGTCCTCCATGTGTTGTTTGGTCGGAACTGTTTAAGGGGAGGCACCTTGCGTATACGATTTTGTTGTTTTAGTTGAGTCAGAGTCAGTGAACAAACAGGGTGTGAGACCTGCCCTTGATAGATTGGTCAAGTTATAAAAATAGAGGTCAGACACACTGCAGGCATGATGTGTTCAGGGGTACTTGTGCTTGATTTAGCCCAGAAGAATATTGTTTCTTAACAGTTCATGTGTGGCCAGCCGGCATCGAGGGGCTGGTCCCTGCACATAAGAATTTGAGATTTAAAAAATGGTTGCAGTGAAGCCATAATGATATTAAAATTGGTTGTTTCAGGTATACAAACATAATTATAGCCTTAATGGTGTTATTATTTTCTTTTTTGTCAATAGGTTTCAACTTGGCTGTACTACTCACCAATTTAGCCGACCACATGCCCAATGACACAAGGTAAGGAAATAAATAAACATTTTGACACATTCATTGTGGACAGATTTTATTTTTCAGAGAAGAAACAGGTAAATATTGTTTCTTTGTGAATACCATTATTAGCCCAGTACAACTATGCTATTTTGTTAAATCTACACTGTTATTTTATTTGTAGGCTGCAGAGATTCTTGGATCTGTCAGAGAGCATGCTGACTCATTTTGAACCTTATCTGGGACGGATTGAAATCATGGGTAAGCAGGACTAAAACAAAAGTTGTTTATTATATCATTTGCAAAATGCATAGCTACTGATGCCATGACAGTGATGCTAGTACCACATTTAAGCTACTGGTATAGGCTACTTGGAACTTGCTGCTTATTGCACCTCAAAAAATCTGCCACAGCTTGTATAGGGCAATCTTCAGGGTGTGGCAGCCTTTGTTGCATCATGTTGATGCATTTGTGGCCATTCAGGCATACTATGTTCTTTCGGAGTACTGGAAAACAATACTTTTTAATACGAAGGAATTTGCACTATTCAAGAGTGATCTTTGATGCTGCTAGCAGAAGTTTGGTAACTTAATACTTTTCACCCAATTTGGCAATTGCTGCTAAATACACTCAATTTGGTGCATTAACAGCATTTAAGTAAATCTTAAGTTACTTCAAAGTTCTTGCTGCAGCCAAGTTGCTGTGGCTTGATACTGACAATTTTAGATCACACTGACTAATGATCAAATCTGAAGTTTCCCAACTTTGACAACTCCATGCAAAGTTGGTTCCAAATCTCATAATAGTTACAGCAAATGCAGCATTTTTGAGTGAGTATCAAATAATTTGATCTATACAAGAATATTGTCTGTTATCTCATAATCATCTTTGCTTCAATTACCAGATGTTCTTGCTGTCTGATTTGGGTTGAGTTTATATACTTACATTGTATCTACTTCATTGTGTTTACAGGTAGTGCTAATCGTATAGAGAGGGTGTACTTTGAAATCAAGGAATCATACAGAACTCAGTGGGAGAAACCACAAATCAAGGTAACTTCATTATTGAGATTGAAAACCGTGGCTGGGGTGGCCATTACCGGGCTTGAGGTGCATCAATGTTTTTAAGGACATGCACAGGAAGAATAAGAAGAAAGTAGCTTACTTTGATAAAAATAAAGGGAAGGGTCAAAATAAACTATATTCAGATCAAGATTGAATACACTCTGAGTTTCAATGATTTTGTTGAAAGTAACTTCAACAGTAACAGTTGAAAACAGAAAGTCAAAATGTCAACCAATTATTCTATCCATAATCATGAATTTTCATTGAAAATTCATGTCTAATAAACACCCCTTTAAAAAAAATGCAACATCCCTGTGGCATTAATAAATATGGCAAGTGACACAAACAAGGCGCAGTCAAAGTGTTTGGTTCTTATTCAAGGCCTACAATACATTTATTCACTTTATCATGTACACAGGAATCCAAGCACCAGTTCATCCATGAGGCTATCAATGAAGGTGGTGAGAAAGAGAAACTGGAAGACTTTGTCAACTTCTGTGAGGACACCATATTTGAGGTGTGTATGGATTGTTATTATTACAAGGGACATATCAAATATCTCATCAAAATATTTTCTTTTCTATTAAAAAAGCCTGCATAATATAAGAATGAAATGACACATCACACATTTCTTTTTGGGCCTATTCATTGTCCCACATAAACTAACAAACAGAGAGGTTGGGAACGTAATCTATAAAAATAGTTGTTTTTCTATGAATCCTGTCTACCCCATATATCAAGAATACCATTTTTGATTGCTATGCTACTGCTCTTCTTGAACACAGAAGAGTCTTTTGGTGCTTCTCTGCTTATTTCAAGAGACATTTTTTGCAATTATGCAGTTTTAATGAATGGGTGGATAAGGAATATTAAGTGTTATGTTTTGACTCATTTTAGAACAGGTGTTTTTGCATTGATTGTAACATATTTTACCCTTTACAGATGCAACATGCAACCCATATCAGTGAGACAGGTGGAGGATTAACAGAGAGTATAGCTAGTATGTTTGCATTTGGTGGCAAAGACTCACAGTAAGTAATCATGAGTGAGCCATTATGAATTTCAAATTTAGCAAGTCTGTTTAAAACTCATGCTCCATCTGTGGAAGATTCAGGTTGAATCTTTCTTAGAGGGTGTATGACATGCACATGGAGCTGTCTGGTGTGTTCAGTGGATCGATTTTTGGAAAAGCAAAGTGTAAAAACTTGTTTATTTTTACAAACTTTTGAGGAAAATTTTGTGTTATTTTGTAAAGTGAGGAGATGAAAGTTTGAGTTATGAATGAGGTTAATAACTTTGCATTGGTAATTTGTCGACATTGAGAAAAATCTAAACATTTTGCTTTGGACCTCGAAATATTCCTTGGTTCCAAAGGCAAAATCTTTAGATTTTTCACAATGCCCTCTAAATAACCGATGCACAGTAATTAACCTCTAATTAGTGACACGCAAACATAGCAGAGTAGGTATACTCTTTGGGTCTAATCTCATTGACTGTAATAGAAATTACTTAGGAATAATATGATATTGTGCTTCTTTACAGGAACTGGGTAGTATGGTTCTTGAAGTCATTACAACCATCCAACATCAGGAAGAATTTATCCGGTGTGTTCAGTGGACTCAATGTGAAGAAACTGAGATCTGTGTCCCTCTTTGGTATTTTCTTTGGCATCATCAAGCTCTTCTTTGCCATCTGTTGGAAGTTTGTGTCATTTATATTCACATTGATAGTGTAAGTGAAATATTGTATACACTTATTAAATATTTATTTCTTTAGAGTTTGACAAGTCGGTAATCGTTATGCTTTGGGTCAATGCGATATTAAATTGAGGAGCAAGACAAGGATAGCATTTGAGCCTATGCCTGATGGAAAAAAAATGCAGCACTAAATATTTTGAGTTAAAACAATATTTTGTTTTGTTAAAATCACCTTTTATGTTTACTTTCAATCACATTCACTAAGTGCACAGACTTAATTTGGCACAAGTCTAAGCATTCAGAATCTTGATTTTAGGCCAAAGTATTCGTCATCTTCTTAATCTTTATTTTAGAAAAAGAATAGAAAACATGTTTGCCAAAATTTGCAAGGTATATACTAAAGATAGTATGGCACAAAGACTTGAGTGTCCTAACATACATGTACAAACAAAAAATGCCCTTAAATACATGTTTAAGGTCCATTTCTCTCAAATTTAATTGATTGACTATGGATTTTTGACTTTTCTTCCCAGTTAAGTGAAACTAAAGTATTATGATTGAGATTTGTTTCATTGATTTTTTTTTTTCTGAGATTGGGATTAACTGAGTGCTATTCTCAATGACAAAAATCTCTGCATATTCTAACCCTAATTCTAACTCAAACTCTAACCATAACCCTAATTCTCACTGTAACCTTAACCCTAAGCTTACCATAAGCAAACCCAAGTCATGTCAATTTACAGCAACCATGTTCTAACATATCACGCTGCACTCTGCATCCATCTCAGACTCTTAAGCTGAATTTCTACGCGATCGCTTTTACAGAAAAGTGATTCTCGTGCATGCTCAAGTGTTTACTTCCATTTTCAGAGCATCAATGCAATCAATCGATACAAATCATGAGGCAAAAGTGACGTCGCTTTTGCAAGTTGAAGAAATGTCGCTTGTCACATGAATGCATCAACCAATCATTTCCTATCAACTGGATCTTTTATTTTGCTAATTAATTTACCTTTCTTGATGATTAACTTTTGGAGATGAATTAATTCAAACCAATAATTATTGACAGCAATGGATGTTGTAAAAATGCATTTTGTGGCCTTCTGAATATTTTAATTGTCGTCTGCAATTGATCGCCTTTATAAGTATAAATATAAAAGCAACAAGCAATGCATTCCAAAATGTGGCGATTGCCTATCGCTTTCTAAAGCGGTGCATCGCAATCGCTCGGCAATCGAGTATAAATTCAGCTTTAGTGCATACTTCAATGCTTCATCCAGTACTTCAATCAATTCAATCAAGTGATGAAAAAGTATGTACGTGCTTGAGCTGCTGCCCACCCAGTTGCTACTGGCAGCACCAACTGGTTATTTTAAAACCATTATGTGCATATCATGCTATCACCCACAATGCTAATCTGCATATAGCACTTTGTCAACCACATTGTGAAATGCATTTCATTTACTTTTTTTAATGAGCTAAAACAAGGATTTAATAACTGTAAATTAATTGGTATGTTTGGCTGCCCTTTCACATTTCCTTGGCCTGCTACATAAACCATCAATAAGATGAATGCATGAACTTGCAGAATGGATTTCAATTGCAAGTAACTCTATATAATGGAATGGCAATACACATCTCTGGTATTTCAGAATTGAATGATTTAGCAAATTACCTCTGCATGTAAATATCTTGCGCATATTTCCTACAATCTTTAAAGTATATTAATGCTACTATTTTCCTATGTAAGTGTGCTTATTTTAAAATATGTTCTATTTTCTTAATTTTGCATAAAATGTGATACTGTATCTGTAAGAAATAAAACCCTGTAAGTTGTTCTAAATTTATTTTCAAAATTTATTATTCTAGCTTTATTTGTTTTTTGTTTCATTAATTGGGTTCCTCCCTCCAGTAAGTTAGTGGGACTACTCCTTGGCAGTCGTATTCTAGAGGACGCACGCGAGATCACAGGCAGCTTACAGAAAACCTTACATGTACCTACAGTGGCTCGTAGACAAGCTGCTGGAATGGCTGCAGGACACGGGGGTTACCCTCCTGGGTTACCAATATCAGCAAGGTGATTATTATGGGATGTTTTTTATTATCATAATTGTTTTTGATATCATTGAAGATGTGCAACACATAAGGAGCTAAATTTATTGCAATACATCTGAAACTAAAAATTATACTGTGGTTTTGATAATTGTGATAAATGTGAGCACTTCCTGTGCATATTTGAAGTCAAAAGTTACAAATGATAAATTCAGTTAAGTAATTCAATAATTGTACTGTAATCATTTTGGTTTATTCCATTTTGTTAATAAATATTGTAACTTCATGAGTTATGTGACACTTTTGTTTATCAGGTAACGTACATGTATTCATTTTCAGTTTATTCAACAAATTTGTTGAAATAATTGTAACAGTTCCATACATCTTACTGATTTCATAAATCATCATCAACTCATTCATTTTAATCATCAACAAGTAGATTAGTAGATTATGTGGTGCAAAAATGTATCCCTACCAAATTACCAGATTAGAGAATTTAAACAAACAAAACAAATATTGGGGGTAATTAAACCTGGAATACCCCTTTCAGAGGCTTTTGTGATTCTTAAAAAAGATAAATAAAACAAATCTGAAACAAATGGGAAAAAATTGTAAAATGACATCAAATAACCCTTAGATGACCTTTGACCTCCCACCTGCTTATATTGCACATGTCATTGTACCCAAGGGTCATTGTGTCCAAGTCAAGGGTTAACATTTTTTCCCAAGGGATGACATTTTTTGCACACACAGACATCATACACACAGACATACACTGGAGCTCATTTCATACTCCCCTTTCCAAACCGTGTTTGCCAGGGCAAATAGATAATGCACAAAAGTATTCACATAACTATTTAGAAGCATTCATGTTTCAACAGTAAGATAACCACACAGCCTTTTGTGAAACCAGATTTATGCTGTAGTGAAGATCACCACAAATTCCCATCAGATAATCATTCCCATGGTTCTTCCTCATGTTAAAACATGATCCATTTTAAATCAGATTTATGCGCAATTGATCGCCAAAACTTGACCATTGAGGTTTTTGTTACCACGGTTACCTCTTGTGTTGAAAAAATCACTTGACCATCAGCAATTGCTCATTGTTAGCCATTGAACTACACATTTTTAGGAGATATCATTATGGTTTGATTTGATTATGTGTCCAGCCTGTTACAGTGTAAACTTTGAATCTGTATTCCACTGAACATTTTTAATTTCATGCAAGGCCCTTAAGGATTCAATAAATGGAAAAAATTGCTACATATGTGACATGATCAAGGGGAATGAGTCACATGTCAGCAATTTTCAATGAGAAGATTTTTACATCTTGTTCTGGCAGTTCATGAATGCTACATTTTGATGCAAACCCCATCAAAATCGGACAACTGGTTACCGAGTTATGAGGAATTTATCAATGGCTGAAAACAATATAAAACAAAAGAATTTGATGACTGTTTTTGCCAATATCTCAAAAACAATATTAGCGACATCCAACTCATTCCCCTTGATCATGTCACATGTTATTCAATAAATGGAAAAAATTGCTACATATGTGACATGATCAAGGGGAATGAGTCACATGTCAGCAATTTTCAATGAGAAGATTTTTACATCTTGTTCTGGCAGTTCATGAATGCTACATTTTGATGCAAACCCCATCAAAATCGGACAACTGGTTACCGAGTTATGAGGAATTTATCAATGGCTGAAAACAATATAAAACAAAAGAATTTGATGACTGTTTTTGCCAATATCTCAAAAACAATATTAGCGACATCCAACTCATTCCCCTTGATCATGTCACATGTTATTCAATAAATGGAAAAATTGCTACATATGTGACATGATCAAGGGAATGAGTCACATGTCAGCAATTTTCAATGAGAAGATTTTTACATCTTGTTCTGGCAGTTCATGAATGCTACATTTTGATGCAAACCCCATCAAAATCGGACAACTGGTTACCGAGTTATGAGGAATTTATCAATGGCTGAAAACAATATAAAACAAAAGAATTTGATGACTGTTTTTGCCAATATCTCAAAAACAATATTAGCGACATCCAACTCATTCCCCTTGATCATGTCACATGTTATCTTGTATTAATTGGGTAAAAAAGGTGCCTCTAAAATATGTTTGTGTTTTATAGGTTTCTCATGCATAAATGGAAACATCTTTTTCAACAAAGAGATTGGTATGTGCGTGATGTGATCCAAGCTAAACGAGTTGTTTGTTGCTAACATTGTGTTTGAGATACAGCCAATAATACTTCCCTTTTTATTTTATTCTGAGCATTTCTATCTATAAAGGCCCTGAACTGGACGTCCAATTGTGATGGGAGTTTTCATCAAAATGATGCTATAAAATGGCAAATTTACAGTCTCAATCTTATTTTTTGAAATATCAATTCTTTTATTTCCCACAAAAAGTTGTAGTGTAACTGTTGAGTAATTTTTAGCAAAATGGATCTCAGTTTTTGTAAATCATGTAAAGTGACACTTGTGTAACTGTTCAAACTCATTACCAGGGCTCCAGTGACAGCATTTGGTATTGACATCTTATCGGCTGATAAGAATGGTGGCTCAGAAGGCTACAAGATGCGTATGAAGCATAAGAAGAAGAAAGCTTACACACCATCTGCCAGTTTTGATTTAGGAGATGATGATCATCTCATGCCAGATACTCCTGGAACCGAGACACCAGACTCACTAAAGCCTGATACAATAGGAATGGTATGTATATAAAGTGTATGCCAAGTGATTATTAGCAGGGTTGCAACTTCAATTAAAGCTGTATAGCTTTCTTTGACAAGATGTTGGATCTTGTTTTGTTTCACTCCACGCAGGCATAAAAAAGGGGAAGCAGCATAAATGTAATGAGGGTCTGTGACATCCCGGGGTAGATTTCAGTGCCCCATAGGTTTGAAAAACTTAAAAAAGTGAAACAATGGCTTCACTAACAACAACATATCACCTTTGCATAGGTACAGCAAGTTGTCTGTTTCTATGCAGTACCCTCTTAACATCTTTGTAATGCATAAATGATATTTGGTTGTTTCAGAATGGTTCTGCTATCCCCAATGGAGGTACTCGTAGGAACAGCACAGTATTCCCCAATCTATTCATGGCTCATGAGTTGGGTTTGGTGGCAAACAAGGAGGAAGAAGAAGAGGAGGAATTGGAACCAATCAATATCAAATTCAAACAGGCATTCCTGGTAAGTAGCCAATCAGGCTCAAATTCAAACAGGCATTCCTGGTAAGACAGTAACCATTTTGGAAGTTGAAAAGACTTATTCCTACTATTGTTTACATATTTTGTGTAAAAATAATTAAATATGTGATGTCATCTGCTAATTCCATAATATTGGTTTTATATTCCTTTCACAGAGTTTCTTTGCTCGTAATTTCTACAACATCAAATACCTAGCCCTGATATTTGCCTTTGCCTTGAACTTTGGTCTCCTATTTTTCAAGGTAAGCCATTGAAAGAGTGAGAGATTGTAATTATCACATTTTTATAGTTATTATGATATTATTGCTGAATTTGTTGATGTAAACTTTCTGAATGTAGAATTCTTTAAATATATTATTTTGTACGTAATCTAATATGCATTCTGAACATTAGAATAGCTATGTTGCAAAAATTACACTTTAGAATAGTCTATTGTGTAGAGTATAGATTAGTATAGATTTCAACTGGAATAGTATACTGTAGAATTCCATTTTCAAGCATACCTCTAAATGAGTGCTTTTTGATGAAAGAGATGAAAGGCAGACACCTCCCAAAAACATTACTTGGGAGGTTGAGCAACTATATTACTGATACAGGCAGCTGTACAAACATGTATTATTGCAAGATCAATCTATTGTAATGTTAATGTGGAGGGTGTTTGCTTGTCATGTTTCATCAAAAAACACTCATTAGTGGCATATATGCTTGTAGAGTGAATTCTCCGGTAGATCAATCTGAAAGACATGTACATTATTTTGCCCTCCATGAGTGATACACCAACACAACAGATTCCTAACCATTTAGTCTAATCTCTTGCCAAATTTTTAATCACTGTTTTTATTTTGAATTCCTTTTCTTTTTCTTGTTACCAACAGACAATAAGGGTATGTGTATACATATGTTTGTATGAAAGAGTGGTATTATGGTGATTAGAAAAGTGTACATTCCTTCCAGCCTATTAATATTGCTCTTTCACATTTTCTTTCTTATTATATATTTCCTTTCATATTACATACCGGGTGTCCCAAAAAAAGGTTACATGTAGATTTTTGAAAATAATCTAAGTTAATGTTAATAAATATAAATGTACTTTTTATGACATAATCTATGTACCCTCTACTATGATTAAAGACAAAGATAAAAAGAATTTATCGCGTCTGACGTCATCTGTCAATCAAACTCGGGCACGGTTTGTTTACAAATGTCGTGATGATGACTTGCTGAACCCGGCCGTATAACCGGTCGCCTTATTGTTAATTTTGCACTTTGAAACATGCAAACAATCTCAAAAGTTAGGTCTTTATAGTAGGAAACTTTCTTTGGCGAAGGCACCATGTCAACAATGCCTAGAAAAGCTGCTTTTTGCCTTGAAAAATACGTAATTTTTTCGCCATTTGCTGCTGTTCCTTTTCTCCGATCAGCACCAGATAGATCGGTCTTCCTTTTACGCGCTATTAACCAATCAAGGATCGTAATTGACAGTGACATCAGACGCAATCAATTCTTTTTATCTCGGTCTTTAATTATAGTACCCCTGTGAATGTCAAGTTCACAACTTTCATACTTAATCTGCATTCTACACATTCCTGAACAAGCCGTTTATGTGACAAAATGCAACACAAGGTTCATTACCATCACAGACACCGTGCATTTGGCTAGGTCCAGCCATAGCATGGCATATGCAGTATTTTATTCTGATGAACAAAGAATTAAACTCGTTCTGTTAAGTCAGAAATTTGCAATATTCAATTATTGTATACAACACAGAACAAAAACCGAACAAAGCCTAATAAATGCAAAAGATTTTCTTTTGTGCAATAAGTTAAACCATGGAAAAAATAGGAGAAAAAGAAAAGGTAATAAATAAAATATATGAAGACAAAGGTGTGTCTCTGTTCGACTTTTGTTGTGCGATATTTTGATGGTTAGCCACTCTTGACACCCCTGTCATCTTGCGCTCATAAGTCAAGTTTCCTTTAAGATACAGAGTTGAAACTTAACAGACAATTACAAGAATGATGAATAAATGGTATCCGAAAAAATGACATTGTTATGTTGTACTATCACAAAATGCACTTCATTTTCTACATGTAACCTTTTTATGGGACACCTTGTATATTCTTTCTTATTATATATTTCTTATTACTTCATCATTACTGTTGTTTTGTTAGGGACTGGCTGGGTTGTGATTTTTAAAGTGTTGCCAAGTAAGGTTGAGGGCTGCAATGTTGTTATTAATTTGTTCAGAATTTTGTTGCATAATGAGATCAGGACATCCTGAGATTGGGCTATTCTACAATCAATGAAATTAATAGTTGGCACACCTTGACAATATGTTGGAACTCTTCATTGCCGCTCTGATAGTTCAGTGAAATTGGTATAACTATGTTTGATGAGAAGTACAAACCTTCTCCTTTCCCCTTCCCTCCCCCGTTCCCCCTCAATCAATGGTGGGGAGACTGGAGAGCCCAATGGAAAAAGTGCTTTCATTAACATTGAACTGGGGGAGAGGGGTGATGATTTACATTTAGTATGCCAGAGTGTGCCAACATTTATTTCCTTGATTGTAGTTGAAATCCATCCATACACCCTCTGTCTTTAATGCGTGTGTATGGATTTCAACTGGTGTATCCCATTGTACAAGTTCAAAGTCCTCTTGATGGACAATAATTGCGCCACTCAATTTTTTTTCTGAAAAACTGTTAGTGTTTGTTTTGCTCCCGGGTGGTACTCAAGTGTGGTTTGGGTAGGGGTGTACCTCCTGATTGAAAGTTGACTCATCAATATATCCATTTTTCAAGAAATTTGGACCTATCAGTATACCAAATGTCAATTTTCAGCCAAATTGAACACATATTTTTTACAACTTTTCCCAAAAATTTTGAAAAAAATGGCTACTTTGGAAAAAAGGTCCCATCAATATACCAAAATTGGCCTAGAAAAAAGGGTCATTGGCATACCAATAGGCACCACAAAGTGCTACCATGTTTGCGTCATTTCCCTGAATGGTCATTTGGATTGAGCCCCCGGTTTAGCTGGGAACATTATTGCACTTTAAGGGTGAAGAGAAGATTGTTGCACAGTTTGATCAGAGCAGTGATAATGTATGTATTTTCTTGGGAAAATTGTGTTTGGTGTATTAGGAACTTTGTTGCATTTTATCAGAGTGAGGGTAAGGGCTATATAGTTTGATCAGCTTGTAATCAGCGGATCTTATAACATCACAGATTAATATCAATATTATTTTATTTCGAGAATTGTCTTGTGACATCTCTCCATGCAGAAGCATCCCAAATTATTAATTCAAGTCCTATACTTAGTCTACTTTCTTTAATACGCACAATATATACCAGACAGGTGAACTATATCACTTAGCATGCATGGGTCTACTTTTCTGCGTAGTGGTAAAAGCCCAATAATTCCTGCCGATTACGAGCTGATCTGATCAAACTATGTGTGTAAGTTGTCAGGCAAATTGTTGCACAGTAAGGGCAAGGACTGCTATTTTGCGTTCAGAGAATGTGGTTTACTGCTGTACAGTGATACTCTGATGGTGTTTCATTTTATTCTATGCATTGTCGGTGGTGGCTCAGTTATTGTCTTTTGTTTTCTGTAGACATTTTAGTTGCAGCTTTCTGCCTCTAAAGCATTTTCCACCCTGATGTGGCAGTGACATCAAAGCATTGAGACGGCTGCTTTGTGCACAGATCTATGCGGCATCTTTCAGCGTGTGCACGCCACAGCTTTTAGCAAACACTAGCGATTTGTAGCTTTGTCCAATGAAATGCACACTGACGTCACTGCCACATCAGAGTGGAAAATGCTTTTGTTGGTATTTTTAATGAAATTTCACTTTCAGTGGTTACAGGCAGATGTTATACCTACCTACATCTGAAACACCCCATGTTTACATAATACCTTAAATTCAATCCCTTTAATATTGGTCTGCATTTATAAGTCAATAGAAGTTGGACATTGTTTTTGCCCATTAAATAATCAATATATCAGTATTCAAAATAGAAATTGCTTTTCAAATTATGCAAACAAACAGGGCAAAATGCTCAGTCAAGTGAAAATGATTTATGATTTAAGGTGCTTCAAATTTCACCAAGTAGCCTAATTGTTAATCACTAACCTTTACAAAAGAGTTGCCCATATTATCCAGAGACAGTGATTCGGTTCATTTCAAGCTTCACATTAAGAAAGACAATGCATCCAATAAAGTACAATATTGTACCAACATTGCATAGAAATGTGTTACAATTTTTGCCAATCCTGTTATTATTTGCTTCATAGGGATAACTGTAATGTGTCTTGTCTCAAGTTGAGAGCTGTTGAGAATGGCTCAGCAGGCCATAAGTGTGTGATGCACGATTGCATCGCTATCATATGAACAAATTGCCCTTTTAGGTGTGTGTATACACCAGCGAGATTATAATTTGGTTCACCTCAAGTTTGGTAGTGACATATGTGCATATTTCGTTGGCCTAAGCAGTGAATCAAGCGTCAAGTTAATCACATAAAGTGTGCGCGCTATGGTATAATCGCGAAAAAGCATTGCGGTCACTACCGAACTTGAAGTGAACCAAATTATAGGTTAGCTGGGGGCATTTCCAACCTGTTATTGCCAAATCCAACATGGCATTACTCTCAACTTCTTGTCTTGCCCAGGTTGCATCATATGCTGCAGCTGTAAGTGATGATGAAGAAGAAGCCCCATCAGATGAACCACCATTGGGAGACATCAATGCTACACTGGGTGGTGAAGAGGAGGAGGAGGATGCTGAATATGTCACATTACAGGATGGTATCCCTCTTCTGGATCAATCTCTCAATCTATTACGCATCATTCATACTCTGGTGTCCTTGTCCATGATGATATCTTATTGTGCTCTCAAGGTGGGTGATCTTTCTACAGAATCTAGATATTTATGCTATTGCTATGTAAAGGAATTGATCAGTTTGTAAGCAAAATTATTCAATATCTTGAAGAAGTTCCACAATCGATGAGTCTACAGATATGACATCCTAATGCTGGTTTCTTAGTGTCATGCTGCTGAACAGTATGCCGCTTGCAGATAACTGTGGCACACAACAAGCAGCATTCCACTTATCGGCGGCAGCATGTCTATGAAAGGCAGTGTTGTTGCTTGTATCTTGTGCCACACGTTATGAGCGGCAACACTCTGGAGTTGATTTGAATTCAGCTCCACCAATTTTCTGACTTTGGGCAAAGCCCGGGGGGCCACTCAGAATAAATTGAGCAAAAATCCGCGGGAAAGGATACTTTTGTTCACACATCGTTGTGGACCATGTTTAGGGCACCAATTTCATGCTATTGTGGAAAAAAAAAGGGTATACGGGACATTTCAGTACAAGTTAGCTTTTATGGTATGAATTTAATAGACATGAGGTCAGCAAATAGGGTATGGATTTAAAGGACATGAAGAGCCGGTTTATTGACCATGTTTTCTGGCATTTCAACCATTTGGAAAAAATGAAAGTAAAAAACTTGTTATGTACGCTAACTGAGTTATTACTAGATTTGAAACATCTATTGTGATTGTTGATTGTTTTTTTTCTCATTATAGGTACCCTTGGCCATTTTCAAACGTGAAAAAGAAATAGCTAGGAATGCTGAGTTTGATGGCATGTGGGTTGTTGAGGAACCATCCAAAGATGACTTCAGAAATCAATGGGATAGATTAGCTATCAGTACAAGGTGAGCTTAATCATGTACTGAAGTGAGCAAGAAAATATTCAGTATCGAAGTTACGTAATGTTACTATGTCAACGGGATCACGCGCTAGAGTAATGAACCACGATCGAAATGAACACCACATAAAGTATATGGCACTCGAAGGCATACCAAAGTAGCGTGATCCGGTAACCAAGAGAATTACGTAACCACTTCGATGCTGAATTGCTAGTTGCAAGGTTGTACCTTTTTGAATACTAACCAGTCGGGGTAGTACATGTAAGCAGTAATTATTACCAAACTGACGGACAGCAACTTTTACCCGTGTGTGTCTTATTGACCATGCTAAATTGCTATATCAGCCAAACAGGCTTGTCAATTTGCACTTGTACCAGTCTGACCACAAAGGACTTTTCCATTTTAAATCCAAACACCCTTTGTGGAAACATTTCCTGCCATCTCAATTCTAGTTGCACCTTATGTTTAATTCAATTGGAAAGTTTTGCTAGTTTTATGTTAAATTCAAGTTGAAATTTACGAAATCTAATTAAATTTTACGCAATTTGGCCTCAATGAGAAAAAAAGTTGGATCTGGAATTGTCCACAATGGGAGTGTGGATTTCAATTTGAATAGCCCAAAGCTGCCAGCCATTGGTTGTTCAGCTTATTTTGAAATACATCCCACAATAGTTGTCTTCCTAAATCCTGTGTTTTGTACGAAAGAATATTGTTCATACTTCACTGAAAGAAATTAATACTCATGTAAGTAATATTTTTATGGGATATCAAATAATAATTAAGTAGATATGTGTATCAAAAGTGTAATTTTAATTTTAATAGAATAGATTTAAGGATAGTTTTCCAATGTTTTTTTTTGTGTTCTAATTATTTTACAGTACTTTCCCAGACAACTATTGGGATAAATTTGTGAAGAAAAAGGTAAGTTGTGTATGATTTATTGGCTAAATCTTGATGTAAGATGATGGGCTCTGACAAATATAGCAACTAGATCAAATATACTGCAACAAAGAACTATAATAAAACAAGGTAGGAGATTGGTTGCATGGCAATTAACATGGGTTACATTTTTGACCATTTAGTGTTTTTTCAAAATGTTCTTAATATTTTCTGAAAAATAGCCAACATTTTCTGAAAAATAGCTAATTTTGCCTAACTGTAGCCAAAATGTTCAAAATTTGCCAACAAATTTTTGGAAAAGTAAGCTTTGGCAATTTGCATTAAATTTGGCGGAAATTTTTTATGTTAAAATTTCTTGAAAAATTGGTTTATGAATGGTCCACTTTCTCAATGGCACATCCCTACCCAAACCAAACTGGTTTGAGCAGCATGTATTTACAGGCTGTATTATGTCATTCACAACCAAACACCAATGAAATAGCATACCTATTCTGAAGCGTTTAAACCCGATTGTTTGTTTTCACAATGTACCCAGGTTGTAAGTAAGTATGCAGAGCAAGTTGGAGAGACTGAGCTGATGGTAATATTGGGAATGGAAGGTGATGAAGGAGGAAGCACTAAGGCTCAAGGTCTTGTAGGGGCAATGTAAGTACCACTTGATCTAGTCTCTTGGTCAGGGTTGTTCCATCTATTGCACTTACCCATTTCTCATGTCTGTCAAAGGGGACACCCGCACAAAATCCCTTTTAGGGCTTTTGCAGTTCCAGCCAATTTTCCCCACTGAGAAAATACCAATTTGTTTTCCTTTTGTAATTAATGGGAGTTTATTCCCCTGATAATAAATCAAACATTTTGAATCATTTCAACAAGAAATATGTTTTATGACACATTTTGTGATTTGCGCCAATTGAGTGCAACAGTAAGTGCGAGATGGAACAGCCGAATCAAAACAAAAACAACTGATGTGATGAAGGAATCCATCACAAATGGAAAATTATTAAAAATTTATATTTTTAACATTTGAAAGTCCTTGAAGTAAAACTTTTAATGATATGTACTTAATGTGTATGTAGCTAGGAGGAACAGCCGACCAATTGAAAATTTTAACTTTTCGTATTAAAGATATACATTATTTTTCTCAAAAAACCTAAAATAATTCCTCTCTGAAATATTCAACCATTTTATAAGATATAATTGGACATTTTAAAAAAGTTAAAAAGTGTTTTAATCAATGAAATCCAAATTTTTCAAACATCTTATGTTATTCTTTTGTTTCAGGCTAAATACAATGGATTGGAAGTATCTGTTATGGAAGTGTGGGGTTATTTTCACTGATAAGGTAAGACTGAAAACTAACACATATGCAATATGATACAGTCACTCACTCGCTGATGAAAGATGGAGTACCATCTGAAAATTCCGAGGTAGGAATTAATTCCTTGTGTTTGGATCAAAAGTTTAAATCAAAATCGTGATTTATACCAACACAGATGAACTTTCATGAACATATGCAATATAGTTGTTTTATGTATATAATTTTTGATACATTTTTGATGTGATCAAGCAAAATCAGTCGGAAGTCAGAAATATTGATTTTAAGATATAGCCAAACAAAGGAAACATTTGCTTTTATTTCCTGTTATTTTGGAAACTCTTTAACTGATCTTATCTTTTGAACTGGTTGTCCAATTTCAATGGAGTTTTCTGCAAAATGTAGCTTTGCACATGCTTGTTACAATCCAATAAGAAACTAAAATTGCATATGACCGACTTCAGACTGATTTTGCTTGATCACACCACATATGTATCTATGGCTCTGCTCAAAATAACTCTCATAATGTGTCAGATTAGTAAGGTTGGTAGTCATAAGGTCTGTATCTCATCTATCACACGAAAAACAAAATAAAAAGAAGAGGTTATCCATTTTTTTTCTTAATATGATATTTATGTGATATATTTTTGCAGTCATTCCTGTACATACTGTGGTACCTGTGCTTCTCCATCTTGGGTCATGTCAATTATTTCTTCTTTGCTGCTCACTTACTTGATGTTGCCATGGGATTCAAAACTCTTAGGACTGTACTGCAGTCTGTAACTCACAATGGCAAACAGGTCAGTCAGTCTAATAGATACACTGCCAGGTTCCTATTGCTGCTACCCCAGAGGTACACTGATGCCCAGCTGAGCTACTTTGTACCAGTTCAGCACTAGTCTGGTACCATTGTGTGTACTGTACATGTGATTCCGATGTGTGTGCTCTAGAGTACTCACACAGGAACTATAAACTACCAATGAAGTAGCCAATGCACACGGCAGTGTACTTCTAGGTGCATCCGCAATAAGAATCTGGTAGTGTCTGATAGTCAATAACCTTAGAACATAGTAATTTTCCACTCAAACAGAAGTCAATGATCGTTGAAAGAAAAAATTTTGCAAACACTTAGCCTGTTAACAATTTCTGAAATTCTTCACTCAGATTTATTGTAGGTGAGAATATATATTCTTGATTATCTGCTAACTTTGAATATCGTTACCACCGGTTCATTCATGTTGACTTGTTCATGTTTACGTGTAGATTGTTTTCTCTGGTTCCCCCGACTTAACGAAAATGCTATACAAACTTGGGAATTGCTTCACAAAATAAATACCAAAATAAATACAGTGTAGCACTTTTTGCTACACACAAAAAAAAATTGCTGCAAGTCTAACACTAGACTGTCTAACACAATAGTTTCCAGTTGTTATCCCCACAGTCTGCATAAATACTGTGTTCAAGTTCTGTGCAGATCTAATGGCAAAATAAAAAATAAAAAAAGAGTAATCTTTTATTAGCATTGAATATCAAAATGCGCTGTTATCTACACATACTTCTAGTACACCTAATGAATATTGTGTATAATTTGACCTTTAATCTTTCTCTACAATGATACAGTTGGTGTTGACACTGATGATGACTGTAGTAGTCATATACATCTACACAGTATTGGCCTTTAACTTCTTCCGCAAATTCTATGTCAATGAAGGAGATGAAGGTGGCGCTGTGGATTACAAGTGCCATAGCATGATGAGTGTAAGTTGGTGTCAAATGTAAACAATTTGTTAGGCTTGGTTATTAATGTCAGTGCAAATTGACAACTGTATCATACTACCGATTTCAGGAAAATACAGCACTAAATTTTTGGGATTAAAATTATATTATCCTGTTTTGCCAATTGAAACATAGATAAATCCTAATACTTTGGTTAGTTCTAACTGGCATTGAAAGTTAAATTGTAATACTTGGTCACTTTTTGGAAATAGGGGCCAAAAAAAAGGTGCTGTGATTCAGAAACAAATAAGCAAGTTTGGTGTCAGGAGATTTGTTGCATTAATGGAAAACGTGCATTGTGTTGCATTAGTGGAAAAAATGAGCTGTACCAAAGTTGCTGCTGTCTATTGCATGTGGAAACAGTGGAAAGGAGTGAAAGTTTTCGGAAATCTAAAACAAAATTTCCTAAATATGGCCCAAATTTTGTTAAACCCAACTGGATTCATCATATCCAAAACTTTTCAGCTGAATTGGAACATAAAATGTGCAAAACTTTTCACCTAATTTGGCCATATTTGCCTATACATATATGCATAATGGCGAAACCGAGCAATGGGCGAATAGTTCAACTGGAGCTTAACCACATATTTTGGCAATTTTCAACTTGCAAGAATAACTATATAATATACCCAAACATAACCCTAACCCTACCACTACACCACAGCAGTTACCCTGAAGCCTAATCCTTAATTCACCCTAAATAAGACCTATCCCAAACCTTAGCCCTAACCCTTAAAATGTTGCTTTGAATATAGTTCACCCTGCTCAAACCAAAAAAAAAAGAGTTAGAAGTATTAAATAGATAAACAATTACAGTTAGTCATTTTAATTTAATTTCACTTGGTGTTTTTTTTCAGTGTTTCATTTTCCATCTGCATTCCGGTCTCAGAGCTGGAGGTGGTATTGGTATGTATTCCCCTCAGTTTTCATCAATATTATACCATTTTTCTCAGTGACATTATTAATGCATTGTGGTAGCTTATTTTGCACTTGTAACTAAAAGATATCTTTAAATATGTATGTGTATGCCAGAGCTTTGAGCAAACCTTTTCATTTTGAAACTGTACCCAGAGAGATACAAAGTGACATCACTTACAGCATAAAAATAAGTTGTATCGGTAGATCTAGGCAGTATAAAGTAAAGAAGTTGGTTATAAGAGAAAATCCTATGTCCTACTCTGGCCAATATTTGATTGTTGATTGCATATCAAAAAAACGTCTAGAGAAACATCAGGATTTAAAATATAGGCTGAAACTGCAGACCTATATCATATCCAGAACTTATTTGAATACCTATGTGATACAGATCTTTAATTTACATTGATAGATTGCTCATAAGTTAAGCTACATGGGATTTAAACAAATTAGCCCACTTTTTCTTGTTTTTTAACACCTAAAAATAGCTTGTAAAAAGGCCCAATGCATAAGCATGGGGCTACGTACTAGCATTACTTCCACATACTAATGTATGCGGGTTTGAGAGACAAACCTCAAGTAAGTCAAGATTAATATATAGGCGGGACTCATTACGTACCATTGTTCTAATTAAAATTTCTTTTAACTGAAATGTTTTTAAGGAATGTATTTTTTGGTGGAACAACAAAACACACAACAATTGCTTCAGAAGAGTTTGCTTTTGCTAATGCACAAAAATAAGTTTACCACAGACTCTTGAACCAACATATCAGTGACCATTATTAAATGTATGTTGAGATGAGGCCTTGTGAATTTGGATCATCAGTAATTATTTATTGTTTTATTTTCAGCTGATGAGATTGAGCCACCAGACGGAGACGACTATGAAGCTTATCGTATCATATTTGACATTACTTTCTTCTTCTTTGTCATCGTCATTCTCTTGGCTATCATTCAGGGTAAGAAATACTATCTATCATTTAAGTGCAACAAACATTGATATCTATGTGTTTTCATGTGCATATCACTATAATAAAGTCCGCGGATTTCTACTTCAAAAAACATGTCATCCAAATGCTTCACATGGCTTCTGGAAAGAAACATGCAGTGTGCCATAGGAAAGAATTAGCACTTTTGGAAGGTATGGAAGAAAAAGGGCATTGTTACCCATTACAAAACATGTCAAGTTATAGAAATGTAAACATCTCCTAAAAAGTAAGGTATGGAAAAAAATAAACCCATCTGTAAGTCTTGTAGCAAGATTTGACTATTTTGATGACTATTATTTTTTCATTATTCCCTGTGTTACAGGTTTGATCATTGATGCCTTTGGAGAATTGAGAGATCAGCTGGAGCAGGTCAAAGAAGACATGGAGGTAGGTCTGAATTTCTATTTGGCACAGTGTTATTTTGTAACCATTTATAGATATTTTCAGCGGTTTATTTCAAACAGAATCAGTTGTGAAATTCTTTGGTTTTATCCACTTTTATAAGATGCATGCCTACAAAATGTTTAAAAATGTATCCCAAACTCTATACAATGCTTCTCATTGCTTGCACCCAAATTTATGTAAAAACAAAATCAAACCTTTCGATTTGTATTGACATTTATCCATGTGTCTCCTTTTTGTTCTAACATTTGCTACATCATTCTTTCTTTTTCTCCAGACAAAATGCTTTATATGTGGTATAGGGAAAGAGTATTTTGATAAAGTGCCGCACGGGTTCGAATCCCACACAAGAAAAGAGCACGATTTATCAAATTACATGTAAGTATAGTATTTATTTATTTTATATCATTATATTAAGATGTTTGTACAAGTTAGTTTTCTACCATTTTATAAATACTGTATTGTAAAACCATTTATATTATAAATACTGTATTGTAAAAGTTTTGGATTTCATTTAAAACTGCATGTTGATAAACTAAGATTGAAAAGTTAAAATAATGGAGCATTTTTATTGATTTGACACAGTACTCTTGTAGTTGAATTATTAGTTAATTAATTTCATACTTATAAGTGACAGTAATCTGAGAATATTTTTGTTTCTTACAGGTTTTTCTTGATGTACCTAATTAATAAAGATGAAACGGAGCACACCGGCCAGGTAAGAATACTGCCGTTAATAGCTTTGTAATGTTAAAAAAATACATCCAAATTTACCTTCAGTGGAATTTAAATTTGAGGGATTAGAATATGTAAACTACTAGCATATTAAAATTATTTATGGAGGAGTTTTTGCATTTCACTACAGACTTGTTAAACAAATAATTATCTATTTTATCAATGAAAAAAGGGACTATAAATAACTCAGTCATCCATATTGTGGCAAAAAATTGCTGCCAACATGACACCTGTTACCAGCTGTCAACATTACTAACAAACTGCCGTATGGGCATGAAACTTGGTGGGTACAGTCAACATTTAGAGCCAACATTTTGGAAGGTCATTTTGGGGTCACCCACTGGTTATCTGAGGTCAAATTACTAAAAGCGGTCGTATAGGCACAAAACTTGGTAGGTAGGTACAGTCAACATTTAGAATCAAATTTGTGGAAGGTCATTTCAGGGTCATCCGAGGTCACCCAGGGGTCATCTGAGGTCAAATTGCTAAAAACTTGTATGGGCATGAAATTTGGTGGGTACAGTCAACATTTAGAGCCAATTTTTTGGAAGGTCATACTCAAATTTCCCGGGCACCAAAATTGCCTGTGGCAATGACGTCCCAGTAACACAATGAAGGCTGACAACAATTGAGCACAAATAACCATGACGGCATTAGGGAGATTTTGAATATCGCGTGTTGAGAGTCGGCTGTTTTTATTCATTTTTATGGCCAATATGAGTTTGTTTTAAATAAAAGGTTTAGGGATGATTTACTTATTCAGTGGTTTCACATTGAAATGGGATATTCCAGTTGAAATCCATACACCCCCTATAAAAGACATGACCCTAATCCACACAGGGAGTGTGAATTTTAAATGGATTTACCTGACTGGGTGACTCCATTTGAAATCTACATCCCCTGTGTAGGAGATTAAGGTCATGTCTTCCATACGGGGTGTGTGGATTTCAACTGAAAGCCCAATATGTTTCTTTCAATTTTCTTGCTTTATCCTTCAACAACACTTTTCTTAATACTTTAAAATTTTATTTTTGTTTCAGGAGTCCTACGTTTGGCAGCTGTATCAAAACAGATGTTGGGACTTCTTCCCCGTTGGTGATTGCTTCAGAAAACAATACGAAGTAGAATAACCATAGCTTTAATCCTTCATTGAAGGGTAGAGGCAAAGACAAAGACAATTGCAATGCATAATATCATAAGTATGGTTATTAATACACAATATGTCCTATAAAATAATGTGAGGTTTTGTGTTCAGAACAATGTGATCTTTTTGATTGAGAATGTATAGACTTTACAAAGATGGATTATATTAGTCATAGTGGTAGCATTGGTGAACACAAAAAATATATGAAAGGACATGACTTGATAAAGATTATTTATTACACATTGTGAACACTTGATGAAGTAGGTTCACTGATTATGGATTTTATCAAAATTTAGTGACTCAAAAAACAAATTTGATAGTAAAATCAAATTCTCTCAAATTCTCTCATCAAGAATGCAAAAGGATGTTACAGAAGTATTAAGTAACTCCTTGCTGATTAAATATATTCATCTTGATGCTTGTAATACTCAGTGGCGGTGGCGTGGGACATTCTCCTCTCTTTGCTCCCCCTCTTCCCATAAAAAAAGAGGAATATGGAAAATGACCACTTTTCTGGCCGAAATGCCAAATTTCAGGCAAATGTTTGGATTTCTTTTCCCTTCCCATCTATTGCCCCCCTAAAAAAATGGAGCCGCCACTGGTATACCATTGCTGCCATAGTAACTCAGTATTTTTCTCAAGTTACTACTAAATGGGCATTAATTAATGATCAGTACATTTATAAGTTATATGACTATATGTACAAGAATTCAAAATTATGACTTTTAGAGTCAAAATTAGTTCAAAATCAGCAAAGTGCACAAAATTACGCAAGAAAAACATATAATTTTGACAGTTCCACATTTTTTGCTGCAGTATAGAAATATGGATTAGATTTACAAACAAAACAAGAAAATTATGCTTTATATTTAGCACTTCTATCTGGGGTTAAATTCACATTGAATAATTTGTATAATACTTATCTTAATTAAAGATGATATAGTGATTCTAATTGACGGTAGGTCAGAGGTTCCCAACTTTTGACCCTAGATTAGAGGTTCTCAACCTTGGTTTTTTAACCAGACTGCATTTCTTGAAAGTTAGACCACTCACAACCCCTTGTAAATGTTGCATGCCCCATCCTATTCCCAGTAGTGTTGTGAGCCGTCTCTTTTGACATATTGGTTGAGAACCCCTGCTCTAGACGGACAGAATCTTCAGAAAATGTTGCGTTGAAATTTGCATTATACTTGATAAGATTAAAATGAATGGCCAATATGAAGCATTGAAAATGAATGGTCAATATGAAGCATTACATTGAAGATTATTTTGTGCAAAGGTTTTTTTTGGGTTTTTCTGTTTTTGCAAGGAAGTCCAGTAAGGCAATTTATAGCAAAGGCAGCAATATGTGAAAGTGGATAATATGCATATTTCATTACAACATTCAAAGATTCTACTGTCATAACCATTAAGGTTTCTTAGATTTGATAATCTTACCTCAGTAGGAAGAATAGAATGTCACTACAGTACCTAGATATAGACAGAATTTTATTTATTTATATGTATGTTATGAACTAGACTCCCATCATTACGTTTGCAGGATTGTTGATAAGCTATAGGCATAATTTTGGTGTGTCAAATCGCTGCAGGCAGAGTTCTGTCAATATTTATTCTATTCCATAGAATGGCTGAACCAAAATTTTGTTGCTGTATATGAAGTTAAATTCTATCACTTTTTTTGTATTTTCTCTTTATCAGCTTTCTGCCGTGTAAAAATGCCTTTGACTGTGAACATATATTGTTTTTATGCTGTTATTTATTGAAAAAAAGTTTGAGAATTTTTATAAACAAAAGTACTATATAGAAATTATATATGTAATTGTGTAGCAAAATTTTGTGCATAAAGTAGAAAAGCTTTATAGAAATTTTTTCTAATTGAGAATTAATAGATATTGAGATTTACAGTATCTGAATAGTGTAGTTAATATGATTGATTGATTATGACAAAATAAAATTTATATAAAACAGTCCAGATGATTTCCAAATATGAGCATGATACTAGTTTCTGAGCTCTATTCTTGCAATACACAAATGTTATTATAAGGATTTTAAGCACCAAATATACTCTACGATTTTGAGAAAGAGATTGTGAAAAGATTGGCTGTGTAAAATGTACATTTTCCCATGGAAAAATATCGCATCCATATTTGGAAACCGTCTGGACTGTACAAGTTGCTTGTTTTTGATGATGCCATAGAAAATTGTGCAACCCTTGTATAGTTAAGCAACTCTTGTATTTAAAAGAAAAAAAATTGTGCAATTCAAATTCTATCTAAAAACAAGTTTAGATCCAGATGAAACAAACTTTATTGTATTTACTATAGTGTATGAATTTCTGATATGGTGATAACTTGTAGCTTTATTGCATTGTGGTCTTTGTCAAAAAATGAGGGGAAATTGGAATTCTGTGATTCTTTTTTCTTTGTTTTCTGTTTTTGTTTTAATACGGGAGCTTATTGATACTTGACTCATTGATGCAGTCATTTATTGGAGGATTGATCCCCCACCCACCCTTTTCAAAGACCACACTGCATTTGTAGTTGCTGTGTTGTGCTAGCTATCAATTTTTGATTCCAGTTTTGCACTGTTGACCAATATATGTCAAATGCATTTTTTCTTCACTATGTACTTTTGTGTAATTAAAAAGTGTGTGCATGCTACGCTAAATGTTAACTTTTCTGGGTGCTTTACATTATCAATGATACTAAAAAAATACAGATTTTGTACACATTTCTTGTAACTTTACATTCACCCTAAAATTAAGTGCCGATCTGTCATGTTACCAGCAGCAGACTATTTTGTAACTGCAAATTCTTCACATTTCTCAGCCATTGTTGTTGTTTTTAGACACCCTATTTAGCCAGTGTGTGCTCGTCAACAATGTCAATAAAGCAAGACAGGTCGGAGGTCACTTTCATACTCTAGGTGCCTTAATTCTTAAATTTAAAGAAATACAGCATGACACAAGAAGTGATTTTGCTAACTTTTCTGTTGTATTCATGTAAAGTGACCGTTTTTGTATCACATTATTGTTTAAACAAAATGACTCATAAAAGACAGTACATTGAATTTTATTTTATTTTTGTTTGTTAGGTGTATCCTTCTATATGTACCATTTGTAATGTCAAGAAGAAATTTGCATGCGAATGCATTAATATGTGAGCTAGGGAGAATTTAGACGAAGTAGGAAGAATTAGGCCTGTCCACATAACCTGATATTTGAAGTGGGGTATGTGTACATTATAAAGTCATCCTGGTATGAGACCAAGATGAAGTAAGGAGAATTAGTAAATTTGATATGTGGTAGGGAGAATATTATTGAAGTAGTGAGGACCTTCATTTAACCTAATATATGTGGTAGGGAGAATAAAATTGAAGTAGTGAGAACTAGGAGTTGCCTACATTACCCTGATGTATGGTAGGGAGAATTGGGTACCAATGTAGCCACCACCCATGCAGTGATGAGCTCATCTGATGCTACACTGAGATATATCCTGTGCTGTGCATGATTTGCTTGTTTTAGGCATGGGCATGTGTCACAAATTTTCGTTACATGAACGAAACAATGGTAAAAAAAAAAAAAAAGGAATTATGATCTAGCTCAGAAGTTGAAGAGTTTTCTTTGTAGTTAAGCATAGATAAGATTTAATTAGTATAACATAAAAGAGCAAAATCTAAATGTTCCATCTGCTTTCTAGTTATCCAGTTTGCTCAATAGATGCACCTGTATCCAAATTTGTTAATGTAAAAATTTTGAGCACTTTGTGTACACAAAACATGATCATGTACATCATATGGCCCATGCCTATTGTATTTGTGGGTATGTTCAACCCATTTTTGCTGTGCTTTGCACTTCACAATGTTTCCCACATTTTTGTGTAGTTTGTGTAAGAAAACAACTTTGTTTACTTCTCTTTCTACAAATTTCTTGTATTGTGACAATTAATTGTAATAAATAAAATATTTTTTGTTTGGTTTCACTGAAACCCATACATTTTGTTTAAGTTATTTTAATACTAGATTTTGATAGTGTAACAAGATTACTTTATTTTATGCAAATAGAAGTAAATCTGTTCAGCAACACTTTCAAATGAAAATGCTGGAAGTTTCAGATAAATGAAAATTTCAGATAAATGAATTTATCAAATAAATTGCAAGGTGATTTACTAAGAAATGAATTATTAACTGGTTGTTATTAAGTAAGATCATGTTAGAACAAATAAAATGCCAAATAAACTAAGAACAACATGACGTGATGTTTAGCATAAAGTTTCAGATGATGACTTTAAAATCTTGATGAATTGGTGTTAAGCAGGCCTTGATTTGTGAACCACCCTGTATGTACAGGGTGTCTCTCTGTATAAGAATGTTTCAAATATTGTTTAGTTATTTATAGAAATTTTGTTTTGATCATGTGAAATTGATTAAATAGTTGGTTTGGATGTCCATTTTATTTGAAACTCATGCATTGTTATGAAAAAAAATAAATTATGAATTTCACCTTGTAAATGTTGATTGTTCTGTGTTTTTTCTTTTGTGTCTTTATTATTAGATTATTATTTTATTTTATTTATTGATAAATTGATTGATTGATTAATTATTGATACTCGCTGTCCCCAAACTGGTTGCTTCTCTCAGGTCCTCATCCATAAAAAGACAACATATTTTTTTGTGATTTAATAAATATCCTGTTTTGCCAACAGCTGGAATTTTTATATTTGGCCATTTTTGGAAATAGGGGCTAAAAATAGCCGTTTTGGGGGAGTGCTGTGACAATCTTTGCCCTCTTAAATTTAGCAAACACATTCTGTTCTCGTTTATAGACGAAATATTAAAAATTAACATACCATAACATAACATTTTTGCCCCCTTTCCCAACAAAATTGCCAACAACATTTATTTGCTTTTTACTTGACCAATCACACGCAAAGTGTTGTGGTCAAGGGTGCTTATCCCGACAGTGGTCACTTCAGGAGTGCCACAGGAATCGATGTTAGACCCAGGGTCTTTGACTATTATTATTTGTTTTATTCACCTCTGATGTTACTCGGCTAAAGAGTTTCTTATTAATGTATTCAAGTGATCTGCTTTACTACCGCAATTTCGACAGGGAGTAAGTTAAAGCCATAATGTGTGATTTGCTTCACAGCGACGCCCTCAATTTTACTCAGATTTCTACTTTTTGCATAATTATAATGCCCAGTGGTATGCTAAAATACCACGTAAAAGACTAAGCCTGAAGTGCCTTAATAACAGTAAAATTTAACTTTTTGTTTTAAAGTTTATTCAGAGTTCAGCGATCGAGTACTTGCTAACATGTACCGTGGATGTCAGCTTGTATGTACACACGTCGAGCGTGATGCTCCGTGCAGTTACATGTATTACGATCGGCGAGCGTAGTACACGCATTGTAGGCATTGGAATGAATCGCAATTTTCTTCGTTATACCTCATTTGTTTGGCTCAAAATTAAAAGTGGATAATGTGATCAGTGAAAACAAACATTTAAATAAGAATCTATTCTTTATGCAAATCACACATTATTGCTTCAAGTTCGGGTTCCCCAAAATCTTAATGTGTAAGAGGGGGGGGCAAAGATTTTTGGCACGTCAAAGGCGGGAGGAATCTCATGTTTTTGGCACGGCCAAAGGGGGAAGCGATTTTTGGCAGACCACTTTGAGAATTCACCACCTGATAATAATTTTATTGCACAGCCGGCCCCTGAGTGAGTATAGTGAGTTATACAGGGTGAGTCAACAAAAGTGCAATAGAGAAAAGAATCCATTTTTATTTAAGAACCGAGGAGTTGAACCTTTTAGGTTTTAAACATTTTATAATTAACATAACCATTAGTGATCTTGTGTGAAAAAATCAAGGAATTGGCATTTACCGTTATGTTTTTATGACACATTTTATAGCGATACCCAATTTTAATGTTTGTCCAAGAGACATCTAAAATTTGAATGTCAGCCCACTCTGTGTAAGGTAGATTTGGAACCACCGCCATTTTCTTAACCTCATTGGCATTGAAATAAAATGGAGCACCCAAAGTGTTATGCCTTTGGTCTTGTTTAAGGAGAAGAAACATTATTTGTTGTTATTTTTTATTTTCCCTTTATTTTAAAGATGTTTATTCTCTATCAAAACCATATAAATTTATAGGCGGGTTTTTCGAAATGAAATGCGCACAAATTGAAGTGGAGTGATTTCAAAATATCCAGTAAGTTGGACATATTGGGATTAAATAAACTGGAGTTGGAGTCGAGTGAGGTATGAAGTACTTAAAGTAATGTTAGAAAGTTTGAAAAAAAAAAAAAAATAAAAATAACGCAAAAATCAACCTTATTTAAGTTAAAGTCAGTTTCAGAGCTGGTGCATTTATCGTGCATTGTGTGCTTCCATTCAAAATACATGGTACTTCGTGGACAAAATAATAATGACATTGGGTATCGCAGTAAAAGGACTCATAAAAATTCAACGGTAAAAGCGAGTCACTTCATTTTTTCACAGAAGGTGACTGTTGATTGTGACATTTATATAAACTTTCAATAATGGGAAAGTTCAACTTGGTTCTTACATAAATATCGATTCTTTGCTCTATTGCACTTTTTTTTACTCACCCTGTATATTATAAGCGATCTATTGATCATGTTAGTGACTGATTACATTCTGGAGTATTTGATTATTGAATGATTGAATATTGATGTTTTAATTAGATGATTTTAATTGGGTGAGTGAGAGTGATTGATGATTCAATTATTGGTAAATTGATGATGGTTTGAATTATTGAATGATTGGATTGATTGGTTAATTGATGATTGATTGGTAAATTGATGGTGGTTTGAATTATTGAATGATTGGTTTGATTGATTGGTTAATTGATGATTGATTTGTTAATTGATGATGTTTGAATTATTGAATGATTGGTTGTTTGCTGATTGGTTAAATGATGATTGATTGGTTAATTGATGGTGGTTTGAATTATTGAATGATTGGTTTGATTGATTGATTGGTTAATTGATGATTGATTGGTTAATTGATGGTGGTTTGAATTATTGAATGATTGGTTTGATTGATTGATTGGTTAATTGATGATTGATTTGTTAATTGATTGTGGTTTGAATTATTGAATGATTGGTTTGATTGATTGATTGGTTAATTGATGATTGATTGGTAAATTGATGGTGGTTTGAATTATTGAATGATTGGTTTGATTGATTGATTGGTTAATTGATGATTGATTGGTTAATTGATGGTGGTTTGAATTATTGAATGATTGGTTTGATTGATTGATTGGTTAATTGATGATTGATTGGTTAATTGATGGTGGTTTGAATTATTGAATGATTGGTTTGATTGATTGATTGGTTAATTGATGATTGATTGGTTAATTGATGGTGGTTTGAATTATTGAATGATTGGTTTGATTGATTGATTGGTTAATTGATGATTGATTGGTTAATTGATGGTGGTTTGAATTATTGAATGATTGGTTTGATTGATTGATTGGTTAATTGATGATTGATTGGTTAATTGATGGTGGTTTGAATCATTGAATGATTGGTTTGATTAATTGATTGGTTAATTGATGATTGATTTGTTAATTGATGATGTTTGAATTATTGAATGATTGGTTTGATTGATTGATTGGTTAATTGATGATTGATTTGTTTAATTGATTGTGGTTTGAATTATTGAATGATTGGTTTGTTTGATTGATTGGTTAATTGATGATTGATTTGTTAATTGATGATGTTTGAATTATTGAATGATTGGTTGTTTGCTGATTGGTTAAATGATGATTGATTGGTTAATTGATGGTGGTTTGAATTATTGAATGATTGGTTTGATTGATTGATTGATTGGTTAATTGATGATTGATTTGTTAATTGATGGTGGTTTGAATTATTGAATGATTGGTTTGTTTGCTGATTGGTTAATTGATGATTGATTTGTTAATTGATGATGTTTGAATTATTGAATGATTGGTTTGTTTGATTGATTGGTTAATTGATGATTGATTTGTTAATTGATGATGTTTGAATTATTGAATGATTGGTTTGTTTGATTGATTGGTTAATTGATGATTGATTTGTTAATTGATGATGTTTGAATTATTGACTGATTGGTTTGTTTGATTGATTGGTTAATTGATGATTGATTTGTTAATTGATGATGTTTGAATTATTGAATGATTGGTTTGTTTGATTGATTGGTTAATTGATGATTGATTTGTTAATTGATGATGTTTGAATTATTGAATGATTGGTTTGTTTGCTGATTGGTTAATTGATGATTGATTTGTTAATTGATTGTGGTTTGAATTATTGAATGATTGGTTTGTTTGCTGATTGGTTAATTGATGATTGATTTGTTAATTGATAGTGGTTTGAATTATTGAATGATTGGTTTGTTTGCTGATTGGTTAATTGATGATTGATTTGTTAATTGATTGTGGTTTGAATTATTGAATGATTGGTTTGTTTGATTGATTGGTTAATTGATGATTGATTGGTTAATTGATGATTGATTGGTTAATTGATGGTGGTTTGAATCATTGAATGATTGGTTTGTTTGATTGATTGGTTAATTGATGATTGATTTGTTAATTGATGATGTTTGAATTATTGAATGATTGGTTTGTTTGCTGATTGGTTAATTGATGATTGATTTGTTAATTGATGATGTTTGAATTATTGAATGATTGGTTTGTTTGATTGATTGGTTAATTGATGATTGATTTGTTAATTGATGATGTTTGAATTATTGAATGATTGGTTTGTTTGATTGATTGGTTAATTGATGATTGATTTGTTAATTGATGATGTTTGAATTATTGACTGATTGGTTTGTTTGATTGATTGGTTAATTGATGATTGATTTGTTAATTGATGATGTTTGAATTATTGAATGATTGGTTTGTTTGCTGATTGGTTAAATGATGATTGATTGGTTAATTGATGATGTTTGAATTATTGAATGATTGGTTTGTTTGATTGATTGGTTAATTGATGATTGATTTGTTAATTGATGATGTTTGAATTATTGAATGATTGGTTTGTTTGATTGATTGGTTAATTGATGATTGATTGGTTTAATTGATTGTGGTTTGAATTATTGAATGAATGGTTTGTTTGATTGATTGGTTAATTGATGATTGATTTGTTAATTGATGATGTTTGAATTATTGAATGATCGATTGGTTTGTTTGCTGATTGGTTGATTGATGATTGATTGGTTAATTGATGGTGGTTTGAATTATTGAATGATTGGTTTGTTTGATTGATTGGTTAATTGATGATTGATTTGTTAATCGATGATGTTTGAATTATTGAATGATTGGTTTGTTTGCTGATTGGTTAATTGATGATTGATTTGTTAATTGATAGTGGTTTGAATTATTGAATGATTGGTTTGTTTGCTGATTGGTTAAATGATGATTGATTGGTTAATTGATAGTGGTTTGAATTATTGAATGATTGGTTTGTTTGCTGATTGGTTAATTGATGATTGATTTGTTAATTGATGATGTTTGAATTATTGAATGATCGATTGGTTTGTTTGCTGATTGGTTGATTGATGATTGATTGGTTAATTGATGGTGATTTGAGTTTTGAATGTTTGGTTTGTTTGGCAGACTGATTAATTGATGATTGATTGGTAATATTATTAGGATTAATTAAATAAGTGAGCCTGAAAGAACGAGTAAAGTGCTTTTAAGCAGTGAGTTATTTTTAGTTTATTTATGATCAGTCCGGTTGCTAAATGTTTATTTTACAGAAGCTTGTTTTGGTGTCCATAGTCAAGTTGATAGAGTTTGCTTTTCAAGACCACCAATTTCTAAAATAAGTTTACTGGACCTCAGCATTTGAACATTTTGAGATATGGAGGGTCAAAGCCCGGGGTCAAAGCTCAGACAGAGGTCAACTTTTTCAAAACTGACCAAATGCTGAAGTTTTTTTTAAAACCTACTTGTAGCTATTAGGCCTAAAGCCTACTGGCACTTCCTATGGAGCGTTCTATGCAGTATCATGACCAAATATTTGGCCAAACGTGGAGGCATCCCCCGCCCCTCCCCCTCCCTGTGATTGAAGCTCAATCCAATGTCATAACATGAGGTCCAGACACAATCATCAAGGTAATGTGTCTGCCACGGGATCTTGTCCTTTTAATGAATACTTCTTGTTTGCTGATTTAATAAAGAAATTACCGTGCCGTCTGGTACTTGTAAATAAGTTGTAACGCTCAGTTGGTGAAATATGTCGAAAGAGTGACAGGTAAGGTCATTACTTCTCGTAATTTGTAACAAATTCTTAGTCATAAGATGATTCGAAAGTTTGACTGGTATGTAAGAAAAGTTAAGTAAGTTCATTTTTGTTCATATTTAATTTGCCCATGTCAGTAAACAGGGACGTAAAAAGTTTGAGCCATATTTATACCGGGAGGCTAATTTTGGCATTGCAATTCATTGGCATGTTGGTTGCAGAATGTGGAGGGTTTTAATTTAGGCATTGACATTGTAGGGGCTATGCTATAATTATGAACCCTGGGGAATAAAGGTCCAAACGGCGTGCCAAAAATAACTTGCCCCCCATGGCCTGACAAAAAATCCTGCCCTCCCTGCCCCCAGCCACTAGTACACAATGAGCAAGGGCAGGCCCAATAATTGTGCTGAAAGCTAAATAAAATTGGACTGGTCACTTATCGCTCACTGTTCAAAATGTGACATCTACACCAATTACAGTCCCGAAATGGTCTACTTTTTAGCCGACCTCAATTTCGAAACATTTAGTGATAGTTAAAAATGCCATCCCCAACCCATTGGTTATCTTTGGACGAATTTGTAGATCTCTCCGTGTCTGAAATTCCCTGGTACAAACATCGAAAATGTCGCATTTCTCAGTCCCGGTGATGAATGCTATATCCGCATCGCTGTTTAGCCAGCAGCCATTCATATATGAATATATGCATATCTCTGACCCCTGTAAGGTCAAGCATGTGGCGTTAATTCCAACCAATCCGATCCACTGATTGTGACCATGTGGTCGGTTTCATGAATATTTAATAAGCAGCTTGATACTGACGTCATATTCACTCAGTCGGACATCCGGGAACATTGTCCCCTTCGTCCCCTTTGCACAAGCGCGCGCATAGCAACCAGCTTGAGAAAGGGGAACTGCACATGCGCTGCACCAGACTGCGTTACTGGCCTGTGTTACGTTTCAGGGAAAGAACGTCTGTAGTACATGTACCTGTTTTTAATGACTTTGCAACAATGTTTCTATTGTCAGCAGTAACACCTTGCATTTATACTTTTGAGTTTGTATGGAGCACATTCGTACACATTATAAATAAGTGAAATCAGAATATCCTGAAAGGAATTTAGGTAACAAATTCAACGACACTGACCTCGCAGCAGCTAAAGTTTTCATGTTAACATGGCGAATGAATGACGTAATTAGACATTTTTAGCCTACGTTTTGTATCCTACTATCGGATCGTTGAAACAACAAAACCTCAATCCCCGGCCTCATTCACGAATTCACTCACCTTCCTACACCACCAGTTGTAATAAAACTCAAAACATCCCGTGTTATTCCTCAAAACTACATGTACCTTCATTAATAAAAAATTGAAATCCTAGTAGAAATCCGTTATCGAAAATTGTTTGATATAAAAGCGTCAACAAAAGTAATTTTTCTGAAGAGTAGATACCACGTGTCAAAATGGCGGCTCATGAGTCGCATCCCCTGCTTTGTACATGTACCCAGGTCACGGTGTGTCTACGTGACGAACAGTCAGGGTCAGTGGACAGCGCAACCTGTCTGCTGCCATGCCGTAATATATGCACCTAATATGGGCATAATGGCGCTGTCAATCATCCTTATTCACAATCGCCTTTGTCGAACAGACTCTTACGCAGGTAAGAGCTCACGCTGTCCTCACTTTAGCGATTAGGATCGACGAACGTCAGGTCGACACAATCTGGTTGTGTAGGAGACTATCATCGTGATGCCCACGTTGGAACCATTGGAATTATGCAAGAAATATTCATTGCCAGGACTGAAGCGGTGTGGCCATTTCTATGTTTGTACCGGGCAAGTACCGGACATTTTTCAACACGAAGCTAGCGGAGATTACTGCAAATTCGTCCAAAGGTAAGCAAAGGGTTGGGGATCGCATTTTTAACTTCGACTAAACTGTTGCGGAGTTAAGGCTTGCTAAAAGTAGACCATTTCGGGGGCTGTATTTGTTGTGCATGTCACATTGTGAACAATGAGTGAAAACCGACAACATTTGCTGAAGAATTATTGCCTTGCTCTAGTATACCGCCGTTCCGAAGAATGGCGGTATACATGTATACCTAGCGCTGCACATGCGCACACTGGTATTACAAGGCTATTTCCCCTTTGTGACGTCAGCCCAACCAAGAGAATCTGAGGTGACCAGGAGGCAGGAGCTACCGTTTGGTCAACTGAACTGTGAACTCGAATAATATACATATCTTACTTGTCACCAATGCGCTATAATTTTTTTTTTAAAATGCAAAATGCAAAAATAGGCACAAAATTGGCCAAGGGTGTAGTACCCCCTTAAAGGTCCGTAACCCGATCGACAGCATCATCCCCGATTTTTTCATTGTTGATGAGGTTTTGGTATCACATAATAGATACTATTTTTCTCATTACTATCCTGAAATTTGACGCTCCAAGTCGATGTATTTCCGGAGAAATCATGAATCACAGCGGTTTTTACAGGTATACCAGTTTGTAAACAATGGTAAATACTTTGGATTTCTGGGAGGGAATTATGAACGAAATATCAGTCACCGCAACAGCTACGTTGGTTTCGCGTCATACACATTCTGTGAAAAAAGCGAACCACACTAACTGCTGAGGAGGCGGTGCGCCGATATATAGTTATGAAAGCGGCAACAGTAAGCGTGGTGTGCTGAATAGCTCAATTGACTAGCACGTTTGTTTTTACCGAGAGGTACCGGTTCAAAACCCGGTCTCGGAAGGGTTTTTTTTCCTCTCCATTTTACCCAAACTTTTTTATATTCATTTGAAATGTACATATTGCAAGGGAAATATATTTTGTTTCCTTTTTTCTGAAACAGTACGCAAAAAAAAAAACATTTTCCGTTCAATACGGGCGGGCATTGTACAGCATGTCAGCATTCGTCATTGCCTGCCCAGAATGCAATTCACGTATACCAAGGTATTGGATTGCAAATTTGGCTATTTATTCACATTTACGCTGAAAATGCTCTCGTTTTTTCACAAAGCAGCATAAAGGAGGCGATATTTGATATTATTATGTCATTTTAAAGACAATCCATATCCAAAACCAATAGGGTTACCCCCCTTTAAAGTCATAATGTACGATCTTTTTTCAGAATTTACCTTTATTTTTTTCAAAACCGATTTTTTGGCATATTTGTAATACTTACACATATTCTAACTTAAATCTATGAGCTAACTGTCAAATTCATCCTATTTGTAGTAAAACGGGACGATTTTCTGTTGGTCCGACATAAAGTCATAATTTTTTTAGATTATGACTTTATGTCGGCCACTTATCATAAACCGTAGTCTCCTACAAAACTAGCTTGGTTACGTAACCAAACTGGCCGCGTAGGAGACTAACTCTGAGGCTGCACTCGCTGTCCTATAAATCCAAATAGTGCGAGATGTTTCGAGTGATAGAGGTGAAGTTTATGATGTTGTTTCTTTGCAAATTCCCAATGTTTTTCGCGTCCAAATGTATTGGGAACTTTTATAATGATTGCATATTATCATTTTAGAAGAAAAAAAGAAAAATCTAAAAATTTAAAAAGATCGTACATTAAGGCTTTAAGTCCACAAACACATGTGCGATATTGTTATGGGTTGTGATGCTATAGTATTATAATATCAGTTGGATGTACCATTACAAAACAAACAGTGGATGGACGCACTGCCACGCACAGTAACAATACAGTGTGAGGCTTTTGATTCTCAAATGAGAACAATAGTCTGCATATTGTTTACCAGCATTGTTGTGGTAAATAATGGCTTGTTGATGGTGCAACTCATTGTTGCTAATTCAACTTTTCAAAGTATAAATTGTGATTGTATCACACAAGTAAATGAAAAACTTGTGGTTGTGGACTTAACACGGTTTGGAAATAAGCTCTTCATATTTTACTTGCATTACATTACCCCCAAAAAATGCTACACAAAATTTGGGAATTGCTACACAAAATTCCAATTGTGTAGCACTATGAATTTTTCTTATGACCAACGCAGTTTCTGACAGCGTTTTTCAATATCAACCTGAATTCAATTCCTGTAATTCAATTAGATTTAAAATTCAACCCTGAATTGCGGGTCCGAATTCAATGCCGGAAGAGTTTTACCCATTTTAACCATGGGAATAACTCCTGTGTATCCCCCAAATTCAACATTGTCTTAATTAAAATCTCGGATTAGAAACCCTTAGACATGGGTCTACATTTGAAGAAAAATCCTTAGACATGGGTACCCTTATCCTGCAAAATTGCCCCTAGACGTGGGTATGGGTTTTGAGGCTGGAGCTGCACACCACCGTCCAAATTAAATCCAAGTACCCCGGAATAATTTCAAATAAACAAGACTTCTACTGTATGCAACAAGTCATGGGCTAAATTAAATCATCTGGTAAATAGTACTGAGACATCCTGTAGTGATATAATTGCATTAATCTTCTTTGATGGAATGAAAAGTTTATGGTTAAACCATTTTTAACCTTGATGCAAAACTTCGACTTGATCGAAATTTTCAGCTATCTAGTGGGTGGCGAATGTGAAGGTTGTTCTTTGTATTGTACTCACTGGTTTGTTTTTTTAAAAGTAGACTGGGCAGTAAGTATGTCTACTCTCAGTTGAAATCTAGTACTTTAATTAGAGCATTGCTCAATCCATACTGTACAATGTAAGTGATAATTTTGTGAGGGTTTTATTTTCGCGAATTTCGTGATTAGAGCTCCAACCGCGAAAATAACACCACACGAATGTATGCAATAATGTATTACAAGTATAGGGGAGGACTGGGCAATCGTGAAAATAATGTTCGCGAAAATGTGTTTCTAACTCCAAATTGCGAAAATAACTGTACACAAAAATTATCACTTATACAGTAGGATAAATTTGAAGTCCACTGGTGTCTGATTGAACATATGGTACCTTGTTAGGCTTTTTAATTTAAAAAGGCATTGATCTGCAAGTCAGTGGATAGGTAGTTTTGGGGAGCTAAAGAAACTTGTTGATGTACATAATGACATGCTTTGTGTATTTTGTGCATGTCTCATATTTATTTCGAATGTGACAAATATTGTTCATTTTATTACAGTATACTACCAATTAATTGATCAAGTACAGAAGTATTGACAACTCTGGAAAGGAAGGGTGAGAATACAAATCTGAATTTGAACTCCAGGTCATGGCTGTAAATGGACCCATAGCTAACAGCATGGACCAAAACAAAGAAGATCATGATTCAATTGAAGAAGATTTTGGGAGCTCTGAGACAGATGCTCTCCTAGCTCAGGCATCAGTGACATTCTCTGGCAAAACGGAAGAAGGTGAACCCCCTCCTGACAGGTAAGCATATGCAGGGGTATGTGTGTGTGGGGGTGTGTGTGGTGTGGGGGTGGGGGTTGTAAACACTGGTAATCGAGGGAACACACATGACAAATCTATTACAACAGTGGATGCACAATAACCTTGCGTCCACGGTTCCTAGACAATGTTTCTATGTCAAACACCGGCATTAGAAAGTGTTATAGCCAATGACCGGTATAAGGCGAGTCCATACTTACATAGTAAAACTTATCTACATCCATGGTAAGGTGAAAAAACTAAATTGTGTGTGTGCAGGTTAAATGGCAAACTTTATTGCGTTTTTCACATCCTTGTTTGCCGGAGCCGGTGGTTGTACCTAAGGGTGTGTGTGGGGATGGGGGCAGGGGGTTGGTGCATGTCTGGTGTATTGCCCATTGGTCAATACTGGCAATCCACGACACACCTACTGGAAATCTATGTGTAACAGTAGATACACAGGAAATATTCAATGTTCACAGTTCCTGGACATGTTACTAGATCGAAAAAACAAACCCAAAAACATACAAAAATCATTATACAATATCCGCAGCTTATAGGTGAAAGGTGAATCTACATTCTGTCATAAAACTTAACAAATGTGGACTGTTTACATTAAGGCAAATAAAATTCAAATATTTGTGTCCAGTGCTGTCCCCAATGACTGTGTCTACTTTCGGCCTAACCAAGAACATAGTACATGTACTTGCAAGAAATAAGTTTTACAGCAAGGTCAGGAGAAAGACAACCTGCAGTACAAGGAGGCAAGGAGCACATATTATTGGTTGCACATATTATGATGGTTTTGAATTGACACATAGGTTCCTTGACATTTTGATAACACTGCAAACTTATCTGATATAGTAACTATGCCATGATAAGGAAGATAAGATTCAATTGAAACCAAATGAAGGCCATTGACCTTACTTGAATTTTGAATCCTTTGATTTTGAGATTTTAGTGTAGCCTATATGAAATTGCTGCATATAATTGCTTGTGAAACTAATTAAAATATTTTCTTTCATTGAGTGTGTAAGATCTGTCATAACATGACTTGATTATTTGCCAACTTAAAGGGATATTCAGTGATTTTGTTTGAGAAGACCCTACATACATGTGTTTAAAGTGTCACATAAACTTCTATAGCGTGTCTCATGTCAAATTTGAGAGTAATGCCATATGTTAGATGTCGCAGTGGCAGTGCATTTACGCTATTGCAACACCAGCTTACGGATATATACCACACTTGAACATGTGTGTATTGCTACTGCAACATCAAACTTGAGACAAGAAGAAACACTATATAGTCAGTATTGGAGGATTCTGTTTCTTCAGACACTTTGAGCTACACACAATTGAATGGAACTTCATACATGTACATATCACCACTTCCATTTTTTTCCCCTTTTTGCAAATTTTTCACATGAAACAAATACCTGAAGACAGGGATCACTGATAGTACCTTCAAGCTTAGCTGGCAGGTAATTTTTTACCTATGATTCCCCAATCCGGTGAAATGGTGACTTGTGTATATTTGTAAGAGGAAGCAATAAGACCATACTAGTTTCCTGGAATCTGGTTTCATGATATAATTGGGGACATGAAAACCTGATTAGAATAAAAGGATAGAAACTGAGTTATTTAATAACCTTAATGAAGGGAATATCTGTTCCAGTGTCAAAACAACTCAAAATGTTTGACTACTGTAGCCTAGCCTGTAGGAAGTACAAAACAAATTTGCTTTTGTAGAATTTTGAGTGTGTCCTTTAAAATTAATGATAGCATGACCACTATCATCAATTTGACCACATGATGTGACCTATCGAAGGAGAATGGTCAAATATTTTGAAGTTTACAACACCTCACCTCATCTGTAAAGTGAATTGGGTTATTCCAGTTGAAACTCATACACCCCCTATGGAAGACATGACATTAATCTCCCATACAGAGGGGGGGGGGGTAGATTTCAAGTCATCCATTTAGGTAACCCCGTTTAAAATTCACACTCCCTGTGTGGAAGATTAAGGTCATTTTTAATAGGGTGTGTATGGATTTTATTTTTAACTGGAAAAGTCAAATATATATCAGCCAATAGTTCTGGTTTCAGAAGGAAAATAAAGGAGAAATTGTTTTCTAATGATCAGCTCAACTTCAGGATTGCAAATGGTTTATTGTTTGAATCTCTGTTCTCAATTGAGATACAGTTGTACAAATTGTAGGAGCTGAAAAGTTACATCTAGATCTGATTGATTAGCTTGAAAATGATACATCAATTTAAAATGTTCTGTCATTGATTCAAATTATTAAAGGTCATCATGCACTTATGGTTTCAGACCAAATATCTAGGTCTGCACCATATTTGCTCTGGCCACTCATCTGACCAGAGTCCGATATTATATTATTGTCAAATTGTGTTTATAAATTGACAGCGGGAGTGCTCTACTTATCATTTTCGCCACAGGTAACAGTGGGCAGCAATTAGAAGCTTCTCTTTAAAAATATATATTATACAAAGTCCTGAAAGTAAAAATGAATGCAACAGTTGAAGGGAGATACATGCACATGTGTAAGCCATGATACTCATATAGTCAAATGAAATCATGGTATAAATACCTGCTGAATTGTGCATTTGACAGGAAAATATGCACATACAATTGTAGGAAAACAGGTTACTTAGGAGTGTCAAGTTCAGGAGTATTCTCAGTCGCAGATAGAGACTGACCGATCAGATCGGGAGCTTCCTAATCGGGCCGATTATTAGCTTATCGGTAGTGATCTGCATCGGCCGATTTTTCCTTCATCCGCCGATGTAATGCACCGATCACCCAATATCATGAAAGTAATTGTTGAAGCTTAACAAGTATTCATTTATTGGTATATTTCTTTCTTTAAATCAAGCGAAATTTAGCAAAAGAACAAGCTTTGTAGGCGATAAACATATATAAAATCATACCGTGATTCAGGCACGCAGCTGAGATAATCAGGTAATTTCCTGCATGCATACTTCCGGGTTACACACGTGCGCCAGTGTCAGATTGGAGAGAGCTACGGGCCGCGTGCAAAACTCAACACTTCCGGGTTACACACGTGCGTGTCAGCTACGGGCCGCGTGCAAAACTCAACACTTCCGGGTTACACACGTGCATGTCAGCTACGGGCAGTGTGCAAAACTCAATACTGACTTGAACGTAAACACAATATTAAAATGGGGCGATCGAATGATTCGACGGACTCGGATATCAGGGGGAAAAGGTATTGAACTTAGAATAATCATGGTCAAATTAAGTATTGTAAATGAGCACGGAGTGTAGTTTTGTGCTCAGAGCATACATAATTATGGTAATACTTTATGTACAAGTACCCTTTCAACATACAGGTGAAATTTACTCATGGCGATGGCAGCCATTGTTTACAATTGGGGAATTGGTAATCGGTGATCGAATCGGCAGATCAAAGAGGGAATTGATCGGCCAATCGGCCGATTCAGATAGGGACCTGATCGGTCAGACACTAGAAAACTCGCAGATCAGTGGAGTGTGCTCAATCTGTTAGCTGGAATGTATCATTTGATGGAGTCTATGACCAAATCTGACCAGCATTGATGACAGGCTTTTGACAGTTTTCAGTGTGCTGAAAAGTATGAATGTAACATTATTGTAGGGAGATTTTATACTTGTTTCAGTCGCAAAACTAAGTGGATTTTATACTTGTTTCAGTCAAAAACTAAATTCAATGACACTAACTTGTGTATATTTTGTGTCACCTCAATTGACATAGACCTGTGCATATTTCTCTGGTTGCAGTATTGAGTCACCTGCACAGAAAGTTTGCAGCGTAAAAATATTGACATCACTACCAACCTCTAGGTGAGACAAAATATAATAGTTTAGCGTAACATAATCAGAAGTCATGGATGTCTGTGATTTTTCAGCTTTGAAGATTTTCTTGGGAGCAGCACTCCCACGCCACACCCTTGCACATTTCTATGCCTTGATTGATGGAGATAATGTGGATTGTTCCGCAACTGCAGTATCCTTATTTTGTCTGTTAACACTACTTGTAGAGACACACAGCCCACATCTGGGGATTTCCCTTCCCTGCGCATCCAAGATGCTGCCATGGCAACAGAATGGTATTAAATTATTCACCATGGAAGCTTTGGGTGAACTTTTTATTAAAAACAATAATTTCAAATGTTTTTTGTAGTATGATTTCCCTTATATCCAAGATGTCCGCCATCTTGCGCGAGAAGAATGTCTTTGCGAATTTGCAATATTTTGAGCTGCACGCAGGATGTGTTAATTTGAAATGAGAAATTCATTCATAAGTGACCAATTTCAATCATGCAAGGATGTTGGGTAATAATAGAAAGATTGAGCTGTCAAATGACAGCTATGATACTGACATTGAACCATAGAAATAATAAGCATTGTCAAGTCCAATGTACAACATGCCTATCTTGTCCTGGCCCACTCAATGATAACATTCAAGTCTCTATTGTTACAAAGTTAATATGTATTTAACCCAAAATTAAAATCAATTGTTGAATGAATATTCAAAGCTTTTTCATTGCAGAAGATTAATTTCTTCTCTTGTAAGTATTTGTTTCTTTACAAACTAAGTGAATAATTCTGAGCAGTTTGTTTTGTGCATTCTGTTATCAGACTAAATAAAGAGGTAGCCTTGAGAAAAAGTTCAGTTGTACACCTTGAACTTTTACATGTATGTTCTTTTTTTTGGCATTTAACCAGGGACCGATTTAACCAAATAGATAAATTGAATTATATACCTGTGTTACATGTATGTAACCCATTTAGGTACTAGGGACGGTTGAATAAATCTGAAACTAGGGTTGCTCTATACATAATTTGCAACAAGCATGTAGGTTAAAAGCTTTCATTCTCATTTAAAGGTCCTTGACCGATCGGCAGCCTCATCCCCCATTTTCCTTCAATCATGAAAATTTTGGTATCAGAAGAAAGCTCATATTTTTGTCATTATCCCAGTGAAATTCAATGCCTGAGATAATTTTTGTTTAAATGGTATAAACAAAAACGGTAGTGATTTGTGCTTGTGGTAAACTTACCAGAAGTGTACATGTATGTACTATCCAATGGGGCATTGTTATACACGTTTTGCTTCTCATATCAAAACCGCTGGAGCAATACAACTCAAAATTTGGAATCATATTGTTTTAATGGTAGACCTCAATCTAAGATAGAAAACAGAACATGAACAATCAGACCATGTCTCTTTAATCATTTTAATTGTGCCTTTGTGTGGCAGGCAAAAATAATACTCAAATTGAAGAACCCAAATTCACACTTTGTTTCACCTTCAGTTTGGTAGCGATGTCATGTGCTTTTAGCCAGTTGCACCAAACAATTATGCTGACAATCTGCCGCTATACGCTCTGCGGAATTGGGTTATCACGAGAGATTTGATACTGTGTGCGAACATTAAAATAAACACAAGTATAATTGTCTGTCATTACAAACCTTGTAAAAGCACACATCCATTTGTGATGTAAAAGGCAACTATTATTGTCTGTCCACCAATCTATTGAATTAGCCTCAGAAAAATTGTAATAGAAACCCTCAAGCAAAAAGATATTTTCACATGCTTACTTTTCATTATTTTGCATTTCTGTTTTCAATAACAAATTTAATATTTTATTACATGATGTTTTATACCTTAATAAATGGAGAGCTATCGCCCAGATGGTTTTATTCCAACTTATGAGTTAAATAGCAATGTTCAGTCTTATATCCTGTAAAAAGGTTCATGTATGCTCTTGTGTTTGTACACCCCCTTCTCATTTTATGTTCATGCAATGCCAGCTTGAAAAATTCTCAAGCCAAAATCTCAGGTTTTGTGATGTGATGGGGGAGGAGGAATTAGGCTTGACATTTGGTTCACCCATATGTTTAAGGAACTTTGCTCAACTTGTGGATCCAAGTATCTAGTAGCAATTTTCTTGCACAATCAATGGAAAGTTTGTTTTGTTCTTGCAAAACCAGGAATAGAGATTAAAACAAGTACATAACAACATGGCAACTTCCTATAACCGGCTTCTGTAACATAAGAAATTGAAAAAGATTGATCATCAATAACCACATGATGTTTATTAGACACTTACCACCAGTATGAATATACATACATTTTGTAATTACACCTATAACATTGGTCTGCACATATGCATGCCACAAAAAACTGCTTTCACAGAGAATAAAAGCCTGACTCAACCCCCAAATTTATCACAGTTCTCATATAAAATGTTAAACTTCCTCCTCTGTATCAGGAGGTGCTATAGAGCACTACTGTGGTATTAACAAGTGCATCCTCGATATGATGCCAAGTACTGTTGTTTATTGAAAAGTAGGTCTCTTTAACATGCAACATTGGATCCTCTTGAAAAAATTTTGAATTCTATATATTACCTTGTTTAAACATTATTTTACAAATTAGGTTGATATGTTTTTTATTTTGATCCTTGTCTATAACCACTGGAAATTAATGGGTACCAATCATTTTGATACAGTCTATATTTATAAAATCAATATACTGAATCCTTAGCTTTTTGATTTGTTCTTCTTTACAGTTCCTCGACGAAGGAACGATTTGAAAAACTTTTGAATTTTCTTTTGTGTCAAGGCATAGATAAAAGGGTCGATACAAGCATTGCAGAACTGTAGCAGTAAAAGGATATACAGTAATGACCAGTTACTGCAATCCGTGCAAAACATACCAACAGCAATAACGTAGAAGCTGTATGGTAACATACAGGCTGCCATTGCTGTAACAAGTGCCAAGAGAGTAATGGCAGGTTTTATGTAACGCTTTCTTTGAAGATTGCGATAAGCTTGTTGTGCTATTTGTCTTTGCAATGATGTGGACGATACCAGTGACTCTATTGATGATAGTCTACTCTTACTACTTGATATCATTAGTTGTGATTCTGCTCTCATATTCCAACTTTGTTTTAATCTTCGATGCAGCAAACCAAAAAATAACAAACTTAATCCACAGACAAAGGTCACTGGTATTAGGTAGAGTATAAGAAAAAATGTCAAAGCGAAAGTATTCATCCGTCTTGGTGGAGATAAACAATATTTAGTATAATTGATACTATTAGATCGTTCATCCAAGTTCTTAGCCACTTCCCAAAGGGATATTTCCAATACACCTGTTAGTAACGAGACTATCCAGCTGATGATAATAGTTGCTTGGATACGAGTGTGTGATTGTATCCTGATGTACTGGGAATATTCTTTGAGTACAAGTAAGAAACGATCCAAACTGATACTACATAATGTGAAGAGACTAGCATGTATGGATATATCCATGAAGAATATTAAGATTCTACAGGTTGGCTCACCAAATGGCCAACTTTCAGGAGTTATATACATCGGTGAAAACAGTGGTATCACAACAAGACCAGTGGTAAGATCAGCACAGGATAGACTCAGAATGAGGAGTTCACTTGGAGTCTCTCGTAGAGAAGGTACCTTCCAGAAGGCAATGATGGTTGCTAGGTTTCCAGTGATGATGAAGAAGCAGAGGGTTGGAATGATGATGGCAAAGGCAAGATGGAGTTTTGGGGTGATGACTGGATCACTGTTATTCATCAATGGAGCAGGAAGGTTACTGCTTACGTTGTCATTCATTGTGTCTGCTGGAGAAGGAATGTGTTACTGAACTTACTGTCTAGTATGTATTTATCCAGTTAAGTTTGAAGCATCTAGGTAAAGTAGTAGAAAAGGTGAAATCTTGTACATGTAGATAGTTGTAACCTCATTGTCCTTGATGATGAAATTACACATGATAGATCATTGTTACACTGGCTTAGAGAGATCTTAAACACGTAGTAAGCTATCTAGTGAGGCAAAAAACTTAAATGCAGAAGTGAACTCACATAATTGTAACCTCCTTGGAAAACGTGCAAGATTGCATCACTTGGGAACTGCCATGACCTTGGGTGTTGGTCATTTGTAGCTCATGATGATAATATCATCACATATTATTAAGTTGTTGCATTATCTGCGGCATAATATAAAAAATCGATATGTGTCGTGTGAGCAATCTAATCCATTGCGTTAAACTATCAAATCTGTCTGAATGGTTTCTACAGCTGACAAAATGTGCATGACCAGTCAACACTGTTGGTTAGCAAACTTACAATGATAGCGCTTTGTTCATTTTTGTAAAAGCGCTTTCACCATCAGTCATTTGATAGTGTACACAAAACATCCATTAAGATCCTAATTGGTATGTTAGGCTTTTAATAAACGTGCACAATCCTTCCAGTTTCAAGTGAAGAATTCCGGGGCATACATGATTTTTCCATAGCGACCAACACACTCAAAAAAAATTTCACTATTGATGACGGTATAGTGCAATCTGTGAGGAGCAAACATTGAATCAGGATTTGAGAAAAGATATTATTACAAAGCTGCCTTTTAGCATTTACCTCAGTTGCAGACATGCATGTCATGGACAGAGCTAAAATGTACAATAAACATTTAAAATATGCACAAACATACCAACTTTGGGTCAGTAGTTTGCTGGGATGGTTTGTTGGATCTTGAAATGTCAAATAGAATCCCTGTTTGATGTGAGTTTTGTCCCAGGGCTATATAACTCTGTGGCATAAGGGGATGAAAAGTGGCTGGATGGGTAGGCTGAAATAAACCATTAATCAAATCTACTGAGTAATTAATGTTTGTAGCCTGACGATCGGATATGGTAGGTTCAAATGTTGTTTTGAAGAAAACCAAACTGCTTATTAAGTCAATTTATCAATGGTAGCATGGTTTGTACGTCGGTGAATTGAAGTCTGGGCGTGGCCTGTCCTAGAAGGCAGCTATATTTTGTTTAATATCTGATATTCACATGATGGATATGGATATTGCCCACTTCGTTTGCTCTGGGGACTTTCTGGTCATAGCACAAGAGATACTTTCTTATAATATCATCACTAAATGGCTGCTGCTTGTGAAAATGTATTCACTTGTAAACTTATGTGTAATATTGTCAGGGATGGGAATGAACATCAATGTTAACAATGATGACCCAAATGTGAGTTGGCCATGCCTACGGATATATTACTATACTAACTTTTATACCTGTTTATATTATGTCAAACCATTCTGAACTATTTCAGCTTGTTTATCTCTACTCAATCATGACCCTATACATTCATATTACTTTTTGTTATGGTTTGTTAACCCAAAATTCAGTGGGATGTGAAAGATTTTTGTATCACATGCTTCTTTACAGAGTTAGGGAATTAAAGTAGGCTCAGTCCATGTCGAAACAGATTGAGTGTACACCCACCCTCTTGGATTTTGCTCTCCTTTGGCTCAGGGGTACCTTTCATGGATCCCTAGGTGAGGTCACAAAAAAAAAATTCAAATTCCATTTCGTTTGCGAATGGCGGGCAATCAAAGTTTGGCGACCTCGACCAAAATTGTGAATTTAAGGGGTCCAAATGACAAAGTGCTCTCTTTGAGGGGCACTTTCTTCTTAATTGAATCAGTTGTGATCCTCTTTTTGAATGTGGTCACTCACTGGCTGTGTCTGAAATACCTAATGCCAAAAAAGATAGATCTCGGAATTTCGTTGGGATTTCAGAGGGGGTCAAAACCAGCACTTCGTACTGTTCAATCAAATTATCTTGATTTTGAAGGACCCATGATAATGTCACAGTGCACTTATAGGTCCTAATTATGTTCAGAATGGATTAACCATATGCCAATGTCTATGAGCAATTAAAAAAAAGAGAAATTTCTAGACCCTACAGAATTTTAGGCCACCCCTAAAGTGGTTCAGCCACAAATGGCACTTAAAAGTCGGCAAATTTTGACCCCTAATAACTTTAGGTGTACACCAGATATGAATTTCTAGTCTTTTGCATCTGAAAGAATGTAGTTTAATGTTACTAGGAACATAAGATTTGTTTTGTATTTTTGTGTTTTAGTATTAAGTTGACGCTTTCAAAAATAGCTAACATACCATGCATACAGGATACGGTACAAAATGCCAATTTTAGTATGATATTTTTTTATATTTTTGATCACTTTATAGCCATTTGTATTATTTATCCTGATATTTCAAGTTGCTCTTGAGTCAAGTAATAAGAAAAACTACTTTCTAATCCTCTGTATGGATTTTTAAGGGGTCAAAATGCACTTCCTGGCAACGATGCACATGCAAAGTACAGGTTATGGGGGTCAAATTTTCAGAATACTCCCAATTATGTCAAGTAATATATCAAATTACTCGTATGGTCATGAGGATTCCAAAATGTATAGTTTGTTATGTGTCAGACCTTTCAGGAGGCGCTATGAATGAAAAATGTTCATAGGTCAACGACCTTTTTGAAAGTATCAAAACACAAAAAATACAAAACAAATCTTATGTTCCTAGTAACATTAGACTACATTCTTTCAGATGCGAAAGACTAGAAATTCATATCTGGTGTACACCTAAAGTTATTAGGTGTCAAAATTTGCCGATTTTAAGCGCCATTTGTGGCTGAACCACTTTAGGGGGCCTAAAATTCTGTAGGGGTCTAGAAATTTCTCTTTTTGAATTGCTCATAGACATTAGCACATGGTTAATCCATTCTGAACATAATTAGGACCTATAAGTGCACTGTGGCATTATCATGGGTCCTTCAAAATCAAAGATAATTTGATTGAACAGTATGAAGTGCTGATTTTGACCCCTCTGAAATCCCAACGAAATTCAAATCAATCTTTTTGGCATTAGGCATTTCAGACACAGCCAGTGAGTGACCACATTCAAAAAGAGGGTCACAACTGATTTAATTAAGAAGAAAATGCCTCTCAAAGAGAGCGCTTTGTCATTTGGACACCTTAAATTCCCAATTTTGGTCAAGGTCGCCAAACTTAGATGGCCCGCCATTCGGAAACTAAATTGAATTTGAATTTTTTCTTGTGACCTCACCTAGGGGTCCATGAAAGGTACCCCTGAGCCAAAGGAGAGCATAATCCAAGAGGGTGGGTGTACACTCAGTCTGTTTTGACATGGACTGACCCAGTATTGTTGCCATGGCTGAGTGGGTTTTTAGTTCGTTATTTGTATTTTCAGTAACATGACATTTTGTTTTACATAGTTTACCCTCATAACCACCAAGGTCCATTTTTTTTCCCAATAAAATTTCCAAAAGTGGGAGAAAATTGACACTTTGACAAAAAGGTTCTCCTTTTGGTGATAAGGCATTCAAAAAGTCTAAATGACAATTTTTAGGGGGGTTATATTTTTTTACAAAAATATCTGCGTATAGGGAACTTTTCATTCGAAAAAGGTCCCGGCTGTACCTGAAAATAAATTTTGCATACAGGCCTGGCAATACTGGTAGGTTTAGAATTAACATTTTGGTACAATCACAACTGCAGGAACCTAAAGACTTGTGAAATAGTAGTAAAGCAACTTTATTGTATTATATAACTTATTCAGTTTCTAACTGTCAGTCATTGTATTTAATATCCACCCTCCACTTGTAATCAACCAATAGGGCAATCTTAATACACTGTAGTGTGTTTCCAAACCCACAAAACTGCACACTGTACAGAAAGTTATTGAAGACGATGGCCCAAATCAATGCATAAACCATTCCAGGGATTTTTTACCAATAGCTTTTAGATAAAAGAAGCTTCCAGCACAAGGGATTTCAAATTATAGTTTACAGCATCCGTGCTTCAAAACTTGAAATCTAATTTAGGTGGGAGAAACGTAATGAAGTGCACAGACAAGTCATTAATGTTGTTTGTGAGGCATCTTGAGTGTGCCCCTTGAAATTTTTGAGATCATTGGCTTAATGCAGACTTTGAGTTTCAATCAAATAAAGCATTGCATTAGGGGTGACCTGTTCAACTCTGCATCTGAAATGAACACTTAATGTGTTTTTCCATTCGAAAACCTTGAACAATTTTGAATTTCAACGAGGGCTGTCAATTTCCATTTAATTCTCTAAACGTTTAAACCAGGGGTCTCATTCTTGCCGTCTGCACTTCCTTGGACCCTTAACTTTCTTGTTATGAATGGTTTGGACCCCTTAAATTACAAGTTGAAATTGACCAACTGGGCCGATCAAATCTGCATAGACCCTTTAAATATTACGATGCATGGAAGGTTAAATTATGTTAATCCTTTGCCGAGTTGCTCATAAAATTTTTTGTTCAAATGTATGTTGTCAATACAAAAAAGGAACCAATTATGACACAGAAAACCCAAGAAATCTTCTGAATAGTGCATTCCAAAATCATGAAAAATCTTTATTTTTATCAAAACCGTAAGAAGTTTTGAACCAACATAGTGTGGGCAAATTGTTTAAAAGACTGTCTGTCCATTTACACATATACACATTTAAATTCCAACCAGAGTTAACATTTTTAGGCATTCCAAGTCCACCAATTTTCATCCAAAAATAGTGGAAAAGGAGTGGAATATTTTATAATTTCAAACAAAATTTCCCAAATATGGACCACATTGTGTAATTATACAACTGGATTTCACAATTTTCAGCATTTTCCAAAGTTTTATGAAAAGCACTTCGATTGGCTTTGCCCCACAAGTCTGGAACATAATAATAGCAACTAGATATAGCTGTGGTCTAAGACCACAGCAGTGTTGTGACCCCTTAATGACCTTTGACCCCTTAATGACCTTTGACCCCAAAATCTATGAAAACCCCAGACATTAGCTAATGTCAATACATGTGTGCATGTGGCATCACTCTGCCATGTTATTTGTGGCAGAAGGGGCATTTTGAAGGTTTTCGTCTCAGACCGGAAGTGACCCCTTAATGATCTTTGACCCCAAATAAAAAAATACCATGTGTACTCTGGGTTACATCAATTCATGTGTGAATATACCGTCACAATGCTATATTTTTCTTGGCTGATAAAATGTTTTGAAGGTATTTGGTTTTATACTGACTAAAAATTTCCTGAACAGTCTCACTGCCAGATTAAATGGGCTAAATAGTCCTTGTCATGTGGGGCAGGATTAGATAAAGGCAAATAAACTAGGGTATGAGATGTTAGGAATTATTTCCTAGCCTCTTAACCACAGGATTGGTGGGCTACAATAGCTATTCAAGACACAGGATATGTAAGGGATAAACTTTGCATATGAGATGTGGGGGAAAAGTGGCTTTTCCTTACTCTTCTTCAATAAGAAGTTCCATCATTGGAAATGATATCCTAAAACCTTTCAAAAACTGAATTACTAGTTTATAGCGCAAGATTGTTTTAAGTCCATGTATGGCAGCTATGGATGTCCAATATAAGGATAACCTTGATGTTTGTCTGTTGGGCATTTATGATGTGATAATACTACAGGGTTTTATTATACACTGGCCCAATCAATTCACAAGCAGTAGCTTAATAGAGTCCAAATTTTTGATGCTGTTCTAATTGAGAATTCATACAAGAGCTTTTAAAGGTTGTTTCATACACTCTCATCTGTTGTTGCAAAGTGATTGATGTATGCCCAAGAGTTTCCAGAAAATACTAGATGAGCCGGTGATTACTGATAAATTGATATGGCTATCACCAGTAGCTCGGCAATGATTGCAAGATGGTAAGCAAAATTCAACTGCATACTGACATCACTGATGTCATCAGCTACTTGGCCAATCATTGGCTTCAGATGTGATGTATTCTGTTTGCTTTGGTTTTTGTCAAGATAAATGAATTGTTGAAGCGAGTATTGAAAGCTAGCTATACAAAGACTAAGAGCTAGGTGAAAGTGTGTTCCACTTGCTGTGTGACATTCCAAATGGCTACTTGCAATTGAGCTCAATTGATAAAATTGCATCCCTAGTATTTAAACATTGCTTAGTAAAAAAATATGGAATAACCTTAAGGTCACACTCTAGATGTCTTACACATTTTCTGAAAGCTAAAGCAAATGATGGGTGGGATGTCCTGAAAATCAATTTTGAGATTCAACCAAACAAAATAAGCAGATTTCTTGATTTTCTGTTATATGTTAGAAAAATAATGATTCCATTTTGATGCAGTTCTCAGCAAAATACAGTGTTCCAACATGGTCAAGGTTTGATTTTGCTTATTCACATCACATATTCTAAGAAAGATAACCATTTTATTGAGAAAATTAATAAATTGTGTGTTAGCTTATAACTTCTAAGTGAATTTGAAATGACTCAGAGGGAATCTGTCAAGGTCAGTAGGTCTTGTCAATCTGTAGTTGGGCCAGAGAAAACCAATGTTAGGTTTGAAATGTACATATATCTCAAGAACCACAAGACCTGATGAACTGAAACACATTATTGAAATTCCATAGCCTACATTATACTGTGTTATTTCCCACAATACTAAATCTAATAGGGCATAAGTCAAGTGTTGCTCAAGAACCACTGACCATTGTTGATCTCATTTGAATGCGTTCGGTAATATTTATACAGAGGGGACAACAAACAACAAATGTATGTAAAGTTTGATTGTCAAAAATTACCAATTCTAATTAATAAAATTCTGATCTTGTCAGGTCTTGTATATTCTATGCCCCAGTGGAGTTTTATCTATATTTGTATGAATTGTATGAAAAGGGTTAAAAGAATATTTGCAATGTAAATCGATAGTGTGTATACGTGCAAAACTGCAAATATATTGTTTTTTGAGAAAAATAGATATGCAATGCCTTTACTGTAATATGTGTTTGCATGTTCTCTATCCCAAGGACATTGTTATCTGATGATACGAACTAAAAAGTACAAGTAACATGTGATGTGTAATGGTGTGATACAATTGATTGAAAAATATTTTGTCTGAACACTGCCTTAAGGAATCGGATAGCAACGTTTGCGCAGATCTTCAGTACGAAAGGTCAAAATTTTCAAATGATGGACGACTTTTCCTCCCAGCTACATGCAAAAAGTACATATCATTAGATTTATAAAGTTTACTTCGAGGACTGTTAAATGTCAAAAATATCAATAATAATTTGCCAACAAATTTGTATTATATCGCCAATTTTATCAAATCAAATTATTATCAGGACATTCCTTGTATTCAGAATGCAATTTAATGTGTCTGATGTGCTCTCATGTCCCACAAAAAATATTGTGCAAATCTTACTATCCCATCCCTTAAGGTCTGCATGACAATAGATATGAAAATACTAGTGTGAATGAAAAACATTTAACTTTTGCATGTCGATCTTGCCAAGGGTGTTTACAGATATGACTAGGAGCTCAAAGTACAAGCAACACATGATGTGTGATGTTTTAAATTTGTTAGTTTTTTTTAAACATATTTTAACATATTTAGCAAAAAAGTGGATATTTTTGTGAAATGGGGTGGGAAGGGTACAATGTTATTACAGGCCTGGAGTCTTCACGAGACATGAAGAAACATTATAAAGAACCATTTCAACATTCCACATGTTTTAAGAAAAGCAGCTGTAAACACAATTGGTCCAAAACCAAATTTTTATTAAGATTTTAACACATTTGTTGAAAAACCACTGGCAACTAAGGAAAAGCATATTACCAGCCTTTTCTCAATTAATATGTGACCCGTTCTGACAAAACCAGGAACAAGTCGCATTTTTAACATGTCAATATTTGAATGAAAATGTAAGCAATAGACAATAAGCTTTAAAATGATACCAAAATTATATAAATAGCATCAATACTTTTCAAGATATGGATAATTTTGTAAATTATACCTTGATATTTTTGCCAAATTCTGAGTAATGGGCCAATTAGTTTCCTGGCTTACACAGGATTGAATAAGGATTATTATAGTTCAACTGTTATTTATTGATTAAATAAACCTCTTTTTAATAAGTACTTTCAAGGATTTGAAAGGCCACTTAGTTCCACAGTCAAAACCATAAAATTAAGAATTCTAAAATTTGATTTTTTTTTTATGGGAATGTCAACTTTAAAGACCTAGAACTAACAAATGTCTGGCGAGTTGTTCCGGGTTTTGTTGGAGCTGGTTGCATATGACCTTTTTCTGCACCAGGAAAAAAAAGGTCAAGATAGTTTTTTAGTATGATTGCTGTATGGTACAAATTCTAAATTTGTGTTTTCAAAAATTTTCAGTTTTGTACAAAAAAAAAACCATTTCAAATTCATAAATAAATCATAAAATATTACATATGTATTGAACAGATCTGCTTGTAAACATAGACCCTGTTCCAGGGTCTATGTTGTAAATAACCTGTTGCAGATCATGGATCACTATACATAGTGAAAATACAATGAACATTATTTTGTTTTATTTGTCTTGAAACATGTACCTATGGAAACCGTTGAAAACATGCGAGTGTGTACAAGAAATCACCCCATGCTAACAATGAACTTGTTATTTCCATGAATGTGGATTGTGCAATGAATTCAGATATACCTGCTATTTTTATAGTCTTTTGAATTTTCTGTAGAATATTTTTGACATGGAAATAAAGTGTATACAACATATCCCAAATGATATTTGTGGGATATATGCCTATATGCCTATATGAATGGGAAATTTATGAAATCTACTGTATCGTGGAACAAAAATTATCAAAGCTGGCAAATTTATTGGTCCCATTAGCTGCTGAGACTTGAACTTACGGTCTCAAAGGAAACATTTTGGTTGCAATTGCAGCTCATTAAGTTACAACGTACAGTCCTGTTCATTTAGTCATTTATCAGACCTAAGATTGATTGAAAGTCTCAGGGAAACAGGCCTATATGTTTCAATCAATCAATCAATCAATCAATCAATCAATCAATCTCAAAAGTAATTGTTATCTATAGATGTTTTGTTTGTGTTTTTGTGTAATGCTGTATCTCTGTTTAATTATTGTGATTTGTGATATGATGCCCAAGATAAATCAAAGGTCTGCTGCAATGTATGTCAACCCTGGTAAGTTTTACTTCTGTGATACTACCAATGCTGTCTGCTGCCCTCAATTGACACATTTTGTGGATATGTGTTATTTCATTTGTGGTGTATTCACGTGCCTTACTGACTGCACCAATAAGGCAATTGAAAGATGAAATATAAAACATAAACATCAAAATGTTGTGTTTATTCCTTTTTTTACACAAAAATAACAATTTTTATTCAGATCGAATGGCTGTTTTATAATATAATTTTGGCCATATAAATAGCAGGAATGTATAGAGAAGACATAAAACAAATATTGTAGACAGTAGGATGACATTGTAGATGACGGGAAATCTCTGCGTCGTAATGTTTTGTGCAAGTTGACAGGAAAATACACAAATCCATGAAATTATCAAAAGATATTTCAATAATATATGGCCAAGTTCTTTCTTTGGAGTATTTGGAACATGTATCTGAAATACTTGTAGCATCAACAATATTGGTTCAAATTAAAAAGTGGTCTTAACTATTTAAAGAACATGGAAGGGTTCTTGAACGGTTTTTTATGTACTTTTGTTTTTATAAACATTTATATTTAAGATTGGTTTTTGATTGATCACAAAAATATATATTTTTATCACAAATAAATCAATTACATATTATGTAAATTATGATGGAAATATTAGGAATAGGAACTTCACATTTTACAATCTCAAAACATGTTATTGTAAAACCACTTTTAAACTGTCCTTATTTTGGGGTGATTGAAAAAACATTGTGAACATTGCCAGTTGTTGTCCACCGACCAGGGGGAGGTTCTACCAACAGAGTTGAGATGTTCTTTGGCAGGTATTTGTGGTATTGTGAAACTTGTTTAACCCTAACCCAACTAGGACTCACTAAAGCTCACTATTAAAACCACTCTGCGTGCATGCATTCCACGGGACTTGATGACGCAATCAGACAAAGTCATATATACCCAGGGAATCGTTGGCCGGGCCAACGTCACCTGTGTGGCTACATGCTGGGGATCTTCTGCGTGGCATGCGAGGGGTCCGAGGTTGAATCCCGGGGTGCCAAGTGACTTTTCTCTTCATCTTCTCTCCTTTTTCGTTTCTTCTTTCTCTTCCGATAGCAAAAAAACCACGGGTAGGGTTAGGGTTAAGGGAGGTGTAATGAGCGTGAACCTGGTTTGGATGCAGAGGGAGTGTGCCTGTAACAGACACAGCCACCAGAAAAGGACCAGCTCAGATCGCGCGCCAAATAAGTTTGCAGTCCAGAAATTTCTTTTTTCTCAGCCTTGCAAAAAATAGGCAGAGGTGGGAATCGAACCGGGACCTCGGTGTTGTAAAACCTATCATGCGTTACCACTGAGCCAACTTACAATCAGCTGTGAGAAGTTTGATAGTAATCCTTGATATTGCTGAATAGAATAAATCAATACCGATAGGTCTATTTATCTAATGTACGATGTTATTCAAATTGGCCTATAAACTAGGAATATAATGTGAAATGACTATCAATCGATCAATCAATCAAGTTGTCAAGTTATCAACAATCAATAATAAACCCACGTAGGCCTATCATGGAATATTACTAACTAGGCCTACTAACTAATATACCAAATAAATAAAATAAATAAATAAGTCAGTAAATAAATAAATAGGCATAGGCCTAAATAAATAAATAAATACATAATGCAGAATGCAGTTAGTATTTTAGTTGCAAAATTCCAAACATTCTATTCACACATTCTATTATAATTTTCTGCTATACACGCAAAGGACCTGTGCCTTTAATATGTCCGCGCCTAATCAATAATGAGTCTTTCACCATGCTCACACACCATGTTAAACTATTGTATCCCTGCAAGTATAGTACTGACCAAGTCCTAACACCTCAATGAAATGGATGCTATAACGTACCCAATCAAGCGAACATATCAAGGTCATATCAGGCGTTATACAAAGAATGGTCAAAGGTCAACGTTTCCAAAGAAGTATAGTAATAGATGTAGACACAAGCTTTGTAAGGGAAACATAAACACATAGTCGTCAGTCGTGTGGTTTTTATGAGATTTGATACGGCGCTGAAGTCTATTGGCTGTCCCAAAATCAGTACCAGACCCGGTTTCCAGACGGCAATGTGTGTGTTGTTACAAGGAATGCAAACTCATTTTATCAATGAGTGAACCACATAGAGGAATACGACATCTATCGTGAGCCAATCTGCATTCTGTTGCCTGCAAAAGCCGACGATCAGGTAAAATTTCTAAAAGCAGCGTGACTAGATATTTGCGTTAATTTCATGATACGTGTAAAACGCATTGAAAACGCTAAATTGCAGTCATAAAATATATAATATTAGTAAATCCCCCAATCGAATGTTAACGTAGGTATGTGGAAAAGAACTGCAATAACAATAACAAACTATGTGCCCAAAGAGTTGTCTTTGGCATGTCGCTTTTGAAATATGACCAAAAATATCAAATTTTGGAAAAACGCCCCAAAATTTAAAACAAACCCGAACCTTCCAAAATAAATATATATTAGCACTCGGCGGCCCAGTCACTACCTGCCGCTGTGATTTGGGGTAACTCATTGCTTCCCCTCTCCAGATACCAGAACTTCAAGGTCGCTCATACCCCAGCCCTTAAGGATTAGGGGGTGTCCTGATATGTTTGATCAATGGTCATACTCATACAGGTTTGCACTACCATACTCAGTTGGTCCCTGTGGTCTATTGGTAGAAAGTGGTATCTCATTCTCCATCTCCTTCCTATGACTCACATAACTCAGTTTAACTTTCAAGTTTTTTAGTTGAAGTTTGTAGAAATTTTGAATTGTTCTCTGAGTCATAGCATACATAAATGGATCAAGACATGCATTGCAGAACTGAAGAAGTAAAAGGTTATAGAGCAGATAATAATTGGTACACTCTGGACAGAACATTTCAACTGCTATGACGTGAAAGCAGTATGGTAGCATACACAGTGTCATTGCAGATACAAGAGCCAGTAAAACAATGGCTGGTTTGATATATGTACTTATCTGTAGATTTTTCAGAGTTTTTTGATTGGCACTGGTATCCAGTGATGTGCAGGAATGTAGCTGCGCTTCTGCTCTCATTGGCCAGCTCTTAGATAACCTCTTGTACAGTAAGCAAAAGAATGCTGTACTTAATACACATACCAGCGTGACTGGCAAGAGGTAGAGCAGCAAGAAGAATGGTAGTGCAAACTCCTGCATCCTTCGTGCAGGAGACAAACAGTACACTGTGTAGTCTATTTCACCTGCAGATTTATCAAGGTCTTTAGCAATATCCCATAGTCCCACTTCAATAAAACCTGTTATCATAGAACAGGTCCAGCCGATTGCTAGAGTCACTTGAATGCGAATGTGTGTCTGTATCTTGATATATTGTGAGTAGTCCTTTAATACAAGCAGTACACGATCAATGCTGATCATGCAGAGAGAAAAGAGACTTGCGTGAACAGCAAGGTCCATGAAGAAGATGAAGATACAACAGGGGATTTCTTTGAATGGCCAATATCCAGGGGTGATATACACGGAGAAACTAATGGTATTACAATAAAACCAGTGATTAAATCAGCACAGGAGAGACTCAAGATAATTAGTTCACTTGGTTTCTCTCTGAGAATGGGTACTTTCCAGAAAGCAACAATAGTTCCAAGGTTTCCAATGCTGATTAAGAAGCAAAGAATGGGGATGAATATGGCGAAGAAAAGATTAACTTGAACTGATGAGTCCAATGATGTGACCAAACTCTCATTCGTTGTTGTATTTATGACATATGTCTCGGCCATTTTTGTTCACTGTTGCTTGATAATATATAGTCATTGGTAATATAATTTGTAGATGAAGTTCAGATTTCTGATCTGTTCATTGTACAGTAATAATTGAGTAAAGTGAACCATGAGAGTGTGCTGTACTGCTGTCCTGTGGAGAGATGCTAAGCTGGTATACATGGAGAACCACACCTGGAATGAAGCTTGCATTTGGCGTTAAAAAGAGTAGAAACTGTTAAATGGTTCCAATATGTTGCAGTGCTGTTTGAATATCCAATCAGGGTATTTAGTTACAGACAAAGTATAAGAACAGATGTGATTCTACCAAAGCAAAATGTATGGTGGAAATGAAGTTATACTGTATGAAATATCCACTGCATCACACTGTCAGTCAACACTATTTACAAAGTATTTCATCATCAAAAATTAGCTATATTATTGTTTGTAAAAGTTCTACCCATATTTTCTTTATTCTCAATCATGTTGGCACTTCGTGCTCTTTACTAAATTTTTCATAATATGTTATAGATTTATGACCTTTTGTGGTTTCTGCCCATAGAAACCAAACCGCAATAAATATAGCTAATGTAGTCAACTTCATTAAAGGCACATTCACAGAGTTTGTTGTGATGGTCAGCTTTGGTTTTTAGAATATCCTTGTTTTGACTTCAGTATGTAGTACATTCATAATTTAACATAAAATACCGAATGAAAGTAGAAAAATACATGTTTATTTTGACAAAAAAAGGACATTTTATTAAAATGATTGGATCCAATAATGTTTGACCAGCTCCAACACACTTCTCAAACCTGTGCATTATTTATGCTATTCTGTGTTAATTAATTTTCTTTTGTACTGTTCTCATGCTAGATAAATTCAAAATTATGAACAATCTGAATAAAAAATAAAATTGTGATTCTGTTCCTAGCAGGTCTAAAGGCTGTACTATGATCTACATTTATTTATTTATTTATTTATTTGGAAAACGCTTTTATAACAGCGGCACCCACCGTCTTGGTGGTGCATCCATATAAACAAAAGTTAACAAGAATTAAAACAATAATAATTCCTCAACATAATTTTTTTTGAATTGCAAGTTGGATCACCTTAAAACAAAATATGCGAAAAAAACTGGAACTTAAAATCTGTGAATGTCTCTTTAAAATGTTGCATGAAATACTATCCAGAGCATTATCAATCATGTTGTAAGTGTGTGTAGGCTCATGGAGAGGAATAAGTATACCGCTGTGTATTATTTTGACATGGGCTCGCTCGGACCACTTTTTAGTTGAGAAAGTTAAACAAATTTTAAGGAATTACTTTATATGGTTTTGAATCAAATGTGAATACTTGATGTATAGTGCTAAATGCATTCAGTGTATATTTACTTCAGTAGAAATCATAGCCTTAAGCTTGGTCCTAGGAGGAGGGGCTCTGGGATCATAACTTTTTTTAATTTTTGGCTTCTTGATTGATTTTTGATTCAGTTTTCTCTTTGTTGCATACATCTACCTCTGCTGTATGTTATACAATATCTGACTACTAGCAGTCTATAGTTATCATGGTTAGTGAGGAAATAAAGAAAATGCTGATCCCAATTTGTATTCACTATTCACCTAACTCAACATTCACAAGTTTTCAATTAGAGAATAAAGGTATTGTTTTTAGCCACTGTTGTGCATCTATCATCTCAGGTGACATCATTAAGTAAAACAATGAGGCGAAGCTGAGTCGTTTTATGCCAAAAATATGATGTCACCCATGTTATTTGAGATGATAGATACATGACAGCAGCTAAAAACAATATCTTTGTTATCATTTTTAAACAATTCAATTCAAATAATATCAAATTTTAATCAAATTAAATCCTATATTTTACAAGGAATTACCTAGGACTTAGAATCGATCAGTCCCGTTAATGCTATGCACCTCCAATTGGTTCGAGTATCGCATTGTACGTGTGTTATGTTGTGTCATTTCACACTGCTAAGAACCAATATAATGGTCAGAACTTTCTTAAATGTTTAAGAATGTATTATAGATTGTATATAATCTTTTTCTGCCTGGTAAATGACCCCAGAACCCTTCAGCATCTGACCCAGGCATAGAAATCCACTACAATTTTCTCATAAACATGTGTAGGGAGCACGGTGGCAAGCGGAATGGGCTAGGACTCATATTCAAGCCCAGTGACGCCATAGTGTTGTGCCCTTGAGTAAGGCACTTTATCAAGATTACTCTCCTCCACTCTGGTGTATAAATGGGTACTGGTATTCTTAAATGCTGGGAAGGTTTTGGTTGGGTTATTCTTTTCCCCTAAAATCCATATGGGTTACAAGTAGCCTGGTAGGGGGTAGCAGGACCAGCGGTTCTCAAACTAATTAGTTTTTCAGTGCAAAATATGCAAATTAAATTGCTGAATTTTTGTGTGTGGTTACTGGTTAGGGTTTTCTTTTCCCCCAAAATTTGGAAACCTGCATGGATACAGTGATGTAACTTGATAAGGGCTAGCAGGGCCAGAGGTTCTCAACCTGGTTAGATTTTCAGTTCAAAATATATGTTAATTAAATAGCTGAAATAGCTCCCAAAGACCCACCACCTCAAAATTCCGGGCACACATACCCACCAAAATTTTTTGATTCCCCCACCCCCCGGCTTGCACTACTGATTTTTGTTACATTTTCACACTTCACTGTATAAGTCTATGGCATAAAATTGCTACACATATCCAAAATAGTGTAGCAGAGTGATCAAAATTGAGTAGCATTTTGCTCTGCGATACCGGCTATGGTCAACACTGGCCAGAGGTTCACAACCTGTTTAGAATTTCAGTGCAAAATATGCTAATTAAGTAGCTAACTTGCATAATTTTGCCCAAAATAACTTGCATGGTTGTTTAATGGAATTAATTTAAGGTATATAAAAGTTGCAATAAAAACAATAATGCAATAAAAACAATAGAAAAAACTAAATAATAATGCAATAATAAAACAATGCAATAAAAAAACAGTAGAAAAAAATATGTAAAAAGTTTGTAACTTTGCAACCAAGTTTTGCCAAGGATGTATTGACTGAAGAAGTTAGAAATAAACTGGCCTCAAAAAGAAACTTATAATTTTTCACAAGGTCATATCTTAAAATCCTCTCCATAAAAATGAACAAAAATTGCACACAGGATTACTTCAATACTCTACTCTAAACACATGTCAGTAACCAAGCAGTTGTCCAACTGACACAACAGCAAAATGAACTGACATGCAACACCTTCCTGGACCAAAATTCACAGCCCAACAGATTTCTTTGGCTGGGTTCCAATTATTCGCCTGTACATGAACAAAAATTACACACAGGATAACTTTCAATACTCTACTCTAAACACATGTCAGTAACCAAGCAGTTGTCCAACTGACACAACAGTAAAATGCACTGACACGAAACAGATTCCGGGACCACATTCACAGGCGAATAATTGGAACCCAACAAAAGAAATCTGTTGTGATGTGAATTATGGTCCAGGAAGGTGTTCCATGTCAGTGCATTTTGCTGTTGTGTCATTTGGAAAACTGTTTGATACTGACCAGTGTTTAGAGTAGAGTATTGAAGTAATCCTGTGTGCAATTTTTGTTCATTTTATGGAGAGGATTTTAAGATATGACCTCGTGAAAAATTATAAGTTTCTTTTTGAGGCTAGTTTAGTATTAGTAATACCTCAATTTCAAAATGTCTGACATTAGTCTGAGTTGAACATATTAAATCATCATTCAAGACATTTTTGTCTATCCACTTCCATTGTTCTTTTATTTAGTTTAATACATCACACAGATTTTGTAAATATGTTAGTAGCTCTTTATTTTTCTTTACTACAACTCATAACAAATAGGCTCCATAACAAACTTATTAGACAGACACACTATGTACAATACATGTATCCTCAAAGTTAAAGTTCCACTACCACTGTATACTAAAGAGTTTCCCCATCTTATCTTGACCATGCAAGCACCCTTTGACTTTTGTTATTGTAAGGGTACCACCACACCCAGGTATGTACACTTGGTCTGTGCTTTATCATACTGAGCAAGAATTTGCAAGTAGTGTGGCGTTTATTTTATTATACTATTTTTTTTGGTGACCTAACTTCTGTCGCTTATCGGAAAAGTGATTGCCGATATCTGCTCGATAAGTCGCTAGCATACACTATAGCATCAAATCGCAGCCATTTGACTTGAAAGTAACTTTGTCGCTTCTTCGCTAGCACAACTTGATCCTGGAAGCCATTGTGAAAACACAACCAACATTTGATTGAAGTAGCAATTTTTAAGTCTAGAGTGCTTGTATGATATGGGCATATAGGCACCATGTTTAGTTCGCAACATTTGCACTAAACATGGTGGTTTTCAAATCAGTCATTGTTCTGGCAAATAGTGCATTACATAGAACATAAAGAAGTGTCTTTACACTTGATTACCCTTGTCTTTTGAATCAGTCTTGCTGTTGCTCCTGCTATTGACAGAAAGTGGTCTGTCCGATCCAACCTCCTTCCTTTGACTCAGTTTTCCTTTCAATTTTTTCAGTCGAAGTTTGTAGTATGTTTGAATTTTTCTCTGAGTCATAGCATACATAAATGGATTAAGACATGCATTGCAGAACTGAAGAAGTAACAGGTTGTAGAGCATATGATAGTCTTCACACTCTGGACAGAACACTTCTACTGCTATAACATGAAAGCAGTATGGTAGCATACATAATGCCATAGCAGACACAAGAGCCAGCAAAGTAATGGCTGGTTTGGCATATCTTTTTTTATGCTGGTTTGTGATGCTCAGTCTATGGGTACTGTTATCCACTGATGTAGAAGGTGGTAGCTGAGCTTCAGCTCTCATTCCCCAGCTCTTAGATAACCTTTTGTAAAGTAAGCAAAAGAATGCTGTGCTTAATACACAGACCAACATCACTGGGAAGAAGTAAAGCAAAAAGAAAAATGGAAGTAAAAATGCCTGCATCCTTCGTGCAGGAGACAAACAGCGCACTGTGTAGTCTATTTCACCTGCAGATTTATCAAGGACTTTAGCAATATCCCATAATCCCATTTCAATCAAACCGGTTATCAAAGAGCAGATCCAACCGATTACAACAGTTACTCGAATGCGAAGGTGAGTCTGTATCTTCATGTATTGTGGGTAGTCCTTTAATACAAGCAGTAAACGATCAATGCTGATCATGCAGAGAGTAAAGAGACTTGCGTGAACAGCTAAGTCCGTAGAAAAGATGAAGAAACGACAGGTGATTTCTTTAAATGGCCAATTGTTAGGGGTTATGTAGACAGGAGAACCCAATGGTATGACGATGAACCCAGCGAGGAAGTCAGCACAGGAGAGACTCAAGATGAGCAGTTCACTTGGTTTCTCTCTGAGAATGGGTACTTTCCAAAAAGCAACAATAGTTCCAAGGTTTCCAATGCTAATTAGGAAGCAAAGAGTTGGGATGAATATTGCAAAGAAAAGATTAACATGAACTTGATGACCTGATGAGTTCATGGGTACGTCAATCAAACTGTCATTCATTGTTGTACTGGTGATATTTGTCAAATTAGTCAGTTTTTAGTGAGTGTCCCAAGCTTTTAATCCTAGCAGAATTAGTAAAATTACACTCCATTTTTTTTCACTTCCTCCAAGAGCAGTAACTTCAGCATTAATATTTGATACGAATCTATTGAAGTAGAGATACAGGCATCAGGGAAGCATCGCCACATACTATTTTTTATTAATAAATAGCTTAATCAATCACTGTAATTGCACTAGGACACAGGTCCTGCTTGTAAGTACAATTTGTTAGATGACCGCCTTTTGTGTTTTCAAGACATCAATAGGGCGTAGCTTGGCAAATGCGATATTGACCGTTAGGCCCTTCGCTATTAATTCTTAGTTTACTATTTCAGGTTTAAAAAAAGGCACAAGGTAACTTTTAATTATTAATTACTTATTATTTTCTTTATTTTGAAAGGAGCGGTCACAACCCAATATCAACAGTACATTTTGGTACTGCAGATTTAATTATATTGCAATTATGGTTGATTTTAGATATTGATAATAATGCAGGGGTGTTATTTGTTTGTTTAGCAGCATTGTTACGATGATCAAAGTAAGAAAGTAGCAAATTAATGTAATTAAAATGTCATTTTACAGAGAAAATATCAAATAAAAATAAATAAAAATTTTGCAATTCTCAATTTTGGATGTGGGAGGGAAACAGTAAACTCAAAATCAGTTTTGAAGGGCCTTAGTGTAGAATCGCCCTGTCAAAGAGCTAGAGTACACATTTCGTTGATCTGTGAGCAAACATCAAACTTGTCACAATACTGTACTATGTCGATACTTAAGATGTACCTGGAAACAAGAAACAAACCACACGACGTTGATGTTGTTGTGGTATTAATCATTCTGATCCAGGAGTGGCTGATCAAGTAAAAAACACCTTACACTCATAAAAGACGCAAGTAGAGCTTACAGTGCCATATGCACGTTCAGATCTTTTTTTTAAATAATTTTCTTCAAATTGCTCTTTCCTCCTCAGAATCCAGTGGAGTGATCCTCAGAGGTAGTCAGGAACTTGAGGTCAAATGTCATCTACAGTTTGATCAGCTTGTAATCGGCAGGAATTGTTAGGCTTTTACCTCCATGCCGAAAAGTAGACCCATGTTAAAGAGTGATATTATATTATAGTTGACCTGTCACAGATCCATGTTGTGGGTGTTTTAACAATAAAGAAGATAAAGTATTATGGACTTGAATTAATATTTGTGATACTACTGGTAAAATGTCACAAGACAACTCTTGAAATAAAATATATTAATATTAATCCGCCGATTACAAGCTGATCAAACTACTGTATAGTGGGATATTTTTGCTGGGTTAATTTTTCATGATTTTATCATGGGATACAAGTGTAGTTTACTGACCATGTATGACGTATCTATATTATCCATAGGGAAAGAAACTACTGGTGCCACACACTCACAGAAACCAGAGTGTGTATACTGCAGCATGATGCTCTCTGTTGCAGGCAAGGCTATATTTACTATAGGGCACAGTGGCCCTGGGTCGGGCCAGGGGCCATGATCTGGGGGGTCAAAATTTTGAGAGAAAAAAAAAAAGAAAACTAGAGTCAACAGACTCTGAGTACAAGCCGCCGCAGTTGACCTTTGACCCCTAAACTTTGACCTTTGGGGTCATAAATATTATTATATTTTTAACATGTTTAGAATGTCGTAAGAATAATTCCTGTTGAATTTCAGCTCGATTGGACCAATTTCGAAATTTGACCTTTGACCCCTATAACTTGACCCTTGGGTCACGGATGGGGTCAACTGCTCTTGCATTGTGCTTAGGATGTCATAAGAAAGATTCCTGGTGAATTTCAGCTTAATCGGAACTTATACATGGATTTTGATTTTTTAAATTTTGATTGACCTTTGACCCCCCTTAATGACCTTTGACCTCAATGAAAAAAAAAACCTTATGTACACCGACAAAATGCATTGTACCAATTTTAATTAAAAATTCTAACATGTTTAGTTCTTGAGATAAAAATTCTTAAAGTTATTCAGCTAAAAACAGGAAGTGACCCCTTAATGACCTTTGACCCCCAAAATAAAAATACCATGCATACATCAGGAACACTGATTCATGTGTGATGGTTATATTATTCTGGTCTGTTTATCTTTTGAGATAAAATTTTTTGAACATTTTTGATAATTTTGGTTTTTGACCGGAAGTAACCCCTTAATGACATTTGACCCCAAAACTGTAGACATCCTAAAGACCCTGGCTAATATCAATGCATGTGTGTTAATGGCGACTCTCTGCTATGTAATTTGTACAGACAGTGATTTTTTGAATATTTTTTACAAATTTGTCAGATTTTGACCGGAAATGACCACTTAATGACCTTTGACCTCAATTCTTTTTAGGAAGTTTTAAGCACTGCCACATGTTGATTCATGTGCATGAGTCACATGATCATTGCATGTAATTTGTGGAAGGAGTAGCATTTTTTGTGAAATCAACATTTTTGACCATAAGGTCAAGGTCAAAGGTCACAGTCAGGTCAAAGTCAAATGTAAGGTTTGGCCTAGTCCGGTGGTCATTTGGCTCAAGTATGGTTGAAATCTGTCAATGCCTGGCGGAGCTAGAGCATTTTGATTGGTTGCCAGAAGAAAGAAGAAAGAACTAGAGTCAACAGACGCTGAATACAAGCCGCATAATTTGACCCTATAACTTGACCCCTGGGTTACGGATGGGGTCAACTGCTCTTGCATTGTGCTTAGGATGTCATAAGAAATATTCCTGGTGAATTTCAGCTTAATCGAACTTAAACATGGATTTTGATTTTTTTTTTTTTTTTTTTGACCTTTTGACCCCCTTAATGACCTTTGACCTCAATGAAAAAAAAACCTTATGTACACCGACAAAATGCATTGTTCCAATTTTAATTAAAAAATTCTAACATGTTCAGTTCTTGAGATAAAAATTCTTGAAGTTATTCAGCTAAAAACAGGAAGTGACCCCTTAATGACCTTTGACCCCCAAAATAAAAATACCATGCATACATCAGGGAACACTAATTCATGTATGTTGGTTATATTATTCTGGTCTGTTTACATTTTGAGATAAAAAATTTTTAAACATTTTTGATAATTTTCGTTTTTTTTGACCGGAAGTAACCCCTTAATGACCTTTGAGCCCAAAACTGTAGGCATCCTAAAGACCCTGGCTAGTAGCAATGCATGTGTGCTAATGGCGACTCTCTGCTATATAATTTGTAAAGACAGTGATTTTTTTGAATATTTTTTACAAATTTTTCAGACTTTCACCGGAAATGACCCCTTAATGACCTTTGACCTCAATCTTTTTAGGAAGTTTTAAGCACTGCCACATGTTGATTCATATGCATGAGTCACATGATCATTGCATGTAATTTGTGGAAGGAGTAGCATTTTTTTTGAAATCACATTTTTGACCATTATAGCTAGGTCAAAGGTCACAGCGAGGTCAAAGTCAAATGGAAGGTTTGGCCTAGCCCAATGGTCATTTGGGTCAACTTTGGTTGAAATCTGTCAATCCCTTCATGGAGCTACATGCAGTTGATTGCGGTTGCCAGAAGAAGAAAGAAGAAAGAAGAAGAAAGAAGAATTGAGAAGAGATAGCACAAGCCGACGCTTGACGCCGGCTTGTAAAGAAAGAAAGAAAGAACTAGAGTCAACAGACGCTGAATACAAGCCATAATTTGACCCTATAACTTGACCCCTGGGTTACGGATGGGGTCAACTGCTCTTGCATTGTGCTTAGGATGTCATAAGAAATATTCCTGGTGAATTTCAGCTTAATCGGAACTTATACATGGATTTTGATTTTTGAAAATTTTTGATTGACCTTTTGACCCCCTTAATGACCTTTGACCTCAATGAAAAAAATACATTATGTACACCGACAAAATGCATTGTTCCAATTTTAAATAAAAAATTCTAACATGTTTAGTTCTTGAGATAAAAATTCTTCAAGTTATTCAGCTAAAAACAGGAAGTGACCCTTAATGACCTTTGACCCCCAAAATAAAAAATACCATGCATACATCAGGGAACACTAATTCATGTATGTTGGTTATATTATTCTGGTCTGTTTACATTTTGAGATAAAAATGTTCTGAACATTTTTGATAATTTTGGTTTTTGACCGGAAGTAACCCCTTAATGACCTTTGACCCCGAAACTGTAGGCATCCTAAAGACCCTGGCTAGTAGCAATGCATGTGTGCTAATGGCGACTCTCTGCTATGTAATTTGTAAAGACAGTGATTTTTTGAATATTTTTTAGACTTTGACCGGAAATGACCCCTTAATGACCTTTGACCCCTTATCTGAGCACACCCTATAGACACCGACTAAAGTCGAGTCACATGATATAACCATGTCCTCATCGCATGAAATTTGTGGAAGAAGTAGCATTTTTTGTGAAATCACATTTTTGACCATTATAGCTAGGTCAAAGGTCACAGCGAGGTCAAAGTCAAATGGAAGGTTTGGCCTAGCCCAATGGTCATTTGGGTCAACTTTGGTTGAAATATGTCAATCCCTTGCGGAGCTACATGCAGTTGATTGCGGTTGCCAGAAGAAAGAAGAAACTAGAGTCAACAGACGCTGATACAAGCCATAATTTGACCCTATAACTTGACCCCTGGGTTACGGATGGGGTCAACTGCTCTTGCATTGTGCTTAGGAGGTCATAAGAAATATTCCTGGTGAATTTCAGCTTAATCGGAACTTATACATGGATTTTGATTTTTGAAAATTTTGATTGACCTTTTGACCCCCTTAATGACCTTTGACCTCAATGAAAAAAAAACCTTGTGTACACCGACAAAATGCATTGTTCCAATTTTTATTAAAAAATTCTAACTTGTTTAGTTCTTGAGATAAAAATTCTTGAAGTTATTCAGCTAAAAACAGGAAGTGACCCCTTAATGACCTTTGACCCCCAAAATAAAAATACCATGCATACATCAGGGAACACTTATTCATGTATGTTGGTTATATTATTCTGGTCTGTTTACATTTTGAGATAACAATTTTTTAAACATTTTTGATAATTTTCGTTTTTGACCGGAAGTAACCCCTTAATGACCTTTGAGCCCAAAACTGTAGGCATCCTAAAGACCCTGGCTAGTAGCAATGCATGTGTGCTAATGGCGACGCTCTGCTATATAATTTGTAAAGACAGTGATTTTTTGAATATTTTTTACAAATTTTTCAGACTTTCACCGGAAATGACCCCTTAATGACCTTTGACCTCAATCTTTTTTAGGAAGTTTTAAGCACTGCCACATGTTGATTCATATGCATGAGTCACATGATCATTGCATGTAATTTGTGGAAGGAGTAGCATGTTTTGTGAAATCAATATTTTTGTCCATAAGGTCAAGGTCAAAGGTCACAGTCAGGTCAAAGTCAAATGTAAGGTTTGGCCTAGTCCAGTGGTCATTTGGCTCAAGTATGGTTGAAATCTGTCGAAGCACAAGAGAGCTAGGGCGAAACGTGGCAAGTCACGCAAAATGTCACGAGGTTGCCAGAAGAAAGAAAGAAGAATTAGAAGACTAGAGTCAACAGACGCTGAATACAAGCCGCAATTTGACCCCTATAACTTGACCCCTGGGTTACGGATGGGGTCAACTGCTCTTGCACTGTGCTTAGGATGTCATAAGAAATATTCCTGGTGAATTTCAGCTTAATCGGAACTTATACATGGATTTTGATTTTTTGAAAATTTTGATTGACCTTTTGACCCCTTTAATGACCTTTGACCTCAATGTAAAAAAAAAACCTTATGTACACCGACAAAATGCATTGTTCCAATTTTAATTAAAAAATTCTAACATGTTCAGTTCTTGAGATAAAAATTCTTGAAGTTATTCAGCTAAAAACAGGAAGTGACCCCTTAATGACCTTTGACCCCCAAAATAAAAATACCATGCATACATCAGGGAACACTAATTCATGTATGTTGGTTATATTATTCTGGTCTGTTTACATTTTGAGATAAAATTTTTTGAACATTTTGGTTTTTGACCGAAGTAACCCCTTAATGACCTTTGACCCCAAACCTGTAGGCATCCTAAAGACCCTGGCTAGTAGCAATGCATGTGTGCTAATGGCGACTCTCTGCTATATATTTTGTAAAGACAGTGATTTTTTGAATATTTTTAGCTTTCAGACCGGAAATGACCCCTTAATGACCTTTTGACCTCAACTCTTTTTAGCAAGGTATAAGCACTGCTACATGTTGATTCATATGCATGAGTCACATGATCATTGCATGTAATTTGTGGAAGGAGTAGCATTTTTGTGAAATCACATTTTGACCATTATAGCTAGGTCAAAGGTCACAGCGAGGTCAAAGTCAAATGGAAGGTTTGGCCTAGCCCAATGGTCATTTGGGTCAACTTTGGTTGAAATCTGTCAATCCGTTGCGAAGCTACATGCAGTTGATTGCGGTTGCCAGAAGAAGAAAGAAGAAAGAAGAAGAAAGAAGAATTGAGAAGAGACAGCACAAGCCGACGTTTGACGTCGGCTTGTAACTAGATCTGGCTACAGATCTGGACCTAGCCGGGGCCGGAAATGCCAGTCTTAAAGTTTGACCTTTGACCGGCTATTATGGATATCTCACACCATTAATGGTGTATCACTGTAGCATGTAGGGGCTTTATCCGTCTTCCATAGGCTGAGATACAGCTACTTTTCCGTAATTTTAAACATTTTTTGCAACTGTGACGCTTTTGACCTCCTTAATGACCTTTGACCCCAATACAAAAAAACCCTCATATACACCGGGAAAATGCATTGTTACAGTTTAAATAAAAAAATTCTACTATGCTTAGTTATGGAGATAAAAATTCTTAAGTTATTTAGCTTAAAACCGGAAATGACGTCTAAATGACCTTTGACCAAAAAATAAAAATACCGTGCATACATCGGGTAACACTAATGCATATATGAAGTTTATGTCACTCTGGTCTGGTTACGCTTTTGAGATAAAAAAAAAAATGAACATATTTGATGATTTTTGGTTTTTGACCGAAGCGACCCCTTAATGACCTTTGACCCCAAAACTATAGACACCCCAAAGACCCTGGTTAGTAGCAATACATGTGTGCTAATGACAACACTCTGCTATGTAATTTGTAAAAACAGTGATTTTTTGAATATTTTTAGCTTTCAGACCGGAAATGACCCCTTAATGACCTTTGACCCCTTATCTGTGAACACCCTATAGGCACCGACCAAAGTCAAGTCACATGACCTAAGCATGTCACCATCACATGTTATTTGTGGAAGAAGAAGCATTTTAGAGTAAAATCGCATTTTTGCCATTGTGAGCAGGTCAAAGGTCAAATGGAGTTCAATTTCATGTCACATGTGGGGACTTGGTCAGTGGTGTTTGTGACCAAGTATGGTCAAAATCAGTCAAAGCATAACAGAGCTAGGACGAAACGTGGCAAGTCACGCAAAATGTCACGTGTTGCCAGAAGAAAGAAAGATCCGATAGCATCACAAGACCTAGCCGGTGTCCCGGCTAGGTAAGAAGAAAGAAGAAGAATTGAGAAGAGACAGAACAAGCCGACATTCGTCGTCGGCTTGTAAAGAAAGAAAGAAAGAATTGGAAGAAGACAGAACAAGCCGACATTCGTCGTCGGCTTGTAAGAATAAAAAAGAAACAGATGCTGTGTAATGTGCATCTGCCTTTGGCCCAGATTTAAGCCATAATTGTCCCAATTTTGCCCCATTATAGCATTAAATTGCAAATTTCCACACATTTCATACTCATTTTCCCTGGTAATGTCATTTGAGGATACTCAAGCAACTTGAAGCAGGATTTTGAAAAAAAAAAACACTTACAGTGGTGGGGTGGAGGTGAAACACTTCAATCAAAAAGCCAGGAGCCAATCATGCTGCCATGCTCTGGAGCCAGCAAAAGGTAAACCCAGCCCTGGTTGCAACTAGTGCTGCTCTGGATTTATGAGGGTCTTTGATAAAGAAAAATTGGGATGTCACTAATAAGCTGAATGACTGAGTACAGTACAATAACTGACAATTGAAAAGCAAGTTTTCTTGTGTTCATGGATAGATGAGCCATTTTAATTTCAAAATCTATGAAACAAAGGCAGTAAATTTAACAGTAGCTAAACAGATGAATATTAAAGGAGGATTTCGTGATCCTAGCATCCTCGTTTTATGACATTTTTCAGTAGATATCCACAAAAAAAGCTTATTCCCAAAATTTCAGTTGATTCCGATTTTGTGTTTGCAAGTTATGCATGATTATGTGTATTACACTGCTCCATAGGCCACTGTTGGAATTTTGTTCTAGTATACCAGAACAAAATTCAAATATGACGATAAGTTTGCTAAACGAATGAATCTGCAAGAAAGTTTTAGTTTATAAACATTATGTAGCCAGAGATTTTTTTGAGAAAAGTGGGGGGATGAGGCTGTGGATCACGAAATGCCCTTTTAACTTTGAGGTTATTGTATTTAAACATTGAATGTACAAAATTGTACAGAAGCATAACTCTTCCTCATAGATATCTGTCACAAGTATAGCATTAAATGTGGTCAATTTACAGGCAAATGCAAAGTCCAAGGTTATTAATTTATGACTTATTGCATATAATAAGAGCCCTGTCAAGTTTCAGAAATGCCAATGGGACAAAAATTGAGGGTTTTTTTTGGCAATTTTCTCCAAAATGGTTAATTTTACACCAAATCTATGTTTCATACGACTACTTAACTCTTTTTATTTGAAAAATACTACTATACTTTTTATTTCACACATGTATAATTAAGAGGTTACAGCATTTATTGCACTTTAGCCAACTGAAATAGCATACTTATTTGCTTTAATAGCAATGTCAACTTAGAGAAACGGGAGATTGAAAGAGCAGAGTTACTTTTACAATATTAAACATGGTGAAATTATATTTCATTGTGTTTCCATGCAGTCTGTTCCAAGCTTGTTCTATAATGAAGTCACTCGGCCATTTCTGTTATCTCAATATGATTTGTTGCAAGCATTCACACACAACTTAGGTTAGCTTGTGTACTCACAAGATTGACAACTAAATGCATACAGTGGCGTACTGTGGCCGTTCTACATTCTAGTGGTACCTCTTTTCTTATCATAAATAATTTCCAATGTAGTAACTGGATTCCTTGCCCCTATAATATACATAACTTTTGTTACCAGTGTGTTATTATTTTTTGAGAAAAATGCAAAAATACACACAAATTTATCAAGGGGTGTAGTAACAAATATTTTCAAGTGTATACTCTACCACTTAATGTTTTGTTTTCTGGTAAGATACAGATCAGTCATTGTTCAGGCAAGTAGTCCAGTACAGTAATATTCAAAATATTACCTTTCACACTTTATTACTCGTATCTTTTGGATCACTGCTACTGTTGTTCTTGCTATTGACAGCAAGTGGTCTGTCGGATCCAAACTCAATCCTTTGACTCAGTTTCACTTTCAATTTTTTCAGTCGAAGTTTGTAATATGTTTGAATCTTTCTCTGGGTCATAGCATACATAAATGGATCAAAACATGCATTGCAGAACTGAAGAAGTAAAAGGCTGTAGAGAATGTGATAGTCAGCACAATCCGAACAGAACACCTCAACTGCTATGACATGAAAACAGTATGGTAGCATACATACTGCCATAGCAGATACAAGAGCCAGTAAAGTTATAGCTGGTTTGACATATCTGTTTTTATGCTGGTTTATCACAGTCTGTTGATGGTTTTTGTTATCCAGTGATGAAGTGGATGGTACATGTAGCTGCGCTTCTGCTCTCATTGCCCAGCTCTTAGATAACCTCTTGTAAAGTAAGCAAAAGAATGCTGTACTTAATACACACACCAGTGTGACTGGCAAGAGGTAGAGCAGCAAGAAGAATGGTAGTGCAAACTCCTGCATCCTTCGTGCAGGAGACAAACAGTACACTGTGTAGTCTATTTCACCTGCAGATTTATCAAGTACTTTAGCAATATCCCATAGTCCCACTTCAATAAAACCTGTTATCATAGAACAGGTCCAGCCGATTGCCAGAGTCACCTGAATGCGAAAGTGGGTCTGTATCTTCATGTATTGTGGATATTCCTTCAATACAAGCAGTACACGGTCAATGCTAATCATGCAGAGAGTAAAGAGACTTGCGTGAACAGCAAGATCCATGAAGAAGATGAAGATACGACAGGTGATTTCTTTAAATGGCCAATATCCAGGGGTGATGTAGACTGGCGAAAACAATGGTATGACGATGAAGCCAGTAATGAAGTCACCACAGGAGAGACTCAAGATCAAAAGTTCACTTGGTTTCTCTCTTAGGCTGGGTACTTTCCAGAAAGCAAAAATAGTTCCAAGGTTTCCAATGGTGATTAGGAAACAAAGAGTTGGGATGAATATGGCGAAGAAAAGATTAACATGAACAGAAGAGTTCATGGATATGGCAATCAAACTGTCATTCATTGTTGTATTGAAGATGGAGGTATTTGTCAAATTAGTCAAATTCAAAGTTTGTAGTGAGTGACCAGAGCTTCCTGTCTTCGCAGAATCAGTAAAATTTGACGCCATTTTTAGCACTTCCTCGATGAGCAGTAACTTAAGTGTTAATATTTGAAAAGACCGTTGAAGTAGTGATCATGGAAGTGTCGCCAAGTACCATTTATTTAATAATAGATAATGCAATCAATCATTTTAACTACATTAGGACACAGGTCCAGCTTGTTAAGTGCAATTTGTTGGATGACCACCTTGTGTTTTTTCAAGTCATCAAATCATCAAGTAGCTTGGCAAATGTGATGCGCTATTGACCATTAGCGTAGTAGAATAGCCCTACCATGGAGCTAGAGTACACATTTCGTTGATATGTAAGCAAACATGTAATTTGTCACAATACCTGACTCCTACATCCTTCAGATGTACCCTGGAAACAAGAAGGAAAATACACATGACATTGATGTTGTTGTGGATTTAATCACTCATAATGTGATAACCACTTATAACTTACCAAGCTTACGGTGCTGCACAAATGTCAGTAACTAATGTGATTAGTTGTGTACAATAATATGACATTCTAATGTGATGCGATCAGGTGAAGTCATTTATTGAACAAAGTCAATTGTCATTTTTTCATTCAATACTTTTGCTCAGGCTACAATATAGTAAGAATCCCATTGAAATTGCATGTACATTGTACCATTCTTGAGTTATGATAGTTTTTGTGATGCAGAACACAGTGCAATACAAAGGAAAGAATATTTTTCTTTTGGCTGTATCTCAAGATCAACTATAGCGACAAATAACCCACTTTGACTCGCTTGTTTGCATCACATATTTACTTGCCACCTTGAACATTGATTTGTACAGAGACTTGTGCATAATAAAATATGAAGAAGCCCTGTTTATTGTTTGGTAATCTAGGTGCATTGTTATGCCATAAAAGAATGTTATAAAGCATTTATGGGAATTAAAAGCCTCAGACAGAATAAAAGGAATGAAAACAAAAGTACCCCTTTATTAAATTGTTGTGATAAAAATGGTTGTGCTTTTTTCCCTTCACACATTTGATTAAAATGTGGCACTCGATCGAATAATGTAAAAATGGTTGTGCTGTTTTCCCTTCACACATTTGATTGAAAGGTGGCACTCGATCGAATAATGTAAAAATCTATTAAGTTGGTCTGTGTCAAGGTACAATTTGATTAAATTTTATTTTGGCATAACAAGTCTAGTTGGAATGACCTAGATTAATGAAGAGTGGGAAAATTAATTTAGGGATGTTTGACCATTCTTCAAATGTGGGACATGACGACAATAATAAATAAAAGGAAATAGGTACAATTTTGGTTGTACCAACTGAGGTTTAAGTTAATAGTTCCTTACAGACTCAAAGAAGTGTTTTTTGTCTAAGAAACCAAGATCCATTTGTGAACCTTGGTAATTCTTTGCTTTTCAATCTGTCTATAGATACGGAATATATCGGGGACAGGTTGCCTTGTAATAAAGCAATTTATGACCAGTGTAATACTCTGTATTAATTGTGCAAAACTTTGGCATGATACATATAAGGTTACAAGTGTTTCAGGAAGAGACCCCTGGATTGTACCAAGGGGAACATCGTAGGTAAAATCCCTTGCATTTGTTAGTAATCAATCACTGATCTGATCACTAGCAGTAATCAATCACTTGTAATATAGAACAGATAAGAGAAATCTTACCTTGGAAATGGTGATCTTGCCTCGTTTGTTTCACCAGAAAAGCTCACATTTATTTATATGGTGAGTATGGCACATATAAAGTGGTTAGAGCCTGATTGAAGTACTCGCCTGTGGTGCATGAGGTCCTGGTTTACTACTGGTCCACTTTGTAGTCTGAAGTTAGGTGGTAAATTATGTGTGTAGATTAAATTCAGTTTTTCACTCTCCCTTTGTACACATAGAGCTGGGGAAGTGACCATGAGAGTACTTATTCCTTTTAAGAGAAGTTAAACCAATGTATAGAGCACCATACCATACAAGCTACTTGCAAGAAGAGTAAGGTGTTAAGTTGCTGACTGTTGCATATTGATTCAATTTCTATTCAAATATGACATACACTAATGCAGCAGAATTGGAGAAGTAACTGATGCTGATGTCCATGTAAACAAGAACATTCTATATTATTACAAAGTATTTCATCATGGTATCAATTAAATAGTGTTTTATTTCGTTTTAACCAGAAATCAAAATTAGGTTACATACAAGTTTGGTTTGTTATTAATGTTGCATGAAATTTCTAACTATATATTCTGCATCATGTTTCAGACAGGGCTATTTATATCATTTCAATTAACCATCTTCTTTTATTGTAGCTAAGTGCTCTCTACCCATTTGCTTTCCCAAAATTAGATAATTAACCCACATAATGAAAACAACATTGTAATAGTGCTACATGAAGTACAATCCAGTTCATTATTTTAAATGTTGTCAGTTCATACCAAAGAGATCAGTATATGAGTGAAAAATGTTCAGATGATGTAGCTGTCTGATGTGATAATATATATTTAAACTTAAAATATGATATCTATTTCAAAAATGGTTCAGATGATGTGGCTGTCTAATGTTGATAATATATTTATAATGAATTTGATATCTATATGAAATGGTTCACATGATGTAGCTGTCTGATGTGTTAATATATTTAAAATGAATTTGATATCCAGTTTAAAGCTGTATCATGATATGGCTGTCTGATGTGATGATTATAATGTATAAAAATTATGCTCACAGTTGACTCTTGATCAACTGTGTAAATCAAAGAAAAATAACATATTTGGATGGTAAAGATCCACCGACAGTAATTGCGGTCAGTCTACTTATTGCGTCTTTAGGACAATTATTGCTCTCTGCCTATATTTTCAATTATTTGTTTTATGTGTGACCTTGAAACTAATGGAAACAAATTGTGTCTTGTTGTATAGAGCCAAGTGCACTCTGCTTATATTTGCTTTGAAATGAATCCACAATGTGACTATTAATTAGGTAGGCAACTTCTTTAATAATGCTGTTTAAAATATTGTCATGACATTATTGTGCTGTCGTCTAGAAATATTTCATCATTATACCAGTTAAGGTGAGTGGGATTGCAGGAACCATAATTTTCCAGTTGTAGCTATTTAACTTAAAAAATCATTGTACTTCTTAATATAATACATTGATCTTATTGGAAATGAGTTAAGGAAGCCAATTATCACATTTATACTTCCGTAGATCTTGCAGTTCTTTAATTAAGGTCAATAATAATATCAAAACCAAAATTTTGGGTGTTCCCCTCCCTCCGAGAAAAATCATTCACATAGGGAGGAAATTACACCCCTTACATCAAGCCTTCACGGTAATTTGATGGCATGTAAAACAGAGTCATTTTAAAGAAAAGTTGAACAATGATGGCACTATTTATCTTAAATCTTGTTTGCATCTTTACAAGGGGTAGACACTTGTATAATGGTATTAGAAAATCGGCAAAAAGACTAACAAATGACAAGGGAGTTTTCAAAAAACTTTTTTATCATGAAATGTAAGGTATAACTCATATTAGTTGGCTAATTTAAATTTAAAATATATGTAAATAGCGCCCTCAGTTTTCACACAAATGTACAAATGTTTATAGAATAAAAATCACAAAAAAGCAGAAAAGATGAATAATTTGATACAGATAACGAAAATCTATGTTAAAAATTGCTACAAAATGTATGTGTATATACATTTTATTAGTGTGACAGTTGTTGGTATTATTCAGGGCTAGAATAGAACATTATATAATGTTTTGTTAGAAAAATTAATAAATGAACACATCGGCCTTGGGTGTCAGCTTTATTTGTCTCAATACTTGAGTTCAAACACTGCATGCTCCCCCTCCAACCTGCCTTATACTGTCGTATTGTACAGAAGCTAAGTGCTCTCTGTTCATTTTAGATAAAAGTTAATGTAAACAATGACCTTGTCATCCATAATTACATAACATTCTGATTTCAAATACAGGAGTTTTTCTAATTGTGTCTGTTCAGTTGGTACACATATTGAATAATCTTTGCATTACAGATAGCTGTTTTCTTTGGCCTCCACTTTATAAGAGGTACAGTTTTACCATATTGAAACTTTTCAATATACAGGTATACATATCTAAGTGTAACGATACATATTTCCTATTCTAATATCTCATTCTTTTTAATTAAAGATTTCATGTTGATGTTCATTGAGATCCTTATATAATTGGTATTAACAGTCAAAGACATGTTTCATACATGTAGTTTGTATGACCTTGTATTTTATGGCATTGTACTCCCATATCAGATTCATTGGTACACTTGGAAATTGTTCTTGGCCCTTGCTTCCTTTGGTTAGCTCTTCCCATGTTATACATATTTGATCTCTTTTTCAGCCTCATTAGATAGGTTTTGTAAAATGTTCTAATCTTCTTCTGTGTCAATGCATACATAAGTGGATCCAGACAGGCATTACAGAACTGCAGGAGTAAAAGATTATAGAGAATGTCTTTGTCCGCACAAGGAGGGCAGAATACTTCAACTGCAATGACATATAATGAGTATGGTAACATACAGAGTGCCATAGCTGTGACAAGCGCTAAGAGAGTAACAGCTGGTTTGAAATAACAATTCCTCTGGTGAATTGACATCACCTGTTTATGGCCTGCCTGATGTGTAAGTGATGCTGAGGATTTGTTTACTCTTGGTAATTGGGCTTCTGCTCTCATTCCCCAGCTGAGGCTTAACCTCTTGTAAAGCAAGTAGAAGAAAGCAATACTTAGCCCACAAACTAGCAAGACTGGGAAGAGGTAAAGCGATAAGAAAAATGTGAGGGCAAACTCTTCCATACGTCTTGGAGGTGACATACAGTATTTTTGTAGTCAATTAGAGAAGCAGATTCATCAAGTCCTTTTGCAATTTCCCACATAGCGACTTCAACACAACCTGTTAGTGTTGAGAGACTCCAACCAATCAGAAGAGCTGTTTTAATTCGAAAGTGAGTCTGTATCTTCATATATTGTGGGTACTCCTTTGACACCAACAGGAATCGATCAATGCTGATCAAGCAAAGGCTGAAGAGGCTAGCATGGACTGCAAGATCCATAAAGAAGTTGAATAATAGACATGTCATTTCCTTGAAAGGCCAGTATCCAGGAATTATATAAACTGGAGAAAATAGTGGTATGACAATTAATCCAGTGATGAAGTCAGCACAGGAGAGACTCAAGATAAGCAGTTCACTTGGTTTCTCTCTGAGACTGGGTACTTTCCAAAAAGCAACAATAGTTCCAAGGTTTCCCAAAGTGATTAGAACACAAAGAGTTGGGATGAATATGGCGAAGAAAAAATTCACAGAAAATGTGTCAGAAGCATTGATCAAGCTTTCAGTCATACAAGATGAATTTCTCGCAAGCAGAGAATGATTGGAGGTGTTCCAATAGCATGCCATTTTTCTTCACCTTTTAAAGGTTGGGGTGTGGCCAATGTAAGTCACTGAAATAGTTTGTAATAGTCTGCGATGCAATGTCAATAACTGTGATGCACAAGGCCCAATCCTGGCAGAGGCATTTTCCTGGGTATTGACCAAGTAGGAAAGTTAATTGATAATTACATCTACATGTATAAATTCAGATTTCTGCTCTCCCAATGGTACACTGAGAATTGGGTATATGTACCACAAGAGTGGCCTGACCTGTTGAGAGATTTTAAGCCATTAGTCCCATCAAGAAAGTGTCCCATGTGCTGAAGTCATTAGTCCCAATAAGTAAGTGTCCCATGTAGAGAGAACCACACCTGTACACAAAGCTTGCAGTCAGTTTTGTAAAGAGTAGTGTTAACCCTAACTCTTCCAGTTTGTTGCATTACTGTTTGTATGCACATAGAAAAGGTGAACTGATGCTGATACTTATGATCAAATGTTTAAATACTTAATGCTACAGGAAATAAATAATATATTTTATTTAATGTTGTCAGTCTTAAGTTCTATCAGAAATATTTCATCACAATTTTATAAGTGCATCCTGTCATTTATCTTCTCCCAAAATCACATTAATTAGCTTACATACCAATACATATTTTATTTAATATAAGCTCTTTCGGAAATATTTCATCATAATTTTGTAAGTGCATCCTGTCATTTTTCTTCTCCCAAAATCACATTAATTAGCTCACATACCAATATATATTTTAATGTTATCAGTGCTGGTTCTTTCAGAAATATTTCATTACAATATCAATTGATTATTTTATAAGTGCTCTCTGTCATTTTGTCTTCTCCCAAAATCACATTAATTAGCTCATATACCAAATTACAAAGATAACTTCTTAAAACAATGTTGTATCAAGTCTCTCACAGTACATCATGCATCATTTTGTCAGTTGAGATATTTTCATTTTTATATGATTTAAGATATCTTGTGTGTTGCTAAGTGCTCTCTGTCCATTTCTACTTCTGATGAAATCCACAATATTTGTTCACAAACATGTAAACATGTAAATAAGACCTGCCAAGTCATTGTACCTTCATTAAAGAAATGTAAAAAGCATAGATTCATAAAATGTAATCTAATGAATCTGCAGCTATAATTGTTCACGTTCATCTTGTCTTGACAATGGCAGCATTTTGCCACTGAATGGCATCACAGAACACCATCGGCATAACTGCAAAACAATATTCTTGCCCACCGCTTTCCCTTAAGTCACTTTTTCATAGCTAAGTTTCTTGCCCACTACTTGCCATGCTTAAAATCACTGTTTCTCCTCTGTAAGATTCTTGCCCACCAATTGCCACTAAATCACTGTTTCAACTCCTTATATAATGTCACATGTAGCCTCATCTTACATATACCTTTTTTTTTTTTTGTATGACAAGAATTACCTATGTGGACTCAGAAGATAACATTCCTGGCTCTGCTATCTAGACTTCAAAGACTTGCTCCATAGTTTGTATGACACTGTGTTCCCATGTCAGTTTCATTTGTACAGTCATCATTCATACAAATTGCTGTCCCTTTCTTTCTTTGGTTAGCTTTTCTTCCCATGATATTCAGATTTGATCTCTTTTTCAGCCTTGTCAGGTGAACTTTGTAAAATGTTTGAATCTTTTTCTGTGTCAGTGCATACATGAGTGGATCCAGACAGGCATTACAGAACTGCAGGAGTAAAAGATTATAGAGAATATCTTTGTCTGCACAGTGAGGGCAGAATACTTCAACTGCAATGACATATAGAGAGTATGGTAACATACAGAGTGCCATAGCTGTGACAAGCGCTAAGAGAGTAACAGCTGGTTTGAAATAACGATTCCTCTGGTGAATTGACATCACCTGTTTATGGCCTGCCTGATGTGTAAGTGATGCTGAGGATTTGTTTACTCTTGGTAGTTGGGCTTCTGCTCTCATTCCCCAGCTGAGGCTTAACCTCTTGTAAAGCAACCAGAAGAAAGCAATACTTAGTCCACAAACTAACAAGACTGGGAAGAGGTAAAGTGATAAGAAAAATGTGAGAGCAAACTCTTTCATGCGTCTTGGAGGTGACATACAGTATTTTTTGTAGTCAATTTGAGAAGCAGATTCATCAAGTCCTTTTGCAATTTCCCACATAGCGACTTCAACACAACCTGTTAGGGTTGAGAGGCTCCAACCAATCAGAAGGGATGTTTTAATTCGAAAGTGAGTCTGTATCTTCATATATTGTGGGTACTCCTTTGACACTAAAAGGAATCGATCAATGCTGATCATGCAAAGGCTGAAGAGGCTAGCATGGACTGCAAGATCCATAAAGAAGTTGAATATCAAACATGTCATTTCCTTGAAAGGCCAGTACCCAGGAATTATATAAACTGGAGAAAACAGCGGAATGACAATTAATCCAGTGATGAAGTCAGCACAGGAGAGACTCAAGATAAGCAGTTCACTTGGGTTTTCTCTGAGACTGGGTAGTTTCCAAAAAGCTATAATAGTGCCAAGGTTTCCAAAAGTGATTAGAAAACAAAGAGTTGGGATGAATATGGCAAAGAAGAGATTCACAGATATGTCTTCTGAAGTATGTATCACACTTCCATTTGTACAATTTGAATTTGATGCAAACAGAGAATAGTTGGAGGTATTAGCGATGTCCCAGTTGCATGCCATTTTGGTGAGTGTTGAGCTTTCAAAGTAAGTCACTGAAATAGTTTGGATGAAGTAATTCTGACACAAACATCGATTTGATGTGTACAATAAATAAAGTCTTGCCTTTTTGTGACAGTTAATTGCATTATGTGTCCTGCACTAAAGTCAGTTCACAGTAATTTGCTCTCGCCCGTAAAGTGTCACAGCCAGTGTCAGTAATCAATGAACAGCCACAGGTTACATGAACACTATGTTTCAATAATTCCAAAATTGTTTAAATGGCTTGGTCTGTGATCTTGAGTATATACAACTTTTTAAATCATTGATATAACAGCATTGTAAGGCAGCAGCATAAACATTACAGCTAAGTGGGACTTAAAATTCAAAGTGCAATAAAAATTCACAATGCAAATGTTTCAAATCCAAGAAAAAGTACAGCATCATATTTAAACTATAAGGCTTCAAAATAAAGATGGAAAAGGTTGAAGATTATAGACTTTAAAACAAGCAATTTCAAGACAACAGTATTTGTAAGAAAAATAAGCAATCAGTTTAAAAATTCAACAACAAAAGAAAAGTTAAAATTGAAGATTTTTTAAAGTTGCATATGAAGAACACTTTTTAAAATCCAAGATACAAATTCTAGATGCAGAAGTAAAAAATACAGCTGTCAGAAGCTGGATATTCTTGTTGCAAATGTTAACAGTTAAATGTGCAGAAGTCAAACATCTTATATTCCACATTCAAGATGCAAAGGGTTTCTCAATCCAATAAACAGTTAATTCTAGATGTAAAAAAAATTCAAATTCAAAATTGCTCAAGTAAACAAAATAAAGGCATTCAGGATGTATAAGTTGAAATATCAAAGCAGCAATTATTTACGTTTGAAGATCCAAAAATTCAAGGTTTGAAGAATTACTTGGCCAGTTTGGAGTACAGTAATCAAGTTAGTCCTGTAGGTCTGGCCTTGATACAAATGTACATGCCTGCTAACTTGTAATGTTCAGCACATGGAATATGGTGGTTGGTAGTTCTTAAATATCTCTAGAGCCCTCATGAGATGGCACAAGCTCTGTGATTGCAAAAGTCCAGTAACTGCCCCTTCCCAGTGACCACAACAAAAGCAGACTGATTGCACCAAAAGTCCAGTGACCACCACCTTCCGAGGCCTGGCCTGTTGAACATACTTCGGAGAGCATAGGTCATGATTTTATGTTTGGACACATCTGGGCTCATAACCTATGCTAGATTGTTCTCATGTGAAAATGTAGTAGCTACTTAATCCTAGCAGCAGTTTTTATTCCAGATGTTACTTCTCAAAGTATGAACCAAAGAGTTGCACCTGTTGAAGCGATGATGCTTAGTACCATGTTATTGCGACACCTGTGATGGTCATGTACCTATTACCAAGGATTTTGAATTAATGGGAAGAAATTACAGTGCACCACAACTTTTTCACCTTCATTAAGTATGACATGCTCCTATTAATCTTTGGGAACCATTAGTTAATCATTATGTTTTTGTGAGTTTTTATATACAAAAACCTTTTCATGTGATTGCAAGGCTCCTATTGTGTGGATATCTTTAGAGAGCTGCTTGTGTCATTTTTATGTCATTAAACAAAATTTTTAATCAAATAAATTTCATTTTAAGTCGTCAGTATTACCTTAAAATCCAATTTATTTTGCAAGAAAGTGACTTTAATTTGAAATATGTGTCAGTACATCAATGGAATGGAAATGACACATTGTGTGAGAATTGTGCCAGAATAATCAAATTTGAGAAGAGTTAGCAATTGAAAATAACATTTCCCAGCCCTAAGGTTTTGCATTGACAACAAAAATCTAATTTTGACAGCTGAAAAGTGGGGACGAGCCTCAAATTGGACCATGCTCCTTGAGGTATACAGCATGTAATTATGCAATGCACTGATTGGCTGCTAAAAGTATCTGCAGAGGCATACATTTATGAGGCATCCTTTCTATATAATCTCTAAAAAGGATTAGAAAAACTGTACGGAAACATTAAAAAACATTCCCTGCATCATGTATATGATGCCCGCATCATATACATTGACCATTTGTGACCGTACACCACGAATGAGCCATAAATTCCGCCCTGGTCAATTTTGTTTTATTCTGTGTTTAGAAAATATATATCATAAGCTTTAAAATGGTATATCATTTGACTTCAAACGATATCCAGAAGCGGGGTTATGGTTTGTTGAACTTTGCACCTTCAACAAAATGGTATACCTACATGTGTCTCTTTTCCCACATTGCAGGTAATAAATATCAAACAGTCATAATTGGTGTCATTTCAAATCATCCCCAAGTCAACGAGGTTCAGGAATTCTTGTTCATCTCATTGTTGGTTATACATACCTAGACAAAATACAATGCTTTGTAACCCACCACTTGAACAGGATTTAGCCAAAGCAAACAAAGACTAGAGATATTTAAGAATTCTATAGACATAGGTAGAAGCGTACTTCCTGCTTCAACAATAGGATTGTTGATGGGTTTAAAAGGTGTTTGACTAGTGCTATCAAAATGAGATACATGTAGCAATAACCTATGAGGTACCTATGAATACGACCTTTATGCACATTTCACACTGTTACTCAGAATACAACTTGGGTAATTTACGGCTCATTTGTGGTGTACGGTCACATTTAAATTTAAGGTTTGCAAAAATTGGCATGTGCTAATTGAGGACAGGGATGGTACAGGGAGAGTGGGGAAAACTGAGGCTTATAGGCCTAATTATTGCACAGCCACTAAGGGGAGCCATTTCTTGCATTTTACATTATTTTGCCCTTCCTATCCCCATTTAAGGGATCTAAAATGAGCGTTTATTGCGTTTCGACAGTATTTTTTTTGGCACATGAGAGCACCTCAGACCTATCGAATTGCATTCTGAATACGAAGCATGTCTTTCTGATATCAAATAATTTTCATTTTTTGATACGAAAGGTCAAAATTTTCAATTGATCGTCGGCTTTTCAACCCACCTACATACACTTTAAGTATAAATCATCAGATTTATAAAGTTTACTTCAAGTACTGTTAAATATCAAAAATATCAATTTTTAATGATTTGCCATAAAATGTGTATTAAATTGCGAATTTCAAAAATTCAAAATTATTTGATATCAGAATGACATTCTTCAGTATTCAGAATGCAATTCGATATGTCTGATGTGCTCTAATGTCCCAAAATAAATACTGTCCAAACGTTCATACCCCAGCCCTTAATACCACAATTACACATTCAAGGTACCCTGATTTCAACCTTTACTTTTGAAATCCATTATTTGAAATTACTTAATGTATGCTTTTAGTTTTAAATCAATTGTGTCTGTGCAATGTGTGTAATATTGTTTTTAAGACCTAGGAATACCTTATTCGCTCCATTACCTGAAATTTATTGATGTTTTCTTTGACATGACTGTAATCATGGCAAATTAAAGGAATATAGTGGTTTGTGGCTGCTTTGGCATGTGTTCAATTATGTCATGAAATAAACTTGAGAGGGTTCTTTGAAATGTATGTGGATGTTCGCACTTTTTGGAATAAGAAGTAAATTTTGCGCATGATCAGTATAATATGTAAGTTTAAACTGGGTGCTTTTGATAGCACAATTGCCAAAATGCTCCCACATTCATGTTTTCTGTGCAATATGTGTAATGAGATATTAAATTAGAAAGACCCATTTACTCTGGTCCATTAACCTGGAATTTATTGATGTTTTCTCTGACATCAATGTAATCATATCAGATTTAGTAATATAGTGGTTTGGGTCAGCTTTATTGTGTAATCAACTGACCTTTTTGGTAAATCCCATTAGCCTTTGCGAGTACACCTGAGATGTCGTCATTTGACGTCATTCCGACTTGCAATGCGCAATAACGATGTTTGATAAGCAATGTGTGCATCGGTGCAGATCAGCATGACATCAAATGATGACATCTCAGGTGTATATGCAAAGGCTTATGGGATTTACCGAAAAGGTCAATTAAAATGGAAATAAATAGATGCTTGTAGAATAGAGGTTCTCAATAGGTAGCCCGCAGAACAATTGCAGAGTGCCCTTGAACAGCTCTTAATTGTACAGTAAACATAGGAAAACAGTATGTATTTGGTCCTCATGCACAGATCTTTGAAATGAGGTTGGCCCTTTGTGGCCTGCAAGTAAATTGAGAACCCTTACTCTAGAATATGACAACAGCGTCCAAAATGGTAGCTTGAATTTGCAGATGATTGCTATGGATATATGCATGGCTCTTGTGGATATGAAAAAAAGATTTATACCTTCAAGTTTTGTTTCAAAATATTTATGGTATTCTGTTGCCTAGTGGACAGTAGTTTGTTTTCTTAACTTGACCAATTGGATATGTATACATTGTCTTTGACCTTAATGGGCAAGCTATTTTTAGAAATCTAGTGTTCAACCAGTACTTAAACATGGGTGTGTTGTATTATTTCCTTATTATAAACTTTATGATGTGGTGCATTTTTTTGGTTTTAACATAAAATACCAAATGGAAGTTGCAACAATGTGTATGTATATTTTGACAAAGCAGCAAGTTTTGTGCAAATTATCAGAGCTGATAATTATATCAGCTCTTACACACTACTCAAACTTCAAACTTGAAAGATACATGTATGATGGTCTGTGAAAGCATAGGCGATTCTATAATAGTGTGTTGCTGGAAGCTTTTTCTTATCAGGCAGAATTTTTTAATTTCTACTTGCACGATGGGCATATCCACATATGTGACTCCTGCCACAACTGAGCCGGATGTCGCCAATCATCATTTTTGAGATATTCAACCAAAATATTCTGCTTGAAATTAGCTTTAAAATGATGTATATCATGTCTATAGTACTTGACATTTAAGTAGTGAAAAATCAATAAAACAGTCAATAAATCCTTTGTTCCTTTTGTTTATTGTTAAGTTCGATGGAGCATATCTCAATAGTGGCACTGGCGACATCCGGGCTCAGTTGTGGCGAGGAGTCACATATAGCTCTAGTATAGAGCATCTGCCACTACCCATAATACAAGAGCAAATATTACGAAGTGTGCTACTATCATATCCACAATCTGAGGCACTGGGCAGCAGTTTCGGCCTCGATGTTGGCGCTATGCGCCTCTCCTCAGCTTGGTGCTGCGCGCCTCTGCTCACGCCAAAGTGCTTGCTGTCCAGTTGGACATCACAATCCAAGGGAACTGATCAAGTTCTAATCCACATAAAGATCCATTTGCTTGACTTAATATTTTATTTGCCCTACTCTTCTCCAAGTTTGTACACATAAACCTTAAAATTACACAAACCAAAGTGCTGTTTCAAAGGGACTATTGTTTTGGAATAACATACATTTCATTAGTAGATAATATCTTTATTTGACCAAATTGTTCTAATTTTAGGTTATATTCTAGTAATTTATTGATAAATATTGATAATTAAAGTATGATACAATTATAGGTTAATACATGCGTATCGCTTGTTGGGTTTGGGACTTTTGCATTAGACTCATCAACATCTCAGTATATGTGCATTATTTTGTACAATTTCTTGAGCAACAAGTGATACGCATGTATTTCATACATGAGAAAAAAATCCTTGGTTTTGCTATTTTTAAAACAAAAGTGACACTAAAAATGTTGGAAAATATACGCAAATATAAATGCATCAACCCGCAATAAAAATGAACTTGTACGAAAGCACTATGCAGAGTGCGCGCCCGTGCATATATGAAGAGCTTTGTTTCAAAACCCCTTACATCCACTTTTGGCTGAAATTGAGTTATTGACATGATAAATAGTGTGGGTAAAAATACACATTTTGGTGGTTGTTTGACCTTCATACCACTTTCCCTTCCGGAGATATGGTATATTTCCCGTTTGGGAAATCTTAGAGAATTTCCGGAAATCTGAACATAAAATTGTTAGAATATAGATTTTGTTTGGTTTTAATTTTTTGATGTATACTAGTAGCATGGAATGTTCTTTACCTATTAAAACCAAAGAGAACTGTTTTTGGGTCACTATTTTTGAAAAAATCATTTTAATTAACAAAAGGTGGTAGATTCGGAAATACTCAAAAAATGCCATTTTCCCGAATTTAATTAAAAATTCATAATTAAAAAAGTAAATGAGATATTTCAATTTTTCTTTTTGATTTTGAAAGCATTAGCCAAGTTACATAAAGTAGTGCAAACAAATCAGCTCAAATATGATTGCAAAGGTGGTTTCTAGAAAAGGGGTAAATTTGTTTTGTTGCAAAAGCCCTTACATCCACAAAAGGCGCGATATAAAAGATATAATAAAATAAATAGGAAAGCTTCAAAATTGTACCAAACCTATTCTTTTAGTCTCTATTCATCAACACTTTATCCAAACCCAAATTGAATCAAATCGAACCAGTAATACTTGCACAATTTAAAAAAGCTGTTTTTCTCAAAAAGTCAAAAGTGGATGTAAGGGGTTTTGCAACAAAGCTCTTCATATGTACACAATCAATGCATGTTTCGCATTTTACTAACATTTGCTCTGATTGGTTCTCACTATATCGAGTGTATAAAATAAAAGTCTTTAAAAAGTTTTCAAAGAGAATTAAAAAAATAAAATCTTAAATAATATATTCTTATTTCTTTTTCTTTTTTTTATATCAAATTGCATTCAAAGAATATAAATTAGGGATTCATTAAGGGCTCTGATAGCGATGTTTTCACATATTTTTTGTGGGACCTGAGACAACATCAGACATATTGTATTGCATTTTGAAAACAAGGAGTGTCGTTCTGCTATCAAATAATTTAGATTTTTTTGAAATTCGCAATATAATACACATTTTATGGCAAATGATTAAAATGCTTCTGAAATTTAACAGTCCTCAAAGTAAATTGTACTAATCTAATGATATGTACCTAAAGTGTATGTAACTGGGATGAAAAGTTGTTCATCATATGAAAAATTGACCTTTTGTATTGAAGGTGTAGATTTTGTTCCCTAAAACACCAAAATATTTTTTACAATATGAAAGGTTTAAATTTTCAATTGATGGTCGGCTTTTCATCTCACCTACATTAATTTATTCTTGCTCTACACTCGTGTATTGAGCAATCTTTACCAAGCCAACCTGACATTAAATTATAGTTTTGACTACACTTTAGAAAGTTTACTTCGAGGACTGTTAAATTTCAAAAATATTAAAAATATCAGTTTTTAATAATTTGCCATGAATTTTGTTTTATATCGCGAATGTCAACAAATATCAGAAGCACATTTCTCGTATTCAGAATACAATTTGATATGTCTGACGTCCCACAAAAAATACTGTGCGAACATTTCTATCTGAGCCCTTAATAGAATTGAGAGCATTCTTGATTGTTTATGTCGGAGGCAGGTCATACATCCCAAAACATTTAGTTATTGTATCTCATTTAACATTCTAATATTCTCATGATCGCCACGTTAAGCATTGTTTAGGTTCGCTATGTGAACTTGGTATCATGCATGTTTTTCAGTTAAAATTCTACCTGAACTTGTTACCATATGATGATGTTCTATTTAACAGTTTCTTATAGAGTACTCTGTGGTAATATTTCCTGATCTTGCCTTTAGTCATAGCATAGAGAAATGGATCCAAACACGCATTGCAGAATTGTAAAAGTAAAAGATTATAAAGTACATTAACATGCTTGCAGGTTGGACAAATAAAAAGGATGTCAGTTATTATCACATACAAACAGTATGGCATCATACAAATTGTCATTGCCAATACGAGCGCTATCAGTGTTACTGCTGGTTTTATATAGCGATTACGTAAATGGCGAGTTGGAATCAAGGTTTCATGATAACATGTAGAACCTGTTGTTGAATGTAACTGGGATGAAAAGTTGTTCATCATATGAAAAATTGACCTTTTGTATTGAAGGTGTAGATTTTGTTCCCTAAAACACCAAAATATTTTTTACAATATGAAAGGTTTAAATTTTCAATTGATGGTCGGCTTTTCATCTCACCTACATTAATTTATTCTTGCTCTACACTCGTGTATTGAGCAATCTTTACCAAGCCAACCTGACATTAAATTATAGTTTTGACTACACTTTAGAAAGTTTACTTCGAGGACTGTTAAATTTCAAAAATATTAAAAATATCAGTTTTTAATAATTTGCCATGAATTTTGTTTTATATCGCGAATGTCAACAAATATCAGAAGCACATTTCTCGTATTCAGAATACAATTTGATATGTCTGACGTCCCACAAAAAATACTGTGCGAACATTGCTATCCGAGCCCTTAATAGAATTGAGAGCATTCTTGATTGTTTATGTCTGAGGCAGGTCATACATCCCAAAACATTTAGTTATTGTATCTCATTTAACATTCTAATATTCTCATGATCGTCACGTTAAGCATTGTTTAGGTTCGGCTATGTGAACTTGGTATCATGCATGTTTTTCAGTTAAAATTCTACCTGAACTTGTTACCATATGATGATGTTCTATTTAACAGTTTCTTATAGAGTACTCTGTGGTAATATTTCCTGATCTTGCCTTTAGTCATAGCATAGAGAAATGGATCCAAACACGCATTGCAGAATTGTAAAAGTAAAAGATTATAAAGTACATTAACATGCTTGCAGGTTGGACAAATAAAAAGGATGTCAGTTATTATCACATACAAACAGTATGGCATCATACAAATTGTCATTGCCAATACGAGCGCTATCAGTGTTACTGCTGGTTTTATATAGCGATTACGTAAATGGCGAGTTGGAATCAAGGTTTCATGATAACATGTAGAACCTGTTGTTGAATGCATCTCTATTTGACTTCTTGATGAGTAACTTCTTTGCCTCTTCAGCTCCCCTGATTTCAGTCTTCGATGCAGAAGACATAAAAATGCAACGCTTAGTGTACATACGATAAGAACAGGTGCTAGGTATAAAGTTAAAAAGAATGATAATGAAAATTCTGGCAGTCGTCTAGGTGGAGACAAACAGTATTTGGTGTAATCAATAGTAGCGGCATCTTTGTCTATTGTTTTTGCTTTATTCCAAAAGCCCAGTTCTATATAGCAACGGTTGTACCAGCCAGTAGCCAACATGCTGCAATGATTAGTTTGATTGTGCGCTTCGATTGGGCATGTACATATTTCGGATATTCCATGGAAATTAACATAAAACGGTCAATACTGATGGAGAGTAGAGCAAAAAGACTGCCATGTACTCCAATGTTTAATACAATAATAGCAATGCGACAGCCATTTTCTCCCATCGGCCAATGCCCTGGAGTAATGTACACTGGAGACCACAATGGTAACACCAACAAACCAATGAATAAGTCAGCACAAGATAAGTTTAAAATCAACAATTCACTTGGTTTTTCTCGCAGTCTAGCCACATGCCAAAAAGCCATAATTGTCGCTAGGTTCAGCAGAATAGCCACCAGACTCAGGATAGGTATCAAAGTAGCAAAGAAGACATCCACATTAACATCGGTTGAGTTTGCCGATATATTAAGAGAAACAAACTTTTGAGTGTATTGATACATCATGGAGATCTTTTACATTGACTTATGTACATGTTCAAACATATGTCACTCATTAAATTATCGCCTTCCTAATGTGCTATTTCCATACATCCTGTTTGAATTTCAGAAATCAGATGACAGTTATCGCAAACAAACACACACAAATAAGTCGATGAAAGTCAATCAGTTTGTTTTTGACATGTTTTTTCTCAGCACAATAATTGATCCATCAAGTTGAAATCTTTCCAATTCCCTGTAATCAGCCTCATAATGTGAATATGATGTCAGTTTATATCATTGTATATTACACAGGGTTGTAATTATGGCATAGGTGAGACCAACAGGGAGCTGAAACAACCTAAATATTTGGTGCACTTTGCCCCTGATGCAAAAGGGTGTGTAAATATCATATATATCATTCCAAAATAGATGTTTGTTGTCAATGCCAAAACCACTGAGCAAATAGTGTTGGGGATTTTATTTAAAAAACAAATGATGTTTTGGATTATTGTTTCCAGAAACTGATCATATGATTAGTTTCAATCCATTGTATAATGTATATGGTTATCAGTTGGATTTGTTTATTCATTATTTTTCTCTGTACAAACAAATTACAAAGTTTATTAGCATAAAAGTAGATGGACATCTCAGATAATGAAGTAATTTTAAACAGATTTAGTGGGGTTTTCCAAGCTTTGTGCATTTTCCTGCATATAAATTGAGAGGCTTTATCTTGGAATATATATCTTATGGGAAGTGAGTTGACTGGCTGTTGAGAGTTGTATTAAAGTATTCGGCAAGTTGTAGCACATATACATTGTAATACTTTGCCTGACTATCTAAATATAAATAGAAATTTGGCCATATAAATAAAAATCCAGCTGTGTAAAAAAAACCCCATTTTTGTACATTTCCAGAATTGGGTGATGATATTTTGTCATAAAAAGAGCAAAAACATACTTTTAGGGAGGGGTGATACCCTTTAGCCTATTCCTTTTACAAGCTCCCATAAATGTATGATGCTGCACACAAGCACTTGCCTGCCTTGCTAAGGGCCAGTTCGATTTTCAGGCAATTACCAACTTGCACCCCTGAGCCAGGGGGCAGCAGCTCCCCTGTTGGACATACCCGTTTTCCTGTCTATGCTATTGCACCTTGGGGCACTGATTCAACAAAACTTAAATGATCACACATTCAGCAAAATATAATCTGGATTTTTGTTTTTGGTGTATTTTTTGTAATTTTACGAATTTGAAGGACTGATTTCATTGGGAATGTCTTATATGTGTTAACGTTATACTATTTAAAATAAAATAACCTTGGATACTCACATTTTTGTTAGGTATATCTTGGGTATTCCAGAGGTATTCTGCTCCATCAGCAGCAGATGGTAGCTGAATATGGACTGGTTAATCTTCTTCCAATTCTGGATGTTGGTGGGTGTGGTTCCTTGGTATCTCCAGAAGAGATCAATAAATTCATGCCCCTATCCAAGGTGATGTAGGTTCCTAAATACAGAAGATTACCTCCAGAATTCCCTCAGCACAGTATGTTTTAGGGTTAGAGTTAAGGTTAACCCTAACCCTACCCGAGGTTTTTGGCTATCGGAAGGGAAAGAAGGAGCGAAAAAGGAGAGAAGATGAAGAAGAAAGTCACTTGGCACCCCGGGATTGAACCTCGGACCCCTCGCATGCCACGCAGAAGATCCCCAGCATGTAGCTACACAGGTGGCGTTGGCCCGCCAGCGATTCCCTGGGTATATATGACTTGGTCTGATTGCGTCATCAAGGCCCGTGGAATCCATGCACGCAGAGTGGTTTTAATAGTGAGCTTTAGTGAGTCCTAGTTCTGTTAGGGTTAAGAAGGCATATAGGGAAAATATGCATGGTCACTAACCCTAACCCTACCGAGGTTTTTGGCTATCGGAAGGGAAAGAAGGAGCGAAAAAGAGAGAAGATGAAGAAGAAAGTCACTTGGCACCCCGGATTGAACCTCGGACCCCTCGCATGCCACGCAGAAGATCCCCAGCATGTAGCTACACAGGTGACGTTGGCCCGCCAGCGATTCCCTGGGTATATATGACTTGGTCTGATTGCGTCATCAAGTCCCGTGGAATCCATGCACGCAGAGTGGTTTTAATAGTGAGCTTTAGTGAGTCCTAGTTCTGTTAGGGTTAAGAAGGCATATAGGGAAAATATGCATGGTCACTAACCCTAACCCTACCGAGGTTTTTGGCTATCGGAAGGGAAAGAAGGAGCGAAAAGGAGAGAAGATGAAGAAGAAAGTCACTTGGCACCCCGGGATTGAACCTCGGACCCCTCGCATGCCACGCATGAAGATCCCCAGCATGTAGCTACACAGGTGGCGTTGGCCCGCCAGCGATTCCCTGGGTATATATGACTTGGTCTGATTGCGTCATCAAGTCCCGTGGAATCCATGCACGCAGAGCGGTTTTAATAGTGAGCTTTAGTGAGTCCTAGTTCTGTTAGGGTTAAAGGTAGGATTGTTTCGTAGTAGGGTTAGTGTTTTAGGGTAAGGTCTAAGGTTAGTGTTAGATAAATGGGGTTAGATAGACTCCTCCATGGCTTGAGAGGTAAGTACAGTGTGGTCTTTAAACAGTTCATTTTGAGGGGTTGAAATTGTCATCAATTGGGATTTGGAAGATCAAAATTGGGAAGGGGAAAAAATTTCTTAAACTTGATTCGCTTATTTGTGGTGATTGAACCCCTAATCCCCCACATTAAGACCACACTGGGTAGGTATTTGAAATACTTAGATGACAGTAGTATAGACCTAGCAATTACAATAGTCAGGTATTACTATTAGCATTGGGTGTAGGGGTATTTGTAATATTGAAGTAGTTTTTTTCAAGGGGATATCCATTATGAGAGTATGAATTAGAACTGGCTCAGTTCTTCAGATCATGATGTTCTGCAATAATGACCAGCTAAATATGCCAGTGTGCATATAGACATGGAGAGTTAGTCAGACGGCATTGAGATGGCTAGTTTAAACCTGAAATCAGGTGTTTGGTTACTGAAATCTATGACATTTTGGGGTGTTGTTTGTCAGAGTTTTCAACTACTACATTTAGGTTTTCCAATGAAAATTCATTCTCTCATCGTTGTACCATAGAGGAGGAAAATGGCTTTGAAGCTGCAGTAGATGTGTATTTTTAGAAATATCATCAAGATAACAATAGGCTATTTTGACCTAGTGGTTTTCCTTTGATGTGGGAATTGAACATGTTTACTTGTCAGTTTATAAACAGTCACATATATTGAAGTTTAGAATCGTATTGATGATTATTCATTGTTTACTCATTCTACACAAATTACTATATACTACTATGAGATAAGGAGGCTACAAAGATATTCATACCAAGGATAAACAAACTTTTATTTGTAAGAGAAAATATTCTTACAAATGTATGCTCATATTGCATAACATAGCATTGCCGCAAACATCTTTTGAAACAAAGGAGAGGGAATATGATAAACAATAGCAACAATAGCAAGCAGTAGCGGCAACAACATACAATTGATGTAAGCAATACTGCAACATTAATCCTCATAACCAAATTCAACAAAAACTTAATAAAGACTATTCGAAGTTAGAACTTGGATACAAGGATCACATGTACATTGTACTCTTTTACTGGCCAAATGAAGTAATGAATATGATACATAAATGATCTACACTAGTGCATTTTTCCTTTTTTTTTTTAATATGTTAAAATTTTCTTTTTTGTGTGTGTGTTTTTAAATATGCAACATAAATGCTTAAACACTTGATACATGAATATACAAGTTAAAATACATAATATATGTGCTTAGATAATTTCCGAACTTGATCATACAGTACAGGTAAATCAAATTTTTACCGAGTCCTTTCCAAAATTTTTAACGACAGTCAGTGTTGATTATGAAGTCATTGTAGCTCATTGGTGAACTGATGAGATATCTGTGTTCCAAACAGGTTTCCCGCTACACTGTTGTTGCAGCTTAGGATTCTATTTTTTTGCTCAAGATGCATTAAGTTTTTTGACACTTATTGTAATTAGTTTCTAAGTCTTTATGTAATTTATTAAGCTCACATACCCATTGTTGATGAGTCTCAAAGGACATTGATAAAGGTAATATTGTTGTAGCCTTAGAAAACATAAGTCATCAGCATTAGTAATTATGTGTCTTAGAATATTTAATATAATCAACAAGCTGTCTTCCATAAATATGCTTTAGTATGAATCCTCCATATAACTATGTAAAAGATCCTCATAGACATTTCATTATTAGTTAATATTTAATACATGCTAACTTGGATTTCAACCATTTCTTGTGAAATTTTCTGATCTTTCTATTCGTAATAGCATACAGAATTGGATCCAGATAGGCATTACAAAATTGTAGTAGCAATAAGGCATACAGAGTATCTGTATCCAGTGGGCATTTACTGCAGAAGAAATCCATTACTAGTACATAGATGCTGTAAGGTAACATACATACGGCCATAGCAGAGACGAGAGATACCAGAGTGCCTGCTGGGCGGATGTAACGATTCCTTTGCTGAGGAGTAGGAGTTGTCTGAAGTTGTTGTTGGGATTCAGCTGGTGGTATTGTTGACATGGAATACACCTGACTGTCTGATGGAGTAGATACTCTTCCTGCTTGGCCTCGTGTCTTAGATATGGTTAGTCTTTTATGGAGATAATAAAGGAATGCTATGCTAAGGGAGCATACTAGTACAATGGGTAGAAAGTACAAGAGGAAAAAGTATGTCGCAGAGAATGACTTGAGGCGACGCGGTGGTGATAGACAGAATTGACTGTATTCAATTATGAGTTTATCCTTGATTGCATCTTCTGCAAAGTTCCACAGACTTAGTTCAATAATGACAGAGAGTAAAGCCAAGGTCCAGCAAGCTGCAATAGTGAGATATATCCTGAATTTGGACTGCATTTTGACGTATTTGGGATATTCCATATAAACCAACAGGAATCTATCCACGCTGATGCTAATCAATGCGAACAAACTGGCAGGGATGCTCACATTTAGAAATAAGACCACTATTTGGCATCCTGCTTTTCCAAATGGCCAGTTATGAGGTGTTATATACAATGGGGATGCTAATGGTAGTACTATAAGTCCAGTCATTAGATCTGCACAGGATAAATTGAGAATCAGAAGCTCACTTGGTCTATGATGCAACTGAGGTAGCTTCCAGAAAGCGTAGATGGTTGCTATATTGAGAATTGTTGCTAACAGTGAAGACATTGGAAGAACTAATGCATAGAATACATTTACTGAAACTGCTGTTTCATTCATAGAATTCTTCTCCATCAAAATGTAAGACATCTTTCCAGTCAAATATGCTCCTTTTTGTTAGACAGCGAAAATATGGCTGTGATTGTAAATTTTATTGGAGACGTTTTAAGGACTGTCTTTGGTGATCAATCATCCCATTGTGAAGTGGACAAATTAAGATTCTTTACCGGATCTGGAGTAGAAGGAAATGTTATAGTGCAAAGAAAAATAATTTGGTTGTATCTGTAATGGCTGCTGTGTACTATATTTTTTTACTATAGTTTAAGTATGATTTACAGTTTATACTCAAGAAAAACCTATTGTAATGCAATGTATTTCTTGAGTCTGTGATTCTTGAGATGATTTTAGTTGGACAGAGACAAGAGTACGGACTGCCTTTTTAACAGTCCGGTCCGGCTGCCTGATCAGGAAGTACTGCCGAATCAGGCAGCATGTTGCCGAGTCAGGCAACACAGGCTTTGGTAACCCTTCCGAATTTGACAGACTAAGGACTAAATTGTTCATGGTGATTTTATAAAAGATCGGTGGAAATTTTACTTTGACACACATGAGCTACATGTAAGTTGGCAATTTTTCACTGGGCGAAAAAAAATTCCACCGGGAGAAAAATAATTTAAATAAAATTTAAATTTTGATTTAAATATGCAAATTAACTTTATTTTAACTAGAATTGATGAAAAAATACTACTAATTGTACATTCATTGATAATTTTATATATTTTACCTACTTCTTTACTCTAAACCAAGAAATAACGGTATATTAAAAGATGCTCTATTTGAAATAGAGGTTTTATTTTGGTGAATTTCATGAATAGAGGTTAGGTCACAAATTCAACAACATATTTTGCAATATAATAACATTGTTGAGGCATGAATTTCCGGAAAATACTAATGCTTACAAAAGTCCACTTTTTCTGAAAACAATTATGTGTGTGAAAATAACTACTTATATGGTATCGGATTTAAGAAAGAGAAGTGTATGAGGCAGCTATGACAGGCATGGTCTTCCTATACTTGTTTGTTGAACTTGAAATGCAGTTTATTGAAATTGTAAGATCAACACGAATCTGTACTTTGCCCAGGTTACCAACTGTTCAAATAATTAGAAATTGTCAAAAATATACAAATAATAAACCGGTTAAGAAATTTATTCATGTGTGAGTGTGCACAATTTTGCCTAATGTGTTGCATTGCTATGAAGGAAAGGTATTATTTTTGTGATCATTAAAATGATTATATAACATTTTGAATGTATGTACATTGGAAATAGGCTTGCACATTGTATGGGCTTAATTCTTGTGGCTTGTTAACAACTTTTAAAACTTTTCAACAAAGTAATAATATACAAGAAGGGGCTTTCCCAATTGTGGTCAAACAAAATTAAGTGTTTGTTGTTACTTAGGTCCTAAATATAATCTATTTTCCTATTGCTGTTACCTAAGTCCTAAATGTAGTCTATTTTTGTATTTCTATATGAAGTTGGAAATAGTGGAATTTCCTGATTCTATCATGGGGCCCAATGGGCTATTGCAGTTGAAATCCATATTCCCCTTTATGGAAGATATTAGATATGACCTTGATATTCCACACAGGGAGTGTGAATTTCAAGTGGGGTTACCTGAATGGGCAAATCCATTTAAAATCTTCACCCCCTCCATAGGGGAGGTATGGATTTTAATTGGAATATCCCAATGAGGGAGAGTTCATTGAAATATAGTTCTGAAAGTGGCACATTTAAGGAACTTGACAACTTTTTTTTGTCTTGATCGCATCACAAGAGCATAATTTCTTCTGATGCCAAAATCTCAAGTTTGATGGGGAAAAGTGAGTTGAGTTATGAAGCTGCCAATCTGGTCACCCTGCACCTGTAATCTAATAATATGTATTTCTATTTTTCTGGCTATTATTATTGCATACCATTTTGTCCATAATTTGCCCCAAGATAACGTTTTCCATCCATCAATTGATTTGTCATTTCCTGTCAGTGGTATGATTTCTTTCAAAATTGAAAATTACCCTAAATTGATTAGTACTAAATAAGATATATATAAATTACATTTGGATAATCAATTTTAACTAACCCCTATATTGATGCAAATTGGCAATCATTTAAATGCTGTCTTTTGTGTGCTCTATGGAAACATATGTGGGGAATTCCCCTATCCCTCCCTATCTATCTATAATTTGTCAACTATGTGGAACTAAGCAGTGAAATAATATCCTTGGTTGAACAAAGTTGAAGGTGCTGTGAATCTTCACTCACTGATAAATGGAATACTACTATCTTCATATGAAAGCAGAGTGTTCTTATATATAAATCAGAAATCTGCCATCTTCAGTAGAGAGCAGAGTGCTGTTATCAGAAATCGGCTATCTTCAGTAGAAAGCAGAGTGATGTTATACAAATCAGAAATCTGCTATCTTCAGTAGAAATCATAGTGCTGTTATAAAATATAAATCAGAAATCAGCCATCTTCAGAAGAAAGCAGAGCGCTGTAATCAGAAATCTGCTATCTTTAGTAGAAAGCAGAGTGCTGTTACATATATAAATCAGAAATCTGCTATCTTCAGTAGAAAGCAGAGTGCTGTTACATATAAATCAGAAATCTGCTATCTTCAGTAGAAAGCAGAGTGCTGTTATAATATATAAATCAAAAATCTGCCATTATCAGAAGAAAGCAGAGTGCTGTTATCAGAAATCTGCTTTCTTCAGTAGAAAGCAGAGTGTTGTTCTATATAAATTAGAAATATGCTATCGTCAGTAGAAAGCAGAGTGCTGTTATAATATGTAAATCAGAAATCATCTTTAGAAGAAAGAAGAGCACTTATCAGAAGTCTGCTATCTTCAGTAGAAAGCAGAGTGCTGTTATTTGTAAATCAGAAATATGCTATTGTCAGCAGAAAGCAGAGTGCTGTTAAATATAAATCAGAAATGGGCTATCTTCAGTAGAAAGCAGAGCGCTGTTATATATAAATCAGAAATCTGCTATCTTCAGTAGAAAGCAGAGTGCTTTTCTCCCTGTTAAATAGAATTACAGAAAATAAATCAAATAAATACATATTACAGATAACATTTTGTAGATTTATATACCACAATTAAGTCCAATTTGACAAAGCATTTTATGATTTCAATAAATGCTGGAGCAATTTAACTTTAGTTTTGTGAAATTAGATTTGTGACCTATTTTAACACATTAACACATTAGTATTTTGTTTTTGAATTCTCAAAAATTGATTAACCCCATATGGAAATAAAATTAACGGGGGCACCAATTGCGTCACTGTCATTTAGACAGATATATAAATATATTTACTTTAATCATGTTTCAACAAAAATAGCATGCGCATTAGGAAATACCTTCCACAATACTTTTAGGTTTTTTAGAAATTTAGGTTATATTAAACCAGGACCCAGATGAACCTGCCTAAGTCACCTCCTCAGTGAACCTGCCTAAGGCACCAAAAACAAATTTGTTCGATCTTTGGATCGACCATCGATGCTGCTTCGATGGTTGTTATTAACAATCTGACAACTAATTAATATTTCATATAATGATTGACCAAGCATCGATGGCTGATCGAAAGATCAGCAAAAGTAAATGTACGCCGACCATAATACTGCTATCTTCAGTAGAAAGCAGAATACAGTTATCTTCATCATAAAAGAATAATGCTATCTGTAGAAAAAATTGCTATCTTCAGTAAAGCAGAAAACAGTTATTTTTAGGAGGAAATAGTATTGTGCCATCTTCAGTAGAAAGCAGAATGCTGCTAATGCTAACAGGAAACAGCAAAAATTGTAGTTATTTAAACTTCATATTACTAAGCTAGATTTTCAATACCTGTTGTTTGTTTCAGTCAGTGTCATTCAGAGGCTTTCCAAATCACTTTTGAAACTGCTATTTTCTTTCAGATTCATTTTTTTACCACCATATACTTATATCATATATCATTAAGTAAATTTACTCTGTATAAAATTTATATGCATTAAACCCAGGAAGCAGTTCCATATACAGGTATAAACTAAATACATGTTTCAATCAACCTAGATAAGTTATATTTATGTTTCCGATCAATGTCATTACAATGTTTTCTTGATGTGAAATTGATTTTGAGTATATCACTGTATATGTGATAGATGAAATTGTAGAGAACATATCACTTCCCAATCATGCAGGAACAGTAAAGTTTCTGTATCTTTCTCTGAGTCAATGCATACAGGAATGGATCTAATGCAGCATTACACCATTGCAGTAATAAGAGTGCAAACAGAACTTGAACATCAAGACATTCTGGGCAGAACAATTCAGTGGTTATGACATAGAAAGAATATGGCAGCATGCATACTGCCATGGCAGACACTAGTGCAATCAAACTCAGAGCAGGTTTGATGTATCGATTTGGAACTCTAGTCTTTGTTGCTCTTTGATTACCCTCATTTGTTGATGGTTGATCCAACTGATTTGATTCAGAAGGCTGAGATTTACTTGTAGGAGCTGTAGCTGTGCCAACTTTGTTCTTGATCAGTCTGGCTCGAAGTAAATACAGAAATGCTACGCTGAACCCACAAACCAACATGACTGGGATGAAATATAAACCCAGAAAGAAAGTGAGTGAGAAAGCTTGCACTCTTCGTGCTGGTGACAGGCAGGCTGTATCAAAAGGGATATTAGCTGCAGCCATATCAATGGTCTTGGCTACATCCCACATGCTCATTTCTGCTACTGCACTGAGCACACCAACACCCCAACAGCATGCAATGATCACATTGATCCGAAACTGTGATTGAATTTTGAGATACTTAGGATACTCTTTGAATACTAACAGAAAGCGATCTATGCTTATAGCTAGCAGCAGCAGCAAACTCGCTGCCAAGCTTGTATCTGAAAAGATTCCAATAAGCCGGCATCCAATTTCTTTAAGAGGCCAATTTCCAGGAGTAATGTACATAGGAGAGATGAGGGAAACCACTAGTAGACCAGTGATGAGATCAGCAATAGAAAGATGCAAGATGAGGAATTCGCTAGGTTTCTCTCTAAGACCTGGTAGTTTCAAAATGCGTAGATGGTTGCGAGGTTACCTACCACTGTTAAAAAGCAGATTGATGGAATTATGATGGCAAAGACCAGGTTGAAATTGGTAGCTGTTGGTGTTACGTTTTCTGCTGTGATGTTATCCATGATGTCGTCACTGTGGCTCCTGTGATGATTTTATGATGATAGTTTCCTGTTTTTATAGTTTATAAACAAATTGTGAACTTAAATTATGTTATAGAAAACTGTATTGCATCTATATTACATCATAATTCTTTTGAATTGTAATATATAAATAAATAAATTGAAAATGCAATAAATAAAATCAGGTTATAGATATGTATGTTGGAAATAATTTGTTGTGTTTATTTGTTTTAAATCAAATTTGCTTTCTGGAGGAAGTTTTTTTTGTTGAGGTAAAGTGTTTTAAATTCATCTGTGTGTAAAATTATTGAGTAATTTTGTTTGGTTTGTGTAATGCGGGTATTCTTGGGCACTGTGCCCGGTGGTTAAGGACCCAAATATGTTTAAATGAAAAAATTTGTTTGCTTGTTGGTTGTTTGTTAAAATGAAATTGTAAAGAAGTATGAAAGGCGTGTTTGTTTTTTTTTCTTTGACTTAAATGTGTTTTGAAACAGATCGGAAACGACCAATTGAATTTGAAATCTAAAAATGGAATTTAAAATACAATTTACTGCAATGAAAAGACATTTTCTTATCTGTCACATGACTGTGTGATATTGATTTATTTTCTGTAATAAGGTATCTAGGAGATTTTTTTTTAGATTCCTAAAATCTTCAAGAGAGATTTATGTTATGTAGGTTATTTGATTCATTTTTTGTCTCGCCTGAACTTTGTTCAGGATGGGACTTAGTAATCACTATTTCTGTCTGTCTGTGTGTGTGGATGTATGTATGTATGTATGTATGTATGTGTGTCCGTCCGGAGCTGTATCTGGGGAACCGTAAGACTTACTGGGACGCTACTTAAGCGGACAAGGGTATCAAGTTTGCTCCGTAACCGTATGTTTTCGGGGAAAAATATGCAAATTAACATAGCTAATTTGCATAATTTATCTGAAAAATCAGCGCAAATTGATAGCGGAGTTTGTGGACAGACTCTCAAGATCCGTCGGGCGCATGGTAACGAAACCTGGTGTCAGCTATGATACACATCTGCGCATTTAGTTGTTAATTTGCATAATTTATGCGGAACGATTCTACAAATATGGTTGGAAATCTGAAGAAATCCGCCTTGTGGAGCTGTATCTGGGGGATTCGTAAGAGCGCTAAGCCCTATGATGATGAAACCGTGGTAGGGGGTAGTATGACCAGAGGATCTCAACCCGATTCGATTTTCAGCGCAAAATATGGTAATTAAGTACCTAATTTGCATAATTTATGCATAAAATGCAAAAACCTATTTTCTCGGAGACTAGAGGTCATACGTTCTTCAAACTTGGTGGGTGGGTGCATCTTCACCCCAGACAGAACAAGTTTGTATTGGTTAGTGCGTCAAGGTCACCCAAGGTCATCCTGGGGTCATCTGAGGTCAAATGACTAAAAACTGTCGTATGGGCACGATGCTTGGTGGGTACGGTCAATATAATGTGGTAGGGGGTAGTATGACGAGAGGATGCACATTAGTACCCCCCCCCCCCCATGTGGCCCCTCCCACACACTCAAAGTTGGGGGGGGTCAAAAATTTTATATTGCGCATTACATATATCAATTTCGGTCATGTAGGCCAAGTCATTAGGCCAAAAAAAGACTTTGAAGAATGTCTCTCATGTACAAAAGTATAGGAAACTGAAAATTTAAAAGCACCTTTTTAGGGTGAAGGAAGCATTTATTCAAAAAAATGTCTGAAACGGGTTTTTTATGTCAAAAATGTCTCTGTTGGGGTGCTACATCGAGTCAAATGTTCACTAGCACCCCCCATGTGGCCCCCTCCCACACACTCGAAGTTGGGGGGTCATCCGAGTCAAATTACTAAAACTGTCGTATGGGCATGAAACTTGGTGGTTACAATCAACATTTAGAGTAAAATGTTAGGAAGATTCTTTTGGGGTCATCCGAGGTCACCCAGGGGTCATCTAAGGTCAAATTACTAAAACTGTCGTATGGGCATGAAACTTGGTGGGTACAATCTACATTTAGAGTCAAATGTTCAGAAGATTATTTGGGGTCATCCGAGGTCACCCAGGGGTCATCTGAGGTCAAAATACTAAAACTGTCGTATGGGCATGAAACTTGGTGGGTACAGTCAACATTTAGAGTAAAATGTTAGGAAGATTATTTCGGGGTCATCCGAGGTCACCCAGGGGTCATCTGAGGTCAAATTACTAAAACTGTCGTATGGGCATGAAACTTGGTGGGTACAGTCAACATTTGGAGTAAAATTTTCAGAAGGTTATTTCGGGTTCATCCGAGGTCACCCAAGGGTCATCTGAGGTCAAATTACTAAAAACTGTCATATGGGCATGAAACTTGGTGGGTACAGTGAACATTTAGAGTCAAAGTTTGGAAGGTAATTTGGGGCCATCCAAGGTCACACAGGGGTCATCTGAGGTCACATTACTAAAACTGCCATATGGGCATGAAACTTGGTGGGTACAGTCAACATTTAGAGTCAAAGTTTCAGAAGGTAATTTAGGGGTCATCCAAGGTCACCCAGGGGTCATCTGAGGTCAAATTACTAAAAACTGCCGTACGGGCATGACACTTAGTGGTTACAGTCAACATTAAGAGTCAAATTTTTGGAAGGGCATTTCGGGGTCACCCAGGGGTCATCTGAGGTCAAATTACTAAGAACTGTCGTATGGGCATGAAACTTGGTGGGTACAGTCAACATTAAGAGTCATGTTTTTTGGAAAGTCATTTCAGGGTCATCCAAGGTCACTCAGGGGTCATCTGAGGTCACATTACTAAAAACTGTCGTATGGGCATGACACTAAGTGGTCACTGTCAACATTAAGAGTCAAATTTTTGGAAGGGCTTTTCAGGGTCACCCAGGGGTCATCTGAGGTCAAATTACTAAAAACTGTTGTATGGGCATGAAACTTGGTGGGTACAGTCAACATTTAGAGCCAATTTTTGGAAGGTCATTTTGGGATCATCAAAGCTCAATCAAGCTCAAATTGAACAGGCAAATCGCCATGGGTTGTTGCAGGTTCATTTACTTCTACCAAAAGTAATCGTAAAAGCAGGCGATCGCGAAAGCAGGCGAGACTCGTGGTTCGAGAACCGCCTTGTCTGTAATTCTAATCAATTGACCAAAGGAAAGATCTTTGATTTCGTAATGCTAAAATTCACACAGAACTATCAGTATCATACCCACTTGATGAATATGAAATTATTTAATGTCATATTTTCCAATTTTTTGTTTTTGCCCTTTATTGAAGCTCCTTAATTTCACATATCCCATTTTTGGCCAAAGTGAATTGGATACTTTGATCGGGTCAAGTCACATAGTTTTTCTTTCACTTTTTTCCCATTTTTGACCATAGTGAATTGGATCAAGTTACAAACTTTTTCTTTCACTTTTTTTCCCCCATAACTTTTCAGGTATATAGAACTAAGTCAACTTGTGAACACTTTTTCCTCTCAGACAATTTAATAGAATTACAGAAAATAAATCAAATAAATACATTTATACTACAGATAACATTTTGTAGGTCAGAGGATGTATGTGACACAATTATGTCCAATTTGACAAAGCATTTTATGATTTCAATAAATGCTGGAGCAATTTAACTTCGGTTTTGTGAAATTAGATTTGTGACCTATTTTAACATTTTAACACATTAGTATTTTGTTTTTGAAGTATCATAAATTGATTAACCCCATATGAAAATAGAATAAACTGGGACACTGTCATTTAGACAAATCAGACATTTTACAATAGAAAATAAATGAAATAAATACATAGGACAGATAACATTTTGTAGGTCAGAGGATTTATTTGACACAATTATGTCCAATTTAACAATGCATTTTATGATTTCAATAAATGTGGAGCTATTAATTTGATATTGTGAAATTGGGTTTGTAACCTACTAAACATTTTTTGCTTTTGAAGATCATATTAATTGATCTGACTCACTCTTTCTCCATCTCTCTCACCACTCACATATCTCACCGCACGCACACATACCCCAACACACACCCCTACTCCCTCATTCAACCTTTTCTAAAATCAGGGAGATAATCCAGTTTTTCATATCCAAATGTATGTTAATACAAATTAAATTTTAAGCATTCCTTTTTTGTTTTGTTTCTCTCTCGAATTTTACAGATACTGGAAAGTGTACTTAATATTTTACACATTTGGTATGTGTTCAGTCTTACCATGGAATATGTTTATTACAGCTGATACGGTAAGTACTTGTATTTTCTGTCATTTTCACAACCATTTAGCATTAATACCATGATATTATCAGTTATGTTTTGAATAAGCATGGCATACTTTCATATATATTACAGAAGTAATTCTCACCATTAACTACATTTGCTCAAACTTGGTTGAAAGTAAGAGCAAGACATACCAACTTGATATGAGGAAGTAAATAAATACATCACAGGACAAGGTCGATTATAAAACCAAGTACAATATTCAGCCGAATATGTTCCTCTTCTTTTCAGTGTGCATGTACAACTAAATTGCATCAAATATCCAAATCAAATTACCATCTAAACTGCCAGGCTTAAGATTATAATGATTTTGACTTCATATACTCTTTCAAAAATATTTCTTTGCATGAATTTCCAATTTTGACTTTCATTTCATTTTAATAAACACCCCCTCAAAAATGAATGTCGTGAGCACCCAAGGCATTAATTTGATTGAATATGGTACATAATTGAAATTAAATGGGTTAAGTAACAAATACAAGCATTGAAAAAGGTAACATTAATTACACTTTTCAACCTAATTATGACCCCTACATAAGTACCCCCTGAAGACATTTGCAACTTGTGCCTGTCAAAGTGCCTTCTTTTTTGTCAAATATCCTACATTGAAGCCAGCATAATAAAAAAGCTTATATAATTGTTTATTAAGACCCGGTTTTGTTGGATTACTATATCTAAATCTTAATATATATTTAGTACAATTGCTGGTAGCGATGTCTGATTGCTTGTTTTCTACACCAACCATGCTCATTCTTTCCTGGAAACTTTGAGGATTTCTTGTTATAATTTCATGCAATGAAGAAATACTTTGATGTAATGTTTGTTTTCTTGTCACCAGTATTTTGACCATAAGCTGAGGAATGTAACAGTCCAATTTGAGCCCGAATCAGATGATGATAAAACCCAATTGCAAACCATGTATGAAAGTTACTTCTCTGTAGCAGCACAAGTACCCAATGTACTTATACAAATTGTTAATACAGGACTAAAACATAAGTAAGTAGCGCAACTTCTATTGTGTTTTCAAAGTCATATTCTCAAAACCTTTTAAGACCTGTTTTCAAAGTCATAACCTCAAAAATATATATATTTAGTACGGGAATCTAAACATTCACACAATCAGAACCTTGATAATATATCATCAATTGTAGCAAATCATTGTAGCTTCTTAATTTTATCAAATTTCTTTGTGTGCTGGAAGCTTTTTTGTTAGGGCTCATATTGAAATTCCCTTACACAGGAAGGTGTGCACCATCCTGCAGCTTTCCTGTGCTAGCCTTCTTTTGTTAAAATCCTGTGTGATTATAACACTGCAATTAGCCACTTAAATTAGGAGCGCGCTTTCCTGGGTTGTGCGATGAGCTGATTAGTTCAACAATCAATAAAATTGCCAGTCTTTGATAAACTTTTATTATAATCCTTGTCACCAGACCACTTCAAAAGGCAGGGTGTATCACTGATGCATATAATCCATCCGTTTTATGACCAAGCTTTCCTGAGGCGGGTGCTTAGCGAGGGGAATCCTGCCTTCTTTCTGTGTGAAAGCGTGGTAGGGTATTTCAATATGAGCCCTTATTGTTTTGCGTGTTTTGTTTTTGTTCTTTTGTGTGTCAGTGTGTATGTAATCATCCTAGAACACAGACAGTTGTCTTACATTCCAACTGGGGACATTAAGTGGAACCAGGGACCATCCCCAGTTCCCTAGTAAGTGCAATGGCTGCAAGCAACCTAAAAAATGCATTTGAGAGTTTGTCCCCTAGTAATTGGTGATATAAAAGTCAGACCTTGGTCAATAGGTTATTGCTCGATACTACAAGATGTACTAATTTCTTATATCTGTCATTTTCATTACAGAGTCACTCTACAAGTGAGAATGTTAACATCATTAAGTGGTATGTTAATATTGTTTATAGCAACAACAGTCCTTACACAAATTCATACTGATGACTGTAAGTACCTTACAACTGTTTCTATATTTGACTAAAACATTTGTAGTTAATAAGACCTTGGATATGACAGAGTTTGCTGTGATGAGGTGATTCACTCACCTGTGGTCCTGTGACCGCATATGTCACCTCATCTATACAGTTTACCCACCCCCATAGCCAGGATTTTCCAAATGCAGACTTTTTAAAGAAAAATCTTCATTCTGGCCAAAAGCAGACATTTACCGCATCTACAATTGATTTCTGGTGTCTATATTTTAGATAAATTTAACAGAAATTCATGATTGGGGGTTAAAATGTTGACATCTTTGGCCCAATTTTGCTATTTTTAACAGACAAAATCCAACCTTTTGCCAATTTATGAGGGGTACCATATTTGTACTTTTTGAATGAGCACTTGCATTTGTGATATAAAACCATATTGCTAAATGATGAACCTCTTTAAAGGTGAACCTCATTGAAAATAAAGTTATATATCAATGAAAAGCTTATGATGTCAGGATACTAAAAATAATTTTTTCCGATTTTTTGGATGGCCAATAAAGCTGAAAAATTAAAAAAATGAATGAATTTTGGTCTTTTTTATTTTTCCTAAAAAGCACCCAAATCAATCGTCTATGACCTTGGGAATGCTCGTGGACGTAAGCTCAGGGTTCGTGAGTCACGTGATCCTACTCGAAACACGTAAACAAGACTTGCTTCCTGTACTTTGCAAGCTGCCCGGCAAGTCTGATTTTCACAATAAACATGATAAAGCTTGAAATTAGAGGAATCTTCAAGTTGCTGGTTCCTTCTATATATATTAGAAATAATAGAATTATTGTCAACACATAAATTTTCCGTAAATTTTTGACAAAATCAGTCATAACTGGCTGGGTAAAACTGGGTATTGAGTTTGAATTTCGCGCTGGGATCAATCCCATGCGCAAATGCTTCCTGCTACCGAAAGTACCGTTCATGTCATGGACTGAATCAGGGACTGAATAAACATGATCGAATAACAAATTAAATACTTGTTTGTGACATTCCCTATTCTTGATTCATTTTAAAATATCTGATTTAAAAAAATATCGTCTTGCAGTAATCAAAAAATTAGTAAAGAACCGTCGATTTCGTCAAATCCAGCCCATACAAAGGTTTTCATATTTAGCGCATTGCGGTAATACATTCTTTCCACACAATCACGATTGAAAGAAACAGATACTCGGGCAGATACTTTATGATAAAATAAATACAATTTAGGCTTAGTAGACCGTTATTAAATGGAAATCTGAATAAAATTAAAACATTGTCACTTGTGTCACGATTCTTTAATGATAGTACAATCAGTGTACGGTACTGAAAAAGTGAAACATTCATGTTTTATGGATTACCGAACACGATGCGTAAATTGCTGAAGAAATGGCAGGGACGGATATGCACAAACACAGCGACTCGCCGTGGCTTCGTCCGCCGGCAGCACTTGCGTTGTGTGTTCCATATATCTGTGGTTTCATGGGGTGTTTCAGCAGATTTGATCAATCGTTCCCTTATATTTGGAACATTTACAGGACTAAATTTTGCTGATGAAGTAGCAATAAGTTGGAAATATCAGAATGTGAATATCAAATCGGTCATTTTGTCTGCAAGTAAGTACAGTACAGTCACGGATACTGAACACTCGGCGTAGTGAGACTCAGTCAGTCACTGAGCTCATCCCGTATGTATCTATATACAAGTTCGTCTATCATACATGACCGCCATGACCGGTTGTAAAGCTAAGAAATAATTAAAAATCCTGTACATGTACCTTATTCTATTCCTTCATTTTCCTTTAATAAGTTCATCTCAACTTGGTGTGACGATCTGAACTGGTATCACTAGCAGTTGTTTTTTGCAATCTGTTTTCATTCGGCGAATCTTCGCTCTTCGTGCTTTACTGTAATATTCCCTATGCATATCCTGGATGGCTTGGCCTATCCCAAATCACCCGCCAGCACTTTTCCCATTTTAAATCCCCACACTTTATTCAGGAACTTCATTCTTGATTTGATCATGATATTTCCTTCATGTAATTCTTATTTTATTGAAGATATTTTTCATGTAAAGTTGACAACGACTGAATTGGCCCGATGCATGCCACAGTAATACACGGACATTGTGTTTACAATCAAACCCGGAAGTAACTGTGTGTCCCTGGGCTGACGTCATCAACGAAAGCGCCCAATTGGAACAATTTCGTTTTGTAATTTAGGGGGGGTGCCAATATCCAATCTTTGCATGGAGATTATGTCTAGCCTGGTACGCTATGCAAATAAAAAATATTCTTTTCTGCTTCCTGACATCATAAGCTTTCCATTGATATATAACTTTATTTTCAATGAGGTTCACCTTTAAGGAATGGATCCATATCTTACAAATCATTGTAGCTTATGACACATTGCAACTGTTGTAAAATGTGCCCCTGGTTTTGCGCAATTGAGTATGTACTGTATTCAACCTAATAAATGCCCCTGCCTTAAAAAGCACTTCCTACAGATTGCTTTAAGTGCCCCTCCCCTATAGCTAAAATAATAATTTCTTGATCATGAGAGTATGAATGTACGGTGTGCACTGCGTAATGTCGCAAGTTTAGTGGAATGACACAATAGCGCGATCGATTGTGCACGCACAGGAAATGCAGCGCTACCCAAAGCGTGTGTGGTAGGCGTTGTACGCTGACGCAAATGTCATTGCATGCCTATTGAGCTCTCATGATCAAGAAACTATTATTTTAGCTATAATAAGCACCCCTGCTACATTTTTCAAGTAGCAACTGTATAAACATCCACTTTTCAATACACCTGTACAACTAAATTCTGCAAAATGTGTTGACATAATTACCATCTAAACATTTACCAATATATTTTTTAAACTCCTGATTTTGACTCCCCCACCATTGTAAGCCCATAGTGCAGGCCTTGAAATAAGCCAGAATTTCTAAGAACAATGTCAGGCCCTTCATCTGACATTTTTTTGGGCCCTCACAAATTTTTGCTTGCCCAAATATAAAATCCACATCAACATTATTTAGAAGGGTATAATACTCCAGGCCTGAAATAAAGCAGAATTTCTAAGGGTTAGTCAAACCCTTGCTCTTGAATTTTTTTGGTCCCTTACAAATTTTTTAGGGCCATGGACCATTTTAGGGCCATATTTCAAGCCTTGAAACCACAGGTTGCTAATTAAATTAGTTCAACTAGGGTATTGTCATAAAATGAGTTGTTTTAATTTCTCATTCTGCACAATGATGTTCTTGTATTTGAAGCTGTACTTATTCATTACAATGTATTTTTTTGTTCTTACATTTGCAGGGCAGTCAATATTTTTCTATGTTACACTTATCAGTATTGTACTTATTAATTGTAAGTATCAAGTTTTTTGCAATCACAATTATTTATAACTGTCTTTAACCCTAACCCTACCCATGGTTTTTCTGCTATTGGAAGGGAAAGAAGAAACGAAAAAGGAGAGAAGGTTAAGAAAGAATTCACTTGGTAACCCCGGGATTCGAACCCGGGACCCCTCGCATGCCATGCACACGATCACGGACATATAGCTACCGAGGTTAGGCTGCCCTGGGCAGCAATTCCCTGGGTATAAATTACTTAGGCTGATTGCGTCATCAAGTCATGTGGAATGAATGCATGCAGAATGGTTTTTAATAGTGAGCTTTAGTGAGACTCAGTTGGGTTAGGGTTAAGGAGGCCTAAATCTAGGAAAAACATGTCAATTAACCCTAACCCTACCCATGGTTTTTCTGCTATCAGAAGGGAAAGAAGAAACGAAAAAGGGGAGAAGGTGAAGAAAGAAGTCACTTGGTACCCCCGGGATTTGAACCCGGGACCCCTCCCATGCCACGCACACAATCACCGACATGTAGCTACCGAGGTTAGGCTGCCCCGGGCAGCAATCCCCTGGGTATAAATTACTTAGGCTGATTGCGTCATCAAGTCACATGGAATGCATGCACGCAGAGTGGTTTTTAATAGTGCGCTTTAGTGAGACTCAGTTGGGTTAGGGTTAATGTGAGTTATTCCTATGAACTTGGCTTAACTAAGTTGCTTTATTGCATATATAATTTAATTCAATTTGACCCATCATATGAGGCCCAAGTTTCTTGTTATTTCTAAACTGGCCTCAAAAAGAAACTTATAATTTTTCACAAGGTCATATCTTAAAATCCTCTCCATAAAAATGAACAAAAATTGTACACAGGATTACTTCAATACTCTACTCTAAACACATGTCAGTAACCAAGCAATTGTCCAAGTGACACAACAGCAAAATGCACTGACATGGAACACCTTTCTGGACCAAAATTCACATCCCAACCGATTTCTTTTGTTGGGTTCCAATTATTCACCTGTGAATGTGGTCCCGGAAGCTGTTCTGTGTCAGTGCATTTTACTGTTGTGTCAGTTGGACAACTGATTGGTTACTGACATGTGTTTAGAGTAGAGTATTGAAGTTATCCTGTGTGTAATTTTTGTTCATATACAGGCGAATAATTGGAACCCAACAAAAGAAATCGGTTGGGATGTGAATTTTGGTCCAGGAAGGTGTTCCATGTAGTAAAATGAGCCTCCTTGTTTTAATAAGATATTAGTGGCTTTAAACAGAGGTGTGTTTTACATGAATATGTAACTGTAGATGATTTGTGTATTTCTTTATTTCACAGGTTGTGGAGCACTCTTTCAGGGTAGTATATTTGGTCTTGCTGGTGTGTTACCTAAAAAATATACTCAGGCTATAATGGCTGGTCAAGGGCTAGGAGGAATACTGCCGGCTCTTATTAGTATAATCAGTATTGCTGGTAAGTATTCAATATCATTTTTCATATTTTATGTGGTGTCATTTTACATACAAGCTCCATCCCATCCCATATGTTAGTTTAAAGGGGCATGGTCAGATTTTGTCATATTGCGCTTTGTTCTTCACATTGAGGCCTGTACCAAAATAATCTCAATTCTCAAGTTTTGAGCTAAATTGCACCAGTGATTTTGATATTAGAAGCAAAGACTTGTTTCACATCCCATCATGGGGAATTGATTTTTCCTTCATGACCTCTAAACATAACATATTTCAGGCCTAAAGTGTCACTGGGATTATGAGAAAAATATGAGCTTTCTTCTGATGCCCAAATCTCCATTAAAGGGGGGTGAGGCTGTCAATCTGGTTACACCCTTTTATAGAAGTGTGGCCTGACTTTTCATGTTCTGTTTTCTATCTAAGATTAAGGCTTGCCATTAAAACAATACATTTCCAGAATTTTGAGTTCTGTTGCTCTAGCGGTTTTGATATGAGAAGCATACTATAGCAGACTTTTTTGTGAAATTGGAAAAAAGAATGTCCAGAAATCAAACCCAAATTCTCAGGTTTGCAAAACTTATTCATTTCTTTGTTCCTTTGTTTTCTTGTAATTCAATTGTTTCTTCAACTTTAGTTGCAATTGATGAGGATAATTTTAGCCAAAAGTTATTTTTACAAATTTGATTTAAAAACAACATGAAACATTACATGTTATGCTTGAAGTCAATGATTTTATGCAATGTCATGTAAGTTTTTACATTTTAAAAGTTTTAGCTACAGTGGGCAGTGGACCCTACCAATTCTAGCATCTAATGTTAATGTCAGTGCTAGATCCTACTACTCAAACTCAAAGAACAGGTGTAATTTAGTGAATTAATCCATGAAGTGACCAGTATTTTGTAATAAATATCTCATAATCAACCAAATCCTTTTCCCTTTCTTTTTCTTCTGTTTTAGCATTTAAGGACCCAAATTGGAGTGGCTTTGTGTACTTCTTATGTGCGGTTATAGCTATTGTTATTACTGTAGTAGCTTATGTAATCTTGCCGAGGCTGGAATTTGCAAGTTACTATCTCAACAAACAAAGTAAGAGTACAGTCTTAAATAAGTTATCAAATGAATCTTGAGTTAAAGTATGCATACTTTGAATCTTGTGGATTTGGTGTAGCATAATATAATAACTATTGTATGCAGTTATTCACATATTATGGGGCCATTTTCATGATCAAGGTGTCGGCTGCATTCTCATTCTTACAATCAAATGTTAACATCATGTCCTGGCATGAAATTCATCATGCAGTGGCTGCAGCAGATGGCGACAGGAAGGGTATGGGGCATCTCACTCATTCTTTTACTCCCCTTGGCACTTTTGATCAGTTGAATTAAGGGATTGTTGCCACCATTACACCTTGGAAAAATTTCCTGATGTCGCAAAACGAGAATCACATCATTTGTTATGCGTTCAATCAATTAAGACTCAATGGTTTTGTTTATTTTCAACATATCAAGAAAGACAAACCTTCTATGTTGCTGGATACAACAGATCTGTAGCTAAAGGAGTTTTAATTTTAATATATTTATCAATTTCTTTTTCATATTTTCAAATATGCTCCACAATATCTTGCAATTATTGTGGTATTTTAGGTCTCTGAACCCTGTTGCTAAGTAGCTAAAATATAATTAATTGAAAAGAAATAAATATAGATAAGTTGACCTATAGTGTCATATTATGTTTACATGCAGAGGCCTTATTTGGCAGCCCACATAAAATCTTTTCGAAACCTAACTTCTTCTTCTTGGTTGAGTTGTTAGAGACAGATAATTATAAACTGCATTTCACCAACTTTTGGGTCTTGGTTGTGGTTATATGGTGCGTGTCTCAATCTAATTGTTCTGCTTAGTTGCATTGGTGAGCTGGTTCTTGAAATTGTCTTACTTGACAAAGTTTTATAAAATTTTTGGTATTATTTGCATTGAAACTACATTTATTGCAAAAAATACAAAGTTCTTCTTCCATGTAAACTGTAGCATCTTTTGCCCAGCAGTTTTTATATCAAATCAACAGAGGATGTATAAAAATATATGTAAATCATATGTCAACTCATCAATAATGAAAGTGGGAAAACATTAGATTCAAAGGTTTAAAAACTGTTTGTATTACAAAAATGTTTTCAATGTAACATCAAAACCGTAATTAAACACCTAATACTAGTGTGCCTGACATTTGATGGTTCTACTGTTTTTGTCAGATAAGAAGGGCACTTGTTTACATTTTGAGAGCGTGCAGAGCGTAAACAATCTGAGCAAGGGATTGCTGTTCTTCTCTGAAATCCAGTGTGAGCACAGCATGGTTACTGAAATAGTGAAATACCTATTAAATCAATATTGTTAGTTTTTACTATCAGATATGTCCCTTTTGAATTTGAGCTGAAAAAATTGAGGTAAACAAAGAAAATCACTTTAATTTCAGCACCTATGTCGCCAATGCGTGTCACTCCATTGATCGTGACTGAAGATCCCATAACCCATGTATATACAGCGTTATGAACATTGTGTATGCTTTTAAGGCAGCTGTGTACTCTCAGATATGCATGTAGTAAAAGTGCCATAACTTTGTAATTATTCACGCAAGACATATAAAAGTATACATTTTTATAAAGGCAATACATCAATGAATCTTAATATTAATACAGATTTGGTGTAAAAACAACAATTATGAAAAAAATCACAAAAAAGTGTGTTTTTGGCAATTTTTGTTCGGTACATCATAACAAAAAAACACTCTTTCCAAAAATTTTCGTTTTGTTTTTTTCTTAATCTTGAGACACCATTCCAAAAACGTTTTTTTTAGTTTTTTAATATTGGCCTTCTTTTTTGAGATATTGACCATATAAGGCATCAAAATGAACTTTTAAAATTCACAAACGCCTATTTGCACAAAATGATGCCTAAAATCGGAAATAGACCAAAATATAAAAAATGAGAAAACCGTTTCTTAAGTCGATCATGATTTTTATGATGAGCATAATTGCTTACCTATAGATGCTGTATTTATTGAGTTATCGTGTACCTAAATCGTCATTTTACCAAGAAAATGAACATTGAAATAAAGGCCATTGAAGTTTAAAGTGGTCACATTTTGCACTTTGATCGAAGCTCACAGGAGAATGCGACAGTTCTCATTTTTCTTCCTTACATTACGTGAACATCGGGTAAATCCACAGCCCCTTGAGAAGTTTAGGCGAAATCTATTCATATCTTGATGTTTAAATCCGGGGAAAGAACTTGAAAAAAATCACATTTTATCAGCTAAAACTAGGTTTTTATGAAATCAGTGCTTCCGTGGCGCTTCCATAAGATGCGCCGCGCATGCAGATAAGCGTTGCGTATCTGTGCGTTAACAAATTGCGCGTCTACAAAACGCGATGCGTTTTTGCGCGCGTATACCCCGATGGTACAACAAAGATTTTCTTTCCTTATAAATTGCGGAAACAGTGAAATAGTGAAATAAAATCCATAAAATAGAGCAGTTGGAGTTAACAAATCTGGATTTTCTTTCCTTGTATTTATAAAAAACATAACAAAGTAAATACATTTCAAAAAAGCTCAATTTCGCGAAAGAAACAATGTCTAGAGTACACAGCCGCGTTAAGTAATATTTCGATTGTATGAATTAAATGACTTAGTCAGAAATACAGGCACCAAATATTTGATTTTTGCAGGTATGAACAGTTTATTCAAGTACATTACAATCTTGTAAAAATCAGCAGTTTAAAAAAATTAAGGGCATCCTCCTCAGCAAATCTTGCAATATTGGTTTAACACTCATTTTCCTGATCATCTCATCTTGAATCTTGTTACCATTGACTTTTGTCATTTCAATAGTGAGTGAAGTCAATCGTGAAATAGGGGAAAACGGTGAGAATTATATTAATAGCTTAGTGGTTTCTTAGAAGAAAAATAATATAATTTCAAAATTCATCTGTAGACTTAATTGCTTAATTCAGTTACAAAAAGCTAGAAATAAAGAAACTAGTTTGCTTTGACGTCACCTGTCAATCAAAGTCAGAGATGGTTTGTTTATGATATATATGTGATGATTGAAATTTCTGAATGCAGTGGAAAAATAGAGTTCCTATGGTTAGTTTTTCACCTTCAAACATGCAAACCATCTCAAAAGTTAGGTCATAATATTAAGAAATTTCTTTTTGCTGAAGGCACCATGCCAACAATGCCTAGAAAAGTTGCTTTTTGCCTTGTAAAAGTACAGACCACAAGAAAATATACAGCCTATTCACTTTTAATTAGACAATACTTGTGCTTTGTATGCTGAGAATTTTTATGCGCCCTTTTATCGGCTACTAACCAATTACGAGCCATGGGGAGTTTAATTGACAGAAATTTAACACTCAGATATGTCTCTTTTCCATGGTTGAATTTAAAACAACCCACATGGCAAATAAGCACATTTGTGGTTTACTACTATGTAACTGTTGGTTGAGAGTTTTAAGACAATTCTTTCAATAAATATGTTAATTTTTTGTGGAAAACAGTGCGATTTTGAGATTTTTTTTTTTAATTTAAAAAAAGAAGGGGGAAAAAAGGAAAAATTAAATAAAGGCCTGATATTTTGTAACTTTAGGACAACACAGCCATTTTTATGCTTAATATCTCAAGCTAGCATCCTTAATTGCAATACCTGAATAATTGTGTGCCACATTATTGTCATAATTATGCATGAAATAAACTAGGATGAAACATCCCAATACATCCTTATAAAAAATGTCTACAATTGCCGCTAATTCATGTCATTGCACTGCCTACTAACCTTGTTATTTTTGCCAATATGTTTGCATCTAGACATACACTTAGGACTAGACTTTGATTATGATACTTGGTTTAGCAATAGTCAAGGTGAGGCTAATATCATGCCTGTGTGTGTGCACATCAAATCACATTCTTTGTAACCACAATGTGTTCAGACAAAATTTTCAATTCTGTGAGTAAGCTTTGTTAAACATCATCAGCTACTCTCCACCTGGCTAAAAACTCTTGTGTGCACAGCATGCTGAAAGTAAAGTGTAAGGACCTGTATGTAATTCTTGGATGATCTACTTCTTACTAGAGTTCTTAGATTGTCTGCTTTAATTGGCTATATGTCCAATAGAAGTTAACCTTAGCTTTTAAAAATAGATTCTAACCTTAGAACCTAACCCTAAATCTAACCTCTTGGATAGTAGCAGTATTCATAGTCTTGTCTCCCTCAATTAGAGTTTATACCTTTTAGTTGTCACAGAATGTAAAGAAACTTCTTTGGAGACTAACATGTTGCCTTGTAATCAGTTTACATCATTTAGCCCAACTTCTTGCCCCAGGCTTCTTGCATCTACATCTATCAATAATACACAGAAATTAATGTGCAATCCATCTTTTGTCATGAGTAAGATGTGTTAAATATATAACTTTGTCTTTATTAAATGTGCCATTTTCAGGATATATCAACATATGTGTGCTAAATCCAAAAATGTTGTATTCAAATTATATGCCAAATCTGACAGTTTTTTTGGCTCAGCAAATTCCTGAGTGCAAAGATGGTGTCATCTTGTGTTTACATGATTGAAGTCATGCTTTAGCTTTTGATGTTTTTCACTTCTCATTCACCTATTATGATCCATTTATTGTATCAAAACGACATTTGTTCCAATATTAATAGCCACAAAATATGATTTGATTTTTTTTAAATTGCCAACCTGTAGGAACGGGATGGATAACATGAGTGTATCACTATTGTGGAGTCAATATGACATTATTGTATGTCACATATATTTTCAAGACATTTTTTATGGAAAATTTAAATGGGTTTGTTATTTATGAAATTGGTGACAAGAACTTGAGAGAGGTTTTATTGACAATATGATGACTGTATTAATCTTCTCTTGTTAAAATTGAGGTTTGAATAGCTTGAAGGGACATTCAGGGATCCATCAATCCCAATCTTAACTCTTCCCCAATCCCAGACCTGCCTCATTTGGGGTTTACCAAAGTGAAAAAGAGGGACAGTTCTGTTTTCTGAAAATTTCGGTGATTACAAATTATAATGTAAACTTTAAAATTTTGCTATAGCATTTTCTTTAGCCTATTGTGATAAATTCAGACCTGCAAAACCTTCTGAATTCTGAAAGTATTGCACACCTCAAGTCTTTGAATTTGTCGGTAACTGGTTTTTTATACATGTACAAGGTTTTGGTCTCAATGTCCTTCTTTCTGACTTCTGTAGGTTGGCAGGTCTGCAATCCCCACACATCATTTTTTTCTCTTTTAGAATATTTACTAATGTAGTAACTATTAAAATCCAGCAATTAAAAAGCTAGACACTGTGTTTTCATGTCAAGAGAGACAAATCTGAAATCTCTGCCTGGGCATAAGTAATTTTGTGCAAATCCATTATGGGACGAGATCTCAAAGACAGATGTTATCTCTCGGTTTTCTTCATATGTTGTTGATATGGTTTAAGGGTATTTCCCCGATTCAATCAATCATTTTATGGCTTTTGTTGTCCTCGCTGGATCAAGCAAATTCCCGATTCAGGATCTGCACAAGCATGTTAACAAAAGCTATGTTTTCAAATGCAAACCTGGATTTATCAACCATTAAAAGACATTTGACATTTTGTGTATCAGTTGATCCATGTTGAGGCTTTTATGATGTGACATTTATTGTTTTTGCTGCTTGTGTATAGATGAAGTACATTGAAGTGTGTAATGTATCATGCCATGTCAAACTGTTTGCATTTGTTATCAAGCTATTGCTGAGTAATATCTTAATGACATTTCATTTGACTTGTTTTTCTTTCTTTTTTAATTTAGAATAAAAAGAGGGGAATGTATGTGTAGAAATATGATGAGTTCATATGCAAAATGTGATATGTCCAAAGGCTGTAATTTGAAAGTGGAGGTCTGGCGTTAGTATATAGGAAACATAAGGCAGCGATAACATATATCGCATTGAATCTTGATCTTGATCTTGAATCTTGATCTTGATCATTGTGCCTCTGAACTCTGCACTTTGTCTTATAGTGGTATTTGAGGCACTTTGGAAGTGCTCTATGCATGGTTATTGTTTTAAACAGATTACCGTAAAAACTCGATAGTTATCATATGTGCTTACTATCAAGCGCTTTTGAAAACATAAAATTGTACCAAAGTCTGGCGCTTTACCAACTGAGCTAATGGGGGTTTAGACACACATTTGCAGGTTGACTTGTTCGTATTATAATTAATATGTGTTTCAATGATTTGCTCAAAACCCTTTACACTTTTGTGGATGGGGCTCTTCATGTTTGCATGTTTTAAAAGATCTCGATAGTAAGCACATATGCCAACTATCGAGTTTTTATGGTAATTGAGTAGAGCAAAGCGCACTTATCAATATGCCTTTTGTTTGAAGCAAATCGGACATACGATTTTCAATATCAATTTATATTTTCTTTTTTGTTTTGATCTTATTGTTTTTATCAATAATCAATTAAGTTAATGAGCTAAAATGATTGAAAATGCTCATATAATTTTTGCCAATATTTTGCTAAAAATCCATGCATAAATGTTCAGGGTACTTTTATTTTGCATACCTGTGCCATAAATCTTAGTCTAGCCACCCACTAATTTGCATATTTGCATAATTAGCATATATGCAAGTAAGCTCATTATGCAATTGTGCAAATTAGAGGGTGGTTAGACAATATAAAACATCAGAACATATTAGAAACAATTTGACCAAGTTTTGGGTTGGAGTGGTGGTTGGGTTGGAAATCAATGCTCAATAAGACAGTTTAAGAGTTACATGTGTATGGATTCATCTTATAATTTGAAAGAGGCATTTCCTGATCCATAGCTTCATCCCTCACTTTTCTCAAAATAACTGCGATTTTTATACCACCAGAAACATCTACATAATGTTTGTGTGCAAAAAAGTTTTGCAGATTAATTTGCGTAGCAAAAATATTGTCAAATATGTATTTATGTTCTGTTAACAGAACAAAATTATAAAACAATGGCCTATGGAGCAATGTAATATACATAATCATGCATAACTCGCAAAGGCAAAATCAGAATCAACTGAAATTGTGGAAATAAACCTTTTATTTTTGAAAGAGGATGCTTGAATTACAAAATACTCAAAAGCATATTAATACTTTTTTGTGCACACTATATGATATGTTCAAGAATTGACACACACATAGTACATTTTGAATGAAATTTGTGGAGAATAGCTCATATTTTCAAAAGGAGGGGGCCATAAACAATGCACAAGATAAATTTGGTTGTATAAATCAGTACTTTCTGAATAAAAACAATCAGTCAATCAATCAAATTTAATCAATCAGTTAATCATATCCTAACTATTACATTTGTATGATTTATTTCAGAGGCATTCAGCAGTGAGCAGTATAGTTCAGGAAGAGATATAATATCATCCCGAAGCTTTGAACTTAAAACTACCAGAACTCCTCCATTCTTAGCAATATTTAAAAAGGTAATTAGCTTACGAGTCCCGTCACAATCCATTCCCGCATGCGGACACCAATAAACCCAAGTATTGTTTACATCAGCCTTCTTAGTGTTACAATAAATCCACATTTCGCATAGTTGCTTCAAAGTACCCAGATGGTTAGAATATTTAAAAAAAACCAGTCAAATGTAATTTATTTTTTACCAAGTCAGTCTGGTAAAAATTATAACAATACTGAATGGCTTATGTAAATATTGCATGGCAAAAAAGGTGTTTCATGACATGGTTCAATTAGCCCCACTTGAAGCATTTATGATTTTTCTGATAAACAGTGTAGTAACTTGTGAAATTAATTACCAGAAATGACATCTAATCACTTTTATTGAAACATCAATTAAATTCATGTAAACAGTAGTTTTATTGGACATAAACAAATAAAAATGGTTAATAATGTATTTTTCTCCACTAAACAATGTTAAGCAGTTGGTGAACATAATGAAATAGGTATTAATGTCCTGTTCATATTATAGAAGTTTACACAAAGTTCATTATGTAGAGGTCAAGTGCATCAACCGCCACTCCAACCCAACTTATCCTGCTATGTAATATATTATTGTTGTTTTTTCCAGATCTGGATACCTGCTGTTCTAGTGATGTTAGTATTTTTAGTAACTCTGGGATGCTTTCCTGGTGCTACCTCACAAATAGATGCATTAAATTGGAAGAGTAAGTTGGAATGATTCACTGAACAAGTAATCTATACATTTGTTTCACCTCAAATTGGTTAGTGCTGATGCTCAATGAAGTATATTAACTGCTAAACACACACCATGATTATACCGTAAATGTTCGCCTAATGGTGCCTAAGTGCCCTCCCATAAAAAAATCCCACCAGCAAATAAGGGTACATACCCTTGATTTTTGTTTGGGATTTTTTAGGAGGGAGCTCTCTATTTGTACATGAAATTTACCCCAATGCAAAGGAGCCCATGTGCACCATTAGGCGAACGTTTACGGTAGTGTGTCTCACCTCATGTTGAAAGTAACACCATGGTAGATTTTGCTGTGGCAGATTACAATCAATTTGTTTACATGGTTGCTTGCGTTGACAGCATATGGCAAGTCGCTGTGTATTCGCCGCATGGAATTAGGTTAGCGTATGAGATTCTAATCTGCCGCTGTGAAATCCAACATGACGTTAATGTCAATTTTAGATGAGACATACAGCGTGTCCCAAAAGTAACTTAACATTGTGAATTTGCCATATCTCAAATACTTCTTACTTTATACCAAAATGGAGAACATATTCACATAGATTGATCTTTTAGAATTATTCTGATACCAAAAACAGCATTATTGATGACCCCTTGACCTTACTGTGGGACTGTACATATGTGTGTATCAAACTCACAAAAGCAAGCTCTTTGCAATGTTCTTTCTTCAAGCAAATGAATGATGTGCTTCCCTGAACAATGAGTTGGTTCACTCACTACACTCGCTACATTTAGGGATTGCATGGCCTAACATGACTGCTGTTTTAGATTATATTTAGGATATATTGACAATATTAAACTTTACTTTAAAACAGTTTAAGTGAAGATGAATTTCCTATAGATCAACGGATTCAGATGGTATGGTTCTTTGCCGAGCTCAAGTCGGACAAACTCACTGTTCCTTAAAGCAAAGTTTAAGGAACGTTTTAATGTAAATTATGCACCCAGCCGAAATACAACCCAGCAACTAGTGCAGAAATTCCTATCAACTTGATCTGTTCATGATCTACCTCGGGCAGGACGAGGAAGAACAGGAAGATCGGCTACAAACATCGATGTCATACGAAGAGCAGTGGCGAAAAGCCCAAGACGATCAGTATGTCGACTTTCAATGGAGAACAACGTACCGCGTACAACTGTTCATCGAATCCTCAGAAAAGATCTTAAGTTGTTTCCATATAAAATCCAGATAAAAAGAAAATGAAGATTACGCAATGAAAACAAACAAACAAACAATCAATCAAACAATCACACAAACACAGCCAAATTAAACAAAACAGATTTTAAAACGATAAAACGTTATATCGTGATATCAAATGACGAGACTTATTTTGCGTTTATAAAAGTGGGTTTTACGTTACGGTAGATATTCGTTAATTTCATGCCAGAGTGTCATGACCACATAAGCATGTTTGGTATCATAACATTTCTAAAAGAATTATCTACATACTGTGCAATGTTTAACAACACTATTAACCCAATGCAAGTTATGGCAAATTCACAATGTTAAGTTACTTTTGGGACACCCGGTACTATAGTCTGGAAAAAGGGGACATACAATTCATGCTGTGAAATCCAACAAGTGGTACATGCCATGTTCAGATCCATAACTACATTTTGCTGGGGAGGATGCTCTCAAATTTTTTTTCAAAATTCTGATTTTTAGAAGATTGCAATTTACTTTACATTTAAAATTCCTTACAAGAATTCGAAGCCTTGGGTGCTGCATTTATGATAAAATCTGAGAATTTTATAAAATAACAATTAACAAGTAATTTTGATAATTTAAAGAAAAGTACCCTTTTGTTTCTAACTCTTTGTTTTAACCTGTTGATTGATTTCAGGTCAATACTTTACTCCTGTTACTTGTTTCCTACTATTTAATAGTATGGATTTTGTAGGAAGATCACTGCCTGGATTAATTCACTGGGTAAGCACAAACAAAATATGTATTCCCATTGCATAAAGCCATTTTGGAGTTAATGCTCTGCATGCTCATGATATAGGCGTCAACATAAACAGATTTGCGATAAGAGCTATCTAAACAACCACTGAACCAATACTAGGCTTGTTTGTACTTATTTTAATGCATTTTTTCATGCTGATTCCAAATATGGTCATGAAAATTTACCTTCTGAAATTATTGAATTAAAACAAATTGAAACTTGTTGCCTGCAGTCGACACCCGGGTGGAGAGAGTTCTCATACTTCTGTTGTTTCAGAACCATAGCACAATGTTTTGTGGGTCCAAGAGTTAAAAAAAAAGGGTAGGGTAGGGCCTATTGTGGGTGGGTGGGGGTTAAGCCACTACAATATTTTGTTTAGGCTCAGTTGGTAAGGTGTTGGACTTTGGGGGCCAATTGAGGTCATTGTTGATTTAGGGCACCAAAGGTTAACATTTTGTCATTTATTCTTTATGATTTGTTGGATTTTACTTTTGGACACAACTACATTTGTGTATAATGGCATGTGTGATATTAATGGATGTGAGGTCAAAGGCCATTTAGGGGTCATTTGAGGTCATTTTACTATTATGATCATAAAAGTTGCCGTTTCTGTTCTTGTAATTCAATGGGGACATGTTTCATGCACCACATAATTTACTGATCTACTTGAAATTAATTTTAGAGGAATTAAATTTATGAATCAATTTTTGTTTTCTAGCCATCAGAAAAACAGCTTTGGTTACTAGCCATCTTCGTCATCATGCGAGCGATCTTCTTTCCCCTATTTGCATTTTGTAACATCCAAAGTGATGCGAGAACGACTACGGTGATATTCGATCATGATGCATGGCCGATCCTCTTCATGACTGTGTTTGCATTTACCAATGGCTATCTTGGAAGTCTCTGTATGATGTATGGACCAAAGTAAGTATCATGGCAATTGGGTATTTCATTTTTCTTCTTCGATTTGCAAGGCTGTACACGTCTTTGGGAATAGCATTCTTTAGAATAGTAATCACCACCCCAGTCTTAATCCAAACCATAGCAAATCTCTTAATCCTTACTGTTGCTCCTTTGCCTGATGGTAAATTTCATTTACAACTGGAGAACTCTCTCTGAAAATCCCAACAAGAATTAAGGGTCTATGCCCTTATTGGCTGGTGGGATTTTAGCGGGAGGGCACTTTTAGTTTTTGCCTAAAAGTCCAGTTGTCAAAGGAGCTTATATGCGCCATTAGGCGAATCTTTATAGTACTAACCTTAACCTTAATCTTGACCTTGAAGTCTGAAACTCAGCTTAAAGCCTAGCCCTTATCCTGATGTCTTGGGTATTTTAGGGACATTTATATGATGAGATAGTGTTTGTTTTCATGACCTATTTTTACAAATGACACCACATAATTCAATTCTGCATTGTTATGCTTTCAGATGGATTTAAACTCAATTTCACCATATCAATTTGTTTCAAATTACATCTATCAAAAGCTTTGCAATCACAAACTTAATGTAATAGAGTTTCAGAATTTCAGGTAGAACGTTTAAAGATGTCCGACTGTTATTTCCACCAACAGGCGGCACTTGATATTATGTTAATTGTGTCTTTCTGACAAAAACATACAATTGTAGGCATAGATGATGTCATGTTCATATTCTTATGTATGGTCAACTAATTACTAAAATCTTTATTTAACCTGTTGTACGTAGTAAATATGCACATATAATTGAGTGAAATGGTGATAAAAACTGAGTACTTTTCAAAATTATATATAATCACTGATTCAGATTGAAATCACTATTTTAATAAAGAGCAAGCCTTGTATTGTAGTTCATTTCAAATTGAGTCAAACAAGATGTTGTGGTCTATAGATTTTAAGAAACCCAAAATTATATTTTCAATTCAAATTCAAGGGCTAAATTTTGAATAGTCAAAGCATGAACAAATTTTGACTTTCAAGTTATATCATCAGTCATCTTTCAAATTTGCAAAATCACAACATATTTCATCATTTTTTTCATAAACAGCAAAGATTTCTAAAAATAATAAACTCTGAGACTTTGTCAGACTATTTTGGTCTGTGTTGATCATTGCTATTTTTGAGGTTGATCAGAATACATGCTGAAAACATTCATTGAATCATTGTGTTTGAAAGATTGAATAAACATCTAATCAATAAATAGTGGAAAATGTTTCATTCCAAAACTTCATGTGCAGTTGGGGTTGTGAAAAGGGAATATGTTGAAGATCTGTTTTCCACAAACTCTACCTCAATAGTTGATCATCATTTGGCGGTATTGTTCATCACACACACTCACTGCTTGCTTATCATATTCCATGCATCTTTCTCCTCCATCTAACAGGAAAGTAGGTGTGGATGAACACATGGAAACTGCCGGTCAAATGATGGCGCTATTCTTGGTGTTTGGTCTTGCTTTTGGCTCACTACTATCGGTACCTTTTGTGGACAGCATTTAATCATCTCAGCATTCCACTCAATGTAGGTTTGTGCCTGGCTGGCTAACAAATTGTTGCAATAAATGTTGGCATTGATTAAAGATTATTGTGTGATTGAGTGAATGAATGAGCCACAAGTTAAGTGTTTAGGAAATTTCTTGATGTTATGGTAGTTAATTGATTGTTTGGTTGAGTAAGTGAGTTGGTATGTGAGGTGACAGGTGAGTTGGTGGTTAAGCAAGCGAGTGTTTGAGTGGTTGGTGAGCGAGTTGATGGGTGGGTTGGTTTTAAAGTAAGCAAGTGAGTGAGTTAGTGAGTGAGTAGATGTTTGATCAAGTGAGTGATTGTTTGTGTTGGTGGTGAATGGATGAGTAGTATGAATGACTGGGTGGGATGATAATAAGTGAGTTAGTAGATTTGTGGTAAGTAAGTGAGTGGTATGGGCATGTGGGTGTGTGGGTGGTAAGTAGTTGCCCACGTCCAACTTTGTTTCATCAGCACAGACATTGACTGTTATCATACTGACATTTCTTTTAACAGAATACTGCTCTCCTCAAAGTTGTACAATAACCTGTCGTAAATCATGTAGCACAAATTCACTTACTAATTTCAGGTCCCATGTATCCTTTCCTACATTTTAAACACAATGATCTGATTCCATTTGTTTAAAAAATCCTTGCAAATGAGATATTTTGAAAAGAAATACGGCCCTATGAAGTCTACGACACTAGAAAAATTACGATTTTCACACAGATTGGTCAAAGTAGTCTCTCCGTAGCCAGTTTGGTTCCGCTCCCTACACACAAACAGGAGGATGGATCGGAACCAAACTGGCTGCGGTGAAGAATATGTGATCATGTGACCTTAGTCACTACCTCAATCAGCCTCATTAGAAATCATTACAGCTATTGCTCAAAGCAGCCTCTTGTTTTGTCAATGAAAATGTTCTTCAAGTTCTTAGGTATGTGTATACTTATATATTGCATTGAATGATATATTCTGCGGAAAAGTTCGTTTCCGCAGTCCATTGAATTTGTGTGGAACTGCACTTGCTATCGGGGAAATGTACGTAACCATTCCCCACCGTAGCACGATAGACATCCATTTGATAAAGGATGCAAAGGTGGGGTGTTCCTCACTAGTGGTGAGTAAGTGGAGTAAGGGATATTGTTGTGTGAGTTGAGTGTAGTGTTGGTTGGTTGATTCATGATGTATTGATCAACGGAGCATATTAATTGAGAATTGATTAACTGACATTTCCATGTTACACAGAAATATACATTGCTTGCTTTTTGATCATTTGATTCAGACATTATTTCAACTCTTTATCAACACACAGTGGCTGAATTCAGTTGAAGTAATCAATATTTCAATACATGTGCTTGTAGTGGTATATACCAATGACCTTATCATTACATTTGTTTCATGTGGACAACATTTTATCTTTGAGGTATATAAACAGAGGAAATTTTTGTTTTCAAATTCAGACAATTTCAGATGATTTCATTTTATGACCAACACCATTTTATCAAGTCAGTCTGAATTTATTTTGGTCAGTTTTTACCAGCATATTTTGGATTTTGAGTAGCATAAGTTTTGTTATGAATCATACAATGTAGTGTGTGGTATATGTACAATACTCAATAAGAAACTTGAACTCCCTAATTGTTTGTTTTCTATTTTCCTCTCTCAGATTTGTACAGCATGACTATCAGGAGACAGCAGGTGTCATGATGTCTCTTGCCTTGGTTGCTGGATTAGCCATTGGCTCACTCACTTCTGTCATTTTTGTCAGAGGCTTTGGAAATTGGATGTAGGAATGTTGACTGTTTGTAAACGGAATGAATACTGAGGCTATTTAAATCGGAGACAAGAATTTTGGTATTCTTGTCTCAGATTTAAATGACATCTATGCTATTTTTTCTCTAGAGCAGTAAGTGATGTCCATGTGCATTCAGGATGCAGTATAATGCGAGGTTTTCCTCATACACAGGTGCATGTTTAAAACATTGATTATGTGCATGTACGAAGATGCTACTTTGATGTGTTCTCATCACTGACTGCAGTAGAGAAAAAGCAGTATAGCTGTTCCCAAAGAAAGATGTATGGATGACTATGCTTGATGGGATCACAGCATTCCACAGGCCATAAGTTGGTACAGAAAGTGTGTAATATCATCATGATTTGATACACATAGCTATTCATCCACATGTGAAATACATAGTTACAGTGTTGCAAAAAGTTTATATTAAGCTATATTACCAAGGCATGGTGAATTACTCTCTCATGCCAACACAAGTGCATATAGTAACAAGGCTGGCTAAGATAGAACCATGAGGGAAATGTACATCATTATCAGGTTTTCTACAAGGCATCTTACATTTCATTTGCCTCAGAAACAGTCACTGTACTCTGTTTAAACTTGGACTGCTTTAGCTTGTTTCAAGGCATGATTTTGCTGATTTTAACAGGTTTTAGAATCACCAAAGTGCTGAAATTGCTATTTTCAAGAGCCATGCCCTTAGTCTGAAATAGCAGCCATGATCCTGTATGTCTAATCTCTAGAATTACTACTTGTGATTGATCAAAAATCTGCCTTGGGTTAAGGGCTGGGGTATGAGCGTTTGGACAGTATTTATTTTGGGACATTAGAGCACATCAGACATATCGAATTGCATTCTGAATAACGAAGAATGTCATTCTGATATCAAATAATTTTGATTTTTGAAATTCGCAATTTAATACACATTTTATGGCAAATCATTAAAATTGATATTTTTGATATTTAACAGTACTTGAAGTAAACTTTATAAATCTGATGATTTATAATTAAAGTGTATGTAGGTGGGATGAAAAGCCGACGATCAATTGAAAATTTTGACCTTTCATTATTGAAGATATGGATTTTTTTCCCAAAACACGAAAAAAAAATTAGGTCTTTTTGGGAAAAAATCCATATCTTCAATATGAAAGGTCAAAATTTTCAATTGCCCGTCGGCTTTTCCTTCCTGCTACATACACTTTAAGAATATATCATTAGATTTATATAATTTACTTCGAGGACTGTTATATATCAAAAATTTGAAAAATATCAAATTTTTATAATTTGTCATAAAATTTGTATTATATTGTAATTTTCAAAAATGAAAATTATTTGATATCAGAAAGACATGCTTCAGTATTCAGAATGCAATTCGATAGGTCTGAGGTGCTCTCATGTCCCACAAAAAATACTGTCGAAACGCATAATAAACGCTCATTTTAGATCCCTTAAGCTTCAATATTGTACCATATATTTGAAGAAATGTATCACTTCTGAAATGGACTGTGTTTGTGTGTAACGTAAACTTTGAAAAGTAGCTTATAACTGTCAACCAGGGCATTTGACATCAAATGTACTTACAGGTTTAAAGAGGTTCAGACCCTTGAAGTAAATGACATTTTGAAAAGAAAAAAGGTGTATTCTTGTGGGTTATTGTTTTCTTGTTTTAAGAAACATTCTTATTTTAACTCTTGAAACAGATTAATCAGGATCATTCATAGTTCATAAGATTGATAAAGGTTCTTTTTCAGATCCAATAAAATGATACTACTCACTCAGAAATATTTCAATTCCTATCAGGAATCTTGTTCACTCTGGTACTGGTGTTTCTAGATGTTTTTAGAACCGGCAACACTTCTGTCAGGTTTTGATGACGTCACCAAACTTTCTTGTTGCCAAGAATTTATGACCTGGTGAGTGAGTAGTATCATTTTATTGGATCTGAAAAAGAACCTTTATCAATCTTCTTCTTATTTTAAGATTTGTTTCCAAGGACTACATGCTGATTGGACTTGTAGTTACAAAGTTGGTAAATCTGTAAAAGTGGAAAGAGAAGTAATAGTTTAAGATAATCTATTTTGTCAACTCATACAATAATATAGTCAATTAATGCTAACAATCTAATAAACAACCAACACATTGGTAGTCAAATGTATTTAGAATAATTGTAACACGCTTGTTTCACAATATTGTAACCAATATCTGCATAGCTGTCAATCAAACTATTGTATGTAGTAAAATGTATTTGCTATTCAGAAACTGGGAAACATTATGACACGTTGTTTGTAATATCTTTGTCTACAACCTTCTAGCAAAATGTGCTCACTAATTTTGATATCAGGGTATGGAATGTACGTAGATGTCACTATGGGTGCACTTTACCAGGAACTCGATCAGGGGTTGATTGCCCCAAATATGAGCTGGATGTGCATGATTTTGCTCAAGAAATAGGAATGAGGACTCAACATAATACCAGATGAGCTTAGGGGGGGGGGCTCAAGTCTGCAAACCAACCTTGATATAGGGATTGTTTATATTTGCAATTATTCAGCTTGTAATTTGTCAATATGACTGAAATATTCAAGTGTAAGATGAAGCAAGGAAGTAATATGGGTAAATTTCAAGCTGGGTTTCAACCTCTCATATAATGTCACTGGGGATTTATCTATTTCATCTAAAACTACTTTAAGAAGTATACGAGTGGATATTCATACGTACATGTAGTGGTAGATAAAATGAAGTTTTAACTTCAACCCTACACTATTTTTCGCTCACATGGAAAGTTTTCACTAGTCCGACAAGTGTCTTCAGCAGATGGTGATGCTGTGATGCTGCTAGTCTGGACTAGTGAAAACTTAGTGTAGTTTTGAATTTAAAAGTTTAATTTACTTTGAAAAGATATTGCCTTAAACTTGATGAACTCACTGCCATTTGTGTGTAATATCAACATGTTTTATTTACGCTGAAAATAGTGGTTAGAATGTAGGAAGCTTGCGCCAGGCATCGAGTGCTTTAAAACTACTTTATTTTGCAAGCATGTACACAGGAACTTAATTTGGGGAATTCAGACATTCAAAAGTATGTAAAAACTTGTCAAAATGCACAAATCTGGGCTCCACATGAAGTCAAGTAATTTTACAGTACTTCAGTTTTAAAAAGAACTTACTAGTTTATTCAACCAAAGTTGTAAATATATGATTAATATCTGCAATATATTAGTACCTGCAATATATGTTTGTTGTAAATTCATTTAACAGAATGGTTACTAACTATCAGCCTTGGATTGAGAGGGCAGGGAGGGGCCTCAAATTTCCATTGGTCATATAGAATGTTAAATAAAGGGAGTAGTCCAGTCAATCTAAACAAATTAGTGGTGTCACCCATCACTAATTGCAACAGAATTTGTTTCACTTTTATACATTTTAGAGATGTCCCCTGAACATCATACCAAAAATATACTAAAATATACTTGGTGGAAAGGTAGTTTTTGGCGGGAAAAGGTCATACAGGGGTCAAATTTCAAAATTGCTTTAATCTTTTTAAAAACTATACCAAAGCATTCCTCTAGTCTTAAGGATTCAGAAAAAGTATAGTTTGTCATATCTGTGAAGTACCATTCTTAAGTTATAAGCAAAAAGGTCAAAGGTCAAATTTTGGGCTCCACGGCTGTCAACTTCAAAAAATGCTCGATCTCTTTGAAAATGGTCTCAATGTGTTCGTCCTTTAAAAACACTCCAAAATAAGAATAGTTTGCCATATCTTGGATGTTTCATTACCTAGGTAGCAGGGTAAAAGAGGTCATTGACCATTGAACTCTATTGACCCCGACCTAGTTTTTGATGTTACGCATGTAATTAACCATTGCCTAAACAGTGCAAATACTCTTTAAATGAATTATGTTTGCAAGCCGAACAATTTGAGACCATTTTGGTTAAAATCAGACAATTTTTAGTTTTTTTACCTCTGTTGAACCCTACATTTTACCTTTGACCTTTTTGGTTATAACTCAAGAACCGTACATCACAGATATGGCAAACTATACTTTTTCTGAATCCTTATGACTAGAGGAATAATTTGGTATAGTTTTTAAAATGATTGGAGCGATTTTGACCCCTGTATGACCTTTTCCGCCTAAAACTACCTTTCCACCAAGTATATTTTAGTATACTTTTTGTATGCTGTTCAGGGGACATCTCTGGCATTCATATAGGAGTGAAAAAAATTCTGTTGCAATTAGTGTTGAGTCAAAACCCACTTTGACTGGACTAGAGATGAAGAAGAATTAAATTTCCTACTAAAGAGTGTGTGAAAATGTTGTTTTGAAATTATGATAGGAAAATAAAGGGTCTTAGTTAGTCGCCATTATTTTTTTAATCAAGGTATGTTACCTTGTACCATCAGTGTAAGATCCAGTTTACGCTTGGAAAAAGTTGAAATGTGATTTAGACTTAATTCAGTACCGAATTGCCAGGTATAGTGTAAACAGGTACAGTAGCTATTTCATGATTTGATGTTGCTGAAGAGCATCATTTCATCTTAATTGAATTTGATGTGGTTACTATTGAATTGCATCATTTGTTAGTTTAAACAAAGTCAGATTTTTACGCATGTTTTTCATGCATGTTTGTTAAATACTTATCAAATTTCCCTGACAACGACTCCAATTTATGACCATAGGTAATCATCTTTTGCAATTTAACTTGAGGTCCAACTCAAATTTTTCTATTGTAAATAATGGTGTAAAGGGCAAAGCTCAGACATCAAATCAAGATCTTTTTGTATATTATTTGTTTATTATATTTTGTGTATATTTTCTTTACATATAATGAAGTTAAACAACAGGACAGAATTTGCAATGTTCTGAGTAGTTATATTATGTCACAATGAGTACAATTTCTCTTTTGTTTGTAATGTAGTTTACTGAAATGCACTTTATGGAGTAGACATTCTATAAATTATTACCTATTTCCTTCTGTTCATTCAAATAATGTCTTTGTACTTTCCTGTTTGGTTCATTGGTACAACTCACCAATAAAAATTGCCTATGATATTGCCTTATTGTATTAGATCTAACAAAATGAGTCTTTTGTCAGAAAAAGAAGAATTTTCACTATTTGATTGAATAACACTGCCCATTTTAGGGAAGAAAATTAGTTTCTTTAGGGAGGGGTTAAACATGTTATGTTCCTTGTTTACTAAAAAATCAATAACGTGACACACTTCTAGTTTTGGAGGGGTCTGATTTATAATGAAACTGTCTAGGGCTTTGTCAATCTTTTGGTTTTTTCCATTATAGGTCCTGAGATATGACCTACATTTTGTATTTGAAGAAAAATGAAACTCACTGAATTTGATTGGTTCTTTTGGCAATATCTCCAAATTAATTCTACTGTCATAAATCATTAAAATACCCATCACATAGATGACATGATCTGATCCACTCAGTCCAATTGTGTATTTGAAATGCAGGCAAATATAAAGGTGGCAGGGGGGGGGGGGGAAGAAAAGAGGCATTTCAAAAAACAATACTCCTTTGCAAAAGACTTGGGATTTTTAGCATTCCAAACTTATTCAGGGAGAAATTACCTCCTTTGGTCTCAATGGATCAGATCTTGTCACATTTCATATAGTGCTCATAACACTTGATGATTTATCAATTCTTAAACACTTCAGAGGTTCCTGCTATCTTATTGGTTTTTAGCCGTGTGAAATGACACAGTATAACACGGTTGGGTGCGTGCAAGTCGTCACAATATTTGTACACGCTTTTTGAACCAATCAGAGGTGCATAGCAACAACGGGATTGATCGATTCTAAGCCCTAGGTAATTCCTTGTAAAATGTAGGATTTAAATTTGGTATACTTATGATTAATATTTTTATATAAATTGAAGTGTTTAAGAATGAGAATTAAAGTATTGTTTTTAGCCACTGTCGTGCACCCATCTCATATAACACGCGCAACATCATTATTTTAGTAAGCAACTTGGCTTCACCTCATTGTTGTACTTAAAATGATGTCGCATGTGTTATATGAGAAGATAGATGCACGACAGCAGCTATTATACTTTTATTCTCTAAATAGAGAATGTAATGAAAAAGAATGTGCTAAATAAATGTTTGATATCAGCCTAATGCATTCAATGCATCAAGGCTTCCATTTGAAACTGCAACTAGCCATTTAATTGTAATCGGGACTATTCATATTTAATCTTTTGACAAGTTCAGATTCAACACTTAGTTATAAATAAAATACAGGAAGAACAAGAAATGACAACATTACAAGTGTTTTAATATCACAAATGTTTTAATCTTCCAATGTACAGTCCATACAATATTTCAGAATATTTTTATGTATAATGTACATGTTTTATAATAAAAATTACTCCCAATTGAGGGGGTTTGAGAAAAAAAATATTGTGGAAGGGTTTTGAATCAAATTCTTTTGCATCGAGAGGTATAGATACTGTAGTGATTCATCAGGTTTGTTATTGTTCAAATAATACAGATTGTTTTTAAAAAACCAATAAATTAGTGGCGAAGTGAGCATAAAAAACTCGCCAACTGACATTTTATCTGTCTTGATCAGTCGGGATCTAGATCCCACCGTAGCAGACTTCACAAATTAATATGACTGATCTAGTTGGTGAGTTTTTCACCATCACTTCACCACTAATTTGCACTGTATTATTTGAGAGGTATCGATGTTGCTAATTTTCTTGAATTAAACAAATCGGATGGCATTACTATTTTCCAAGCATGCATTATCCTCACTCTATACCATTTTTCACCCTGGTGTGGGCACAGCTTCAAGTAGCTAGTGGACACTCAAAGCACTAGTGTACGCATGCAAGCTCTCAAAAGGCGCCACATAGATGTATGTGCGAAACAGTGGTCTCCACGAGTTGAGATCACTGCCACATCAGGGTGAAAAATATAACATTGTATAGTTCCCTTTGAGAGTTGATATATTAGCATTCCTCATTGACATTTGACACCTGCTCCCACAAAATGAGAGGTAAATTGCAAATCTTTATTTTTGAGTTATGACAAGATTCATAATCTCTTGAACGAAAGCTTTATTAACTTACCAGGATTGCTCCTTTTCTTCTGTGGCAGCTTTATGAGAACATGTCTCTTATATGGATGGTCCAAAGTACAAAGTACAAACAAAACTAAAATCATGATTTCTGAAACTATACTAAAATGCAGCAAACCTTTTACGAGCGCGACTACCGTGATGTTGCAAATTCGGCGCTTACAACGCGTACGGCGCACAGTTCATTCATATATTTCCACTCAGCAACAACATATCGCCTTAGCAGCCAATCAGAGACAAGTGCGTGCAACGCAGTATATACGCGATGTATCCTTACAATACGCGCTCGTCAAAGGTTTTCTGCATTTTAGTATAGCATTTTCTAAAATTGTATTCCACCATGGTTAATTCTATTACCTCCACGACCCATTATTCAAAATCGCGCACTGTGATTTGTTGAAACGCGTCACGTGAGAGCCCATTATTCTGCAATAATGGGTCAAGCGTCGGAACACATTCTACGCACAGCATTACGCTTGGTTACGCGTGCAATATTTCCGCGATACGCGCTGTCACTTATGCGTACACGCTCCACCTTGAAGTAAACCACTTAAAATATTTGTGCCAAAAAATGACATTTTCTCTTTAAATTGCACTATTTTCTGGTAATAGAATAGAAATAAAGGGTCCATTATTATCCTTTACATCAAATAATGTGTCCTCGGCAGTAAAAGCGTTTAAATAATGGGTTCGGCTGCGCCGCCCATTATTTACGTTTTACTGCCTCGACACATTATTTGGGTGTAAAGGATAATGCATTACCCTTTATTTCTTAAATTAAACACCTGACACTTTCATTATAACCTGCAACTTTACGCTCATTTTGTGGGAGCAGGTTACATCTTTTTGTTTATAGTAATGTACTAACAATTATAAGATATGAAATTCCATTGCAATTTATTTTAAATTTCCACACAAATTGACAAAAATACAATTTCATATATATGTGCAGCATAAAAAAAAAACACTCTACATTATTTTGCTGTTCAATCAACTTCTTTTCACCCCCAATATGTCAATAACATGTAACAACTGAACACTTATACAAAAGCTACATTGAAATTAAATATCTTGCAATCAATTACAGTAACACAACAACATTGGGTTATTCCAGTTGAAATCCATTCAACCCCTATGGTAGATATGACCTTAATCTTCCACGTAGATAGTGTGAATTTCACAGGGTTACCTAAATGGGTGACTCCATTAGAAATCTACACCCCCTGTGTGGGAGATTAAAGACATTTCTTCCACAGAGAATGTATGGATTTCAACTGGAATAACCCGTTCCATCAGATACAGATACTGAAATACACACAAATTCTCACTCCCTCTTTCTATAACATGGTCTCAGACAAATTGCAATCATTCTATTTCAAATAAACCCTAACAACTACAACTGTATTGCACTGATTAATCAATCAAGTCAAATGAGACCATGTTGTAGTATCACCACCATTTTCACATTACCATTACAACATGCAGTGAAGTCACTATATTCCATTTGATTCCCAGTATGAAGCAATTATGAGTGTCAGTATCTTCGCTAGAGTTAGAGGTTTGGCCATCATTTGAATCAAGTTACTCATTCTAATTACACCTTTAAAATATTAAGCCAGTGATGAAAGCAAGAACTGGTCACACATGGATTTCCCTACTTTTTCTCAACAGCTTTCACTATTTAGCATATCTGTCAAAGGCATTAATTTTGCCTGGCCCAGGAGCAAACCCCCCCATCCAAAATCACAGGCAGACAGGTTGCTAGCTAAGACACTGCATACAACATGCTTGTTTTACTTATGTACCTAACAAGAAACAGGACAGTGCACAAAGCAACAATTGGAGACTAAACATAATAGCAAGGCTGGACAACAGAAGTAAGAAAGTTTAAGCCCGATGTGGGCACTGACAGCATGCAGCTCATTTATAAGCCACTCACCCAGGCCATGTGCCAACTCCTAAAGTCAGCCAAGCCAATATGCCAACCCTGTCAGCATGCACTGGTACCTTTACTGGGCTAGAATTTTGTAGCAGAGCATAAAAATAAAGCTTTCAAAAGAATTTGGTAGGATTCATTTGATTCTTGCAAATTATCTACTTTTTAGATTTTGGATATTTACCATGAATCAACTCTGATTCATCCAAATCTTGTTATGAGAATCTTGATGAAACCTATTTATGCCAAAATTCTAACCCTGCCATAATAGTGCTTTGCAGATGTTCATGTACATATTGCAACAAGCATGATTTATTTGACAGTCCTACTGAATGTCACTGCTTTTTGTAAAGCACATCAAAATTGTGCCAAGATATTTAAATAAACATATTAACCAGTATTTTATTCCCAAATACAAAAAGAGTACTTGCCAAAGCAAAAAGCATACAGCTTGTCAAGCCTTGTGACATACAATAAATTTATGCTTGTATTTTTACTGTATTCTACCTAATTAGCCCTCTTTCCTACTTGGCACCCCTACATAATTTTTTGAGTACCAACTGTCCAAACACCTCCCTTTTCAATGCACCTAAATTCCATCTAATGTCTGGATAAATTACCTTTTCAACCTTCTGTTTATGATTATGAGTTTGCAGATGCACTGTATGAAAGTTTAAATTCCCATTGACTTGCAGTTTCTAATTTTAATAAGCGTTCCATGAAAATGACTGCCATAAGCGCCTGGGCACTAATTAGGTAGAAGACGGTACAATATTATTAGTCTTGGTAATAATAATACTGTGAAGTGATGTTAATATTATTCAAGGTATGTTGGTCTATTTCCTTTTGGATCCACTGAGAATGTTCAGAAATTTGCCCCTGGTCATCTCCCGTGCTGTAACAAGAAACAAGAAAATTCAAAAATTCATTTAGCACAATCAGTTTTCAGGTTGTACATTCCAATTTTCTCACCAATAAGAAAATTTGATATTTTCAGACAAGGTTTTGATAAGCTTCGGTCCTGTTGTCCATGCTTTAATTTCATATTGTCTTTGTTTCACAGGTCTATGTTCATTTATAAATCTGTTTTCATCCTGATATACCATGCACTACTCCTTTATTATAATATAAGCCTACCCATGGCAGTCCACCTTTCAACATTGGTCATTTGGGCCTTATTGCTTACACAAAAACTTGATTTTTAGCAGCTCAAGTCACACTAACATGCCCACTTTTGCCGATCATGCAAAAAGTGATCAAACCTTGAGTAAGGAAACAAGGCAGAAGCGTTCATCTTCCAGGTGTGGTTAATCATAGAGTTGTCTACTACTCTCTATGAATCAGCTCTAGTATATTATATTATAATAATGGTACGGTTGCTTCACATACTAGCCTCTTCCTCATACATTTGCGTTCTTGTTATAAGCAGTATCTCTATGAGTAGGGGAGGCTTTTACCCACATTGTTAAGGTATTTGATTCTGGGCTTATATAACTCATCCTCCATTGTTTTACGTTGATTTTCAAATTCTAACAAAAATGACAATGTAACTGAGTGATACTTACATTCTTCTAAGCCTAATTGGTAGGCCAAATTCTGTAAACCCTTGATTTTTTCCATCAAATTAGCAGTGGTCAGGCTCCCTAGTTCTGAAACAAGATAAGAAGAAAACTTTTCCATGGTTTGATGTTCTTTCTAAAATGATTGAATAATTCATATTTTGACACAAGACTACATTTTGACTTCCTTGATGCTTCACATATTTCTCCAAATTTGTTTCATCAACAACATATGCGCTATCTAATTACTTTCAGCTAAATCTATATAGCAAATATCACATTAAAATGCAACACAGCTAAGATTATACAACCCATATTTTATAGAATTGATGGATTGTAAAATTAAATGGTTTCTGTCTTCAAGTATATGTTATTTAAAGACTCTTGCATCTTTTTACATTGTTTAAGCATTCAGATGTGTGAAGAATGATGTCTCACTAGCTACTAGATGCACCTGTGTATCAACGTGGTACCAAGATGAAGGTTTAAATTAAGAAATCAATTTAACCCCATTCTTTCAGATTTTTTTTTAGGTGGAGTTATGTGCTTTACATGATTACATTACATTGTGTCATGTGCCTTACCATTTAACATGTCTATGTCATTCTTCTCCAAGTCTGCTTCCCATGGAGGGGAGTTGTTCTGTGTAAGAGGCTGTGAAGAGAGAATCATGAATACAGTTCTTTGAAACTTTACAATTTCATTGTATATTTATTTTCAGAGTGAAGTACTAGTAAAAGAAGTACAAACTATTATTCATTCCACATTCTATGAAATAACATATTATTATTATTAGGACTCATTCCTTCACACTAAGCAAATTTTAGCCTTTCGTATTGAAGATATACATTTCATTTTCCAAAAAGACCTACCATTGTTGTGTTATGTCAGCTCAATGTTTTGGTTAAATTGAGTTTTAGAGGGCTTTATAGAAGGGTTTTTTTTTGCCAATTTGGGGGCATAAATCTCGCCTTTTCTTGCATATTGTAGTTGCAATCTGATCTGGATTTTGGATAAAACAATTATATGTTCTCTATAAGTCTATCTATAGAGGACAATTATAGTTGTGACAATTATTAACACACTGGTCCATTCTTCTTTGAATCCAAGAGTAAACATAGCCTCTGCCGCAATTGACATTCCAAGAATTTCCTCTCCCTTGAAGCACAGTAAATTTGTTCACGATTGTTGGGAGTGGCTTTCTATTCCTTGTTCTTTGTATTCAGTTATGTTTCTTTCTTATCTTTCCATAAAGTCAGCATGCTTATATAGGCTGTTTAGCCTGGCTTGAGCCTGGTCACATCAGGACCCAAGTGCACCTCCCCACAGAACAAATAATAACTAAATAAATAAAACAAAATAAAAAACTTACACTTTTAATGGCAGCAAAATCTGAAACACCAGGAACTGTAATAGAAAATTAAAATCACTTATTAGAAATTTTGAGAAGGAAAAGAACCCACTGAAAACTAGATATTAGATTGCAACGAAACAAGGTAACGAAATGATTTTATGTGGTCCCCTAACTCATGTTACACTTTTTTTTAAGCGTAATGCGTACGTTTTGGGCTACCAATAGAAGATTTGTGTAATAAAAAGTATGGGTGGATATTTTAAGTAGTTGAGCAGAAGTGAACTACCTAAATACTTGCAGGAGCTGAAGATAAATAATATTTGCTGAAAAAAAATCATCTTTTTCATCCTTAGAATGCTCACTATAGGGTGATTTCTCGGAAGGTCATTAGTTCAATCTGCTTCCAGAAGACATGATGCATACATAGAGCACAAAAGAAATCCCCATTTGAAGCGATGTTGATTGACTCTTTTGCTTTGTACTTGTTCCATGCATCATGTCTTCTGGAGGCAGATTTGAACAATGACCTTTCATGCAATCCCCCTATATGGAATTTTCAGAGTTTTTGGGAGCCACTTTGAAAAGCACCTCTAGAGGTGGGATGCTGAGATCCTATGTTAGATAAGTTCCATGCAGAATTAAGACAGATTTTAAGTCACATAAGACACCAAGTGGCACTTTGATTTTTCTTGTGTTAAGTCTTTTTAACACAAGGTGTGAAGTGGAAATTGGTCTATTTTTACAAATATGCCCTCTAGCTATTGTCTCCGCCATATTTGTGATCAAAATTTTTGCTGAAATTAAGCATAAAATATAATAGCAACAGAAAAATTACATTTTTAGCATTATGGTAGCCAAATCCTACAATTTATGGCAATTTTTGACAAGTTTTAGGTACTTTGGAGGCTATTTTGAAAAGCACCTTCTATCCACCATTTGACAAGGTTGCAAAGCCGTTGCATACATTTAAAAATGATTCCCCATGCTTCAAAGTACAAGAAACCATATTCCCTGAATATTCACAGAATCACTATTTTCATATTGTGTTGTAGGATGCACTTATTGCTTTCACATGAAGATGTCATGTGCTCATGTCCGAGAATTAAATAGAGCAACAATAATACCACACTTTGATTCCTTGTGCAATTTTACTTACTTTGTTCTGGCCAAAGATCTGGTGATGATCTGTCAAGAGTCTCGAAACTCAGCAATGAGTCATCGATACCTGCATTCAATTACAAAACAGATGGATAAAATAGTCAATTTATAAAATTGTTTTCAAAGGATTCCTTTTATTTCTTTGACTTAACTTGTACAAGAGGCTGCCTCTTCTATTCTATGTGTGCCAAATAGATTTGATGTGCCAAATAGATTATAGATTTGACTCGCCGAATTGATTCATACTTTACCTTTTTAACCTTTTCTCATCTCAGCTGGTTCTGAGTTTTATCTGGTATCATTTGCATTTTTGGTTGTTAAAATTTATTTGTGCAATTAATCTATGTAGTTTTGGTGTTTTTAAAATATACTGTAAAGCGTGTTGAGATTTTGAATGTAATAGGCTATATTAGAAATAATGAAATATTATTGTTATTGTTTTAAAGATCAATTGAATGCCAATCCCATCATGCCAGGGTATACAAATTTAAGTTACCAGTATTATAAATTTTTGATGGGGCCAGCCATTTTGTTAACTCATCACAATCAGACACTCTTTCTGCAAAGCCATTAAAATCTCCAGCTTTACACTTTGGAGCTGTGCAATTATTATGATCCCCCCAATCCGCGGATGAAAATTTTCAAACGGCATGTCAAAAATGTCTTAACATCCCCCCCCTCCAATCTCGACCTGCCCAAAAAAATTAGCCCTCTCCCTCTCGGCCTGCCAAAAATTGATTTCCCTCCCTTCGTTTGTCACATACAGGCGTCAACATTGGGAGGATGATTGTATGGACCACCCCCTGGCAAAATATTGGGGGGGGGGGGATTTATCCCCATTTTTAGCACATGGTCCTACTTCACAGTTTTTTAATCCCCTATTCATGTTGCGTGAATCGCTCTATTGTGGACCATCCTTTTGATACTTGAGTATTTGGACAAGCGGAACAGTTTTGACAGGCCGTCTACCTCTGTTTGTAAACAAACGAGGAGGTCGAAATTGTCCTCCTCGCCGAATACGAAAGTCAGCGTAAAAGTACGGCACTACAATCAATGAGCCCATCAATTGATCAATACCTGCACAAAAATACAGGTTACTCCAAACAGTTGTGGGACATATTATAGTACCATGGTAGGTATTATAGAAGGAGGTTCCACAGAAAAATCCTAATCCACTCAATAGGGTTAAGCCGATTACGCTATTCAACGCGAGTCATCACTTGAATGGATTTAATCAGTGCAGTCCCTCAAACACGGCCTTTGATGGTTATGCGACAATATCGATCATCTATTTTAAAATTTAATTTAAACAGACCCCCCCAGGTGACCCGTACCGGAAATGGATGGTATTAGTGCCCTTTTGCATCGGTCACATGATTTTCGATTGCGTCATTGTGTTTGTGAGTTCAAGTTGATTTACTAGCGAAAACCTGATCGAATTCCCTCATTTCCTGGCAAAGTTACGGTGAATTTATGTATTTTTTCTGATCATGATTAGTAATACTGGCGGGTGTCTGCGGGACTTTTACACCAGTGGAAATGATTTGGAAAGGTTTTCCAAGACTGGCAATGTTGTTTCTATGATCCGCCAAGCTTGGCCATAAGAAATATTGGCGTTATAAAATTACCGGAAGTATTAAATTGTTTTCCTTTGTTTATGGTCACGGCCACAATGCTTTGTGGGTAAAAATGACGTCATTCTGCTTAGAAGTCGCGATAACAGTGGTTCATAACCGGCCAAGCTCAATAGATAAGAAGCTTAGCAAATCGATAGTGCACCATTCATACCTGATTGCTCAGTGCAGTACGGTATCGACTCATAACGATCATATAACTAGGGAACTGGGTTCGTGAATTCTCCTTCTACCATGATAGTACGGTATGGGTTCCACGTAGCTTTGTGTGCGCCTGAGCGAGGTCGGACGTGTTTTTTCTGTCTGCTACATCTCAGAAAAACTTCGCCTTATTTCAACCATCTAGAGGAATAAATTTCCATCATTTCCTCGTGTGGACTGTATACTTAACATCTGAGCTTCTTTTGGAGTGATTTGTTCCGCTTTGGGTCTGAACTTTTGCACATTTTTCCAAGTAAAATTCTACTCGTGTGACGCTGATTTTACCAATACCAAGATGGCGTCCAGCATGGAGGAGTTACGGTAGACGGTTGGGGCGGAAGTAGTATTTAGTAGTACTGGCGGGCGCTGGGTGACCCTCTCCTTTTGGCTTATTTCTTCGTCTTTATCATCATGATGAAGTATAAAACATCTGTGAGTATGTTCCTTGTCGTTTTGTGTATTACTGTGGGACTTATTCATGCAACGATGGAGTTTGATCATCAAGAATTTGATCACGTGGAAAGAGTCTTGTCATCGATGGCATTGACGCCCATCGTGGATGTCGCTGATGATTATCATGATATTTATCATGTATACGATGATGATGATTTGTTTAATATATGCATTGAACACATTTATTCTGAAAATATGGACTCATACTGTTATTATTCATTATGTAATCTGAACCAAGTTGCCCTACATGTAGAGGTACCTGTTGATGTCGCTGATATCTACATGTATTGTATTGCTGTTGATGTCGCTGATATTTATTGTATCGCAGATGTAGGAGTTGATGATTTTGATATTTATATTGATGACTGGTTTAATATATACATGTACATGATATTCATTGAACATACTTGTTACGTAAACATGGAATCATTTTGTTGTAATTTATTATGTAACCTGAACCAAACTGCCCTAGAGATGGTACCCTCGGGACCATTTCAGTTTGGTTCGCACCCTGCTGATAGTCTACTTACTGGATTGTGTGGTAAGGAAAATTTACTGAAACCAATCTCGAGCAGTAGCAAAAGTAAGAGACTGACTTTTGCTCTATCTGTGCTTGTTATGTATTACATAATCCGGAGACACTGAGGTAAACCCAGGTCCTGATTTTCCATGTCCTATTTGTGCACTGGAATGTGACTGGGGACAGCCCGCTGTCCAGTGCGACAACTGTGATTGTTGGTATCACACAGAATGTATGCACATAAACTCAGTTGTGTACAAAGCACTTGAACACAGTAACGTGAGTTGGATTTGTTGCCAGTGCGGGATGCCTAGTTTCTCAAGCTCGCTTTTTAGCTCTCGTTTAACGGTGTCCTTGTCAAATAGCTTTAGCACCTTAGCTTCACTTAGCGAAAGTGAGGAGCTATTATCCCCGCTGGCTCAATCCTCTCCAAAACCTTTGATAAGAGTAAATCTAAAAAAGATAGTATGCATACTGGTGAGAAAACTAAAAAGAAAACTCAAAGACAACCTCGTAACCAGACTCGTCAGCAAATCAAGGTTATGGTGATCAATTTTCAAAGCATCTGGGGCAAAGTTGCTGAGCTAGCAGTTTGCCTTGAAAATCATCAGCCAGATGTATTGATTGGTACTGAATCTTGGTTGGATGATGGTGTTAGTAATTCTGAGATTGTACCCCCAAACTACTCTGTAGTTAGGAAAGATCGTGTGGGTACTTATGGCAAAGACGGTTATGGCGGGGTTTTTATCGCGTACAAAACCGATCTTGTTGTTGCCCATCGTGTGGATTTAGACTCAGATACTGAGATTCTTTGGATCCAGCTGGAGCTTTTTGGCAGTAAGCCAGTTTTGATTGGAGCTTATTACAGACACCCAAGCTCCAAAGGAGAAGTTTTAGAACAACTTGATTTCTCCTTATCAAAAATTGATTCCTCAAAATGCCCAAATGTGTGGCTTGCGGGGGATTTTAACCTCGCTGGCATTGATTGGGAAACCCAGTCAACCCTTCCACTTTGTCCTAAACCTGGTCTATGTAGACAATTGATAAGCATAGCCAACGATTACGGGTTGGAGCAAGTTGTCAGAAAACCCACAAGAAGAAATAATATACTGGACCTCTTCTTCACCAACAACAACACACTGGTGGATAAGGTAACTGTCATACCTGGCATCAGTGATCATGATGGTATACCGGTGGTGACTATCAACATCAGACCAAAAATACTCAAATCCAAACCGAGGAAGGTTTATATGTACCACAAGGCCAATCATGATAAACTTGATAGTGATCTTACTGAACTGTGTTCAGTTTTTGAGTGTAAGGACTTAGGTCAGTGTTCTGTTGAACAATTATGGTCAGAATTTTCTGATAACATCAAACTGACCATGGATGAAAATATACCATCCAAATACGTGACCAGTGGTAAGACATCACCCTGGATTAACCACAGAACCAAACGCCAATAGAAACAAAAACAAAGGGAGTATAATCATGCCAAAAGTACTGGTGATGATAAAAAAAAAAAAAAATTTCGCTCAATAAGGAGGAATATAACCAGAGAGACTAGAAGACTTTATAGAAGTACATAAAGGAAGTATGCATACAGGGGAACAAACAATTTTGGTCGTTTATCAAGAGCCTGAAAAAGACAGTTCAGGTATCCCAGCACTCAAAGATGAAAATAACATGCTTGTGACAGATAACATCAAAAAGCAAATCTGTTAAACAGTCAATTTGAGTCTGTCTTTACACAAGATGATTCATCTTCCCTACCCACCATAAACTCACCCAAATTTCCTAGTATGCCTGACATACATGTTGATGTGCACGGCGTTGAGAAACTTCTCAACCAACTCAACATTCACAAGGCCCCTGGCCCGGATGAAATACCATCCTACATCCTGAAAGTCTTTGCATCCAGGATTGCCCCCATTCTTACAATTATTTTCAACAAATCCCTCACTTCTGGTATTCTACCAGAGAGCTGGCGTCAGGCTAACATAACCCCAATTTTTAAGAAAGGTGAACGCACAAAACCATCAAATTACAGGCCTGTTTCTTTAACATCTATAAGTTGCAAAATTCTTGAACACATTTTACATTCTAACATCATGTCCCACTTAGATAATTACAACATCCTCACAGATAAACAACACGGTTTTAGATCCAAGCACTCATGCAATACCCAACTCATACAGACAGTCCATGATTTTGCTCAGTCCTTAGACCATCGTAAACAAACTGATGCCGTAATCATGGACTTCTCGAAGGCTTTTGATGTTGTTTCCCATCCTCGTTTACTTTTGAAACTTGATCACTTTGGTATAAATAACACCACTCATCGTTGGATTTCAAATTTCCTGTCCCAAAGAAAACAAAGAGTCGTCGTGGGTGGCGACCACTCTGAATGGGTCCCTGTGCGCTCAGGTGTTCCCCAAGGGACGGTCTTAGGCCCCCTTTTATTTTTAATTTTCATAAATGACCTCCCTGAAAACTTGTCATCCCAAGTGCGTTTATTCGCAGATGATTGTGTGATTTATAGGGAAATAGTAAATGACCTCGATGCAGAAGCCTTGCAGAAAGACCTTGATACCTTGTCAGTATGGGAGAGGACTTGGCAGATGAGATTTAACACAGCAAAATGTTTCACTTTGAAAATTACCCATGCTCGTAAACACATTTTCACACACAAATACAACTTAGGAGGTTCAATATTACAGGAAACTGACTCACATCAATATTTAGGAGTAGAAATTACAAAGGATTTGAAATGGAAAAACACATAAACCAGATATCAGCGAAAAGGTAATAGGGCACTTGGTTTCATAAAACGCAATCTCAGTTCTTGTACTGAAGACATCAAACACACAGCTTTTAAGACATTCATAAGACCAACCATCGAATACTGCTCCGCTGTATGGGATCCTTATACCCAAGATCAAATTTACCAACTGGAAGCGATCCAGCGTCGAGCAGTAAGATTCATCAAGAGCGACTACAGTAAGCGCACAAGTGTTACCAAATTAATGAAAGACTTAGACATGGAGACACTTGCTGACAGGAGGAAGATAGATAGACTTTCCATACTACAGAAAGCCAGAGAGGGTCATCTGGCCCTGCCAGTACAAAACATACTTCAACCAACCCACCGTCTTACTAAACGAAGCCACGCAAATTCATACCAAGAACTACAAGTCAACAAGGACGTTTTCAAATACTCCTTCTACCCAAAAACCATCAAAGAGTGGAATTCTCTACCAGCAACACTTACTCAGCAACCAGACCCATTAGCATTTAAGAAAAGCATACAAGATCACATCCTAAAACGCATCTAAGCAGTCTTCACTAGTGCGCACACACTAGATTCCTTCCCGCTTGACTCCACTTGGAGTGTTGGAAAGTATTCAAGCAGAAGCAGAAGCAGAAGCAGAAGCTGTATTACAATTACAATCACTATAGCCAAAATAACAAATTCTCGATCATGAGAGGATGTACCTTCTGCGTCAGCGTACTTTTCATATTATTACTATTAGTCTTAGAATAACACAATCGCGCGATCTGCATGACCGAACCTTGACCTCAAAAGCTGTGTTTGTGCCGTAAGCGCAGGTCTTTGCGTAGTACGCTCGACGCAAATAACTGTGCGTACCTAAGTTGGCTCTCATGATCGAGAATTTATTATTTTGGCTAGTATATCAATCATGACTATGCATGTATGGCAGAATCGATCAGGAATTTATTTATGTCCGAGTGACGAGTCTGATACCAGAATTTCTCAAGCATAATAAAACATGTAAATGAGATCAGATACTACATGTAATATAAAATATACTTTGTAAATAATTTTAACCTAGTTGATTTCATGTTTATAACACAATAGATGTTTAATGAAGCTGTAAAATTGTCATATTATGTGCTAAAACATTACAAATTTACCCGCACTCGGCGAAGCCATGATTGCAAAGGTCATTCATGTCATTTGGTGTCATGTCAATCAATCATCTCTCATCTAGTGATGGGCAATATTTCTGAGGCTATGAAGTATCGACAGTGAATACTCAAAGTGAATTCCTCATTCAGTTGATGAATCCATAGTAGGGATTAAGGATATGCCCCGGCGAATTAACCCAGGGGGGTGGGCCCCGGGGGTGGGGCCGTGGGGGGGGGGGGTCTTCGAAAATGTTTGTACGGGAATGTGCTACGCCTGCTTATTTCAAGGATTGGACCGTCAAACTTACCAGGAAGAATTTTAAACAGGGGCGGATCCCCGTAGGCCCGCGCAGATTTCCGACGGAGAAGTCGTCTCTTTTGCAATCAGGTTTAGTTGAATGCCTGCATTACACAGTAAAATGGGATGTTTTGTGACCTAATTTGACTTTATGACATCGTCATGAAAAAGCGGAATATGTTATTTCTTCCGTTCACTCTCTGTTCCATTCCTTGTTATATTCTCTTCATCATGTTTAAGTTGATTAGTGTGCAATACTAAATCTAGTCGTTATGAAAGACAAACCAATGGATTTCTGAGTAGAAAGTAACAAACTTTGGCATTTTTACACACAAATATGTCCGTCATTGAAGCCCATACAAGTTTGGAATGATTATAACTTCAATTCAAAACGAAAAAAGCTATAAGGTTCGTTCAAGTTGTATTCTCTGAAGTTATCAGCTGTTTTAATTCTGAAAAATAGTGTGCCAAAATGTAGCCGTTATGAAAGAGAAACAATGCTCACCCTAAAACAGTGCCCAGGACAGTGTAGGGAATAATCAATAACAGTTGCAATACATTAACAAAAGGATGTATTGATCTGGAACGATATGTGCACAACACATAGAGCTATACATAGATATAGTGCATGTATGTAATATAGCTCTATAGTGTGTACATTATAAGAAATTCATTTTATGAGACTATCTGGCCTAAACTTTTCCATATGCGGTGGGGGATGGGGGGATTTCTTAAAATATAGTGAATCTGGCACCTTTTGGCGACAGATTAAGTTTATGGTTCAAATGCGCAAAAAAAATGCCATTTTGAAGCTAAACTGATGAAATATGTGCAAAAGTGGAATAATGGCTTTTGGCCAAATATTAATTTGATCAGAAACCCACATACAGGCGTCAACATTGGGGGGATGATTGTATGGACCACCCCTGGCAAAATATTGGGGGGTTATCCCCATCCCCCGGATTTACGCCTATGGCGGATCCAGGAATTTATGTCGGAATTTTCAATAAGTCCGACTAGTTTGGCTCAGGCTGGTAAAAGCCACTGAAATTAATTAGGGAGCAGGCCCGTACGCAGGGGGGGTGCAGGGGTGCTCCCCCCCCCAAAAGTATACAAAGAGTCCCAAAATTTCACAAAAATGAGTTTTTTTACGCTTTTTTGGTCTAAAATGGTCCAAATTTAGGAAAAAAGTCCACTTTTCACGAAATTGCCCCCCCCCCTTGGGAAAAAAGTCCACTTTTTCAAAATCAGCACCCCCAAAACAAAATCCTGCGTACAGGCCTGTTAGGGAGTGTCATAAATACCTTGATGGGAGCTATATGTAAAACGGAGGTGGGCAGACTTAGTTTTCCCCGGAGTTTTCCGCTTTTAACCCCCAAATTTCTGCGGGCTTCGCGCGATTATTCTCTGTCACTTGTAATTCATGGGTAAGTTTTGGTTTTCAGCGGTTTTGTTTGAAAAAATGTTGGCACTTCGTGGACACATTTCTATTAATTAATATAACATTTAAGATGCCGGTTGCAGTCGGAGGTCAATTTGTTACTACAATGTAGGCCCTACTACCAAATCACAATCTCACGGGTAGAAATACTGGCATTTTTAGGGACCGTTCACAAACACTTGTTAGGGGGGCCTGATGCAAAAAGGGGCGCTTAAAAGGGGCGCTTAAAAAATGACTACAAATGTTCCCGGGAAAATCGAGTTTAGGCCTATATGCTTTTATATGGGATTGACCCATAAATTTCATGTCAATAAGGGGGCTCTGACATTTTTGAGATCTGAAAAGGGAGGGGGCCCACAAAAATTTTCGAGATGAAATATTTTTGCATCAGTGTTTGTAACAAGTGTTTGTGAACGGTCCCTTTATAGAATTAAAAATGATGCGGAAATGATCTTCAAACCCGACCCGTCAGGTCGCACCCTTACGAAGGGCTGAGACGAATATACCTAGGTATATTCGTCAGTCAGCGAAGGGTTTATTGGGCTATTCCAGAAAATAGATGCACACCCCCTATAGAGGAGTTCGGATGCCCGGACTTTTTTGTCCAATCGAGACTGTTGGAAATCCAAACTTTCAAAGTGTCCAAAGGTAAAAAAATCCGGCAGAAAAATAGTTCAACATCAGAAATCCTCAATTTAAGAGCTCATTTTGGACATTTCCGTGATTTTTCCTTCATTTAATTGGATTTCCAAGCTTTTTCAAGTGATATTGGCAACTGGAATTCCAGTCGTTTTCAGAAAGCAGACTTGGATATCCGGACATTTCTTTGATTGAAAATTTACTCCTCTATAGGGGGTGTGCAATTATTTTCTGGAATAGCCCATTTCTATTGGGAGGGGAGGTTGAAATGTCAATCAATAATCAATAGTTTATAATCAATAATTGATACGGTAATCAATAGTCGATAATTAATAATCGATAATCAATCAAGAGAATCTCAATTTCCGGAACGAACAAAAAATGTTTTTCATTAGATAATACCATACTATTGTCTGTCCAATTAACTTAGACACCCAGTTTTTGTTACTTATTTGAAAAAATATCCACTTTCAAGGAAAGTCATGAAAGAAAAGTGTTAACATTCGCTGAGACCTAACAGGATTTTTGTGTTTCCAAAGCATTGAGTGAGAGTTTACCAGAAATTCTATTGAAATTGGAAGGTTTTTCTCAACACTTTAAAAATAATCCGGTAGAAGTTGGGTACCATTATTTTGGAAGGTCTCATTATACAGATTTGTAGGTACTGTGATTTTGGATAGTGAGTGGATGAATAGTAAATTAATTATACTCCTCACCAAAAACATTTTATAAAAATGAAAAATATCATTCAGTTCATAAAATGCAGACAGTGTTTCTTATTGGTATATTTATTCTTAGTGTATTAACGCAGTGATCCCAGTTGTCCCTCAACCAATTACAACAATTCGGCGCGGTATTTGAATCTTGTTCTGTGCATGCTTTTGGCTTGGCCCAATTCCAAGAAAATACAAATTGTATGCCCTATGAATGTTCTGATGTTATTGGTGAGGAGTATAATTCACAATACACTCTAGACGCACAGTAACTTGCCCTATCATTTGTTATAATGCACCAACTGTGACATCTTTTGAGTTATAGAGGTTGTGCATGAAAGGATTTGAACCGGTGTCCTTCACCGAAATCCACAGTCCATTCAATCAAATATTGTCATCAACCTATTTGATCGTAGTGTATTTGTTATGCGTGTGAGACGACCTCTCTTGGTGATTGCAAACATGCTTTTGTTGAATGCATTTGAGTAGACCACCATTATTGTGAATTAGTAAAAGGATCAAAGAAAAAGGGTGTCATCACTGATCAATATGCATGACTACAATGTTCAAACACCCCTTACTGTAAATAGATTATCCCATCAAAAGTTTCAAGTCATTAGGAATATTCGGCTGGACCCAGATATCTTGCTGTAAATCGGTCAAAATTGAATAAAAGTAGACAAGGAAGAATATTTTTTTTTCGCTTTACTAATAATTTCTGTTAGGTCTGACCGTATATAGCAACTTTTCTTTCATGACTTTTTGCCAAAGTGAAAACTTTTCTAAATATATCCTAAAAACCGGGTGTCTAAGTTATTTGGACAGACAATAGTAACGCCCACCTAGTCCGTGTTTGAACATTCAATAATTATTATTCTTATGGAATTTTAATTTCAAATTTTTCTATGGGATAATGTTCCACAAAATCACGTTTTTCCTCGAAAAGTGTGTAAGCTTGGCAAGTTGGCATCGATGGGACACCGTATATAGTAAGCACTAAGCAACGGATTCAAAAAAATTGAACATGGAACATATGATTCTCTTCTTTTTCAAGCGTTTTTGCCAACTTTGGGCAAATTGCAAATTCCCCTGTGACCTAGGCCTATAGGCCTATGGCCTATAATTTGGAGCTGTCATTTATATAGTTTCGAATGATGGGTAAAAAATTATGACCCCCCTATTATAGGGGGGGTCATAATTTTTTATACCGACTGAGGGGGTTATATATAAAATTATTAATGCCTTTGTGTGCGTTTAATATGCGTGCATTCTTTTAACTTACAACAAAATTTGTGCATAAGCCTATTTTAACACGTCAATACTGTGCCCCATGGTGCCAAATACTTCCCATTAACTTTTGACCTTTTAAAATTGCTTGCCCCCCCCCCGCTTGCGAAATTGTTTACCCATAGCCCCCTTGGCTCAAAAAGCAAGAACATTCATATAGTCATGCCTCCTACTACCTGTCGTATACTCAAGACATTATGATTTGGAAGTTTAATTTTGGCCTTTATGTGGAACTTGAAAATGAATATTGCTCCGATTTTGATGAAAACGGTCCGGGGCTCAAATTTTTCGTCTTTCATGTTGTCCCCTGGCTCAAAAAATACGGGACAAAACTCTTCTCCCCCTCTCCTCTCCTCAGACTCCTCTAGTCTCAGTCATCTCTCCTCTCCTCTCCTCTTCACCAGGGCCGTCACTAGACCATTTTCTCAGGGGGGGGTGTCGCGTGTCGATAAATTTTTTTCTGGTATATGGCCGTGGCCCCTGGGCACGGCAATATGATTCCCACCTCTGGCTCTTCGGATAGAAAACACCCCTCCCCCACAACTGTAAAGGAATTCCTTTACCGCGGAAAGCACACGAAAAATTGAGAAAATTTGCTATTCCAATGCTAAAATTCAAAGGGTGATGTACCGAAGTCACGCGAGCCAGGGGTAAAATTTCCAAATCGTCCCACTGATCTGAAAGAACATTAGCCTACTGGGACAAATGTGCGCGAAGCGCGCGAAAAATTGCAATATCAATGTTAATGAACAAAATTGAGGACAAGTTGTGCCCTAAAATCGTGCCAAAGGAAGATGCATCTAGGCGTTTTACAAGTTTTGGTTAATTTCCCGGTATTTTGATATAGTATACATGTACCGTACAAGTTTTATGCTCTTTCCAGGCACCAGGGGAGCTGCCCTAGCACTTATATTATTCATGATTTACATTATAGAAAGGATGGAATTATAACTCATTTTTGAGATTCGTATTCAAGTTCAAGATGAAAAAAGGGGACGTCTCTCAGATCTATACTCATTTGGCATCTTAATACTATGGGCCGAAATGGGGTTAATTTGGGGTCTAAAATAGACCCAAAGGAAGATGCAAATCGTAAATTTGTCACAGCTTATCTGTCGATTGAGCAGGGGAGGGGTCTAACATGCCACCCTCCACCATGGCTAATCTCAATTGTGCTGATGAACAGTGGCGTATTACCTTTTGACATTGAGGGAGCTGGGGTTGAACAAATTTCTTGAAGTATAGTGAATGCAGCCTTTGGCGACAGAAAGAATAAGTTTATGATGAATGCGCGTGAAGCGCGCGAAAAATTTAGCCATATTGAAGCTTAACTGGTGAAATATCGTGCAAAAGTGGAATAAATTCGCGCAAAAATTGACACATTAGTTAATTTGGTCAGAAACCGCATACAGGCTTCAACATTGGGGTCCCAAGCAAAATATTGAAGGGATTTATCCCCGCCCCCATCCCCCAGGATCTTATTGTAGTTTCAAGTTATCTCGCCTCTCTCCCTCTCTCCACCCCCTCTTTCTCTCTCCTTCCCTCTCTCCTCTCTTTCTCTTCCCAGGCTCCCTTCTCTTCCTTTCTCTCTTTTTCTCCTTTTTGGGGATCGCCCTATACGTAGTACACCCCCTATGGCATTGTGACAAGTTTAATTTTTGAGTTTTGTAGACAAAAACTCATTTTAGACTCACTGTTTTCATTTTGTATGTTATTTCAACATCAAAAGTTATGAGCAAAGATTTGATGAAAAAAGAAAATAATAATAATAGGATAATGTGAAATCTAAATGGTTTTCACCACAGTCAGCATGGGGACCATGCAGCCAAAAGTTCTATTTAACGGTTTCGTATAGGACAGATGTTTCAAATGGACAAATCTTTAAAATCTTTAAACCCTATTTCGGCTAAAATTGTATTGAAATCAGTATTTTTGAATAAAATAAACACACTATCTGTGGTCATCTAATTCTAGCGACTCCCTACATTTTGGTCATCAAAAATTTGATGACCCCCTATTTTTCTTTCCAAAAATTTATGACCACTTCCCCCAGTATATTTTGGGACCCACCCCTTCGTTCTGAAGAAAATGCCAGCCCCCCAAAGTGGTTTTCACAGAATGTATTTCATCGAAATTGCATATATCATATATTAGTTCGCCCAAGCCTAATATTTTATGTATTGACAATCTCTCCTTACGTGACACATTGCGTCGTCATGGTCGTGCACTGCAGAAGCTTACAAACTCAACAAAAATGATGCTGAGAGTTGTATCCAGGTTGCCAACAGTAAGTAACAAGAACAGATAGCAAAACGATGTTTTCCTAAAGCTGTTGGTGGGGAGTATTGTGTACTTGCATACAGCTAATGAGCTTAGAATTCATTTTAATGTGGCTCTTCTAAACTCAGCTGCACACTGTCGAATTTGGATGCTGCAGCATCTTGCATTGTTGGCCGGTGGCCTTGGGCTTGCGTAATGGACACATTAAATTGTATAATATTACATGTAGAATCAGTTTGGTAAAATGATATATTTTTTCTTGTCATGATGTGACTTTGGTAATACGGTATATATTTAGAAGTTCCTTTGTGCAGTGTGCAGTATATTTTCCCAGTTTTTATTTGAATTGAAACCCTCGCTGTCATCAGCATGCATTGTCATTGGCCGATTATGACAAGCCCCCGACACACCTATTCACCATACAAAAACAAACACACACACCACAAAAACACACCAAATTAATAAAAATAACAACAAAAAAACAACAACGAAGAAACATACTTGTTGCGTGATGTGTCATATCTTTTGAATTTGATTGATAATATTTGTGAACCCCCAAAAAAGGAGAAAATTCATGTTGGGTTATCCAAAATTTTGGAAAACTGCACGGAATAGCTTAAACCTAGCACAGAAATCATCTGTTGAAAGATTATTTATAATTTGAAGATCTTTTATGAGCTTCTTATAATGCCTAAATGGAGTCTTTACACTGACTAGTCTATCTCATGACCCGACTCATGTACCGTATATTTTAGACCATCAAGGATACACCGAAAATCATCAGTTCAGTTCATTTTATATAAGCGCAAGTTTGAAATTGGTAATTATTTAGCTGAAATATTATTAGCTAAACAAATTAAGAATGATCAATCAAACATTGCCCATCTATAGAAAAATTTTTTTAATTTGTGTACATCATGGAACATACTCTTTGCGTGGCTGTGCGTGGTAAGCTCAGTGTTGTACGCAGATAACCTCATACCTCATAGCATTGTACGCTTGTGTATTAGCAATAGCATGATTATTCGCAGAGTAAAAGTGTAGATGAATGTTCCACGATGTACACAAATTAAATAATTTTTCTACATTGTATAGTGAGAGAAATTTGCTTAAATTCAAGTTGCTGCTCATTCTTGTTTTGTTTTTTCTTGTTGGACGTAGCTGTACTGGTACTGATCTGTATCTTTAAATTAGGGCATGTTTTGAAATAAATCGACACAAAAACAAAAGTTTTTGTAGTATTACATTATACTGGTATGGTACTTCAAGTTTAACCTTTTAAATACTATTTGCTAGAGGTTCACATGATTTTTTGCTGAATTTTGCCTGGAATTTTTAAGCAACACATGTATGTCCACATTGAAATCTCAAAGAAATTAACCTGTGATATGCTGTGCGTATTTAATAAAAAATAATATAACCATGATGCTGGAAATATACATTCATTATGCATTTTGAAAGCTACTCTACATGTAAGCTAAAAAAAACCCATTAAAACACAATGCAAAAAAGTTACACAACTTGTGTTGGAGGGTAATAGCATATTATGCAGTGGCGGATTTAGAGGGGGGCGCATCCGGCGCGCGCCCCCTCTATTTTTTGCAGAGCGGCGCCTGACTTTATGTATTTTGCAGAGCGGCGCCTGACTTTGTGTGGGCGCCGAGCCGCCGCGGTAGCGGCGGTGGCTCTGCGCCCCCTCTATTGAAAATTCCTGGATCCGCCCCTGTTATGTATATATTTTTGAATAAATGTAATTATTTTTAAATGGGTTTAATAAATCTTGTCTTTTCTTCTTTGACATCATTTAGCATGTTGGTACAGCTGTGAGGCAATGTCACCACTGGAGATCACCAGTAAGTTAATGTGTTGCAATGTGTTTGTGTGGGGTTGTCCTGTGGCGAATGTCCTTATTTGTGCCTGTATTTGACCCTGTCTGGGTGTGTGTGTGTGAGGGGGGGGGGGTGTGTGTGACTTGTGTCATTAGTGCAGGGATATAAAGATAAAAATAAACTTGATGATTCTCTACTTTTTGATATGGAAAAAATAAGCACTTTTCAAATAATATGGAAGAAAAACCCATTTTTACCCATTGGGAACACAATGGAAATAATAATATAAACATCTTTTGAAATTTAAGGTATGGAAAAAGTAAGCCCTTCTGTATAAAGATATTGCATCAGATTTCATGAAATCCGCTTCATGCTGGTATGCATTCCTAGTCAGGTAACAATAGATTAAGACTTGCTGTGTCATTGTCATAGTACTCTTCATCTTATCTCTCACACTATGATTATTTGGAAAGATAAGGGGCTGATGCAATATGATGTCAAGTCTTGAGGTACCATGTGTACTGGGACTACTCAAGTTTTGTGTTAGATAAAAACACATACGTCTATTTTACCACAATAAAACCAAATAACAGCCCGTATTTCTCATCAATACTGTCATCTGCACAGGTCAACCATGCACCTTTTGTGATTTTTACAAGACCTTTGCTATTGAATCCAAATTGTGACATATTGTATTTGATATCTTGTTTCAATTGCAGGCAACAACCAAACTATTCATCAATGGAGAGTTTGTGGAATCCAAAACTACAGAATGGATTGATGTCCATAATCCAGTAAGCTGAATTAGTAATTAAAAAAAAAATGTGTTATTTATTTATTTATGTATTTACTTATTTATTATTTTTGCACCCAATTCGGGGTATTTTTCAAATTAAACATCTCGAAAACAAAAGTGTGACCCCAGGAGGTGGCTTAAAGTCCAACACATTTGACAGCACTATATCACAGTATACTGTCGAAGCCACATGGTTCAGCTATGGTGCGGTAACTGCTCTAGTTTCCTTTTATCAGTGTTAACAATTTTCTACAGAAAACACAGAAACAGACTATAGCCCAGAACAAGCAAATATCTGAATTTAACTGCAATCCATTGACAAATAATATATAGGGCTCATATTGAAATACCCTACCCCGTTTTCACACAGAAAGAAGGCAGGATTCCCCTCGCTAAGCGCCTTAGGAAAGCTTGGTCATAAACGGATGGATTATATGCATCAGTGATACACCCTGCCCAGGATTTTAACAAAGAAGGCTAGCACAGGAAAGCTGCAGGATGGCGCACACCTTCCTGTGTAAGGGAATTTCAATATGAGCCCATAATGATTTATATGCACACACTATTTTTAAAGATTTCCATGAGTAGGAAATGACTCATGCACTGAGAAAGGGTGCCGAGTTCATGAGAAGAAACATGAATAATTTCCTTTGTAGTTTGAAATCCAGTGATCCATGCTTTGTATAAAAATTCATTACAGGTTGACCTATTGTTGGACTATTAAATATATGATAGACATTATAAAAAATATGAAATGACTTCCTCTTCCAATTTATTGTAGACATCAAATGTTTCAAAATTCATTACCATACATTTAGGCCAGGGATCCCAGATTTATAGACCTATGCAAACATGCAAAAATTTTCAATTAATTTACATATTTTACCAAATTAATTCAGACAAATAAATAAAGATTGTTGGATTTTTGTGATATTTGGTGAATATGAAAAAGAGGGATGGAAGTAAAAATTTTTCATGGTAATCAAAGGGCAAAAAAGTGTAGATTAAGACCATGAGGTAAAATAAGTATATATATTCTTGGATTTTGTTGGAGCTAAGTGGAAATATTACCATTAGGTACAACACGATGACCAGAGGGACCTTATGGTTACAAATCACTGTATTTTTGTTTGCTACTTGTAATATGCTTCTTTTTACAAACTTCCAGGCCACAAATGAAGTTGTTACTAGGGTACCCAAAGCCACACCAGATGAGATGCAAGCAGCAGTGCAGGCAGCTAAAGATGCATTCCCAGCATGGAATGACACAACCATCTTAACTAGGCAACAGATTATGTTCAAATTTCAGGCACTTATCAGAGACAATATTGTAAGTACAAGGATTTTTATGTACAGTATGTGTTCCATTAACCAACCGCCCAGGGCAGTCATTTTGGGTGGGTGCTATACTGCTTATTTTTTACATTGTTTACATAATTGCATATGTAAAAGATGTCCCAAAATATTCATCCATCATCATCAGTGTTCCATATGTTTCAGACCATAAATCCAGATTTTCATGGGCAGTTAATAATATCAGTTTGATTGTTGTAAAGTCACTGGGGCATGAGTGGTTAATGGAATGAATACTGCACTTGTTTTTTTATTGATGTGTTATGAAGAATAAGGCCCGGTCCACACGAGTGTGTTTTTTCCCGTCGATTACGATCGTGTCATAATCGTATTATAATATTAGTACCGTGTGTCCGCTCAATGCCGTCGGCATATTACAATCGTGTCATCATTCGCGAATGATGAAAATTTCCATCATTGGGCCGGTTTCTAGCATGATCGTGTCGTAATTAATGATGAAAATTACCTGTGTGTACGCATTTTGTCGTTGTATTTATGTTTACTCAATGGGCTTCGTAATTACCATAGCGTGAATTTATTACGACACGATGACGAGATGCTGACCGTGTGGACGCTCTCATCATTCATGTATCATAATCGTGTCATAATCGGGTAATTACGACACGATGACGAAAATATACTAGTGTGGACTGGGCCTAAATTGCATAGTCAGATTGTTAGAAGTGCTGGCCTTTGAATTTTGAGGGATAATTTATGTAATACCGTATTTCGTCGAATAAACGCCCCCGGGGGCGTTACATTTTCCCAAGGGGGGGCGTTTATTAGAGGTCATTTTTAGCACGAAAATTCCCGTTAAAATCATTAGGTAAGCTTAAAAGTCACGCTAAAAAGACGAACTATGACCTTTTGACACTGACTTTTGGTTCACTTCCGGGTTCGGATCGCCATTTATTGCTGTTCTCGCGACCATGTGAGCAACTTGGTAAGCTTACTACACAAGATAGCATGGAAATATCGGAATTTTTGAAACATCTTGGTTGAATAAAGTGGCGGGGGGCGTTTATTTGAGGGGGGGCGACTATTCGACTAAATACGGTATTCACAGTCCAGGACTACATGGAGAATACATAAGTTTTATTTAATGATTCTTCTAATCTTTAAACGAAGATATGCAAAATCTAAATTGGACATAACTACATCTTGATATGCATTTTAATTTTATTTTGTAAAATATCTGATCCAATCACATCTTGCAATATTTGGGCAATGTTAAAAACTATAACAAGGAAAAACAGGTTCAATATAATAATTTTAAAGTCTGACTAATATTTTATCACTTGTTTATTCTTACTTTGTAGAAAGATCTTGCCAAGAATATCACATTAGAACAGGGCAAGACTCATGCAGATGCAGAGGGAGATGTGATGAGAGGATTGCGTAAGTACAATAGTCTTCATTGCAAAGGAATTTTGAACTGAAATAATCAAAATGGAGTATTTGAATCATAGCAAAAAAAACAACCCAAAAAACCATTTAAAAAAACCATCAAATTATTAAGGAGAAATACTTCTGGACTCCAGAGGTATTTTTCCTTGAGAGTCTTGATATAAGTCAAGATAACAGCCTGGGTCTCTCTAACCCAATTTAAGGCATCTTGCTTTGGAAAAAAAGTGGTTAAATTATGGTGAAATATTTTTGACATCAGATTGATGGAATTCATTATAGACGATCTGCAGCTGATAAAATACTCTAGAGAGGGAAAAACAATAATTTTAGAGTTTAAATGAAATGAACGTCTGATATGAGAATTTATGTGCATGGGGACCGTTGTGCATTTGTGTTAGTCATGCAAGTGAGTAATAAATGTTGCATACACAGATTTTCACAAGACAAGTACTTGATTTCTTACAGAGGTTGTTGAGCATGCATGCAGTATCACATCGTTACAGCTAGGTGAGACATTACCTGGAGTATCCAAAGACATGGACATCTTCACAATGAGAGTCCCATTGGGTGTGTGTGCTGGTATTACACCGTAAGTAACACATTATGATTTAGGGTGAAATGGTTCCCCTCAAATAACCACAAAACATGGACATTTATACCATTACTGTCCTGTGTCCTATTTATATTATTTTATAACCATTTGGGTGACCATTTATGTCAAACCTTGCTCTGTATCAGGGTTGTAGCTAGGATATTTTTAGTGCTGGGTGGCATTTGATGAAAATCATGCATATTTGACCAAATTCTAATTGACCTAATTGACCAAATACTTGATTAATTCAATAAAATTGTGCAATTTTGGACTCTTGAGTCGTGGGCTCCAGTGCCAAAATTGCCGCGGAGTGGTGGGCTCCAAAACTGAGTGGATAAATACCACATTTTATTGTATAATGGGTCTCTAAAATAACCACAAACATGAGTTATGAAGTGCTTGTGCTGATATTATACAGTGAATGGATGACTTGCTTTTGATATGCACAAGTTCACTCAATAATCATTGTATGCCGTATACGAGTGCATGTACCATGATGAGTGAACTCAAGCTTATCACAGGCAATCATACACACACAATGCTAATGGAGACATTAAAATATGACATTATCATAGCAGGTTGTGATTCTTACTGGAACAACTAGTGATAATATCATACATTAACCATTTAGATTCTTACTGGCTATTTTTGTTGTTACTGCACCACAAGTAAAGTTTGTTCGGCTTATATAAGGCGGAAATTATTTGGCTTTTGTTACTGCGTGCGTCAATAAAGTCCCAACTATGCTCGCGTAAATTCACATAAGCGTGCAGCAGGCACACATTACACAACGCACAACTAGCGTGAGCACTGTGCCCAACAGCGTACACGCAATTCTATATCAATATACGGTGTTATGAGTCTTCTTTTTTCCGCCTGATATAAACCAAACAAACTTTAGCATATATTCACCTGGGATACCAGACGACCTGCCACAACTGAGATATCAAAAATATGAGGCTTGCACCCAAACCTGCCATGATTCCCTGCTCAAATATTTTGTGTGGCAAAATGGGCTTTTTGTATGAATTGTTTTCACAAAAATGGACCCATTTCCCTTATTCTCATCACTTAGTTTGGTTCCCTGTATCATTTCCTTCTAAAAAATAACATTGTCTCCCAAGGCAGGCAAATTTCCCACCAGTATGATTGTACATTCCTGGATTTTGCATCCTCTATGTAACTATCCATCGCAAGTGTGACACTGTTGTATCCTTTTGGATCCATCCTTTGGTTCCCTGCTAGTCAGTTGGAATCAATTTTCCCTGTTTTTATATATCAATTGACAGTCAATAAGAAAAATCTGTTTTACCTGTAGATTTATAAATTAAAAACATTCTTTTTTGATGACTAGATTTTCTGATCTAGTATTTTTTGTTTTTCTATTTCATGAGTTCTTTTTAATGTTTTCTCTCTGTATTAAATCACAGATTTAACTTTCCTGCCATGATCCCCTTGTGGGTAAGTATTATTTTGACTTTTGGATTTTTGTTTGTGTGTGTTTATGTTGGGGAGGTATGATACTCTGAATCTACAGCTTAGATTAACATTTTGATGATTGGACTGTTATTTCCCAACCATAGTATAAGAAATGTTCATGATATTCACTGATTAACTTGACAATGGTAGTTGAGTAAGCTTAAAACTAAGTTCTTTTCTTTACCAGAAAAGAAGGAATGAAAAATGAGGAGTACAGAAAAAAATAGGAAGGGAAATAATAATGATTGGATTAAGGTCAGCTCCTTCTTATTCATCAGTGGATGAAGCTTGAAGAGAAAATTCAAGATTTGCTGTACAAATTATGTTGTTATAATCATCCCAATGATCAACATGCATAAATGATATTCTATTCTAAGCCAAACATTTCTTGATTCTTTATGATACAGATGTTCCCCATGGCAGCTGTATGCGGTAACACATATGTGATGAAACCATCAGAACGTGATCCCGGTTGTTCTATGATGCTTGTGGAGCTTGCTAAACAGGCAGGCTTACCAGACGGTGTTGTTAATATAATCCATGGCCAGCATGATGGTAAGTGTGTTCTTGTGGTATGTGATAAACCAATTAGAGTGTTATGCTAACTTTGGTACACCTCAAGTTCTGTAGTGACGTAAGTGCGTATTTCGTTGGTTGCCAAACAAATTGCGCATGTTCAGTTAATCGCACAGAGTGTACACACATGCGTACCAGGATGGTATGTCAGCACGCTTACAGCACAAACACATGCACACACAAAACATTGATGTCAATAACATACTTGAAGTTATCAAGTGTGTATGATATTCATGGGGTATGTTTAAGAAACAACTTGACAGTGAGCTTCTGTTGTAGAATATGCTGTTAGTTAGGTTAGTTGAGCCCTTAAGCATCAAATGTTCAAAATAATTTTTATGCAACTCAATTTTCAGTTTAAAAAATAAATCAGTCTTGGGAAATCCACATAGATTACAACTATAAATCTGCAATGTTGACTCAATACAAGAACAGGTGTTAGAGAGTACAAGAACAGGTGTTCGAGCTCGCCTGTATTAGGAACTATATAATCATGCATACGTATTGTGCTATTCTGTTCAGCCGATTATCTGGGTTGTTGTTTTTTGCTCAACCCAAACTGGCGGTGTACCTCTTATCATAAGGTACATCACTTCTCCATATTTATGAAACAGTATCTAAAAATGTCAGAAGAAAATTTTTATATGACTTGCTCATTCACTGTTTTACAGTAATTACAATACTTTTAGTGTCCTTGCAACATCAAGAGAAAGGGATATAATATTTAATAATGCATTTTATTGTGTCCAGGTGTATTCATTTTATTAAATTTGCATAAATGTCATTCTGTCCAATTTCTCGGGAATTGTTAAGGCTATAGTCAATTAATATATGAAACATAAATTTGCATTAATTTTTGTTTAATTTATTTTTTATTTTTTGGAATAGGAATTTTTTTCTTTCCAGCTCCAAGTGAAATTGCCCCTGTTAAAATGAAGCATGTCAAGGTCATGAAGGTGGAGGCATTGCGGACGAAGCTTTGCGTGGAGAACACTGCTACCCGAGAACCGCAAAATTCTAGTTAAATCAATTTGTCAATATGCATACCTTGGCTCTTGTGCAATATTGCAGTTAAAAGAATCTGTCAAGCAGTAGGTTTGGGTACATATTATTTTCAGCCAGCTGGCATAGATTTTCATTACAAATATGACATGCATAAAATTTGACATCTGATGACACACCTGTTGCTGCATTTATTGTGATATTATGCAATGTTCAGTTAGGAAAAGATGTTGTCATGATGGTAGCAAGAGTGGGCTGCTTAAGGCAGCTGTGTACTCTAGACATTGTTTCTTTCGCAAAATTGAGTGTTTTTGATATGTTTGTACTTTGTTGTGTTTTTATAAATACAAGGAATGAAAATCCAGATTTGTAAACTCCAACTGCAATATTTTAAGGATTTTATTTCACTCTTCCACTCGTGTTTGAAATTGAAAAGGAAAGAAAATCTTTGTTGTACCAGAAGGGTACACGCACGCAACAACGCATCGCGTTGCGTATCGCGCAATTTGTTAACGCACAAATACGCATACGCGACGCTTATCTACATGCGCGGCGCATCTTATGGAAACACCACAGAAGTACAAAAACCTAGTGGTCAAATGGCTCCATTTTAGCTGATAAAATGTGGGTTTTTTCAAGTTCTTTCCCCCGATTTAAATATCAAGTTACGAATGGATTTCGCTCAAACTTCTCAAGGGGCCGTGGATTTACCCGATGTTTATGTAATGTAAGGTAGAAAAATAAAAACTGCCGCATTCTCCTGCGAGATTCGATGAAAGTGCAAAATGTGACCACTTTAAACTTCAACGGCCATTATTTCAATGTTCATTTTCTCGGTAAAATGACGATTTAGGTACACGATAACTCAATAAATACAGCATCTATAGGTAAGCAAATATGATCATCGTAAAAAGCATGATCGACTCAAGAAACTGTTTTCTCATTTTTTATATTTTGGTCTATTTCCGATTTTAGGCATCATTTTGTGCAAATAGGCGTTTGTGAATTTTAAAAGTTCAATTTGATGCCTTATATGGTCAATATCTCAAAAAATAAGGCCAATATCAAAAAAATTTAAAAAAACATTTTTGGAATGGAGCCTCAAGATTGAGCTAAAAACAAAATAAAATATTTTGGAAAGAGTGTTTTTTGTTATGATGTACCTAACAAATATTGCCAAAAACTCACTTTTTGTGATTTTTTTCATAATTGTTGTTTTTACCCCAAATCTGTATTTATATTAAGATTTATTGATGTCTTGCCTTCATAAAAATGTATACTTTTATATGTCTTGCGCAAATAATTACAAAGTTATTGCACTTTTACTACATGCATGTCTGAGAGTACACAGCCTCCTTAAACCGATCTCCTGTGTATATGCTAGTGACAAGTTGATCACATTGGTTGCTTCTGAATTGGCCCGATCTGAATCGCTAAAAATTAAATTGATTTGAACCAATTGGAATTTCAAGGAAGAAAGTCAGTATATTTACTAGCATAGAAGTAATATTGTTTTATCAAATATTAATCAGCATGAAGGTTTCAAAATTTTGTGATACATGAAATCGAACTACTTCCAGATGATGTCGTTTAATGAAAATCTATTAATAGAGGGCTCTCTTTTAATTAAGAGTTGCAGGACAAGGGTATTTTTAACGTAACCACATTAATTTGTCTCCAATTGTATTGGTCCCAACTACCGTAGTAATTTACTGCAGGTCCCTGTGTTCGTCAATAACACTTCTTACACTTGATATATTTCCTCTTACTTAGAGTATAGAAAAAAATTATAATCTCCAATCAATAATGAACCTTACCTTGGATTATCCGGTACCTACACCTCGCTTGGTTATGCTAACAATATAAGTTTGCAGGACATGGTTTTGACAGGGAGAATTTAACACAGAGTGCCATTTTAGATGTGCACATATTTACACACATCTGCTTTGTCCAGGATGAGTTCAGTAACCTCCCTGTGGCAGTGGCATAGATTTCTTTTTGACATGGGGAGGATGGGGTTGGAAAAAATGTCTTGAAATATAGTGAATCCGACACCTTTTGGCGACCGTATAAGTTTATGGTACGAATGCACAAAAAATGTTGGGCTTTGGGGGCTAAAATTGGCAAACATGAGGTTAATTTGTTCAGAAATCCACATACAGGTGTTAACATTGGGGGGATGATTGTATGGACCACCCCCCTGGAAAATATTGGGGGGGGATTTATCTCCCCCCCCCCCATCCCCCGGAATCTACGCCTATGTCCTGTGGGCTCATTGTCATGGTTGAGTTGTGGGAATGAGGGTGCTCGTCACACTAACAGAATAATAATAAGTAAAGAAGATTCACCAACTGGCAAAGTCCAGTATCATCAGTTATTATCTGTTATGATTCCAGTGACACCTCATGCATATTGCCCTGGGTAGGATTACGCTAATATTCATTGGAGGGGCATCACCATTAGCACTACAGCTCTATTATTCTTTGTTTTTCAAAGTAGCATACTAGTACCTATTACAATATATTCAAAGGTCCAGGGAAATTAATGATGTGTCACTGGAGCTGGAATAGTTAATAGTGTTGCCAAAAAGAATCAATGGCATTTTGACAAATAGCCATTTACAATAATGTTTTATTTTTGCAGCTGTAAACTTCATCTGTGACAACCCAGATATCAGGGCAGTATCGTTTGTTGGGTCTGATCAAGCTGGTATATATATTCATGAGAGAGCGAGTCAGGCTGGCAAGAGAGTCCAATGTAACATGGGTGCCAAGAACCATGGTGTCGTCATGCCAGATGCCAACAAGACTAACACACTGAATCAGGTATGTATACCCAGATATCAGGTATCGTTTGTTGGATCTGATCAAGCTAGTATTTATATACCGTACGTAAGAGAGCAAGTCAGGCTGGCAAGAGAGTCCAATGTAACATGGGAGCCAAGAACCATAAAAATATACTCTTTGATCATAGAGAACATTCCAAAAGAAAATGAGAACCCAGTATGCCTCATCATTAGTTGTTGCCACTCTTCCTTTCCTCTGAAACATGGTGCTATTGTATTTCTGTACAGTTAACAGGTGCCGCATTTGGAGCTGCTGGTCAGAGGTGCATGGCCATATCTACTGCTGTGATGGTAGGAGAATCACATGAATGGATCCCAGAATTAGTGGAGAGAGCCAAGCAACTAAAAGTTAATGCTGGTAAGAGGTCCAGTGGTCCAGTGCTAAATTGTGTAATGTGACCTGATCAAGTCACCCCTACCCAGATTCTGATTACCAAGTTACAGATTTTGTCTATAACTCAAAATCAGTATTGATCCTGTGCCATATACTGGGGTACACAAAAAGGTGGCTTTGTTACATTTTGATGTGCAGTTTGGATTTCAAAACACTGTCTCTTGAGTATTCCTTCACTTAGAAGATTCAATTAGGTCTTAAATTGAGGCTAATTTATTCTATATTACTCATGTTTTTATCCTGTTTTCAAATATTTTTCAATTATTTTCTTATGACGTTTGGCATGAAATGTGCCAAGGGTGGCTGAGGATTAGGGGAGGAGGGTTAGGGAGAGGATTCATATTGTAAATTTGATTTAAAACCCCCTTTAAAAATTTGAATCTAGTAAAAAAATGTCTAAATGAACTCCCAGACATCTAAACCAAGTGAATAAATACGAAAGTTCATTTAAAAGACCAATACTTGCTCAGAATGATTGTAAATGTGGAAAAAAAGAGGTGGGGTTACATCCTCCTACTTTGTGATTGTTTTTGCCCGCACTCTCTCATTTTTTAACCGATTTCCATAAAAAAGGTGTCAAAATGCTCAGAAGGATGAACCACTTCAAATGAGATGTGTAGGTAAAATGTATGAACCATTTCATTTTTTTTTTTTACTATGTAACACAAAGGTACCCCAGGTTGTGACACAGGACCTATTACTATTAGCAATATTAGACTCTTCCTGTTAATCATGTCACATATAACTTTACAAGTGTGCTAGGAATGTGAGGATTTTGGCAATAGTATGCTTTACTGTTGAGTAAGATGACATAGATAATAGCTGAATTTTCATAATTGTCTCCTATGGCGTAATTGGATTAGATCTTTTCTCATTTGTGTAAGACTAACCATACGAGGGGTATCAAAAAGTTTTAGAAATGCCAGAAGTGAAAGAGCTATATCAATGAAATTTTGTCAGTGCAATCACTGGTCCTTATGTACATTATGGTCCAAAATGGTCTCATAGGTATGTTTACTTTTTTTACAGGTGGCACTAGATGCCAATAACCTGCTGCCCCAGTTACTGCGCATAAACTGCAAGATTGAGAAAATTGAGGCAAGCAGCATTATTAAGATCCTGCTTTTGAAGGGTTGCAGTGCCTAGAAAATTGATGATGAAATGAAAGTTATCTTCGGTGGTGATTGTGATATGTCACTGTCGCTTTTTGGAAAAGGAACTTTTATTTCATCACAGATTTTCTGGGCACTGTAACCCTCAAAATGGAACTTAATCATGCTGCATGCCTCAATTTTCTCCATTTTGCTGGTTATCTTGTTACATAGGCAGGTAGTGACATCTAGCTCCTGTAAAAAAAAGTAAACATACTTATGAGACCATTTTGCACCATAGTGTACATAAGGACCAGTGATTGCACTGACAAAATTTCATTGATATAGCTCTTTCACTTCTGGGCATTTCTAAAACTTTTTGATACCCCTCGTATATATATTAAAGGTTTTGACACTTTTGATTTTACAAGTGTTTTCAAAAAGAAAAATGTAAAATAAGGTGGTTTATAGTCTGTGTAAAGAAAGAAGTACAAAATAAGGGGGCTAGCATTTTCTTCGGAAGGGGGGGGGGTCCTGAAAACAGAATGAAAATACAAAACCAGACAAAAACAACAATACAACTACACTACCATAACAAATTTGATAACCCCAATCATCATTATATATTACCATCCATATTTATTTTATTGTCATTCCGTAGGAGATCAACCAGGAGCAGATCTGGGACCACTTATCTCCCCTGCATCCAAGGATCGCGTTTGTGAACTCATCCAGTCTGGTAAAGATGAGGGCGCTGATTTATTACTAGACGGACGTGATGTCCAAGTACCTGGCTACGAGAAAGGAAACTTTGTTGGGCCTACCATTATCTCTAATGTTGAGGTGAGTCAGTGACAATATTTTGTGTAGTAATGTTAAGGGCACTCAACCATAATTCTATTTGGTGGTGTGAAATTTGAAGTAAGCACTTGTGCACCTATTTGAAGCTATAGCTTGGTGACCACAAGTCTAATACTTGACTGTTTTTCAACTCTGTCAGAAGTACCAAATGTATTGAAAATATTATAAAGCATTTTATAAGGGATGTGGAGAGGGATATTATATAAGTGATCAATATTCTTACAGGCCTTGTCTTTTGAAAATTGCTGGGGAGTGACAAATCACTCTCCTCAAAACTTGCCAAGTGAGCTGTAGGCGAGTGATTAAAAGCTCTCCTCAGCTTCATTTTAGGCGAGTGATGGCGAGTAATCACTCTCACTCGCCTCAAAAGACAAGGCCTGTTCTTAGGGGGAATTGTCTGTGAAATAACATATGTCATTTGTTTACTCTAACAGCCTCACATGAAATGCTACACAGAAGAAATCTTTGGGCCAGTTCTTATCATTGTAAAAGTGGATACATTGGATGAAGCCATCAATCTAATCAACAACAACCCATATGGCAATGGTACCGCTATCTTCACAACAAATGGTGCCACCGCACGCAAATACACAGAAAAGATTGATGTTGGGCAGGTGAGTTTTAATAGGAAAAATACTAAATGACCTAAATTGTGTGCACTGAGCAAATGGATAAAAGAATGATTGTGTGAGTTGATTGATTGATTGATTGATTGATTGATTGATTGATTGATTGATTGATTGACTGATTGATGAGAGTGATTAATTGATGGATGAGTTGAGCAAATGATCAATCATTTGAATGAGTGAATAAATGAATAGGTTGGTTGTGTAGTCCAAATCTATTGTAATTTACTCCCAATACTTCACAGGCCTCCTTGAACAAATCTTTACATCTAGAATAAGATATTTTACCTGTCCTCAGTAAATACTTTCCAAATTCCAGTTGATTTCATATACACGATAGGTCTGAAGAAAAACTGCTCAGAACTATCAAGCTCGGTATCAGCTAATGTGATATTCCTACAGAACATACATACCAGGCATGTTACTTTGCCTCTGGCTGCTGTGATAAGCCACTCGCCATCCTTAAATTGATCCATTTTACTTTTCACTCAAATGAAAGTATTGGATGTCACAAACTCTCAACTCTGCCAGCTCAAGAGTGTCAAAGAAATCCTGTGTAGGATATCAATAATATTGTGCATAGTCTGCATTCAACCAGATTCTCTGGCGAACCATCTTTCTCAACTAAAGCGTGAAGCTGGCCTTTCAAATCATTTAACAAGGGTTATCTTTAAATAAAACTGAGCAATCATGATACCATTTTATCGTGTATCGTTCCAATCTGGTATAAGGGGCCTCATTAAACAATTTTATCAAATATCTGGCTATATCATTTTGTGCAGGAAGATGTAAAATGTTTTGAGATAAACACCATGCCTTCCAAGGATCAAATGCATAGCTATACTAAGGGTGCTCTAGAAGCCATTAACACAGTTTCCAAAGTAAATTTACCAGACACCACAACCCTGAAAATAAAAAACATCTATCATCTATCAGACTAAATGTTGATCTTTATTCTCTTGCGCTAAACTCTTCACCTGGACCTAATGGTCAGCCCATGCTCGGCAGTGAGAAAGTTGAGAAAGCTGACCTTTGATAGTCCTTGCTATAATATTCTCTGTAAAAAACTCCCAGTGGATAAAACTTGTTATACATGTACGTGTGTCCAGTGGCTTTCCATAATGATATCCTCACATCATTTGTGGCATTGCCATGATTACCACCACACCTCCCAGTGGAGATTCATAAACATATCTTGCCCAGTGGCTGATATTTCAATCCAGAAGAAACACATCAATCTCCAAAATATGGCTCACCATACCTATATTTGTAGGCATACAGCTGTTTTCATAACCTTCAACACAATTTCAAACTAATAATAGGCCCTATGTAACACAAAGGTATAGGGGTCAAAGTTAGAATATCATACTGTAGTTAGTACAAGGCTCCATTTAACCTTAAACACAAATCAGCACTAGTCATTTTCGGGGATCCGAACAGAGTTGGGATTTTTCCCTTGCAAAAAATGTGCTTTGGATCACTGAACATTATTACATTCACTATGGCTTTCTCATATTTACTATGCGGTGAAAAGAGAATTGGCCAAAATGCAGTCGAAGTCCAGCAAGGTACTACTAAAGTCGTTAGAGCCTTGCATGCCACTAAGTGTTTGACTGCCTTGCCCACCAATGTTATTGGTGGATCCAACCAATGCTGTGCTCCATGTGAGCTGTTTTGGGCAACCAGTATTTAGAATTAAATGTTCTCAGTTTTGTGTTAAACTTGTCAGCGAACCGGTCTACAGATTGTGGTCCCCACATTTTGTCAATCATGTCAAAAACTCCCCATTCATCAAAAGCTAATCTTCTGCTCAAGAATTGTCAGACCTGGAGACCCAATCTATTTCTATTTCAATACCCTTGGTCTTACACAAATTGAAAATGTTCAAAGATATTTCCTGTAGCTCTAGTTTCATTCTACCTTTTGTAACCACCCCTTGATCATCATTATTTATTTGATCATTTCAATCTTTATTGCAATCATTAAAAACATAACAAACATTAAACAAACCGATTGAAAAGTAAACACATTATCCAGACTAGAGACTGGAGTAGACAGAATACCATCCCTATATCTCCACAGAACCATAAATACCAATACAAACAAAACATTCAATACTGTACAAGAAAATATACCTTCAGTAAAATGCATTTTTAAAAACATTACGTTGCAGTTGTTCAAATGTTGAAGAGTTTCCTTTTTACCACAAATATTGCATTTAGTGTTCATTCTCTTACCCCAATGACTCAAGTTTTTTTGGTTGGAAGTGTATCTAAAAATGATATCTTCTTTCCTTGCAGTTGGGGTGTAAAGGCTTGCAAAGCTAAAAAAACACATTGGTAGAGTTTAAACCTATACACACAACTAATATTGTTCACTGATGTGAGCTTTTTAAAAAAACACCTTTAAGTTCTCTCCAGGTGGAACTCTTTTCCTTCTCAACTGTATTCCAATATTGAAAAACTTAAACCCACCACACTCTGCTGACCACGCTGTGCAACCCGAGTCGCTTGCATCTGAATACAGGGTGTCCCAGAATGATTTGTACCGTGTTTGCAAAAATAACTAAAAATAGAAGACGGGCAGTGTATCTAATTTTGATACCAGCATTATAATGTTGGACATGTCTCCTACTTATTCTGTTAATTTCAGCACGCTACCTTTATTTGTTTTGGCGTGGCATGCAATAATGTAAAATCGATGAAAAACGACTCGCATACCTTTGAAAAATGGCACGATACGATTAAATGAAGAACGTGGGATGTTTGGCACAGCATTTGACGACAACTACTGTTGGGGTTGCGCCTTAAAGCTTGCCGGACAGCTGCAATGTTCGCTCTAGTTCTTACAGTCTTACTGAGCACCTGAAGCTTCACTCTGCCGATTCCTGACAGTTCCGTGCTCGTGAAACTTCTTTACGTTATACACTATCGTCTAATGAATCTTCTTTGTGTCTCAACATAGCTGCCGGTTTGCCAGTAAGTTTTTGAAAGAAATCCACGCTGCTGTACAGTAAATTGAGGAGCCGTATTTTCTGTACCACAACCAGTTCGATCTCTGCAAGCATTTCAAATGACATGGACCTCACACCACAATAACTATATTTAAAACTACCGCCAAAGAGAGAATGAGATTAGGCCACAAATCCTTAATTCCATATAATGATTTCTTCGTAACGTCATAAATAATAGATAGATATCGGCTATTTAGTGGAAATATGAACAGGGCACAACTAAAATACCTGCATAACTTTTTCCAAATAACTTTGTGCTGAACGGTTAGTAATGTTACAGATTTTCAAAATAAGTTATGTTGTCAAAACTTAGAATTCACCATTTTTACGCAATCTTCTATAACTTCTGCTAGAAACGTCCAATTTTTAAAATCTAAAAAATCTGAGAAAGCTAAATATATGTAGAACTTAAAATTCAAAACAATATGACCATTTAACATGCCCTTCATACCTAAAAAATTCCATCTTTCCCGGTATAGATCATTCTGGGACACCCTGTATATATTAGGCATACAGGGCAAGAATACTCAAAGGGAAGTCATTTATTTAACTCGATCACATGGTCCTTCTAAAAGAATAACTCTTCGATCACATTGCTGTCACCGGGTAACTTATACAATTTATCCCAGTGAATTCTCTTCGCCACTTCCATATACAAATACTTGGATCAATTGAGCAATATATCCCATGACTGGATATAATGACATCACCCTTGTCTGCAAAGAAGGCTAACATTCTAGCAGAAACATGCACCAAATCGTTTGAATTCTTCCAAAAAATCCATTGATATCATTGAGCCTCCTTTCTATAATGATAATTGCCTCTGTTCTTGAGTCCCAGGTTAAGGGGGTACTACACCCCTCGATAAATTTGGGTCTATTTTTGCGTTTTTTCTCAAAAACTAATAACACAGTGGTAACAAAAGTTATGTATATTATAGGGGCAAGGAATCCAATTACTACACTGGAATTTCAGTGAACTAAGACAAGCGGTTCGTTATTTATGATAAGAAAAGAGGTACCTAGCATGTACCTCATTTCCTATACTGAACCGCTTGTCTTGAATCACTGAAATCTCAGTGTAGTAATTGGATTCCTTGCCCCAATAATATACATAACTTTTGTTACCAGTGTGTTATTATTTTTTGAGAAAAATGCAAAAATAGTCACAAAGTTACCACAGGGGTGTAGTACCCCCTTAAGCCTAACCAATCTAAGCATTTAGTTGGACTCCACTTTTCTACATTTGGCATAAAACCAGCTAACAGCAAGTGTGCTTTCAAATCGTTTCACACTGTTAAAAGGACCCCGTTCGTCCCCATCCGTCTTCTAAATACAGTACTATGAAAAACCCCTGTTTTCTCCAATATCCTACCAATGGTCTTGGACACTTTGTGAAAATAAATGGGGCCAAAGATAACCCAAACGGCAAAACTTTGAATGAAAAATACTTGGTTGCAACTCACACAAACAAAACACAGGTACTGTGTATGATCTGGGAATATTTCCAAATGATGATATCCAGACTTTAGATCAAAGGAGAACATAAAATCGTCTCTCCAAACAAAATCAATATGAAACGGAACATGTGTACTCATCATGTTCATTGCATATTCACCTACCAATAATTCCTTGGCTTCTGTGGTCTACTTTTTACCTTCTCAACTAAACCATATAATACAAAAGGCTATAGTACAAAAGCTATTGTGAAATCCCGATCTGTATCTAGATTTCTAAATGTTTATTTTCTGTAGCATTTACCTCTCCCGTACTCAGTAAATGAAAATTCTGAATTTGTATTACCTTCAATGCTAATACCATCGGGCTCCCTCCTTTGACATGTTTGAGGTTGATGCTACCCAGGAACCTTTTGTTGCAGACTGAGAGGTGGCAATACACTGTCTTCGCCAATGGCCTCTCTCACCATCGCCTCTTTTCTGGCCTGAATTCCCTAACTGGAATTGACCATATCCATAACTTCAGCGACGAAAATTAACGCCAAAGAGATTACTGTAAGGCATTTTGCATTGTTACGGCTTTTGTTGGTGATTATAAGATGCCACCCTCTTCCTTCTGTTAGCTTTCGCCTGCGCTGATTGGATACAGCGATCATCTTCAGAATTTTCAGCTAGGTTGTCTGACAAATGCTCATCTACGACAGCCCACCCTCCTTCTGATTTATCTGCGAGTCTGATTGGTTTCTACAGATTCCTGCAAAAGGGGCAGAATTGCGCTGATGTTACCCTTTTCAATGTGGAAATTGCCATTTCCACATTAGATAAAATCTTGTGGTTGAATTGAAACTGCACTTTATTCCCTTTGAACTTGAGATTTAGCTTGGATTGTAACTCCTCCACTTCTTTGGATGCTGATTTAAGGGTGCTTTCAGTGAGTCTTTCACTCTCAGATCTTTGATTAATGATGGCGTTGCCAATATAGGATGTAACACCAGAAATCGCTTGATTAACGATTTGGGAAATCACCTGGGCTGACACTGGCACTGGCTGAACCGAAGGGGCAGCAGCTGACTTCGCTGGGACCTTCGGACCTTGCTGTTGAGGAGCTTGAGCTTGAATTGCTGCATCTGGCAGCGGGCCCGACTTGAGGAACACCAATGTTATCAGCTAGTATTTGCGCAGCCACCTGATTAAGTGTGTGGTCTTGTTGAATATAAATACAAATTGCCCTTCTTGCAACATGATATTAAAGTTACAGCTATTTACAAAGTTATTTTACTCACAATACCGAGCTATCATACACTGTAGCTAGAACCATGATCCAAGGAACAACAATATAATTCCAGCAAAATATCAAGTTACAATGACATAAGAAGCTACAATAGATCCAACTGAAGAAACACCAGTAAAAAAATCTATGAGTGTATGAATCTCATCTAAAACAGTCAATGACTGGCCAAGGCCCCTGTGCCTGCATTCATCTAAAGTTTTATGCTTACTTAATAATTATGTGTGATGTGTGTGATGGTTTGTTGTATATTTGTTTACCATTGTTGCATATGATCAGTGTTTTTCATAAAAAGTCCTCTTGAAAATGTCTATTCAGCAGAAGGGGCATGTACATAAGCATAGAAATCAAAGTTTACTCAATATGAAATTAATTCACACCATCTTGAAAGCCTGCATACTGCCCTCAATTTACCACACAGATATCGAGTATAGTGATAATAGTAAAGAGTTTATTCTCCCATATGGCTGGTTTGGTAATACACCCCCACACTCCAGTCATTTTATGTAACTGGTAATCCTAATATTTTTATTTTCTCTCAGATTGTTCTGCATTTTAAATAAAAATAATTTACATCTGACTTGTAAATCATGTTCCTGCTGATGTTATTTTATTTGCTTGTTTCTATGTTTGCTGTTTATCCATTGCCACTACTCTGTCACAAAACTGTACTACCACAAAACTGTACTACCACAAAACTGTACTACCACAAAACTGTACTACCACAAAACTGTACTACCACAAAACTGTACTACCACAAAACTGTACTACCACAAAACTGTACTACCACAAAACTGTACTACCACAAAACTGTACTACCACAAAACTGTACCACCACAAAACTGTACCACCACAAAACTGTACCACCACAAAACTGTACCACCACAAAACTGTACCACCACAAAACTGTACTACCACTAGTTTTTGGTTAAAGATGGGTAGTATAATTCGATTCCAAATTTTTTAATCTATTGCTTCAGCTGTTTGGATATTAGAAGCCAAAACATGTCACAATAACTCATAGAACAATATGAATAAATGGTACACCATGGAGATGAGGCTACCCAGAGGAGAAAGAAAACAGAGAGCGTACCACCAGTCAAAGTCCCCGTGTATTGTATGCGGAGAGTTCTCGCATATTCATGAGGGCCGATTGTTTGATCGTGCCGTATCTAACAGTCACGCCAGCTCTGCGTGCCTTCGCGTTACATGCTTTCGCGATTTTAGCGACGATTATGCGATAGACCGTGAAAATATGCGGTAATTGCGTAGCAGTCTCGCCTGTCGCATTTCATGGAAAAATCGGCCCTCATTATCAGGTGATGCGGAGACTTTGACTGGTGGTACGCTCTTTGTTTTCTTTCTCCTCTGTGAGGCTACCACTACTTTGTTCTTAAGGTCATAAAAAATATATCAGAGGGTATCAGAACAATATGAGCTTCCTTCAGATGCCAAAATCTTGATTGCATTGCATTGCTATGCATTGCATTGCTACGCATTGCATTGCTACAAGCACTGCTACAAGCATGACTTGCCATTCCCTTACAGAGCATTACTGTCCATTCCCTTACAGCCCCGGCTTACAGTTCAGTGCACTTGCAAAATGTAATTTATGTAACTTTGTTGTACAACAACAAATAAAAAAGGGAGCAAGGTATACCAACAACAAATGTAAATGTCAACAGAAATAGTTCAACATGTAACCTACTTATATTGACTTAAAAATTGTAAATTTTATGTTTCACATTGACAAATTTTTTAGCAGTTGACTAGGAAGAAGTACTAAAACCATGATTACTAGGGACAGATAAGAGGCAGAGGGCGAATAAGAGGGAGGAGAGAGATGTGAATAAAGGGGGAATAGTGGAAAGAACGGGAGGATAGGGAATAACACGGGGTGGTAACAAAGAAGAAGTTGATTAAAATGAATTAAATGAAACGACTGATCAATCGGTAATAAATTAGGGAGTTGGTAAAATTGTTCACAATAAAAACTCGGAGGGTGGTGATTCACTTTGTAAAATTGCATTTATTTACGAACCGCGAAAGACTGGTGACCGCTAGTAGCCAAAAATGACCAGTTCCAAAGCCCACTGAAGTGTAAAACCTGCAAAAGCAACAGGGACAAACAGTAGGCCTACCGGTAATTAATCAATATTTTGAGGCTTGTACCTAAAAATGTATTTTTGTGATATTTTCAAAAACTGAATTTTTTTGTTTAAATCTGATGTTACCATAGGATTCCTTGAATATTTCCTTTCGCAAAATGTATAGTGTTATATACTTTGACTTACCCTCTTCTTAATGCTGTTTCCTCACTTTCCTGTAGGCCACACAAAAATGTTTTGGGGAGCAATTATACCACATTTCATTTTTTGGAAAAATCCAGAAGAAATTATATTTTCAAGTAAAAAAAGAATGACACAATCATTCAAAAGATTTTTTATCATACATTTTGTAATATGAAATCAATTAATCCTATGGAAATCAATTCCTAAAACTAGAGTTTCCATATCTAATGCACTGGATTTGACAATTTGAGGCATATGTTACCAGAAATCCTGACTGTAAAAATAACATTTGGGGGGGGGGGGTCAGACAACCCAAATGAAACCACCTTTTTTTTGTAGCATAATAGACATTTTTTTCTTGTTTATGACTCATGAAATTAGCTGATATCATCTGGCCTTAGAACATCAGATGCCTGTTTTCTCCATTTTGAGCTCTATCTCACCTTAATATCGCTAGACTGGCTCATTTGGCAACAATTGAAGAACAGATAATTGCAATTTGATAGAATTTCCAACTGTTAAGTGAATACATCCGGACAGAGAAACTCATAAACCATGTGAGCTTCTGATAATTACAACGATAACTATCTATCATTGGGTGATTTGGCACAAACATCAAGTTATGGTTTTGCTGAAGATGTATAATCATGATTGATATGAAAACCATCAGGCAAGCAAGATAGCTAGCAAGATATAATTATTGCCATTTTCGTCTCTTTTAAAAGTCGGACATTTCTTGGATAGAACTTGTTTAGATATGTCTGCTAAAGATATAAATGTTTATCTCTCCCCCTGCTTTCCCTGCCTCCCTGTGTCCATCCTTCCTTTCCTCCCACCCCCTCTTCCCCTCCCTCTCATCCTCCTTTTTTTTTGTCTCTTTTAGAAGTCTGACATTTCATGGATAGAACTTGTTTAGATGTGTTTGCTAAAGATATACATGTTTTTCTCTCCCTCCCTCCCTCCCTCCTTCCCTCCCTCCCTCCCTCCCTCCCTACTTTTCTCCTCTCCTCCTTCTTTTTCCACTCCCTATATATTGTATATAGGAATGGGTGGAGTTAGCAATAAACTTAAAATTATTGGCTGGATAATACCAAATTGCAAAAAAATATAATTTTTGCCTCTTCTCTAGGATGTTGACACATCTAAATGTATTTTTAAATACACTGCTTAAAAGCAGTGGAAGTACCACCGAGAAGTACCACAAAACACACATCTTACATGTTTGTCAAACTGTTCACAAATTTAACTCCTTGTTACAACATTTGTATTTTAGCTCTTGAATGACTTGTTTTGCTCAAATCCAATTTTGTTCCCTGCATTGGTTTGTTGATCATAAATTCGACTTCCGTATTTTGATATTTTCCCACCGGGTAGACAAATGCTTGAAAACAGGGATTAAATATTCTCTCTTCTCCTTAGATATGTCAAGTCAACAATCGGCTATATACATGCTCCATTTCCCCATTTTGTGATCTAAAATTGAGAAGCAATTTACACAAGATATTTTATAGAATCTCTAGCTGTTTTATATCGACCATGTGTCACGTCATTTTACTTTAAAAAGATATATTTTCTACTTTCTGAAAAGAATTAAATTAGATGAACTTACCTTTTTACAATGATAAATAAAACACAGAAGTGCTTGCACCAGGGGAAATACTAAGCTCAATATAAAAACTAGAGCGGTTCTCGGCTTTCGCGGTTCTCGGCATTCGCGGTTCTCGGTAGTGTGGGTTGGTCCGTATGTGACGTTTCTGTTCAGAACCTTGTGTGACCCTTCCCCAGAAAAAATCATCCGCCACCACTGGTTATAACAAGGGCCTTGTAAATGCAACTGGTGAGACAGAGCCTCGAATGACGTTTGTGTTTTCAGTCTGATTTCAGTTCCCTAACAGGTACAAAGTTTACGCATTATCATTAGGCCTACCAAGTATTGTATGTCCTATAATCTCTTATGTATGACATGGATCTTTACCATGATTGTGCAAGCCAAAAAATATCATTTCAATACCCCAAACATGCGTTAAAAAAAAAGACCATGTTTTACACATGCAACCTCAAGTTTAGACATATAATTTAATTTTCCCTAAACCCTCATGCACGAGAAAAATCATGCCGCCACCATTGGTTATGACAAGGGCCTTTTAGGGTGCACACCAGTAAATAACCCCCACTGACTTTCTGTACAGACAGGGGTCGGGAAAACAACTCAGTTCTTGAAAACTTCCCCTTTCTGCAAGCAGAAGGTCAGATGATGACATCCATTGTAAAAATTAATATATGGATTTCAGGATTTTTTTTCCAGAAATATTGTAAAAAGTTCAACCTATAACCCATACAGCTAACGCCACCTCACAAACAGCTAGCTTGGTGTTTCTGAAATGTAACACATTTTGAAAGTCGTCATAAAAAGTCGGATCCTGCTAAATTTACACAGACAATCTAATTTACAGGCCTAAATGATGATTAAATATGAATCAGGGCCTAATAGTTGCCTTTTAAGCCTTTTCTAATGTATTACATTAAGTCATATTGCACATTTCCTCGTTTCAAATACTGTTTTTTTCCCTTCCAGGGTGTAGCTAGACTTCTCCGTACTCCACTTGCCAATTGTGCTTCTGGCTATTGCATTTAAAGGGACCATTGAAAGAAAAACATATTTGGTATCAAAATAAAGCTAATAACATATAGAATCCATTTCTAAAATGATAAACGCAATTTTCATTTATTTTACCCCCCCAAATCAGCAAATAAATACAAAGCGCCCAATGTCGCGTCGTTCGCCAATTCATATGTGCAGAGACACGTGGCAACCCCCTGTGACGTCAAAGTGGTTATCCTTTCCGCTGCATGGCAACACTGCATAGTCCAGACTTGGTCCTAAACCAACGCATGAACGTGTTTACAGCAATGAACTTTTATGTGCCTTTTAGGCCTAACAAGTATATTAAAAAGGATATTATAATATAAATTACAAAGCTACAATGACTTCTATGATAGGCCTATATATAAATTCTAGCTAGGCCTACAAAATAATTCTTTATCATGTTTATAGGACATGCTCTGTTATATTTTTATATCCTCTTTTCATTCTTGAAAAGATAGATCATGCTTTTTATTTCACCCATTGGGTATTTCTTTATTAATTTGTGTTTATATGGCGATTTCAAGTGGGATAATAACTCCTGGATGCCGTAAGCATAATGTTGATAGATTTAAATATCATTATAAATAGGCACTTAATAATAATGATATTGAAATAAATTGATAAATAGATAAATTAATAGATAAATAAATAAAAGATATATAAGCCTAGATAAATAATAAATAAATGATAAACTAGGAGTAAATTGCAAACATTAAATATCTTAGAGCAAATGAGCATTTAATAAGTTTTTTGCGACAAATATTTTGCCCCTTCTTGTATGTTTTATCATTATTTTATCTTATACTAATTTTTTTGGGACATGCTCGCTTATTTATTTTTTATGTGTTCCTCTTATCATTTGTGAAGTATTTCTTTATTTTTGTTTTAGTACAAGTGATCACTGAGTATGTTTAACTGTGGAAATATCGGTAGATAAGGTGTTTTTATTTCACCCTTGAGTATTATTTATAAGTGTATCAACATACATTTCACATGTCATGATTTTTCATTGTTTTATTTTAAAGCAATTCTTTATTGGGGTGCATGCTCTCATATATTAGGTGGGGTTTTTTTCATGTTCCTCTTGTCATTCTTGATAGATGGCTGTTTATTTATGTCGCGTGTTAAGTATTTTTTTAATTTTTGGTCGAAGTGTATAATTATCATCACATGCTGTACGCTGTTTATTTATTTTGCCCTCATTTTCTTTACTTTTGTTTTTAGATCTTTAGTTCTTTATTTTTGTTTCTGTGAATATCATCCGAAAAGTAGGCCTTCTGCACATTATGATTTTTCCTTATTTTTTTAATTGCTTTATTTAACTCTTTACTGGGGTGCATGCTCTCTGCTGGTTTTTTTCATGTTCCTCTTATCATTATTGACAAGATAGCACCTGCTGTACGCTGTTTATTTATAGGCGCTCTCCTCCATTTTGAGAAATATACTTTTACACACACACTACATTTATAATTAAAATGATCAGCCTTAAAGTTTTACCTTTTAGTGGGTTAAGCCAAACCTAAGTGGATGAAATATAAATCAACACTTCTGGCACTGATTGGTTTCGTAGTTGTTATATGGAATACGAGCTGTCTGTAGCTACAAAATTGTCTGCAAATCGGCTTTTGCCGGGCCTCTCCTTTTCGGCGTTTTTCTCATTAAATTAGGGTCCCCGTTCAAATAAAAAATAAACTGGTGTCTAGATGTAATCACAGTTAACACACCAAGAAAAGTATAGAATATACAACAACCTAGTTACACCTGTAGACTGCGAACAAACATGCACCTGGCCAGACCTGGCCGTAAAACAAAGTGTTCTCCCTACGGATACCCTTAAGGGTCACACAATAAATGTTTGTGAAAATGTGAACACTATGTGTTGAAGCTGGATAAAGCAAGTGTGCTAAATGCAAAGTGGAAGGGTATTCTGTCCCTTAGCTGATTTGCTTGAGTTGAAAAATAGGAAAAAAATAACAAACCATTCAGAATTACACTCCAGTCTAGGCTAACATTTTGTTCGCTATGAAGTATTCCTTATCATTTGTAAACTGGGTAGAAGTATTTGCTGTACTCTTAAACTTAAAGCAAAATGTTAAGTCATGTCGAAAAAAAATAAATTGCTTTTAAGATGACCAGGCCAGGTAGACCAAAGTTATTTTGATTAGTAATGACCAGTCTATGCTGGTTTTAGATGATGAGTTTCTCTGAAATCTGTGTTAAAATGAACTGGGTTTACATTGACATCCGACGGCAGATTTGTTGTGCTTGTAAATTGCATCTTTATTTCTAACTGAGAAGTCCTTATTTTAGGTTAGGATGATAGTCGACTACATCAGAAATCTAAAATAATTTCAAAGCTATACATAAAACAAAACACAATTTAAAAGTGATAACAGTGAAATAAAAAATTAAAATGTGGTTAAAAAAAAGAAATAGTATTTTTGTGTATTTATCTAGCCAAGGTGTTAAACAAGAGGAAAAACTCTGCCATGTTTGTACTTCGACCATCTATTCTGTATATTTACAAATGCTTATTGTCACTTGTTTTGAAATGTCAACAAGCAATTAATAGACTGACAGAGAAGGAAATTAAGCAAATAGCTATCGTGCCTTCCATGAAACGGACTAAGGATGCGATAGAAAAAAAAGAGATAGCATGGTTGATATCAGTGTCATTTTCAGAAAGAGAGAGAGAGAGAGAGGTTGGAGATATCGAATTGAGTAGATGATGGAGAGGGGGAGAGAGAGAGGGGGAGGAGGTAAAAGAACAGTGAGCACATTACAGAAATGAACCTGAGGAGAGTGGGATGTGGGTAGAGGAGAGAATGATATGGGGTTTAGGTGGATACGGTAGAGAGAGATGGATGGAGGTTGAGTGGTGAGGGAGGGAGATGAGGTTGGGTGATGGAGAGAGAAAATAATATACCAACAAAGAAATCAATATTTGGGCACAAAAAGAGACAGAAAGAAGACGGGAATTGACAAATGGTGGAATGAGGGATGAAGGTGTAAGATACGGAGAGAAAAGGAGAGGGGAGGGAGGGATACAGTAGGGAGATGGAGGAGGAAGGGAAAAAACATGAGGTGAACAAATAAGTAGGTGGACAAAAAGAGATCGGAAGTGAAGAAGAGAGAAAAAGAGCAAGACAGTGAGAACGAGAGCGAGAGAGATTATAAAGTTGCTGTTTTGATGTTTTGAAGTGAAAGTTTCCTGTTATTACCATGCATAAGCTTGAATCCCAATTGTAGTTGAAGGCCAGCCAGGCAGAGGATTTAGTTGCAAGTCAATTGCTTGTGATCATTTTGAATTGCACGTCCACCCACACATTTGTCAATGAAAATCTTATTGCTATTCAGCCTTGCTACCTTACTGCAGGACAGCTACATTTATTTTTCACTGACATTGTAATTTCGCAAATTTTGTGAGTAGTGAGAATTTTGTTTGAAATAAATTGCCACAAATTTTGTTTTTGTAGATAACTCCATAGCAGACAATTTTAAAATTGGTGAAAATGTCTTGTGTTATATTAGTGGAATTTGTCAAATCTGTAGAAAGTAAAACGTATAAATAACAAGCAGTTTGAAATTCACATACATATCCTATTGTATTTTATTAACCACTGATGGTATACTTCCGATGTATGAAATTCAAAATTACAATCTACTGTCCGAGTGCTATCTATGTGGGCATGCAACAATATGCAGTTCATTGTACTAACACAACAATATTGTCTATTTTGCAGTTTCAAGTGAAGCATTTACTTAAAGCTTGCTTCCGCATTTATTTTTCATATTACTATGTATTATTACTGTGGTATTTAGTTTTGTGGAAAATATTGAACTTCTAAAAGTCCCCATATGATTTTTTTTTTCCAATGGAGACATTTTAAAATGATGGAAATTGATCTAACAGGCTTATTGCAATTGGACATCGAAAATTCTGCTAAATCTTGAATCAAATCATATTTCAAAAAGTTTTCAAATCCAAAAGGAGATGTTACATACCTCAGTGACAATGTTGTGCTATATCACAGCACTTTCTTAAATTTAATGACCATTGCTGCTTCTTGTGGGCTGCTTCCTGTTGGATGCTGATGTAGATGACATTTTTAGCTACTGATCACCCGATTTCGTCAAATAGTCGCCTCTCAAATAAACGCCCCACCACTTTTTTTTTTTTTTTTTTTTCAAAAATGATCCCATATTTCCATGCTATCTTGTTTAGTAAGCTTACCAAGTTGCTCACATGGTTGATAATAGCAGCAATAAATGGCGAAAATCTGCATCGGAACACCGGAAGTGAACCAAAAGTCAGTGTCAAAAGTTCTTTGTTCGTCATTTTAGCGTGACTTTTAAGCTTACCTAATGATTTTAAAGGGAATTGTCATGCTAAAAATGACCTCTAATAAACGCCCCCTTGGGAAAATGTAACGCCCCCGGGGCGTTTATTTGACGAAATACGGTATATATAATGCAGAAGGAAATGTTACCACTATCCCTATCCCTATTGAGAGTATTTTACCCCCTTGCTTTCTTACATCTATCTTTTCCGGTTGGCTTCAATGTCAACAAAGAAAGAAAGCAAGGATAACAAGTTTGAGAAGGTCAATTTGAGAAACTGTCATTGAGATATGTAACATCACCTTGAATTTTATGGACAATCCTGATGAATGTCTTTGCAAAAGCTTGCAAACTTGAATCAAATTCTTTGAAATATTTGACTTTTCTGTCCCGTAATGGATTGCATACTTAAAACCAATAATCAGTAGAAGATAAATACATAACCTTGTTGGTTAGTACAAAGTTGACTGTGTGACGTCATGATCATTGTTAATTTCTCAGAAAAAGTTTCTGATCACGATAGTGACGACAATCTGAAAATAAGAATGTTTACGAGCATAAACCCTCAATGCATGTAAGGCAATAAGGTAATGTTTAAAAAGATAGGAACTTCTCAGTTGACAATTAAAGAGCACATTGCAGCTAATTTTGTACCTCTCATTTCAAACAATGCAATTGCTAAATCATGCCTGCCAACTGTTCCGATTTAATCGGATTCGTTCCGATTTTTGTGACTTTTGACCTCAAAAATCGGAACAAATCCGATTTTGAAAATGCAAAAAAAAAAAAAAAAAAAAATTTTAAAGATTTTTTTTTCAAAGTTTTTGGCGACTTTGGAGAACCACTGGACCTATTCTGAAGTGCTAGAATCATAAGGATCATTCACAGTTATTTTTTTTTAAATGGAAAAAATTACAAACAAATTACAATTTGTTATTTTTAATATGCAAACCATTAACCAATATTTACCTCTTCATGTAGCACATATTATAAATGCATGCAAAACCAATGCATCTATAATATGTGATACATGAAGAGGTAAACACTAGTAAATGGTTTACATATTAAGGATAACAAACTGTAATTTTTGGTAATTTTTTTTTTCAATTTTTTTCAAATTACCTGTGAATGATCTTAGCACTTCAGAATAGGTCCAGTGGTTCTCTAAAGTTGCTAAAACTTTGAATTAAAAAAAAATTAGAATTTTTTTTTAAATTTTTTCCCAACCTTGAATAACAAGTAACTTCTTTTTTCCAAAGTTTTGTTTCGCTTCTTGCTTCACTCTAATTATACACAAACCTTAGTTCCAAAGGTTGGCAAGCATGTGCCGCGTACGGGTGAGTGCGTGCTTCAAGGCGCCTCGGATCGCGCACCCTGTACAGATTTTTATTTTTACAATGTTGGCAGGTATGCTAAATGAATAAAATGGTCCTTTATCAAAGCTGTGTACTTCTTGGAAAAGAAAAGAGAATTAGTTTCTCCAAAAGGTGTATCCTTTAATTGTAAAAATAGTTTTCACTGAAGTTTGCTCAAAATTTTAACACAACAAAAATATAGAGTATATAGTTAGTTTTTGCATAGGATAGGGATGAAACATAAAAATATTGATAAAAATTGCTCAAAATTATTTAAAATACTAGAGAACCTGCAGCTGCGAGGGCACCCCAGCTGTACGTGAGAGCACCACCAGCATGATAGCGATACAGTTTGACTCCCAATGACCCCATATAACATCTGACCCTAGATGTCCTTCGCTTGATGACCTCAGCCTGATTGAACAAAGTTTGAAATTTGACCCCCTCCATAATGACCTTTGACCTCGGTTGACCTCAATTTTATTTCGTCCATATATTGCCCTTGTATCAAGTACTCCACCACCAAGTTTGAGCCCGATCGGACAAAGTTTGAAATTCGACCCCTCCGTAATGACCTTTGACCTGCGTTGACCTTAATGATATTTTGTGCATATATTCCCCTTGTGGCAACGATTGCACCCACCAAGTTTGAGCCCGATCGGACAAAATTTGAAATTTGACCCCTCGGTAATGACCTTTGACCTCAGTTGAGCTCAATTTTATTTCAGGCGTATATTCCCTTTGTAGCAAGGATTCCACCCACCAAATTTGAGCCCGATCGGACAAAGTTTGAAATTTGATCCCCTCCGTAATGACCTTTGACCTCCGTTGACCTCAATTTTATTTCAGGCATATATTCCCTTTGTATCAAGGATTCCACCCACCAAATTTGAGCCCGATCGGACAAAGTTTGAAATTTGACCCCTCCGTAATAACCTTTGACCTCGGTTGACCTCGATTTTATTTTGGGCATATATTCCCTACGTATCAAGGATCCCACCCACCAAGTTTGGGCCCGATCGGACAAAGTTTGAAATCCATGACCTTTGACCTTGACCTCCGATGACCTTTAAAACTACCCGATAAACAGCGCACGCAGCGGTACCCATCTATGTCTGAAATATCGGAATGATGCGTCGAAGCGCTGCGAAACGCAGAGCCGGACAGACAGACAGACAGACAGACAGACACACAGAGCTCATTTTTTTATTAGTATAGATATATTTTTTAGAACAATTTTATGTGTACCTTTCAACATGCAGTTTACTCCCCAAGATAAGTTAGGACCACACCATAAGGTGGACCAAGAGTTGATCAACCATCTTGTCACACTCTGTGCAATTTAATTTCCACTCCTTTTGATCAGATGTCCAAAGAATTAAGACTTTGAGAGTAAGCACCAGATCAGTGAGTTGTTGGGAGTCAATCTACCTTGGCCATAAATCATTTCACATGTGCTGATTGTGTGTATGACAAATGATAATAGCATAAATTTCAATCAGATCTGTTCTTAACCATGTCTACCATTCCATATAATGCATTAATAGAATCTGTTATAGAAATTCATTTAACTGTCAAATTTGACAAGTGTCTGTTTTTGAAATAGAAACTGATTAAAAGCTTTCAACTTGTTTTTTACTTCCATGTTTTTATCCTAGGCCTAAAGGTCTTTGGAACCTGGCCTTGGAATGCAGGTATAATGTTGAGTAATATGCATTTTGTTCCATCTGAAAATGCTGTAATTCTGTAAGTTTTTTTGGGTTATGGCTTGAGGTTTTGGCCACTTTCAGCTTAAGGTTACCTGAAGAAAGAAAATTATGGGTAATGTTATGATTTAGGGGTGGGGTTAAGCTTAGGGTTTGAGTTTTAGGTCTAGAAGAAAGTTGGGTGTCACTACTAATAATTAGTGTTTCCATGTATTTTATAGGCCTATAGCTTAGTTTAATTGAAAACAATCTTCACTTTCTGGAGAATTCTCAAAAGTAGTTTAATTGACGTAGAGAGAAAATCAGAATAATTTTAGGCCACAAAGGTGCACATCAATTGAGGTAGAGAAACCACTTAATAGTACTAATATCGTGATTTGAATTTACAATTCGTCGGGTGTATTACATAGTGACAGATCTGCACTTAACGGTAAAATCCATAGTGACAGATGTTGAATTCTCAAAGAAAATGCGCAAGACATAGTGACGTATAACTTTGGCAATCTATTACATGTATAAGATGTACGACTCTACTACATTTTAACGTTTTGAAAATATCTTTCAAGGGTCTTCTTTTAATAGACATATGAATTGCCGAAAACGGCAAGTTTATAATCTATGCCCAATACAATGTACCTACTCAATGTTTTCCTGATGCCCATTTTTTGATAAATTTGCGATCAACATCCATCACTATGTAATACACCCTGGGTTTAACATCCGTCGGTATGTAATGCTGCCGACAAATTATAATATCTCAAACATTTTTAATTGTTCCTTAAACTAGCCCTATTACCATGATTATGACAACCTGTAGATACACAAATCAACCTGTTGTAACACAAAGTCTGTATGTAAATTCATCAGCCAGTGATACAAGTCACAAAGGTTGATACCTGGTAATCACCAACATGCATGCAATGTCCTGTATTCCAATACCCCTAATGTCGAAGTTTTTGAGACAGGATTTGCTGTCATGTTGTGTGTGATTCTAAACTTGTCACTATCATTGGGCTGGAAAAAGAGAAGTTGGATGGGGTAAGATTTTCCTCCAGTGAGCTCAAGTGTTTGTAGAATGCAGATTTGGCAAGACTGTGGGATAACTGCCTCATGTTTTAGGGTTATGATTAAGGTTAGGGTTATGATTAGGGGTGGGGTAAGGGTCCGGGCACTCAACACAAATGACCATACGGGTATGTTCCCCTGGAAAGACCCCCCTTTTTGGATTTCGCAGCTCCAAAAGACCCCCTATATTTGACCAAAATAGAGCTCCGAAAGACCTTTGATTTTGATAATTTCAGCTCTAAAAGACCCCAAAATTGCTCATTCCTCATATTTCTGGGTTTTTTAGGCGATTTTCAACCAGAAAGCCAAGAAAGACCCTTGATTTTGACTGTTCGCAGCTCCAAATGTCCCCCATTTTACTTGTTCGCAGCTCCGAAAGACCCCCTTATACCGGTACGACGTCAGCTCCCAAAGACCCACCACCGCGAAATTCTGGGGGAACATACCCACCAAAATGTTTGATGATGTGCCCCCAAAGTCTTCCATCTTTCATCAGGTGTTGAATCATGTATGCCAATATCACTCTTGATGGTGTCAGGGTATTGAAGTGGCCTTCTGCCTCTATTTGGTTTCGCATCGGGGCGGGGGGTCAGAACACCTAGAATGAGGAGAAACAATGCCCCTTCCTAGAAGGAAGTGTGAGGAAAAGAAAATGAAAAGAAAAGGAAAATGGTAAAAGGAAGAAGACAAGATTACAAAATTAATGATAAATGCAGCAGAGGTATAGATTTATTTATACCTAAAAACGTGTTCTTTTAATCAATATTGAGGAAAAGTTCCACTCTAGTTGGCCTATTTGTCTAAATGGGGTCTTCCTGTGGTCTATGATGTAGTAAACATGTTTGTTTTATCTATTTGGTTTTCACATTTTATTGCTGTAAATGTGATTGCTGAGGGCATGTCTGCTGTGTGTGTATGATGAGTGAAAGATGATATGAATGATAATAGTATAAAAATAAAAGTATCACATGATCTTATCACATGTAGCCCATTAAATGTGCAAGTGAAATAGAGTTTTTATTAATATTATAGGAGATCATTTTATTTGGTCAAGGAATCATACCATTTTTGAAATGTAGATGGTTGGTGATAGAAAATTGGTGTGGAATACATGGTTGAAGGTATTCTCAGTGATACTAGCAAAGACGTAAAAAATAAGCTCAAATTGTCATTTTGTATTCTGTATTTTTTAACAGGAGTGACATTTGTCTAAATACTCCTTTTCCAATGCATTGTACAACTAAATTTCATCAAATGTTTGAATAAAATTACACTTTCTATTTTGACTGTTTATGTGTGTAAATTCCCATTTGTAACTATCATTTCATAATTGTAATAAGCCCCCCGAAAATGACTGTACTTCTAAAAAAAAATGACAATATAATATATTAATAGAAATTGAAAGATTATAATGTTAAGAACTTATCAAAACTGGTATCACAGTTGTCTTATTTTTCAGATTATTTATTTCCATATTTTATCATTTTACAGGTTGGTGTTAATGTGCCCATCCCAGTTCCACTGCCAATGTTCTCCTTCACTGGTTCTCGTGGATCCTTCCGTGGTGACATGAACTTCTATGGTAAACAGGGCATCAATTTTTACACTCAAACCAAAACGGTCACCCAGCAGTGGAAGGAAGAAGATGCATCACACTCCCGAGCTGCTGTCACCATGCCAGTCATGAAATAAGGCGCCCTCTGTGGTGACTCAAAGGTAGGCTGGGCCAAGTCGTTGAAGCAATATATGGTGGAGAACAAACATGATGTATCATCGCAAAAAAGTGTTTTATGTCAGCGGGCTTATATTTAGATATAGGCCCTATTACCTTGCAAATATTAAATGTTTATGAATACAATGGTAAGAATATTTTCATGAGGTGAAATATGGACTCGGCAAAGCCTCGTTGAATGGAACGGTTCATATTTCACCTCATGAAAATATTCTTTCCATTGAATGAATAAAAACATTCAATATTTGTTTTATATAACTCATATAAATTCCTTTTCGTCCACTTAATATTATATAAAGCACCAGGAAATCAAAATAAATAAAATATATATTAACTATATTTATTTTAGAAGCAACACCCAAACCTATAATTAGTTAGTCGAGGTGGTCACCATGCGCAATATACGCTTGTGTATTTCAGCATTTCTATGGTAGCTGCGCGTGAGTGCAATGGAAAATGGACTATTGCACTCAGGCGAAGTGCAATAGTCTTTTCCTAAAAGTAGCAAAAATAAGAAGTAGTAATTGCCTAATCAAATGACAAGAATCTTTGTATGAGTTATATAAAAAAGAAAAATGTCTTTATATCTATTTTCATAAAAGTATAACTTCAATGTTCAATCACAGGGTGTCATTTTAACTATTTTTATTGACTAAAGATAATATTCAAAGCTCAGTTTATCAAAAGTGACCAAGGAGTACCTGTATACATGATGCGTCATGCATTACAAATACTCCATTGTGGTTATTGAATAAGCAAAGCTGTCTTTTGCACATGACATGCAAACATGATTTAGAACATTCTGTTTGAAGAACAAAATTGTATTTAATTCCAAATATAACCATGCGCCATTATGTATGCATTGTTGCATACAGTATAGGCAATATTTGCCATCTTGATTGTGTCTTTTCTAAATTGCAGTAAATGTAATGGATATAAAGGACAGTAATAGGGGTATCCCATTAAATATGGATTTTCAGAGAATTTTGCGAAACATTAAGGCTTCAGTGAATAAGCCTTTGTATTTTATACATGACGCATTTGATGAGCAATATATCATGATCTAGTCATTTTGGCGAATGAATTCTATTTTTACTACTTTCTTTACAAAGCAGTGGCGTGTTTAAAGAGAATGGTAGACGCCGGGTAGAGCGATGCTTGCTTGAAATGAGCGGTTACGTGGTTGGTTGCTTAACATGTCATGATCATTGATCAACCTGTTTAGAACTGATACTGAATGATGACTATATTTTGTAAGGTTTATTTTTGAATGAAACCTGTAAATGTTTAAAACGTCTACAGTATTAGCTTTTTATTTTCTAATTATGAAATAAAAAAAAACACCCACTACTTTAATCTATAGAAATATTTCCATAATTGTGCAGATGTAATTGAATCTAAATGTCTTTAGAGATTAATTGCAGATAATTACAGTAATACAGTGTTAACATATTAATTTTAGTCGGCATTATAATAGTAATATAAAATGAATAAATCATGAATGAATATTTACAAGAACAATGTAGGCATAAATTAAGAATTGAAATGGTACTGGATTTCAATTTCATCTGGTACTTCACAAAACAGCTTATTTTAAAATGAGCATCTTGTGTATTGCAATCCCCAAGGCCAAATAGATGTGATGTGCTTGATAGATAACATCGGTACAGAGTCTGTTTCATTATAACAGTGACATACAAACCAAAGTATTAATGAATTATTAAATAAAACCAATCAACTACATATTGGAACCATTTGGGACTGTTTCATAGATTAGATAAGATCTAAACTTGGTTCACATAACATCTAACACAAGAATGTAGGAAGTGCCCAAAAGACCTGACAGCCTGAGGAGCATCACCTTTACATTGAGAACAAAATGGGGTTTCAAACATAAAAATAAAATACCAGTGATGAAAAGATCAAAAGCACCAATGAAATTATTAAAGAAAACGAGGAACTACATTTAATTTAACAATGTACATTATGAAACATGTATTCTCCATAGTCAGTCTTTTATGGTTTGACATTTTATAACATGAAGTAATGACCTCAAATATTAAACACTCATAATGTCACTTACAAAGCTATATCAAGAACGGCAAAAGGAGTGAGAAATCAAGCACCTTTTACATTATATTATATAATAAAAAAAACATTGTCTCTTTCTCAGAGGCTCCTTGTGGTGTATCTGAAGTGTCCTTCTTACTGGTGTGTTAATGTACTTAATGGGGTGTGTTGTGTCCTCAAAAGCATATGTGTTTGTTAAATTTGGTTGAAATTATGTATCATCAAAAACACAAGTATGATAATCATGCAAGAAAATAGAGGCAGTCAATGCTGTTAATATTGAAAAGTTTATCCTTTATAATTTTTTGTTTGTTAATCAAATATATAAAAGTCACTGTACATTAAGAATGTAGTTTGACTGACTATAATTTGCTATTCCAGAAATTATTTACACCCCTCTAAAAATGACAAAATTTGGGCATTCCCTGAGGTGAAATTGGACACTCAAATTGCAAAAGATAAATATTTGGGAATTCTCATGTCTTCTTTAGGTTTAAATTTTACAAATGGAAAACTTTGGGAATTTCCACTGAGAAAACAAGATTTTGGGAATTGTAATTGTAAAATAGGGCTAAAACATCATTGGGAATACTGTGTCTTCTGGGCATGTAAATAATATCTGGAATAGCTCAATGTTGTTAAAAACCTGAAAATAAATGAGCACCAAAATGAAAAGAACTAGTTTAAAAGTTGATGTATTTCTTGACTTCTTTTGTTTGTGGTTGAAACATGTATGGCATATGCATATAATGCATACTAGTAGGGGGTTGTAAACAAATAAGCAAGTAAGGACCTTCATCTCCATTGATACAGGGAGGTATCATATTAGACCATGCCAGTACGGTAACACGCATTGACCCCTTCCAACATTAGGACCCTGATCATGCCCTGATGAACCTTACAGTGCATATTTGGTATGAAATAAGGTAAACTGTGTCAAATTATTACACCCTCGCTATGAAATGATCAATGCAATTTTTGCCAAAGCTCACTGCCATTCGCAAGATGCTGGGAGTGGGAACTACCAAATTGCAACAGTTTAAAATAGGGTTGATAACTAGTACAATTTCTTTTTAATTTCAGTCACAAGTGAAGTCACTAGATCCGTAAAATTTTTTTTCATGTAAATGTAGTTAAATCTGGCGCACAATCTTTGCTTCTGCTTCATCATTTGAATTGCTTATTGTAGCTATTAAATAAAACATGATCTATAACTTTCAGTGCTTAAGGTGATCATGCATATTGCTGTGATTTAGCGTATTATGTAGAGACTAGTCCCAATACCTTGTATACCTTGAAGACTTCCTTTGAAGTCTTCATTCATGAAAGATTAACCATTGGTTGACAACAGATATGCCCACGCTGGATAAAATTCCTCAAGGTTACCTTGAATCGAGTAAAGCACTCTTTAATTAGCGCATCAAATATACTGCTTCATCGTAAGCACCTGCGGGCAATCCGGGTGCTGTATCGATTAGTTCCTGTCCAGCATACAACACGGGAGTATCATTGGTGCGCATCTGCCGTGTTTAGAATACAGGCATCATGAAATTGCCTGAGGGCTTATAGCTTCCGTTTTGAGGGTATTGAATGCTTCCTCTCTATATGGAATCCTGAATGGCATTGTTTAGTGCTTTACTTCCATCCAATTCATCAGTAGTCCTTGTTTACTTCCGAAATTTTTTTTTGAAGAGGTGTACATGTACCATCACAAATGTGACCCATTACCACAAAGCCAGGACAATGTTAGCCAACCTGCTTTTGAGATAACAGCCTGTTATGTTTATTACAAAAATTGTTCAAATTTCTTTAAGTGATTTTAGTGTTTTTGGTGTTGGTACTAATAGTATGCATTAAGGGATCTGGAATGAGCGTTTCGACAGCATTTTTTGTGGGACATGAGAGCACATCAGACCTATCGAATTGCATTCTGAATATGAAGCATGTCTTTCTGATATCAAATAATTTTCATTTTTGAAATTCACGATATAATACAAATTTTATGACAAATTATTAAAATTTGATATTTTCACATTTTTCAGATTAACAGTCCTCGAAGTAAATGTTATAAATTTGATGATATAGTCTTAAAGTGTATGTAGCTGGCAGAAAAAGCCGACGATCAATTAAAATTTTGACCTTTCATATTGAAGATATGGATTTTTTCCCCAAAAAGACCTAATTTTTGTTTGTGTGTGTTTTGGGAAAAAAATCCATATCTTCAATACTGAAAAGGTCAAAATTTTCAATTGATCGTCGGCTTTTCATCCCACCTACATACACTTTAGGTAGGAATCATCAGATTTATAAAGTTTACTTCAAGTACTGTTAAATATCAAAAATATCAATTTTTAATGATTTGCCATAAAATGTGTATTACATTGCGAATTTCAAAAAATCAAAATTATTTGATATCAGAAGGCCATTCTTCATATTCAGAATGCAATTCGATATGTCTGATGTGCTCTAATGTCCCACAATAAATACTGTCCAAATGTTCATACCCCTTCCCTTAAAGCCTAAAGAATGCTTCTTGAATTTTGTTAATCCTTATTCAGTGCTATTCCATTTGGATAACTGCATTGTTTTTCTCTCAATAACAGTGACCAGAAAGTGACCTCAAGAAACCTGGGCAAATTATAATATTTCCTTAAAAGTAAACATGGTACAAAAACAAATTTGCTGTCATTTTAAAACCTTTTTTAGTAATTTTACAGCTACTGTAAAAGGTGGATATTTTTATTTTCGCACTTTTTGTGTTCCAAGCTGCTACTGCGAAAATCACAGATATATTCCTTTTGTGTATAGGTCAATGTAAGGGCAAATTTAAAACAAGTGAAACATTTCAAAACTAGCGAAGTACATAAAAATTATCACAAAATATTTCCACTTTTCCAGTATTTCAAAAGGTAAAATGTTGCTATGTTCCTGGTTCTGTGGGAACAGGTCACAAATGCCTATTTCTAGGTTTCATTCAGGTTTATCAAGCAGGTGTGTTGAATTCTTGCATACGCATGATGTTGTATGGTTTGTGATGATGATTACAATTACATTTTTTATATGGAATTAATTTGATGCTAAGGGATGATGAGGTATAGTACAGGTGAAATGTGACAAGCATTATGATGAGTAGGTGAATCAAAAGGAGGATGGATATTTAATTCAAAGGGCATTGATGCTGCCATGTATGAAATTTTTTTTTCCATATTTTTTAAAATGTTTATCATTAGACTTGAAGTAGTAGGATCACTACCAAAGGCACCAATTAGGCACGATCATCCAAGCAGTTGCATATCCAGGGGAGGGGGGAATGGGCCCCTGGGTAAAAAAAAAAAAAAAAAGGAGAGAGAGAGAAAGGGAAGGGGAAAAGGAGAAGAGAAGAGAGAGGGAGACAGAGAGGAGGGAGAATGGAGAGGGGAGTGGAGTGAGAGGGAGGCAAAGTAGGATCGATCGTGAGCATACATAGGTCTTTGGTTATTTTTCAGCATGTAATTCTGCATGTGATTTTAAAGTATACAAGATTATGTCAAAACAATATTATTATGCACCCTCCCCAAAAAAAGAAGGAAAAGAGAGAAGAGAAGAGAAAGGGAGAAGGAAAGAAAGGAGAGAAGGAAAAAGAAGAGAAACCGTTCAATTGAGTAGGCCCATGCCTAGAAAAGCACAGTCGGGTCGAAGTACAGCGACGGCGCTACGGGGGCAAGAGGGGCATTTGCCTTCCCCAAATTTTTTCTTGCCCCCCCAGTTTTCCCCCCTCACACTTTTGAGGCAAAACTGCCAAAATTACATAAATTTCCACTTTCTGTGGCAATTGTTTGCAAAATTTGTCGATTTTCCCCCCCTGAAAATTCACTTTCCCCCCCCCAATGCCCCCCACGAAAAAATTGGTGGGCACATCTCCCCTCAGACACCCCCCTGCATCGCACAAGCATTCCTGGATGGCTGCTTTGCGGCCATACTGTATTTCACAAAATAAATATAATTTGCACCCCCAGTTTACGAATTCCTGGATGCGCGCCTGCTAAGTATATTCAACCAATCAATTTCTGGTGATTTGAACTCGTATTTGACCATGCACTGGACACCAAATTCATTAGACTGTGCCAAGTAAGAGCAATACGGTACATGATTGGTGTGAACAATCGCACTACACCAGATGATCATAGAATGCGCTCATGCTAATTTGTGATTGGTTGCGGTCTGCACGTAACATCTTTCTGAACTAATAAATTTCTGAATATTTACAATCAAAAGTGTATTAACTGGAGTGGTTACCGCACCATAGCTGATCCATGGGCTGTGGCAGTATATTGTGGTATACCACTGTCACCCAGGGGTCATCTTTCTTGGGAGTTCGAGATATAGATCCAAAATAGGAATATTGACCAAGTCTTATGAGGAGTTTCATCCCGGTTGGGAAAATATTTTTTGTTATATTCTTTACTTTTTCTCCCCCCGAGTGGTGGGTTCATATCTTCGTGGCATTTTGAGATACGTCCATTTCAGACTAACGGGTAAGTAACATACTAGTACACTAATATAGGCTACATTTCATGGTTCAGCAAAAATTATATCAGAGAGCAGTGTGTAAACTGATATCAGAGATTTTTGAAGTAGAGAAAAAACATCACTTGAATCTGAAGTAGCAGTCTCCATACTTCCTGTACAAGTCATTGTGGATTTTGTTTCATTCATGATATTTGTTGTGTTTCTTGTACAAATTTAGCTGTTTGGTCATGATATTATACAGGTTTATAAATCATAAAAAAAGGATAATGTGTTACACTCAGTTTTAAAGATGTTTCCAGTGAACATGGTTTTGCACTTTTTTGCTTGAAATTAGATGGTTATTTATCTTTCTTTGATCACAGCTTCAGCATCTGTGCTTCAAGTTCAGCCTCTTATGATTAGAATGTGTTGCTTGTTACCCTGCTGCTCATATCCAGACTTGAGTCCTGTTTATCAGGGATAGTCTGTGTAGCTCAATGGTTAGAATGCTGGCCCGACAAGCAAGAGGTCTGGGGTTCAAGTCCCCGCACATACAGATATGTCCATAGTTTTTACTCTGGTATATCTGCCTATGCATGTCATGTTTCCATTTGTAAATTCATGTTTAATTGTGCTAGTGTGCAGTGCATAATTCTTCTTTCCCCTATATTAAATTGGAAATAGTTTCTAGGGATTTTCAAGCAAAATGGTGGCTTTCATGATGGCATCAGGAAGAGGTGTGGATTCTGGTCAGGACACAATTATCCTCTGAGTAAAGAAAATTCAATTCTACATACCAATGTTGTGCATCTAGTGAATAGTGATCATTTTTAAAGCAACTATTACAGCCTACAATCTCAGAAAAAATAGGTTTGAATGCTTGCTCTAATTCGCATGTTTTTTTTTTACTGATGTACATCGATGTTTGGGGTCATGTGCCTGAAAGGTCACTGACCCTAATCTGGGTTGCCAGTCTTCTGATGAAGGTCAAAGTTGTGACCACAAATTTGAGGTAATAATTTTGTGTTGAGATCAGAAGTTGAACTAGTGGCAAATGGTGGTCATAGACCACAAACCTAGCTGGGGCTTGTTGGTGTTGTGGAGGTATCTGACCCCTGCAAAATGTTCCAAAAATATTTCCTTGGTCATGAGGTTTGTTGTCACCGAGTTTGAGTCCAGTACTCCTTACAGATGTCCAGAAAATACAATTCTAAGATTTGACCCCAGATGAGCTTTGACCTGACCCCTGCAAAATGTTCCAAAAATTTTCCCCTGGTCATCAAGTTTGTTGTCACGCAATTCTAAGATTTGACCCCAGATGACCTTTGGCATGACCCCTGCAAGATGTTCAATATTGTTCCCCTGGTCATGAGGCTTGTTGTCACCGAGAGTGAGCCCTATACCTCTTACAGATGTACAGATAACGCAACTCTAAGATTTAGCCCCAGATGACCTTTGACCTGACCCCTTCAAATTGTTCCCCTGGTCACGAGGTTTGTTGTCACCGAGTTTGAGCTTTGAACCCCTTACAGATGTCCAGATCTAAGATGACCTTTGACCTGACCCCCGCAAATGTATCAACATTTTCCCCAGGTCATGAAGTTTGTTGTCACCAAGTTTGAGCCCCATACCCCTTACAGATTTCCAGAAAATGCATTTATAAGATTTGACCTCTGCGTGACCTATGACCCGACCCCTATAAAATTTCCCCTGGTCATGAGATTTGTTGCCAATGAGTTTGAGCCACATATCCCTTACATATGTCCACATAATGCAATTGTAAGATTTTACCCCTTTAATGACCTTTGACCCCAATTCTGTGTACACGTTATAGGTAATGGGTATAGTCGATGCATATGTGCAAGTGACGTCATTGTGCTATGTAATTTGTGGTAGAAGAAGCATTTTGAAGGTATTTGGTTATATACCTGTAATGCCCCCTTAATGACCTTTGAACCCAATTCTGTTTACACACTATGGGCACTGGGTATAGCCGATGCTTATGGGCAAGTGACGGCATTGTAGAATGTTACATGTAGGAGAAGAAGAATTTTTAGCTGAAATCACATTTTTAGCCTATTTGACCCCTCTGTAACCTTTAACCTACTAAAAGTCAGGTGACGTGTATGGTCGTGGTCAATGATGGTTTTGACCAAGTTAGGTCAAAATTGGTCAAAGCATGTCCGAGCTAGAGCAAAAAATATGCAATTTGTTGCCAGAAGAAAGAATGGATAGCATTACAGTACCTAGCTGGGGGGTGTAAACCCCCCCAGCTAGGTAAATAAATAATAATGGGCCCAAGATACTAAAATAAATATCTTTGGATGAACTGTCATTTTAAGTTTTGAACCACTATAAAAGTTCATAAAAACCTTAAAACTTTGTAGTTTCTATAACAAATTTATCATTTGCTTTGCGTGTTCAGGTCACACGTTTCATAGAAATATTTGCAATGAAAAGCAATTCATCTCACACTTAAGTTTGTCAATTCATCTTTATCAAGTGAGATAGAATTTCTCCAGGGACTAATATTGTCTTTATTTTGACAACAGGAAGTACTTGAAAGAATGAGCTGTAAATGTATACTGTATTATATTCATTAAATAATTCATATTATTTGCATAGGAAGAAAATAAGATTGGAAATATAATCCGGGAAATAAACTAGACACAGCTTTTTAATATAATAATACTTTAAGATTGTGCTTCTTAAAACTTGTGCTACACATATTATGAACAGATTCAGTCACTATAAAGTTAGAAATTCTGAGACATGACATTTTTTGTGATTAGTTTGCCCTAAGGCAATGAAAAATTGTCAGCCCATGAATGTAGACAAACCACATAGCTCCTTTTCTTTTTGTTATCTCAATTTCTTCATGACCAACATCAGGCAGAATGTATCAGATTTTGTCATATATTATTATATGCCTTCTCAGAGTTTTCAAATGTGGATAGTTGTGATTTTATCATTTCATCGCATTTTATACTTTTTCAATACATGGAGCTCGGGATCGGGCATATCATCAAAACAATTTGATTCGCAGTTTTGAGCTACATTTATACTCCAGTGGTTAGGATTTTAGAAGGAAAATTTATATACATGTTTTAATGGTATGCCAACATGGAGGCTCTTACATTTTTGTTGATGTCACCTAAAGGAATATCTCTGGCCTAAAATGTTATGGAGAACATGACCTTTCTTCAGATGTCAAAATCTGAATTATAATGAGGGTAAAGTAGTGGGTATAATAAGGATGAGTCTATCAGTTGGTTCACCCACCTTTCACCATGTTTAGCACATACCTATGGGGACATGGGTAACCCCTCTGTCAGAGATTTTACCCCCCCATAAAAAAATAAAAAATGTCAATGCTGGGCCTCAATGCCCCTCTGGAAAAATTTCTGGTGCTGCCACTGCCTTAACATAGCAAAACTTTATAGTCATAGTATTTGGGTAATTACCCCCTCAAGAGGTAATAACACCAAACTGGGCCAGAACTTTGTCCACTCTATTTCAATGGAGCAGACGTCCTGTTTTACATACTTAAAAAGAACTGTTTGTTGACACTATCAAGCAATATGATATAATTTGCTAAAAACAAATATTAGCAAATTATATCATATTTGCTAAAAACAATTATTAATTGTTTTTAGCAAATTAAATCATATAATAGTGTCACAAATTTATTATCCCAGTTATGAATTTTGAGATTACAATCTGATCTACCTGGATGAATGATAATCTTCACAATTATAATATCTCATTTGAAAGCAATAGAATGAAACACTTACAATGAAAATGTCAAAGTTTACATGCTCCAGTTCTCGAGATGTTCCAGATCTTGTGTAAATGTCACTTCTTGTCAAAACTTGTGTACAATTAATACATAATCAAACATTTTGAAAATAATATGCTTGTTTCAGAAATCAAAAACATGTTTTTTATCTGGTCCAATTTTCATAATCTTTATTTGTACAGTTATGGTCAACATTGATTCAATATTCATAAGTAATTTTATCTTTTAAATGTTCATTTATACTAACAGTATCTTAGGTACCGGTATGTGCTTTATTCTGTAATTGGTAAGTATAGAGTTTCCTCAGTATCTTATTGTTAGTTAATTTAAAAGTAGGGTAGTGACATGATAATAAAATGACACTTTTATTTAAAGCCTTAATGTACAATCTTTTTTCAGAATATACCTTTATTTTTTCAAAACTGATTTTTTGGCATATTTTTAATACTTGCATATGTTCCAACTTAAATCTATGATCAAACTGTCAAATTCACCTTATTTGTAGTAAAACAGGATGATTTTCTGTTGGTTCGACAGATCATAATTTTCAGATTATGATAATATGTCGGAACAATCGCAAACCGTAGTCTCTTACAAAGCCAGTTTGGTTACGCTCCCTCCACACACGTGGAGGGAGCGTAACCAAACTGGCTGCGTAGGAGACTAACTCTGAGGCCGCACTTGCCGTCCTAATCCAAAAAGTGCGAGATATAGAGGTGAAGTTAATGATGTTGTTTCTTTGCAAATTTTCAATATTTTTTGTGTCCAAATGTATTGGGAACTTTCATAATGATTGATATTAACTATTTTATCATTTTGGAAGAAAAAACGAAAAATCTAAAATTGTTTAAAAGATCGTACATTAAGGCTTTAAATGAAAAATAGAATGGATGGCTGTATTTTAGTTTGTTTCAAGAGCAGTCGGCTTAGAAGTAGCGAGAAGGCGACAGTGTCTATAAAGTTAGGCATCTTCATCACAGACCTTCAGTTACAGCTCATGTTGCATGTATTATGCACAAGATAGGTGCATATAAGGTTACCATAGCCTGCAGTTAAACTGAACAAATTGCAAGGAAGTCATTAATGAAGATTTAATCTTATTATTGATACTTGGGTTATCACTTCTCTCTTATCATCTGTGAACAGCCTGAGAGAACCATGTGTAGCAATCGGTTGGGATTGTTTTTCACACAGAAGAGAGGAAGTGAATTGATAATGTAATGTCATTGTGACGGTGTGCCATGATTTGATCAAATTCCCGCCAAAATGACAGACAGCTATCTAATGTCTGCCTATTTGAGATTGCCTTTGTATATGAATGGCGGGCAGCTGCTATTAATATTATGTACATTGATTTTTCATTCATTCGTTTGTTTGTTTGTTTGTTACGTTGTTTACTTTTTTTGTTTTTCATTTCAAGTTTACTTCAAATTATTATTTATTGTGATTAAGACCTACTGCATGAACACTTGATTTTGTAATATAATGAGATTAATTAATTAATTAATTAATTAATAAATAAATAAATAAATAAATAAATAAATAAATAAATAAATAAATAAATAAATAAATAAATAAAATAGTTATGCCAAATGTGCTACCTGTAAAGATGGAAACTTGAACTAAAACAATAAATTGACAAAAAGGATAAGAAAATAATGCAACAATATAGAAATGGAGAGCTAGAGAGAGGAGAGAGAGCATGTAAATAGTAGTATAGACATAGACAGGAACAGACAAGAAAAATATTTCTCATAAACATTTATTGAATTTTGATTGTGTAGGTACAGATTGGAATTAATTTTAAATTATGTAGGCCTACACAAGTAGAAATTGACACCTTAAAGTAAACAAGTCTTTCCTGGCTTCAGCATATGAAACAAAATAATTGAGATTTTGAAGTGAATAATTGAGAGTGGGAGGTATATACATGTAGGCAGACTAGTTGTATCTTGTTGTTGAAAATCAGGTGATATTATTAAAACCTGATCATATTATCAGCTTTATCAGGGTTTTTTTTTGTCTTTGTGAAAATGTACTGATTATGCATAGACCCTTTATTTCTACAGTCTATGGATTGTGCCTCCTTCATATAATATTTTTGCTTTGCTGTGTAGTATTTTAGGAACTATTGTCAAAATATTTTATCATTATTCAGTGGCTCTTGCGATCTGAGCTGCTTGTTAATACCAGATTTTATGATCTGGTCCTGCACTTCCCACATAGAGGATGATTGATGATTGCTGATGAAGAAACATGATTTGTGAACATGCTTAAACAGGGTAATTTTTCAAAACACATCCTCATGAAATTGTAAAAACAACATTCTTCATCTCTTTATAATCAAGTAAAATAAATATGCATATTCATATTAATAGCTCTTTCTTATTGTTAGGAAACCAAAATATGCAAACCGTACTCAGCTTCCATCAAAAACAAATATCTTTAAAACTACTGCAGGAGAGGAGTACTCGGTACAAAAGATGATACGGGGACGTATTGAAAACATGGGTTGCATTTTCACAGCATTCTAATTTTGCCTGATCAGATCATTTCAATCTAAGTGAGATTCATGATGGCCAATAAATAGTGCAACTTACATGATAAACCAGTGCTACATGTAGATGTGAAACCACTCACAGGATTTGATTTTTGTATCATTAATAGAAATGCACCGGAATTGCACTTTGTGGGGAAGTTGATGATACGAGCATATATATGCATATGACTGCCAACTGTAAAAGGAAACTGAAGTTCTACCAAATAAGATATATGACCTTACTATTCTTTCATTATGATAGATAAGTATCATCTGCCAAATGTTTTATAATATTCTGTCAAGTTCATTTTAACAGGTAACTCAATTTTGTGTATAACATATTGGAAATTCAAATCTGATGAGTTGGTAGTGTCGATTAGTCCAAAATACACATACAGCATGTATCCTTTAAGCTTGTGATGGTTTGTATATCAGATAATTTAAAAAGAAATATTTACTTGCTGTGTCAACAAAAGCTATGCTAAAGCAAAATTTTATTACCATATATGAAATATCAGAACTCTGCTGAATTTGATAAAAAGGATATGAAGATGAAATGTTTAAATATGCAGGAACATTGAGTGATGTACCTATGCTTTGTCATAAGATAAGATGACTTCTTGAAATGCTTGTGACTTCACGCTATGAATACAGAGTGTGACTTCTTTTATGACTTATTGATGTCTTCTCAAAGTAAATGCATTTACTGAGTCCTGTGAAAGGATTGTAATTTCTTTTGTTTTATATGAAAAAAAACACTATATAAAACAACATTTAAAATGTTTTTATACCCTTTATATAACCTGACATTTAAGTGTTTTCTGCAAAGCATTTTGTTTTTGCTGTTTATTTGTGGTGGGAGCAAGGTCTACTTTTTAACCTGAAATTAATAGCATATTAAACATTGTAATGTGAAAACAACAATTAAACATCTATGTATAAAGCAGCATATTCTGATTGTTAGCTTGTTTCACCAATTTCCCTATCAAATTGAGATATTTGTACACAGGACTTGTACCAGTATTAAAAACTTCATATTCACCATATTTTCTCATGGGTTTTGCTAATTCAAAGTCAAAACAATGGAAGAGTCTATGAAAGAGAAGTTGTTTAAAATGTTGGCTAAAAGGTACACCTGTGAGCCTACTGGCAATTCCTACTAAATATAACTTTAGGACATTCTACCACATGCAAAGTGTTTTTGCTCCTCAGTCCAGATTATTTTTGTGCCTAATAGACCACTTCCCTTTCCAAAAGGAAGCAATCGGCATAAGATCAAAGATGGGTGGAGATGGCGGTAGGGTGGGTTGCAGGTTAATGCTGTACACTGTAAGATGATACTCCTCTTTAACCCAGAATTTGTGTTGCTTTTATGTTCCATGGCCCTAGGGTAAAATGGTGTATGTGTTCAGATATGATGTGACCACAAAATGTGATGACCAAATGTCATAAATGTTTTTCTAAGTTTCTGGGTAAAAAGTGCATAGAACTGATTATAAAATAAGGGAAGATAATTCGCCATCATATTTTGGTAGCTGTGCACTTTGAACAGATATTTTGCCACATTATTTGATTGATTCAAAAGGTTCCTACAAGTTTGTGAACAAGTTCCTTCTTACATGTACAAAATAGGCATCGGTAGTTTAATTTAAGATATTAAAAGCACATTAAGTTTTCAATATCCTGCAGACACACAGGTCCAAATCCATATCCCTTATTATTGAACTGGACTGAACTGAACTGTTCCATGCTCACAGGACCAAATGTGTTATAAAATAATTCCAGCTTTGAATTTTAGATGACCTGATCCAACAGTAACTAAGTATTTTGAATGAAAGAATATATATGGTAAACATATATTCATCTTGCAGTGCTACTTCAAACTCTTCACCAAAATATCAAATTACTGTACCTTATTCCCTGTAACCTTTTCAGAAAACATCGATACAACCATCATGTTTTGTATCTCTTTTTTATGTAATCGGAAGTTCGTAACTTGAAGCATTTTTCCCCTTCTGTAATTTTGCAATTCAAATTAATCCTCTTGACAATCACGTTTCCACTGAGGACAGCCAAGAGCTAATATGCTGCATTTAAATCATTTAACATCCAGGTCTCACTTTGTATTACATGAATTGAACATCCTCTATTTCCTTGAAGCCCAGGCTCTTTCATTGACTTGCAAAACCCTGAGATGAGCACATATCAAGAAATTTATTCTGAGGTTGTATGCAAGCATGGGAATAGTAGAATCTTCATGGATTTTGTATGTATTTGAAGTGATATAAGTTTTAAGTTGTTTAAAATGTTTCCAAAAGTTGGGGATATTTACACAAGTTGTATACTAGTTTCTGTGACCCGTTCTGACAAAACCAGGAACAAGTCGCATTTATGACATTTCATGATTTGAATAAAAATGTAAGCACAGGATAATAAGCTTCAAAATAATACCAACATTATATGCATAGCATCAATACTTTTCAAGATATGGATAACTTTGTAAATGATACCTTGATATTTTTGCCAAACTGCTGTTCTGAGAAATGGGCTAATTAGTTTCCTGCTTTACACAAGATTGGACAGGGATTATCATAGTTCAACTGTCAATTACTGATTAAATAAACCTCTTTTTCACAAGTACTTTCAAGTCCCAAGGCCAAATACCATGAAATTAAGAAATTCCAAAATTGATTTGTTTATGGGAATGTCATCTTTAAAGGCCTGTAACTCAAAAACATGCGCCTGGCGACTTATTCCGGGTTTTGTTGAAGCTGGTCACATTTAATTGATACAGAGAGCGAGTCGGTGCAGCGGTTGTTCCCTCACCGTGCACCACTGAGGTCCCAGGTTCAAGCCCCAGCATGGCTCAATGACTCATGTGCACTTGGTTGATCCCAATTCCATGCTCGCTCTCGCAGGTTTAGCGGTATAAAGGAAAGCATGTTTCAAATTTGAAGGACATCCTGTATTTTTGACTGGATATATAAGTAACCAGAATAAAAGGGCAGAACTGGTCATCATCATAGTATTGTTTGAGAAGTTTTTGAATTTTAATTTGTTGATGTCTTTTAAAAAAGACATCAAGAAATGGCAAGAATGAATGATATATTTTTATGAATTTTACCAGGGACTGTTTCCGTTGCAGTCAATTGCTTACACAAGTCTGTAATAACAGGATGTTTGTTTCCATTCACATGACTGTATAATTATCAAAGTATAATTGATGTGTTTCATTCACTTGAAAGTTGTAGTGGTTGATTTGTAAGTCATTAGCAAGCTTTATTCTGCAGCTTTTGCTTTTCAAACGGATGTATTTGCATGCATTGTTTCAAGTTGATGAGTAGACTTAGTAATAGTAGAATCTAGCTAATAACAACAAAAGAGAAATTACTGACATTGGGATTGGTATATGACATGAAAAATCATCTCTCTTCATGATGGTGTTTTGAATTTTGCCGTCTTTACACACAGGTGTATTATTCTGTGATTTTGAGAATGGTGCGCACATATCATGACTACATAACCTAAAACACAAAGTGATGTCACTATTAAAAGCTCTTCACCCATTGCATGGTTCCGCCATGTGCGAGGAGAGCCTTGATCTGGCAGCATGCCTGAATGGGAATCCAGGATGGGAATTGAACCAGTCATATAACATTGCGTAAAGTTATGTAATTCTTCCTTTCATGTCATGCCAGTTCGAGGCTCTCTTTGCAGCATGGCGAAACCATGCAATAGGTGAATATAGTAAGACATGGCATAAGGTTGGTCAGAAGGGAGCATAACCTAGTCTTAGGTGTCAAATATTGAGACAAATAAAGCTGACACACAAGAGGTATGGTATGGGTTTTATCAAGGAGATCCCAAGGCTGATATAAGGGGTGTCATTCCACCCCATTTCATGATTTTTCTCAGGAGGAGAAAATGCTCATTACTTTTGTTTTCATATATTATTGGCCTAACCTGAAATTTAATGCGATTATCGGCTTAGAACTGGAATCATTTCTTTTAATCATAAGATAGATATTACAAAATACACTGTTTATTTTTAGTAAAATGGCTCAAACTGGCTAAAATATGGCTTCTGCCATCGCACTCGTGTGAAGTACTATCACGTTTCCAACACTCTATCTCTTCTTTTCTGTCTTTCCATGTACATGCATATAGCAGCAATAGGTGAAGGCTAAATTTGTAGGAAGTGCTCCTTAGTCAAGAGAATTGAGTGTGATGTCAGTGTAATCCTTTATCGTGTGCTGATCTAGTTACCTATAGCCCTCAAGAAGTAAGAGGTATTTCTTGGAATCAAAATCTATCAGGCATACCTGGCACGTAGCAAAAGGCTTTCAACTTCAATCTCTAAACTACATCCTTAAGTAAAAGTGCCGTAACTTCTTATTTATTCAACAGTAATATTTATTGACAGGAAAAGAGTCGAGCAATGTAAATAAATAGAAATGTATATTTGGTGTAAAAACATTTCAGAGAAAATCGCAACATACGTACTTGTTCAGAATTTGGCCTTAATCTTGAAACTCTTATTCTGGAGATTTTTTTTTCCATTTTTCAGAGATCGGCATTATTTTATTAGTCGTCGACCAAACAGGCCAGTATTTTGCAAAAAGTCATGGTATTGACATGTTTTTCTTTAAAGCCATAATATATGATTTCTGTCAAATTTTAATTTTGTTATTCTGTGCAAAAGGATGTTATAAAAAATGAAGGAAGTAGCAAATGAATCTTCTGTTTCTGCTGAAACAGAAAAATGAATGTGCTGGGACTTTGAAACATAACATAATATTTTTACGAGTGGATACTATTTTTAGCCTAAACATCATACATGTACCATCATGTACAAACTTACCTGATCAGTATAGCAAATTTAATAATATGAACATACCTGAATTGACATTATATTTGAAATTTTGATTAACAGTAAGCTTAACAAGATGCTAAAAGAACTAGTGCTTGGATATTATAGCACTACTTGACTCTGCTGCCCTTCCGGCTGGCCTTGCGCTGTGCGCTCGCTAAGTCTGTGAAGACTTTTGGCTAAGTCTGAAGACTTTGTCCAGACTGCGGCTAACATTATACTGAAATACATGCAAAATGTTTCAGAAGTTTGAACCCTGGATTGAATCATGCCTAGAGCATTTCATACTTAATGCTATCTATAGTCACAAACTTCCTGCTCTCTCAAAATGTAAAAAAATGTAAAACTTGTAAAATATACCCTGTAGATCTGGGTTTATATATATATATATGTACTTGAAGGATAGCGGAAATAATCATGTATAACAAATATGATAAATAAGAGGGTTAAGCTTACTGATAATTCAAAACCTAAAGATTACGTTTTCATATCTTATATATTAATACTTTATGCAATAACCAGCTAGATTTGAGCCTGTGTAGACACTTGGAGCTTAATGTAAAAGAAAATTTTGCTGAACATTATTTTCACGCTTTTGGTGCTCAACACAGCTTGTGTAAAAATAAACATATTTGAATATGTGCTTTTATGAATAAGTATCAGTAAGAAAACTCAAAATCGCAAATTTAAAAACAAGTGAAATAGTTCAAAATTAGGAAATCGTGAAAGATTTCACTCACAAAAATTACCACTTATGAAGAAGCGGAAATAATTATGTAAAAGAACAGAACTGGGTTAAACTGACTTGTAATTTAATACCATTCGGAAATCTCACCTGTTTGCTCAGTATTTGTTTATTTGTCTCAATTGATCGCATGCATGCTTTCAAGCATAATATTTACTCGCTTATACAACAGGGCACCATTAAAACAGTTTAATAACAATTGTTAGAACTCATTTTTTCCAATATTACACTAAAATGCAAGTAATTTTGTACTAGATAAACAACCTGTAGCGAAGAGTCTTATACCACTACACAGTGTTGGTGGCAAGAGCTGTAGTAACATCACTAATATTTGGGGCCACCATTAAGAACGATATAGGCAGATCCATCCTAGGAAAAAAACCACTGCTTTTTTCTACCAAAACCATACTTGGCACGTACGTTACTTTGGATGAACGAAGTATAAGCCCAGAGGCCACCTCAATTTTTCCCTTAAATCCAAGATGGTGGCCAAAAATTAGAATGAAACACATATATTTGAATGGCTGTTTGTTTAATGATGCAAATATTACAACAACAACACATACAAAATAGCACTATTTTCCCGACTCTGTGGGGACCCTCCTCGGGCTCCACCCCTCCCGCCTGGCTTCATGAACAAGGGGTTTACCAACTTTTTGACTGCCGTTTTTCCCGGGGGGCACTTCAATTTGAAATGGATATAGGTGTAGGGCTGGCGCTTTCGCACTAATGGGCATTCGGTGAGAGCAACATGTAAAAAAATATGGGGTCATTGGGTGAGAGCATGATTTTTGGCATTCGGTGAGAGCAAAATGTAAAACATATGGGGTCATTGGGTGAGAACATGACCTTTTTTTAAATGGACTCTTTGGGTGAGAACCAAAACAGCGCCACAAAAACCTCGAAAATCGAATTTCTAGTTCTAAATGGCTTCAAATTTCTTTATTTTTTCAAAATAAGTAACAAAATCAGTGATAAATGAAAGTTGCTGTTCAAATTGAACTTGTAAGGGTCTTTGGGTGACAGATCAAATGGAAAAATAGGGGGTCTTCGGGTACAGACAGAGCATGTGTTTGTAAAAAAATATGGGGTCTTTGGGTGACAGCGATGCTGAAAAAGGGGGTCTTAACAGCCCTACATACACGTCACCTCCAAAGTTGGAGTGCCCCCGGGCCTTTTTCAAAACCTGAAGCCTGGTTGATTGCTTTTTATATGGTTAATTTTCAGTTTTCACTAAAATAATCATTTGCACATAAAAATGAATATAGCGTGAAATTCATGTGACTTGACATGTCATCTGTATTCATTCAATACCTGTTATATGGAGTGAGGCAGGGTTAATAGAGTAGCAAACTAATAATACTTCACACATTGTTCAATATCTGCAGATTCATCTCCGGTCTCTTACTTGGAAACTGACACTTGAATAGGGTGAAATGTTTTTTATGTTATCCGGTTTCGGTCAAGGTCTTCTAAGATGCGATGGGATGTTTTTGCCTGTCTCGTAGATTAACTTGAATCAATATTATTGAAGGATGTGAAAGGGAGACTTGTGAAGTTTGAAGCATATTATTTTCCAAGAATCTGCCTTGCATAGTTGGGGACCGTTCACAAATACTTGTGGGGGGGGGGGGCTGATGCAAAAAGGGGGGGGTGGAAAATTGTTGACACTCCTGAGAGGGGCCCTGAAAAAAAATTTCCTGGGAAAATTGGGTTTATATGCTTTTCTATGGGGTTGACCTTTAATTTTCATGTCCAAAAGGGGGGGCCCTGAAATTTTTGAGATCTCAAAATGGGGGTGCGAAAAAATTTTCGTGATGAAATTTTTTGCATCAGCCCCCCCCCTAACAAGTGTTTGTGAACGGTAACTGCTTCATTAATAACAGGTAGATACTGTATGCTTTGGCAGCAGACTGATTACACAGTGTTTGTCTCCCAATGGCTGTACATGTGCTTAATTGTTTGCTTGTAGTTACTGTATTTTATGTAGTCTGTTAGTCATTTAGTAGTCTGTTTAAAAAAGTACTTTCCTGCAATAAACTGTAAAGTTATACTACGGAAACTCTTCTTGCATGAGATACTTTTCCTATTCTAACAATTTGATGACACACAGTGTCAGTTCCACAAGGGGCGGGGGAATTTGCCTCCCATGGCCCAAATTGTCCCCCCGTGCAGTATAAAGCCCTCGGGTTATATAAAGGCAAACAAAATGTTTGGACCTTTTTGCTTAAAACTTGAGAATGGTATGTCACAGGGTAGGTCAAACTATAATTTTTTTGAATAGAGAGTTCCCGTGTTTTGGGTTACCCGCCATCTTGGAGGGAAACCTAAACTCCGTTTACAATTTTCAGAATACCAACACTCGCGCAATAATTAGCAAATGTTATTTTGTAGAATGTAGCACCAATAGGGTCATTGACCAAATCAAAGGAATGAGGAATACGGCGGTGCGAATCACGTTATAAACACTATTAGCTACTTGCACGGTTCGCCATTATACACTATGTATGGGAGAGCCTCGAACTGGCAGCATACATGAAAGGAAGAATTATGTAACCTTACACAGAACGTTATGACTAGTTCAATTCCCATTCATGTATGCTGCCAGTTCGAGGCTCTCCCGCACATAGTGCATAATGGCTGAACCGCAAGTAGCTTAATGAACACTATTGTAGTCCGTTCCGCTTGAAAACACGGGAACTCTCTATACTTGAGATGAGTGGAATAATTTGGTATGATTTGAGCAAGTTTGAAATTTGACCCCTGTGTTGACCTTAAATTTAACCTTACGTCTTTAGATCCACTTTTAAATTTTGGGAACATGTTAAATCTGGCAATAGACACCCTTAAAAAAAGTGCCACCACTGATGACAAGTTTCATGAATATACCTCGACTAGTTCGTAACAGACAACTTATATTTGGTAAGCAATTTTGAGATGAATCAAATCCAGGGATAAGTTGATTCCTTGTAAAGTGACAAGGCCATATAATTAAGAGAGCAGAGGCGGCATTATGCATTAAAGAGCAACTTAAAAAGTGCCTGGAGTTTCCTAGCAAGCTAAACAAACTTGAATTGTTTCATAATTGACATCTCATATGATCAACTATATGAGTGGAGTTAATGTAAATGTCAATTTGTGCCCTGAATTTGTGTGGCCACAATATGGCTAGACTGCATTTCAACCTCCCTTATATTTAACCTTACATCTTTAGATCCACTTTTAAATTTTGGGAACATGTTAAATCTGGTAATAGACACCCTTAAAAAAGTTCCACCACTGATGACAAGTTTCATGAATATACCTGGACTCGGGCCCGTACGCAGGGTGGGGGGGTTGTGCGTCTGGTGCGACCGCACCTCCCCAAATTTGCAAAAGTATATAAAAAGTCCCAAAATTTTGAATTTGCGAGTGAAGCGAGCAAAAAATCATTTTTTACGCTTTTTGGTCAAAAAGGTCCAAATTTGGGGAAGAAAGTCCACTTTTCACAAAATTGCCCCCCCCCCCCTTTGAAAAAAGTCCACTTTTTTCAAAATCAGCACCCCCTAAAAAAAATCCTGCTAAATGACGGGCCTGCCTGGACTAGTTCAGTAACACACATATATTTGGTAAGCAATTTTGAGATGAATCCAATCCAGGGATAAGTTGATTCCTTGTATAAAAGTGACAAGTCCATATAATTAAGAGAGCAGAGGCGGCATTATGCATTAAGGAGCAACTTGAAAAGTGCCCGGAGTTTCCTAGCAAGCTTAGAAACAAACTTGAAATGTTTCATAATTGACATATCAGATGATCAACTATTATATATGAGAGGAGTTAATGTAAATGTCAATTTGTCCATACAATCATGTTGATGTCTGTATGTAGGTTTCTGACTTTGGCCATTTTAGCCTAATGCCCATTTTGCACTCTAAGCACAAATTTGTTCCACATTTGCACCATATTTTAGCTTCAATACAACAAAAAATACATTTGTACCATAAACTTATTCTGTCACGATGTCGCCAAAAGGTGCTGGGATTCACTATACTTTTTTCCAACCCCACTGGATACACACCTTTTCCGCTCCTCCTCAGACAAAAGCATTCTCAAATTCAAACCGTACTATAGACTAAATCAATATCCTATGCAAAACATTCAGAAATCAATTACAGATTTCCAGATTTTATGCTACAAGTAATGGAAAATCACATGATGAAATTGCCGAGCTCAGTGCCGCTAGCTCACCATAGGAACACATGGGTTTTGTTACTTATGATACTCCCAAGGCGTAAATCAGCACTAACTAGATGTTGTGGCTTTGAGAAAGTGAGAAATAGTGAAGAACATTAATTGTTATAGCCTGCACTCTGCTGTTTGGGTTTGAAAACAAACTTAGCAACTAGTGGATCACAAATGATATTCAATTTCATACTTCTATTGTCAATGCTTACAAGCTGTGTTTGAACTTTATGCTCACCTTTTCTGCCAGCATAGACAGCAGATGACCGAACATTTTTATAACAAAAATAACAATTTTCATAACTCAAAAAGTGAAAACGGAGGGGGCAGGGGAAGAAACACATGTTTTCTTGATGATAAAAATTAAATGTATATAAATTAATAGTTATCTTTTCCTCTTCAACATTTCCTCATGTAGGCATTTCAACAAAGATAAAGGGAGAAACGTAAGTTGTGTTTGGAATATTACTATATATTAGCATGCTTACCAACGTAGTACAAGTTAGGCTTCTGGGATTGGGGATTTCCCTGCTGAATGTGAAAGGAGATGAGTGGAGATATCCTTACTCCTCATGCCTTAAGCAATATTTCCCCTCAACTGAGGGTTCAAGGTAACCGTAGTCGTTCGTTGTCACGTTCACTTCCTCACTGTGTGTGTATATAGGCACTGAGCATAGACATACAAAGTTGCTACTGAAACATGTCAAATGGAAGCAAGTTTTGGAAGAAAAAAGTAAGCGTTTACACGGGGACCACTTTCGCGGTGGATATCATGATCATGCATGAACTTTTTCCTTCCTTCCTTTTTCCCTAAACTGTAGAAAATGGTCATTATTTAGCAATTTAGCAAGTTTTATGTTTAAAGTCCTTACAAATGCAACCTTTTTCTAATTTTTGACAAATTGGACACCCTAAACAAATGTACGTGCATACATTGCTTGCCTGTGAAAACCTACCCTTTTTATGCATTTCTTTTTGCACATGCATGATATCTGCCTTGAGTGTTTGGCACTAAACACCTATGTTTGAAAGGGTAATGGTAGGACCAGTATCTTAATAGTTATATAGCAATTTATCTAAAAAACTTGCGGTGTACTACTCATTAATACATTGATCTTACAGAAACTGAGACATGGAAGTCAATAATCACTATTTCTATAGGTCTTGTGGTTCTTGAGGTAAAGACAGTAATATATTGCGCATTTTCATGCATGTTGGATTGACATGACACTCGGTATATTAAACCTTGGGACCCATACCATTCCTCCTGTGTGTCAGCTTTATTTGTCTCAATATTTGAGTGCAAACACTGCTATGTCATGCCCCCTTCAACCTGCCTTACCTCTCATAAGGTATTTTCATTCCAACCACTAACAAACTTGTTTCTGATTTTAGTGGAAAAAAACAATGGATAGAAAAATGAAAGAACTTTTTGAAATTAATTATTTTGTCCATCTTGCAAAATTTACAATCACTTACCGGTACTTCCAAAGAATACTGTTTTACTGTTTAGCTTTTGACTAATGGTAGTTGCTCAACATGTTTTGCCTATCAATGAATGTTTACTCAGATCAAGTGCTCCAACATAGGCAGGAAGTTCAAAGAACGCAGAGTACCGCTTTACCTATGGCAATCATGTTTTTATAAAAGCTCACCAGCGTGGAGTAAAGACAAATCCTCTACGAGGATGAGAAAACAATATCAAGCAAGGTGAGGTGCATAGTTGTGCCTTATAAAGGCAGGGGATGACAGCTGAAAGGATTGATGCATGATGGAAGCTTTGCTTTGAAATGCGGTTAATTTCCGTTAATTTAATACTTGTTTTGACAGATCTAAGATGTGTATTAAAGGAGCATTGAAAAGTATAATTGCCTCTGAGAATCTACTTCTTCAGGGAAGCTTCATAGAAATGTTATTTTGGGCTATATGGAGCCTTCTTGGCAAAAAGTAAATTATTTTTGAAGAGATTCAAAGAGCGCAAGTCACAGCTCAATAAACAGGTTTGTTTGTTTCAGTTTTAATTTTATGTGGACACATGCTCAAAGCATAAGCTTTATTTTAATTAAAGAACAGAAAGGAATAACAAAAGCTGGCCACTCCTACCATGCAGTCCTTTAGATAATTTTTTGGTACTGAAGGCAGGATATTTTCAGTTTCTTTAGCCAATGGATAAAATCTGGAAAAAAAATCTGGGTATGTGCCCTGGGCACAACCTTGGGGGAGTACCAAATTAACCAATTCAGCATCGATTCTGTGCCCCCTCCAAGCGACAAATACTCATTTGAAAGATCAATCAAGTCCGAAAATCACTGTATTTGTGCAAATTTCTGCGCGCTCAGCGCATAATTGTTTCAAGAATGGGGCCGCCGTTATGTATCCTTGGGCCCAGGCGCCACAATCCATAGCTACGCCTCTGTAAATAATAAATTTTGCGGGTAACCCGATGCCGACTCTCTTACCCGGGTAGTCAGAAATCTTGGCCGGGTACCCGAAAACCGGGCGGAAAACCTGCCTGAGAATGCCAAGCTTAGCTGTCTGCAAGGAAATGAAAGCATCCCGGGGAAAGCATGCAACTATTGTGACATTTCTACGTATTCTGTTCAGATTTACTTTCTCATTGTTTCTTTTTTGTGCAGATCTATTTGTTACTGGTCCTTTCTTCTCCGTCCGTTATCCATCCTTCATGGTTGTAAACATTTATTCCAGAATTCATTTATATTCATTGATAACACATGGATCAGATGTTTTGAATGAAGACAAAATAATGAGCTGGTGAGTGGGTAAGTAAGTAAGCTCGCAAGCAGTGGGGATTGCGGTGGGTGTCCTACAACCCCATGAGACTTGTTATCATCTATTAGATACTTCCTGCAGCACCTGCTACAATCACACCACTTTCTACCGAACCAAAATGCTCTCATTTTCAATGCCATAGTTCAATAACTCCCACTATAGCATCATGGTTCAGATTTTGACCTCAAGTTTGGAGGATGAGTTTGTGTATCCAGGAGGTTCAAAGGTCATTCTGTTAATTTTCAAGCATATTTTGGTTCAAGAACTGTGTCCTCACAGATGAACATGTTTGGGTCGTGCTCACTGGTGTGTCTGCACTTGGTGATAATTCATTGTAGCATAGACCATTGAAACATTGGACTAGATTGGGCACATAAAACGTACCGAAATATGTCCAAACATTGAATTTTCACGGTTATGTGAAATTCCTATAGCTCAAGTAAGGTTTGAAAAAATCTCACAATCTGTAAGTACCTTTCCATGGATTATGATTCCAATATGGGTTTAAACAAAATGGATTACAAATTGACACATCTCTCCTTAACAAGTTTAAGGTGCATGTGATTATTCTCATTTCACTGTTATCAATAAAGACCAACCATAATGTGCTTGATTTATACCATTTATTCCCAGGTTGGAAAGCTTCCAAAACATTTGATTTAAGTAATTTATTTAAGTTGTTTTGCACATGTATGCCAGTGTTCATGCTAGGTGAATGTGCCCTAGACATGACCCTTTTTGATTTTTCAAATTAACTCTAATTGAAACAAATACACCATGCTTGCTTTTAATGTTTCTTTTACTCCAAAGCAAGTTTTGCACAATTTACGAAGTTTGAATGTGTAAAGAGCTTGCCTAAATGGTATGATATTTTGCCATCTGGTGTAGGACTGAGTGACATTAATTGTATGATGTATTTGTGTGTGGGAGGAGTGATGCTGCATGACACATAGTTTTGCTCTAGTTAACTCATTTTTGCACCATATTGAATTTAACAGTTTTCATATTCCAAACAGAGGTAGGATGAAAACAACGCTGATATTCTTTCATGTGTGTAGTTCAATAAAAGTATAGAACAGCACATTTTGAAAACATGAAAGTGAAACAATTTTGAAAACAATTCAAAGTGTAAAAAAATAATCTCACAGAAATTTCCATTTTTCCAGAATTGGTTTGTCAGTCAGTCAGTCTTCACCATGAACTTGAACTTCAACATTATTGATGCCTAAGGGATGAGTGGGATGACTCATGATTATGAAGTCAAAATAAGTAGGACTGTCTTTGGGAAGTTGGAAAATAAAAACTATAAATGAAGACACGATAAGGGTCATTCAAAATGTTCTGCCTCTAACTTCATGTATTCAGATTATGCATGGCAACCATATGATATCATTTTTCATGGTTATAATATTCTTTGGTCTTATCATATTTGATGTAATTTTAATATATTTTTCATGTAGACAAAATGCCTAAGGGATGAGTGGAATGAATCAAATGTATTTTCTTCATAGTATTTGTTATTTCCCAAAGACAATCCTACTTTATTTTCATCATGAGTTATTCCACTCATCCCTAAGGCATTAATAATGTTGTAGTTCTACCATATTGTCCAAATATTAGACTTTGACTTCTATTCCCAGTTAAATTCAACTAAAGGATTATATGATTGAGCAAGGTTAAATTTTGGGGATCATATTGTGCTGTATTTTGCTGTGCTTGGAGATGTCATCACAGACAAGGGACGAGCCTTTACGAATTAAAAAGACTAGTTTGCATCAAATTTGCGTCAATCAAACTCCACATGATCCTTGATTGGTTATTATGTAAAAGGAAAATTGATTGAATATGACAAACAATTAAGGTACTTTTGCAATGCAAAAACAACTTTTCTAGGTGTTGTTGATATGGTGCCTTCAGGAAAGAAAGTTTCCTATCACTAGCTTTGGTCACATCGTCGGATGTACGCCCGGCAGAACTTGGTTGTCCCAAGTTGCCAGGAGTAGCGGTAGGCGCTGCCAGGAGTAGTGGCAGTGTGAACGATGGTCAGCATAAGTTCCGCCAGGCGTACATCTACCAATTTACTGTCAGACGCAAATTTGTTTTTTTTTTTTTTTTTTTGATTGTTGGCTAAAACAGAATACTGGATTTCGCCCAAACATCAGTCTTTTTTGCAGTGAACACTCTGGTAAATAGACAAAAATCTGCATAAATTATGAAAATGTTAATCAAAAAGAGCACTTTTGTCTAAAATTTTGGGATTTATATCTGTGAATATTTTTCTTATCCCAAAAATAATTTCAAAAAGATATGCTGTAGCAAAATAACATTTAAAAAGGGTTAAACATTTAGCTTCTTTTTTTTGGGGGGGGGGGGGCATTTTGAGACGCTTGAGTCGCTCGTTCAGTCATCTAATTGGGCTACCAAATCCTGGCTTTGTCGACCCTATGCAGTAAAACTCAGAAAGTAGATCAAATTAGCATGCTCATGATGATAGAGAAAACTCAGTATAAAGCCTTTAAGTATAGCTATAGGGAAAGGTGACATCACTGGGGACCTGGAGAAGGGGGCAAGGATAAATGACTGGCAACAGGTGGTGAGCATTGTGAATTATGAACTGAGAAGAAAGGAACTACTTTCTATGTCTGGATAATTATGGCTATTTAAAGTTCATGTTTAAATAACATTTATGTTGCTTTTGAAATTTGATTTAAAACTTTAAAAATGATTATATGGCAAAATGTGTCATTTTTTACAGTTGGAGGTGTGAAAGTTCAATGTGGGGACAAATATGTTATGTATTAAATCATATTATCCAGAATTGCAGACTGGTTCTGTTTACATGGAGACTCTATTGCTGGAAATTTATTTCCAGCAAGGGAAAGTCCCCGTGTATATTGGTAATTTTGCCAGGCAATGCTCCTGGACCTCTGACCTTTCATAGTTTCCTCAAAATAGAACCGGGGCTATTTTTTCAGGACAGTATACACTCTCCAGAGAGTTTTCTCTGGTATGTTGATGACATATGCACACTTTTGTTATGTACAAGGTGTCCCATAAAAAGGTTACATGTAGAAAATGAACCGCATTTTGTAATGGTACAACAAAACAATGTCAAATTTTTAGATATTCTTTACGCATCCTTCTTGCACTTGTGTGCAAAGTTTCAACTATGTATCCTAAAAGTAACTTAACTTATGCGTGCGAGATGGCAGGGGTGTCAAGAGTGGCTATAACCATCAAAATATCGCACATCGAAAGTTGAACACAAGCACGAGTTGTTTTCCTTTTTTCTTTGATACTTTTATTTTCCCCTTATTTGTTAATGGTTGAATTTATTGCACAAAAGAAACATATTGACAAGTTAAATATTGTACACTCAAAATAAATCAGTTTAAGCGCTTCTGGCTTCTGGCTCTTGTTGATAACAAATAAAGGAAGGTGGTCATTAGAGAAAAACGTGTTTTTGGTGACGGCGTTTTTGCACGCTCTGTCATCTCCATGTCATCAACATAGTTATGATAGTGAAACTTCTAATAATCTTAAACCGCTGCTCTGCTGTGTTATGCTGTGCAAAATCATTGTACATTTCTGACTGAACTCTTGAAGTTTGATTCTCTGTTCATCAGAATAAAATACTGCAATCTGCCATGCTATAGCTGGGCCTACTCAAATGCCCTCCAAATGCGCAGGTTTGTGACGGTAGTAATGAACCTCGTGTTGCATTATGTCACGTAAACAGCTTGCTCAGGAATCATGGGTGGAATGCGGGATAACTCGTCAGTTGTGAACATGACATTCACGGGGATACTAGTAGAGGGTACATAGATTATGTCATAAAAAGAAATTTCATATTTGTTAACATTAACATATATTGTTTTCAAAAATCTACATGTAACCTTTTTTTGGGACACCCGGTATTTACCTGGTTATGGTTTTATAGGTCACATAGGGGGCCCCAGATATAGTTGATTCAGATCATATTGCTGGAAACAAATGTCCCCATGTAAATTGCATCGCCAGGGCAAGTAATCCATCAAAATAAAATTTATGGTTATTATGTAGGCAAGGGTAAAGTCCCCATGTAAATTACGCTGTTAGTTTTAGTGTTAGTGCCTAAAAGGGCGAGGTTTTATTAGTGACAGCATTTTGTCTTTGTTTCTTTTCTGAATATAAGTGTCATAATTTATTATTTTGAAATAGTGATTAAAAACAATAAAAAAAGATTATTATGGTGAATTGTGTCATTTTTATAGTTGGAAAGTGTGAAAGTTCAATGTGGGTTCAGATAGCCAACATAGTAAATCATATTGGCTGGACTTAGATTTATTAGTGTCATTTGGAATGTTGTAGACCTGTTTTTTAAAGAGAATATTCTGATTTGGTGACAGTGATGAAAGACTCCTGACCTAAGTTATATCTTTTAGCTTGTGTCTTGTATCTTTCTATGAAATAATACTCTGGTACATCCTTACCATGGACATGTCACACATTAATTTTATTTGTTCAGACTGTTTAGACTCTTAACAGATGTAAGCCTAACCAATTTCCATAATTTCTATGTTATGCACTTGTGGCTTAAATAGGTCAGCTGTGCACAAATTATATTCATTTGTACACAAAACTGCCTCAATCTATTTCCATTGTTGTTGTTTTTATTTTGAAATATCATTCTAATTCAGTAAGATGAATGTACATAGGATTTCTTAGGATTTTTCCAGATTTCAGGATGTTTCACTCTGAATACAGGATTTTTTCCCTCCCCCCTCCTCCCTGTACAAAAGTGTAGGTTTTTTTTATCAGTTTGTTAGGATGCTTTTGACACAGTACAATCGGGTCCATGGAGGCTAGGCCAAAAGAGGCATTTTGAAAATTGAGTTACTCTAAGTATTTACCTTTACAAGCATTAAGCTGTAATATACTGAAATCACCAAAGGTCTAGCATACTTGGTTATGAAGTTTTGCAATGTCTATTTTCTTTATTTTATTGTTTTTTACTCCATACTTTTGCCTTTATCTCAATTTCAAATTTGCCGCCTTTGGCCTCCATGGACCAGATCGTGTTACATTAATTTTATTTTTGAAAAATTCTGGTGTACCTTTATAGTGTAAAGCAGTAACAGTTAAAAGGAATCAAACTCAATAATGCTCAAAAGGTCAATACACTGTTATACTTGCATTATTTAATGTGCAATATTTTTATGAATTGACAAATACCGTAGTCAGAATGTCATAAACATCCAGAACATAGATCCCCATCTGAAAGGAAACTGCGATAGTATCAATATAACTGAAATATAATAAAATGGATGTTGCTTGTTGCCACAATAAGTAATTAATTCAAACTACTCAAACATAAACATGTAATGCTTCAAAATGTCTCTGCTCTTCACGTAGTTGTGGAAAAACAGTTATATGGATTGTTTCAAAACTGTATCCAGGTAGATCCTCTCAAATTTTCAATTATCTATGACTACTTTCTTTTTGCAAGTATAGAAACAACCACCGCTTTACTTTTCAAGGTCAATGACATTTTTGGAGGTGAACGCTGTTTAGCATAGAATAACTTTACATAACAGAACAAAGTTTACGCTAATATATTTTCACAATGATACTCCTAAATGTCATGAAATTAAAATGATGTCAAATTTTTCTGGTAAGTTCATCGTGTCTGTACCATCATCTTGAGGCACAGTAGACACTAATAAAATGAAATTGTAGCCAGCAACTCCCAAATCACCCACCACTAGGACAAATAATTTGTTCTATGGCGTTGCTTGCTCTTGCAGACATTTAATCCTCCAATCTTAGGCGCTTACATGTTGAAGTATTAGAAGAGCAAAACGGATTCGACTGAGAGGTAATTGGGAACGGAAGTAATTATCTATATAGCATCCCTCATGAATCCATATTGCTTGGATGCACACATGAGGATTGAGAAAAAGGAAACGTTTAGTTATATGAAATCAAATTGTGGTATTGAAGAGTTTCATTCCATGTACAATTTCACAGTTACAGCTTTCAAGTGCTATGAAATAAATTGTAATTGTGATTACATACATGGTGACTACATGTGCTTCATTGTAAAATGATGTATTTTGTTACTAATCTTGCGTGTACTACTACTTGTGCTGTCCTCCATTGATAGAAACAGGTATTTCAATGTAATATCAAAAGTTTGTCGAAGAATGCCATCTTCCAGTGACAGAAAAGTGCTATCTTCAGGGGAGAGAATATTAATATTTACTGAAGATAACACACGCTATCTAATAAAGATTATTGAATCTAATCTATTAAAAATGAGTTATATAGTTATCATATATGCTTACAAGTACTAGAACAGGAAAATGGATTCAACTGAGAGGTAATTGGGAATGGAAGTACTTATCTTTAGGCGACGAAAAAAGAAAACCCTGTTTTACGGGCCCGACCGACCCAGATTTTGAACCAATTGGGGGAAATTTTCCTGTACAAATGAATGCCGACCCAAATTTCGGAAATTTCAGGAACAGTATTTTTTTTTTGTATTTTCTCAAATTGTAAATTATTTGCAGATTTGGTGATTTTTTGGGTCATTTCCAAACAAAAATAGAAAAAAAAGGCCGACCGACTGACCCTAGTTGAAAGGTCCGTCCGCCTGTAGAACAGAGTTTCTTTTTTTTGTCGCCTTATATACATAAATATAATATTATGAGGGTTGAAAAAGAGCAAAGGTTTAGTTATATAAAATCAAACTGGTATTGAAGAGGTTCATCCCGTGTACAATTTCACAGTTACAGCTTTCAAATTCAAGGTATGAAATCAATTGCTGTTATCATGGTTATAATTGCATACTGTATGTGCATCTTTTGTTGATAGCAATATTCACATAGTTTTTTTAATTAAATCTTTTACTGGAACTTTCAATACAATTTGCTCTGTAAGGCAGTTGCATCTGATACCATCAGACTTCATCAGGTAACTTACTTGCAGGGCTGGTCACGTGATACTTTAGATAACACAGAACAGAGTTGAGAGTATATCCTCAGTAAGACATCACTAAATTGCTATCTAACAAAAATATCATATTGCTATCTACTGAAGATAGCATGTTGCTAGCAACTTGTGTTTGCTATCTTCAGTAGATAGCAAGTCACTATCTTCAAGATAGCAAATTACTTGCTACTGCAAATAGCATGTTTTTACTTCCCTAAATAAAGCATATTAACAGACCAATATGCTATCTTCAGTAGATAGTAAATTGCTATCTTCAAGAAATTGCACATTCCTATCTATTGAAAGTAGCATGTTGCTATCTTCCATGTAAAATATTAAACTGAGATATGTTTGCTTTCTTCAGTAGATAGCAACATTGCTATCTTTAAGGAATAGCATATTACAATCTTCTACAGATACCAAATTGCTGTCTTTCTTGGAAAGCAGTATATTCAGATCAGACCAATTTGCTATCTTCAGTAGATAGCAAATTGCTATCTTCAAGAAATTGCACATTGCTATCTACTGAAGATGGCAAAATCCTATGTTCCATAGAATCAATGCAAAAACTATTCAGTAGAGACCAATTTGCAATCTTCAGTGGAAATAAAATTGCTATTTTCAAGAAATAGCATATTATTTTCTGAAGATAGCATATTGGTGTCTTCCCTAGAAGTAGTACAGCTTTTTATCTTCACTAGCAAAGCTCTATCTTCAAGATATATATTACTGCTCTTCAGATGGAAGCATATTGCTGGCTTCCTTAGAAAGCAGCATGTATAGTAGATACCACTTTGCTATCTTCAGAAGATAGCAATTGAAACACTATCTTTTAGAAAATAGCACATTACTATCTTCTGATGGAAGCATATTGCTGTATTCCTTAGAAAACAGCATGTTGAGACCAGTTTGCTATCTCCAAATATGTTTGTATTTGATTACCTTTGCTACTTTAATATGAATAATAATTCACTGCCTAAAATAGTATTCCGTGTGTTTCCAAATGTTTAGTTCACTGTTATTAAACATATAATGCTGATATGATGCACATCTGCAAAAAAACTAATATTCTAGTAATTTGAGATACTTATCATCAATGGTATGTTAAAAAGACCGGATACTGTGTATATTAACTAGAGACTTAATGCAGCATCAGATGAGTATAAGAGCACATGATTTATTCATTATTCTGAGAAAACAATACTCTAGGGATAAAGTGGTCCTTGAATTGTGTGCTTACATTACAACCTGCTCATTATATTGTATCTATTTCGAATGAAATATAAGAATACAAGATTATCCTGACTCAGTGATATATGTTTTACATTTACGGCATCCTAGTCATGGTTAATTGGTATTTTGCAATGCTTTGCCTGTAGCACTTTCTTAAAGACACTCAGTGATTTGAAAAATTCATGCATACATCCTTTTTGTAGACTGAACATGGCACAACAAGAGTAAAATGTCACATTGTGGCTACTGTTGGGGGAGTTTGTACGTACGAACACTTGTAGCTACATGCAATTAAATGGACTTTCATAATTACAAACACTGCCGTTTTCTTCTGTTTTGCAAATATTTAAATATGAAATAAATACATGACAATTTGATTGACTTATCCTTTGCTTGGAAACTATTCCTGCAAATTCATATTAAAGGAGGATTTCGTGATCATAGCATCCTCTTTTTATGACATTTTTCAATACATATCCACGAAAAAAGCATATTCCCAAAATTTCAGTTGATTCCGATTTTGCGTTTGCGAGTTATGCATGATTATGTGTATTACACTGCTCCATAGACAATATGTTGTAATTTCGTTCTGGTGCACCAGAACGAAATTCAAATTTCACGATATCTTTGCTAAACAAATTAATCTGCAAGAAATATTTTGTACATAAACATTATGTAACCAGAGGTTTCCAGTGATAAAAAAATCTCAACTTTTTTTGAGAAAAGTGGGGGGATGAGGCTGTGGATCACGAAATGCCCTTTTAATTTCTTTAAATCTTCTTCTTGATCACACTGATAGAGCCTGAATGTTGGTCTTGTATTTTGGCTTAAAACTCTTAAAATTGAAAAAAAAAAAAGGATATTTGAAAGCATACTATTTTGCCTTCAAATATTAACTAAATCCATATTAACACAGTTCCAGACAATGTTGTTTCATCTCTTATGTCTCATATCCTTCCCCATCATTTCTCAGTGCGTTGTGAGGGTCGGTATACTTGAGACTTGAAAAACAACTTGCAGACATTATTAAATAAATGAAAATCGCCAAGCAAACAAGGAGCACTTTTTACCTTGCAAGTGTATGTACATGTCTGTGAAGGGTTTATAGCTTATTTCAATGTTGTACAAAAATAGTCCATATGGATAGCCCAATATCAGTTTTTGCCAATTTTATTAAGATTATTATTATATTGCGTATAGAATCAGAGTTGAGAGAGAAAGTTTCCTTACAGCACATTATTTAAGAGTTACATTCACGTCTGGCAATATTGATTGAAATACAGGTGTAGCATGTAGCATGGTTATAGCTTGAATTGTTTGTCCCCGAGTGAACCGTCTGTATGCGAGAGGAAAATCAATGATTTACTTCCGATTTCTTGAATGAATTTAAATTTGTATCTCCATCTTATGTCACAATGATCTCAGATGTGCTAAGGCCAAAAAAAAACAGGTTTTTCTCAGGACCTTTTGGCTAAAAAGCTATGTGCTATGCTGGTTTATGTTTTTTATATTATACATACATGCTCTGCAGTCGTAGTGCCGCCTCTCTTAAAGACACTCAGTGATAAGAAATATTCATCAATAAATTATTTTTGTAAACCAAACGTGGAGCAATAAGAATAGAGTGTCACATTTTGGTTTATGTTTTGGGAGTTTGTCTAGTGAACACTACCAGCTACATGCAATTTAATGGAGCTTCATAATTATCAGCATTGCCCTGTTTTCTTCTGTTTAAATAAAAATTGCCAAGTAAACAAGGAACACTTTTTACCTTGCATTTGTCTTTTGAGTAAATTTATCTTGTCTGTGAGGGTTTTATATAGCCTACATAGTATTTCAATGTTGTACAAAAATAGTCCATATAGATAGCCCAATATCAGTTTTTGCCAATTTTATTAAGATTATATTATATTACACATAGAATCAGAGTTGAGAGAAAATTTCCTTACAGCACATTATTTGCGAGTTACATTCACGTCTTGCAATATTGATTGAAATACAGGTGTAGCATGTAGCATGGTTATAGCTTGAATTGTTTGTCCCCGGGTGAACCATCTGTATGTGAGAGGAAAAATCAATGATTTACTTCCGATTTCTTGAATGAATTTAAATTTGTATCCCCATCATATTTCATGATGATCTCAAATGCGCTAATCTAGCAGAACACGTTCTTTAACACATCTTACGGGGAACACGCAATATTGCCAGCTGCACAAAATCACAGCACTTGCAGCTCAAGTTGTGCGTATGGGGGGCACGTTAGCGCAGTGGTACGGGCTCTGCCTTATAATCGGTGGATTGCGAGTTCGAGCCCCGGCAGTGCTATCGTGTTGTGCTCTTGGGCAAGGCGCTTTACCTTACTTGCCTCTCTCTACCCAGGGGGGTTGCATTTTTACAAAAGGAGAGCATTTATTAGAAGTGAATTTTCACTGAAAAAACTTAAAAATCTGGTTCAAATTCCTGATGTTGCTCCTATAGAAAAGAGGGATTTTTGACTATACAAATTCTACTACTGATGGCGGTGTCCACAGAATCACATGGAACATGATATTTTCGCGGTAAGTACAATGAAATTACATTTGTAAGTGCATCAGGAAGCAAGAATCTGATGAAATTAGTGAAATTCTACTATAATTAGGCAATGAACTGGGCTGTTTGAGTCATAATAGGTTGTGTCCATGCAATTTAGCGATCATCACAAGCAGTGCCAACATGACTTGATGCAAGTTTTAAGCTTACCCACAAGATATGGCATGGAAATGATTGCATTTTTGTCAATTTTTTATTGAAAATTGCAGGGGGGAGAATTTATTACAGACAATATGGTATACACCTTCATATAAGCCATTTCCGCTCAAAAGGAACTTATATTTACCATGTCCGCAATATTGTACTAGTATATTACTAATGATGTGAGTCAGAGACAAAGTGACTCGGAAGTATTCTCATCATCTTCGTAGCTGTTTTGTTAGTGAGCTAGTTTTGTATGGTTTGCATGAAAGAGATCCTGGAGCCACTATAATTTGTGGTGTGATGAGTATGGTGGGCCATGTGAGTCTTACTCATCTTCATCCCCCCCCCCCATTTTGGAGTGACTTAAACAATATGGATTTTGCTGAATGTTAGCAGAAGTGAGCATTTACAGTGACAATTAGTGATTTGCTTATCTCCTGAAAATTCACAATATGATAAACCATAATTATTACTTCGGGGGTATGTGTCTTGATGCTACGCCACTGCTTGAAATTACTAACGATGTGAGTCGGAGACAAAAATTTTGTATGACTGAAGTATTTCAGTTCAGTATATTGTTGTCTTCTTCTGAAGGCCTCATTAATTGCTGATTTCTTGCTCATATTTTGTCAGTAATTAAGCTATTGGATTTCACAAATTTTATTCTGGAAATAGTATAAATTTGTGGTGTGATGAGTGTGGTGGTTGACACGATGTGAGTCTTGCTCTTTGTAAAACTACGCATATATGACTTCAGTTGTTGATTTTGTCATTAACAGACATGTACACTTAACGTACTGAAGTATTGGCATATTGTATGTATTGACATGTTGGTAAACAATTTGAATATACCTGACAATGACTCTGAAGTGGTCAATTTATCATCTTCTGTACGTGACATTGATTCAGACATCAAGTTTGGCTAATGTTTTGTTAGTGATTAAGCATGGTTTGCATATATTCTGAAGCCATGCATAATTTGTGGCAGGCATGATGAGTATGTAGGTGGGTGGGTGTGATAGCCCCAAATTAGGAGTAACTTTAAATAATATTGATTTTGCCAAATGTTAGCAGAAGTGTGCACTTAAAGTGGCAATCAGTGATTTGTGAAGCATCTGAAAATCCACAAGTATGAAAAGTATATATAACTGAAGTGAACATTTATTGAAGCATTGGCATGTTTTATGTATGGGCCCACAATTTGTATATCTGATATGTAAGTCAGAGAGAAAATGACTCTGAAGTGGTCAATGTATTATCTTCTATATGTGGCGTTGATTCGGACATCAGTCGCTGATTTTTTTGGAGCCATAATTTGTGGCTTGATGAGTATTTATGTGTGGTTGGTACTGAGAGTCTTGCTCATGTTGCTGATGTGACCGCAAATATGAATGGAGCTAAAGCATTGGAAATTTAGATTGAAGCACTTTAGGTGCAAGCTATTAAATGACACTGGGTTTTGACAAAACTGAAGTTTGGAATCTCTAATATATGATTCATGATATATGTTTCAGAATATTTATACATGCAGTGAATTTTGGAGGATATGCCTTAACTTGTAATATCATTTTAGAAGGGAGTGATCAATTTCAATAGTTTAACCATAGACTAATACACACTATTCACTAACAGTCAAAGTCCCTGTGCTTTGTATGCTGAATTCTCGCATATTCATGAGGGATGATTGTTCGATCGTTCATGTCTTTGCGTGCATGTCCTTTTGCGTATATATGTGATACAGCATTGCGTGTCTTCCCATTTATGAGAAAGACTGTAGAAATATGCAGTATGTGCATAGCAGATGACCCTCATTATCAGGTGATGCTAGGACTTTAGCTGATTGTGGTTAGTCTACAGGTATCTCTTTAGTCCATCACCATAAAATTTTCTTTTCGTAACTGTGTATTGGGACAAAAATAAGAGCTATTTGTAAATTAATATGCAATTGACAATCACAATCTATATTTGCTTAAAAAGTTACCTCTTTCAAAGTCTTGGTTAGGAGCGACATAGCTTGCGACACCATCACGGCATCTTCATTCACCCGTAGTGTTAACAATCCTCCGGTCACCTGACCATCCAATGGGTGGTCAAGTGTCACTGCTAACCAAGACTCTGAAAAAGGTAACTTTTTAAGCAAATGTCAAGAATGACACAGAGTCCAATATCAGTATCCATGCTGCCACAATCTATATATTTTTTGAAAAAATTTATATTTAGCATCTGCAGATCAATTTTACCAAAAATACAATGCATTACAAGTCAAATCACAAGTTCCTGCACTGGAAATTTTAAAACCATCTACGGCATCAATTTAATACTGAAAATACCATTATGATCAGAATTAACTTAGAAATGAATGCTATTTGATAAAAAAAAAGCCCTATACATTATTCATTCCTTCAGGAAGTTGACTGTTATGGTAAATGAGGCAGCCATTACTTCTGTAACTAATTAATTCCATTGCCATCATCCACATCATCATCATCATACCTCATTTATCCTATGACTAATCACAGATATGTTATAAGATATGGCCATTTGATCATCTCCAAATAAAACAAGAAAAATGACGAAAAGGGATGAAAAGGTGAATAAAACAAACAAAATGTCTGAAAAGGTAAATAAAACAAAACCAGGATGAAAATGTGAGTAAAACAAGAAAAGGGATAAGGGTGAAAAAAAAAAAACAAGAAAAGGAATGTGAACTAGAGCTACTGTGGCTCACGAGCCCACGAATGTCAGGCGATGACTTCTGATTGACCTCATTTGACCTGTGACCTCGGGTAAGCGTGAGTTGACTACTCATGCTATCTCAAATCAAGGATAATTTGCATCACATTTAAGCCCAATCGGGCCTATTTTAACATTTGACCTCATTTGACCTTTCCTGTCCTGTAACCTTGGATGACCTTTACGGTTTTATACTCCCCAAGTGTCAGGGATCATTTCCGCAAGTTGTTACAGCCTGATCGGAGCAATATTTATTTTGACCTGACCTTTGACCTCAGATGACCTTTACGGTTTCATACTCCCCAAGTGTCGGGGATCATTTTCCCTAAGTTACAGCCCAATCGGAGCAACTTTAAATTTGACCTGACCTTTGACCTTGCATGACCTTTTTAGTTTTATACTCATGAAGTGTCAGAAATTGGTTTCCCTGAGTTACAGGCCAATCGAGACAACTTTAAATTTGACCTGACCTTTGACCTCAGTTGACCTTTGCGGTTTTATACTCAAGTGTCAGGGATCATTTACCCGAGTTACAGCCCACTCGTAGCAACTTACAATTTGACCTGACCTTTGACCTCACACGACCTTTGCGGTTTTATACTCCCCAATTGTCAGGGATCATTTTCCGAAGTTACAGCCCTATCAGAGCAACTTTAAATTTGACCTGACCTTTGACCTCACATGACCTTTGCGGTTTCATACTCCCCAATTGCCAGGGATCATTTTTTCCAAGTTACAGCCTGATCGAGCAACTTTAAATTTGACCTGACCTTTGACCTCGCATGACCTTTGTGGTTTCATACTCCCCAATTGTCAGGGATCATTTTCCTGAAGTTACAGCACAATCGGAGCAACTTTAAATTTGACCTGCCCTTTAACCTCACATGACCTGTGCGGTTACATACTCCCCAAGTGTCAGGGATCATTTCCCCAGAGTTACTGCAAGATCGGAGCAGCTGTAACATTTGACCTTGGATGACCATAGCTGATTTTTTTTTTTTTTTATGATTATTATATATAAGTTTTAGCCCAATCGGACAAATTTCAAAATTTGCCCCCCCCACAAACCAGTACTGGTATTCACCATTATTGCTATATAGCATTTACCATATAGGCCCTAGCCTTAGTGTGTATGTATTGATTTTCATAAATGGATCATGGGAAGGAATATAATTTGACCACCATCCCCACCGCACAAGCAACTATATAGCATTTATCACATACCTTTAGTGTGTATTTTCATAAATGCATCATGGGATAGCATCATTTCCAAACCTTTAGTGTGAATTTTCATAAATGCATCATGGGATAGCATAATTTCCAAACCTAACAACTCTAACCTCTTTTATTATCAAAATAGCAGCACAATATTTACTGTTAATTTTCCTGGTAACTTAAAACCACACCAGTAGACATGCCCAAGCATGCAACGAAACTATATGCTTATCTCTTGTTATCAAATAGCTGTTTCCCTGCACAAGGTTGCTGCCTCTAATGATAGCTGCTTCATTACATTTCACGCACATATTTTCACAAAATGACCCTATTAAGCCTTACATGAACTTTGACCCCAATCTGTGGTACAACTTATTTGAAGCTTGGGCCAGCGGTTCTTGCTGACCATGTTTGGTGGTCATAGCATGTCATTTAAAGGAGCAGTAGCATTTTTAAGATTTTCACAAAATGACCCCTAATAACCCTTACATGACCTTTGACCCCTATCTGTGTAGAAGTTATATTAAGCTTGGGTCAGTGCTTCTTGTGGCCAAGTTTGGTCAACATTGGTCCAAGCGTCTGGCACTAGTAGCAATTTTTGGTTCTACTAAAGAAGAAAGAAAGAAAGAAAGAAAGAAAGAACTAGAGCAACTGTGCCCTTTGCAAGGGCACGAGGTAAGTTAGGCGTATGACTGTGATGACATCATCACGCAGCAATACTTTGCAACGTTAAATTTGACCCGACCTTTGTCTTCGGTTGACCTTTTCGGTTTCATATTCTGAGCAACGTTAAATTTGACCTCGTATGATCTTTTCTGTTTTACACTCCCCAAGTGTTAGGGATCATTTGCCGCAAGTTGCAGCCTGATCGAGCAACTTTAAATTTGACCTGACCTTTGACCTCACATGACCTTTGCGGTTTCATACTCCCCAAGTGTCAGGGATCATTTTCCCGAATTGCAGCCCAATCAGAGCAACTTTAAATTTGACCTGACCTTTGACCTCGAATGACCTTTGCGGTTTAATACTTCCCAGGGATCATTTCTCCCGACTTACAGCCCAATTGGAGCAACTTCAAATTTGCCCTGACCTTTGACCTCACATGACCGTTGTGGTTTTATACTCCCCAAGTGTCAGGGATCATTTCCCCGACTTACAGCCCAATTGGAGCAACTTTAAATTTGACCTGACCTTTGACCTCACATGACCTTTGTGGTTTTATACTCCCCAAGTGTCAGGGATCATTTTCCCCGACTTACAGCCTACTTGGAGCAACTTCAAATTGACCTGACCTTTGACCTCACTTGACCTTTGTGGTTTTATACTCCCCAAGTGTCAGGGATCATTTTCCCGAGTTACAGCCCAATCGGAGCAACTTGTAATTTGACCTGACCTTTGACCTCACATGACCTTTGTGGTTTTATACTCCCAAAGTGTCAGGGATCATTTTCCCCGACTTACAGCCTAATTGGAGCAACTTCAAATTTGACCTGACCTTTGACCTCACTTGACCTTTGTGGTTTTATACTCCCAAAGTGTCAGGGATCATTTTCCCGACTTACAGCCTAATTGGAGCAACTTCAAAATTGACCTGACCTTTGACCTCACTTGACCTTTGTGGTTTTATACTCCCAAAGTGTCAGGGATCATTTTCCTTTGTAATTTGACCTGACCTTTGACCTCACATGACCTTTTTGCGGTTTCATACTCCCCAAGTGTCAGGGATCATTTTCCCGAGTTACAGCCCAATCGGAGCAACTTTAAATTTGACCTGACCTTTGACCTCCCACGCCCTTTGCAGTTTAAAGCCGTCATATTTCCACATTTTACTTCCCCCCCCCCCCCCATTATTCACCATTATTGCGTCATCTGTAGAAACTATATAGTGGGATTATTGATTTTCATAAATGCATCATGGGAAGGCGTGATGCAGTTTTAGCCAAGATATCACCCCCCCACACACACACACACACACACACACACCCACCCTATAGCCATCAGTGGAAATGATGTAGCTGTTTATATCTAGCATACAGGCATCACATCACAAGTTACACTCAAGATATGTAACAAAATTGGCATCTGAACATACCTCAGTTTGTTTCGTGTGAATCGCCCACTTGGGGTTTCATACACCCCAACTGGGCTGTTCAGTTGAAATTCATACAACCTCTCCGGAAGACATTATCTTAATCTCCCACACAGGGCGTGTGAATTTGAATGGGCCTACCTCAATGGGTGACTCCATTTGTAATATTCACTCCCTGTGTGGACGATTCCAGTCATGTCTTGCATGAAGGGTGTATGGATTGCAGTTGGAATAGCCAAAATTTACACGTTTTGATGTATGGATTGCAGCTGCAATAGCCAGGCAGCGACTGGTATGATAGAGCCGGCAACTTGTGAAACCGCCCGGCCGTATAACATTTTCCACACGGTTGACGATGGAAATATACTGAATTTAGAGAATGCACGGCACTCACCACCTGTCAATAGACGAATCCAGACGAAGTTTTACACGTTTTGAAGCACAGACAGCAGAACCATTGCTTGTTTATCAAAACACTAGACTAGATGTCTCCATGTTTTGCCCCTAATTATAATGGGGGTGCGGCACATATGAGGCAAAAATGACCATTTTTGACCCCTGTGACCCCCTGGATGACCTCCGATATTAAAACATTTTAAGACTTTTGTAGCCACTTACCCAATACGGCTTGGCTATGCGTTTGGTCCACATCCGATCACGGATGTAGCACAAGTAGTCAATTGTGAGAAAGAAAGAAAGAAAGAAAGAAAGAAACAAACAGCAACTAGAGCAACTGTGCCCTTTGCAAGGGCACGAGGTAAGTTAGGCGTATGACTGTGATGACATCATCACGCAGCAATACTGTGCAACGTTAAATTGGACCCGACCGTTGTCTCTGGTTGACCTTTTCGGTTCCATATTCTGAGCAGCGTTAAATTTGACCTCGGATGACCTTTTCGGTTTTACACTCCCCAAGTGTTAGGGATCATTTGCCGCAAGTTGCAGCCTGATCGAACAACTTTAAATTTGACCTGACCTTTGAACTTGGATGACCTTTCCAGTTTCATACTTCTCAAGTGTCAGGGATTATTTTCCCCGAATTGCAGCCCAATCAGAGCAACTTTAAATTTTACCTGACCTTTGACCTCGGATGACCTTTGCGGTTTAATACTTCCCAAGTGTCAGAGATCATTTCCCCCGACTTACATCCCAATTGGACCAACTTCAAATTTGACCTGACCTTTGACCTCACATGACCTTTGCGGTTACATACTCCCCAAGTGTCAGGGATCATTTCCCCCGAATTGCAGCCCAATCAGAGCAACTTTAAATTTGACCTGACCTTTGACCTCGAATGACCTTTGCGGTTTAATACTTCCCAGGGATCATTTCCCCCGACTTACAGCCCAATTGGAGCAACTTTAAATTTGACCTAACCTTTGACCTCACATGACCTTTGTGGTTTTATACTCCCCAAGTGTCAGGGATCATTTCCCCGACTTACAGCCTAATTGGGGCAACTTCAAATTTGACCTGACCTTTGACCTCACTTGACCTTTGTGGTTTTATACTCCCCAAGTGTCAGGGATCATTTTCCCCGAGTTACAGCCCAATCGGAGCAACTTGTAATTTGACCTGACCTTTGACCTCACATGACCTTTGTGGTTTTATACTCCCAAAATGTCAGGGATCATTTTCCCGACTTACAGCCTAATTGGAGCAACTTCAAATTTGACCTGACCTTTGACCTCACATGACCTTTGTGGTTTTATACTCCCCAGGTGTCAGGGATCATTTCCCCGACTTACAGCCCAATTGGAGCAACTTTAAATTTGACCTGACCTTTGACCTCACATGACCTTTGTGGTTTTATACTCCCAAAGTGTCAGGGATCATTTTCCCGACTTACAGCCTAATTGGAGCAACTTCAAATTTGACCTGACCTTTGACCTCACTTGACCTTTGCGGTTTCATACTCCCTAAGTGTCAGGGATCATTTAGCCCGTGTACGGCCCGATCGTAGCTCTCGGTGGTCGCCGTATCATTAAAAAAACTCATGACCTTTGCGGTTTCATACTCCCCAAGTGTCAGGGATCATTTTCCCCGAGTTACAGCCCAATTGGAGCAACTTTAAATTTGACCTGACCTTTGACCTCACATGACCTTTGTGGTTTAATGCGGTCATATTTCAACATTTTACTTACCCCTCACCCCCTCATTCCCCATCATTGCGTCATCTGTAGCAACTATCTCCTGCGCTGATTGATTTTCATAAATGCATCATGGGAAGGCGTGATGCAGTTTTAGCCAAGATATCACCCCCCCCCCCCCACACACCCCCCCCCACACACACACCCCACCCTATAGCCATCAGTGGATATGATGTAGCTGTTTATATCTAGCATACAGGCATCACATCACAAGTTACACTCAAGATATGTAACGAAATTGGCATTTGAACATACCTCAGTTTGTTTCGTGTGAATCGCCCACTTGGGGTTTCATACACGGGTCACTCCATATCAAATCAAGGAGGCGCCCACCTGACCCCCTCAGATTTGCTTTATATTTTAGTCATATGTTGTACCTGTAAAAATATTAAAACCTGCAAATTTGAGGTCTGTAGCTCTTACGGATTTTCTGTGGCAGGCATTTAAAGTTGGAGTAGGGAGGTCTAAATTTGGACCCAAAAGTTACCCCTTAAATAAATTTCATTTTGGGGAGTCTGTGCCTTCTTTATAAAAAGAAAAGAGGTCTGAAACTTTGCATACACACTAACTGCATGCCCAATGTGTCAAAAAATAAAAAACAAAAAAATTCTGTAATTGCACGTTGTGTCACGGGCTCATTAAATATGCAAGAAAAAATGTAATGTTTTGTAAACTGGCAAGTTTAGCCCCTAAATTAGCATTTTTGTCAGATTAATTATTTTTGTTTTCACCGATGCTATATATAGGATAAATGCAATGCATACCCAGAAAATAGGGGTCACAACTCATTTACATTTCGAACAGCGCCCTCACGAAGATGAAATTTATTGCAAATTCAACATTTTCAGGGGGCCCAAAGTCGATGTGGTCCCCCTTCAAAATTTATAAAACATCACTTTTATATAACTACTAGTCTTAAATTACAACTTTGCTAAGTCCCAGTAATTGTATAGGTTGACTTCATATAAAATGACAAGCCCAAAGTTGACCATTTTCTAATGATTGCATGTAGTGCAAATGTGCCGAATTCGGAAGGCTTGAAAGTCAAATTGGCCACAATATTAAAAATAAATGATTAGATGAGTAGTTATTGGCCCTATTTACTTGTATTTCCATTTCGTTTTCAATATATACAGATTTTCTATGGTAGCCATTTAAAGTTGGAGTGCAGCGCCCTCACGAAGATGTTTTGTAAACTGGCAAGTTTAGCCCCCTAAATTCATTTTTGTCAGATTAATTAATTTTTTGTTGTCACCGATGCTATATATAGGATAAATACAATGCATACCCAAAAAATTGGGGTCACAACTCATTTACATTTCGAACAGCGCCCTCACGAAGATGAAATTTATTGCAAATTCAACATTTTCATGAGGCCCAAAGTCGATGTGGTCAACCTTCAAAATTTATAAAACATCACTTTTATATGACTACTAGTCTTAAATTGCAACTTTGCTCAATCCCATTAATTTTATAGATTGACTTCATATAAAGCGACAAGCCTAAAGTTGACCGTTTTCTTATGATTGCATGTACTGCAAATGTGCGAATTCGGAAGGTTTAAAAGTCAAAATGGCCACAATATTGAAAATAAATGACTAGATGCATAGTTATTGGCCCTATTTACTTTTATTTCCATTTTATTTTCAATATTGGGGTCAATTTGACTTTCAACCTTCCGAATTCGGCACATTTGCACCCTTTTTGCACTACATGCAATCATAAGAAAATGGTTAACTTTGGGCTTGTCATTTTATATGAAGTCAACCTATACAATTACTGGGACTTAGCAAAGTTGTAATTTAAGACTTGTAGTTATATAAAAGTGATGTTTTATAAACTTTGAAGGTGGACCACATCGACTTTGGGCCCCTTGAAAATGTTGAATGTGCAATAAATTCCATCTTCGTGAGGGCGCTGTTCGAAATGTAAATGAGTTGTGACCCCAATTTTTTGGGTATGCATTGTATTTATCCTATATATAGCATCGGTGACAACAAAAATAATTAATCTGACAAAAATGTGAATAGGGGCTAAACTTGCCAGTTTACAAAACAGAACATTTTTTCTTGCATATTTAATGAGCCCGTGACACAACGCGCAATTACAGAATTTTTTTTTTTTTTATTTTTGACAAATTGGGCATGCAGTTAGTGTGTATGCAAAGTTTCAGACCTCTCTTTCTTTTTATAAAGAAGGCACAAACGCCTAAAGATGAAATTTATTTAAAGGGCAACTTTTGGGTCCAAATTTAGACCCCCCTTCTCCAACTTTAAATGGCTGCCACAGAAAATCTGTAAGAGCTACAGACCTCAAATTTGCAGGTTTTAATATTTTTACAGGTACAACATATGACTAAAATATAAAGCAAATCTGAGGGGGTCAGGTGGGCGCCTCCTTGATTTGATATGGAGTGACCCACACCCCAACTGGGCTGTTCCAGTTGAAATTCATACAACCTCTCCGGAAGACATTATCTTAATCTCCCACACAGGGCGTGTGAATTTGAATGGGCCTACCTCAATGGGTGACTCCGTTTGTAATATTCACTCCCTGTGTGGGACGATTCCAGTCATGTCTTGCATGAAGGGTGTATGGATTGCAGTTGGAATAGCCAAAATTTACACGTTTTGATGTATGGATTGCAGCTGCAATAGCCAGGCAGCGACTGGTATGATAGAGCCGGCAACTTGTGAAACCGCCCGGCCGTATGACATTTTCCACACGGTTGACGATGGAAATTTACTGAATTTAGAGAATGCACGGCACTCACCACCTGGCAATAGACGAATCCAGACGAAATTTTACACGTTTTGAAGCACAGACAGCAGAACCATTGCCTGTGGTTATCTCTTGTTTATCAAAACACTAGACTAGATGTCTCCATGTTTTGCCCCTAATTATAATGGGGGTGCGGCACATATGAGGCAAAAATGACCATTTTGACCCTGTGACCCCTGGATGACCTCCGATATTAAAACATTTTAAGACTTTTGTAGCCACTTACCCAATACGGCTTGGCTATGAGTTTGGTCCACATCCGATCACGGATGTAGCACTAGTAGTCAATTGTGAGAAAGAAAGAAAGAAAGAAAGAAAGAACTAGAGCTACTGTGGCTCACGAGCCACGAATGTCAGGCGGTGATTGATTCTGATTAGTATCGTTTGACCTTAGACCTCGGGTAAACTCTTGCTATACTCTCCAAGTGTCAAGGATCATTTTCTGCAAGTTACAGCTCGATTGGAGCAACTTTAAAATTGACCTGACCTTTGACCTCGGATGACCTTTGCGGTTTTATACTCCTGAGGTATAAGGGACTGTGCAAGGGCACGAGGTAAGTTAGGCGTATGACTGTGATGACATCATCACGCAGCAATACTGTGCAACGTTAAATTTGACCCGACCTTTGTCTTCGGTTGACCTTTTTCGGTTTCATATTGGGAACAACGTTAAATTTGACCTGACTTTTGACCTCGGATGACCTTTTTCGGTTTTACACTCTCCAAGTGTTAGGGATCATTTGCCGCAAGTTGCAGCCTGATCGAGCAACTTTTAATTTGACCTGACCTTTGAACTTGGATGACCTTTCCAGTTTCATACTTCTCAAGTGTCAGGGATTATTTTCCCCGAGTTGCAGCCCAATCAGAGCAACTTTAAATTTGACCTGACCTTTGACCTCGGATGACCTTTGCGGTTTAATACTTCCCAGGTGTCAGGGATCATTGTCCCCAAGTTACAGCCTGATCGGAGCAACTTCAAATTTGACCTGACCTTTGACCTCACATGACCTTTGCGGTTTCATACTCCCCAAGTGTCAGGGATCATTTTTCCCGACTTACAGCCTAATTGGTGCAATTCAAATTTGACCTGACCTTTGACCTCACATGACCTTTGTGGTTTTATACTCCCCAAGTGTCAGGGATCATTTCCCCCGACTTACAGCCCAATGGGAGCAACTTTAAATTTGACCTGACCTTTGACCTCACATGACCTTTGTGGTTTTATACTCCCCAAGTGTCAGGGATCATTTTCCCCAAGTTACAGCCTGATCGGAGCAACTTCAAATTTGACCTGACCTTTCACCTCACATGACCTTTGCAGTTTTATGCGGTCATATTTCAACATTCGACTTACCCCCCCCCATTCACCATTATTGCGTCATCTGTAGAAACTATATAGTGGGAATTATTGATTTTCATAAATGCATCATGGGAAGGCATGATGTAGTTTTAGCCAAGATATCACCCCCCCCCCCACACACACACACACACACACACCCACACACCTATTAGCCATCAGTGAAAATTATATAGCTGTTTATATCTAACATACAGGCATCACATCACAAGTTACACTCAAGATATGTAACAAAATTGGCATCTGAACATACCTCAGTTTGTTTCGTGTGAATCGCCCACTTGCGATTTCATACACCCCAACTGGGCTGTTCCAGTTGAAATTCATACAACCTCTCCGGAAGACATTATCTTAATCTCCCACATAGGGAGTGTGAATTTCGAATGGGCCTACCTGAATGGGTGACTCCGTTTGTAATATTCAATCCCTGTGTGGACGATTCAAGTCATGTCTTGTATGAAGGGTGTATGGATTGCAGTTGGAATAGCCTACTAGACGAAAATTTACACGTTTTGATGTATGGATTACGATTGCAGTTGCAATAGCCAGGCGGCGAGTGGCATGATAGAGCCGGCAACTTGTGAAACCGCCCGGCCGTATGACATTTTCCACACGGTTGACGATGGAAATTTACTGAATTTAGAGAATGCACGGCATTCACCACCTGGCAATAGACCAATTCTGACGAAACTTTACACGTTTTGAAGCACAGACAGCAGAACCATTGTCTGTGGTTATCTCTTGTTTATCAAAACACTAGACTAGATGTCTCCATGTTGTTATTGCCCCTAACTGCCTATCAGCCAAATTGCTGCCTCTAATGATAGCTGCTTCATTACATTTCACAAATATTTTCACAAAATGACCCCTATCAAGCCTTACATGAACTTTGACCCCAATCTGTGGTACAACTTATTTGAAGCTTGGGCCAGCGGTTCTTGCTGACCATGTTTGGTGGTCATAGCATGTCATTTAAAGGAGCAGTAGCATTGTTAAGATTTTCACAAAATGACCACTAATAACCCTCATGTGACCTTTGACCCCTATCCGTGTAGAAGTTATATTAAGCTTGGGTCAGTGCTTCTTGTGGCCAAGTTTGGTCAAAATTGGTGCAAGCGTCTGGCACTAGTAGCAATTTTTGGTTTTACTAAAGAAGAAAGAAGATTTGAGAGCTTCACAGTATATCAGGCGGATAAATCCGCCTGACATAAAGAAACAAACAGCAAGAAAAAAATAAGTTAGGCTGCACGCCTAACTTAAGAAAAAAATAAGTTAGGCTGCACGCCTAACTTAAGAAGATTTAGGAGCTTCACAGTATATCAGGCGGATAAATCCGCCTGACATAATAAAACAACAAAAGTGCTGAAAAGGTGAACAAAGTAAAACAGGATGTAAAGGTGGTGAATTATTAAAGCAAGAACAGTGCTGAAAAGGTAAATAGAACAATTTGAGAGTCATCATTAGCCCAAGAATAAAAGTACATTCATTATTTCGTGTCTATTTTTATCTAGCAGATCAGGGGGACCCAGTTTTTTGAAGAGGGGGCCCCACTCATAAAATCATTTTCGGCCCAATTTTAGTGCCTGAGGGGAGTAAAAAATGTTGCAATTTTTTTATTTCAAAATCTGCTAAAAATGTGTGAATGTTTTTAGAGGAAGAAGACTGAGTCCCCTGGATCTGCCCTTGTTCAAGTTTACCAAATCACCACCAGTTGTCCCTTTAAGCTTTAATATGAGATAGAATATAATGTTGTTTCCCAGGTGATGCGGAATTGAAAATTGCGCAACATCTTAGTGGCATACAATCATCACTCGCTTCATTTTATTCATAATTGATGTAAGCTGGTATATATGATACTTTAATTGATCATTCACTTGTTTATTTTTAGCATTATAATGTAGTTGTCATTGTTCAGCGCGGCGGCTTCTTATTTCATCATTATATTATGTCATATAGCGAGTTGTGATTGGTTTGATCTGGTTGGCATGAAATATCACACACAGGTCTGCCTGGAGACAGTCAAGTATTATGCAATATCAGATCGTCCCTGCAAACACAAAATGTTTTTGAACAAATTTGCAAAACAGTGAGGAAAGGTTGCATAAATGTATTTAAATGTTGGGTTATATAAAGGTATTTAATACATTCTAAATGCTATTTAAGTTGACAATATTTTGCAAACATTTTTTACAATAACACTTTGGTAACATTTTAAAAATGTTGTTGTAGTGTTTTTCCTGAAAAACATTATTTTAATATATTAAACAAGACATTTAGTGTTATTAAAGAAATGTTTCAACAACACTTTTTGGTGTTTACTAGAGTGTATATGATGTATTATATACCTCATCTTAAGATTCCCGCCATCTGATTGGTTAAAAGCGCGGGCATAGTTTTGACTATGCCCGCAAAAGTAAGTATTCCCCGGGCATAGTTCTTCGTGTGCATTGTTCCCAGCGTAAAATAATATTACGCACGCGTTAATGTTTTCGCGCGCTATAATTACGCGGAAATCGCAGATTGTAATCTGTGCCGTTCGCATTGAAACTAATAATTTCTCTTGCCAAAATCGATGCTTTTAACCAAACAGATGACAAGAATCTTAAGATTTGGTATATAAAACAAATATTGACTGCTTTTTATTCGGGGCACAGTTTAAAATTATAGGCCCTCGGTGATGTCAAAACCATGAGTATGCCCTCAGCTTCGCTTCGGGCATAGTCATGGTTTTGACATCACCTCGGGCCTATAATTTTAACTGTGCCCCTCATGGCAGTCAATATTTGTATACTGTAACCCACAGACCTTGGAATGAGAACCAGTAGCGTATTTTGCCCTTTTTAAATGGGCGCGCACCCCAGTATATAAAAAAAAAAAGAGAAGAGAAATTGGAGAAAAAGTGAAGAGAAACGCCTGTGTGCATGTGATTATGATGAAATTAAGTCTCACATTTGACAATTTCAGCTTTTAAAAGAGCTTCACGCAAATTTGTTCCAATTTAAACCATATTTGACCCACCATAAAAGCTCTGTTATACTTGCACGTTTCATGATGGCTTAGTTCACCAAGAAATTTGCGCCTCCAGTTGCTGAAGTTCTGTATATGTGCCTGAGAACCATTCATCAATTGCTTAAAAAATATCATTTTCAAGAACAATATTGTTCTGTCAATATTACAAAATATAACCACATGATATTATTTGTTGTATTCAGCAAACACACAATATATTAATGTATGTGTAAATATATTTAAAACAATTTCTGAAAAAGTTATAATGTGCTATGTAAAACAATACATTAAGAAACTGCTATAGCATCACTTTAAAATGACCCCTGTAAGTAACATACACCTGATACCCATCCAATTTCAGTCCATTGATTAAAGTGTTAATTAGACTTGAAACTAATTAAGATTAAGAAGTGTGGAATGTCATGTACATCACCTGTCGCGTACCTGCCTGGTATGAAAGGATCCTATGTTGGTATGTTGGCTATGCCAGCCAACAGCTGGGTATTCACAAATACTCAGTGTGGATCAGACTAGTCCGACGAGTAGGACCTTTTATTTTTAAGTTACCAGAGTGTACCAGACTATACACATTTCACACTATGATCACTATCTCACATGGCGCAAGAAAGACGAATCGCGAAAGTCCAGTGACCGCGCCCCCCAAATTCGGGAGGAGCAATTAGTGGACTTTTGTGGTTAATTAATCTTTCTTGAGCGATCAGAGTTAGAGTATGGTTGGTAAACTAAGAAAAAAACAGGTCCTACTCGTCGGACTAGATCAGACAGACATTGACATTAAGATCAGGGTTGCCATAAAGGCACCTTAACAGCCCAATTGAGCTACTGTCTATCAGTGTTTTGGTTTGAAGCGCCACACTGCGTTAAAATTTGGGGTATGTGTTCGCATGTTTCAAGGTGTATCTGCATTTATAGCAATTCTCTATTTTCAAAGTTTTAAATCACATAAGTGCCAAATTTGTCTTTTTTTTATCATGTCACTGGTAAATTTTTAAGTACAGGATGGATGGATTCTGATTTCTGTGAGGGTTTTGCCCAGGGTTTTGGTGCATTTGAGGGAAATTTTTGATGGTCCTGACCCAGGGTCCTGAGCCAATTTTAGGGCTTTAGGGGTATTTTGGGCAGATTTTTAGGTGATTTTTTGACCATGGTTTTATTGGGAGGGCATCCACTTTCCCCACCTGGGCCTACCTGCCCAATTGGGGTGATTTCCTTGTTAAGGCCCTTCGCACTTGATTATTAGTTTCCTGTTTAAGATTTTGAAAAAGGGACGAGGTGACTTTTAATTATTAATTATTAATTATCTTTTATTTTCTTTATTTGGTTTGAACTATTACAAGCAACTATCGACTCGTTTTGACAAGGGCAGGCATTTAATTATTTCACAACAATATTTGATTTTATAAATAAGTGAAGGTGGAGTTGTACTCTTTGTTCATTCATCATTATTGTTGATATTATTAAAGTCAGAAAATGTCAAGTAGAAGTAGTTGAAAGTTATTTTAAAGGAGAAAATTGGAAATAAAAATTAAATAACTAATTATTTTGAGATTTTCAATTTTGGACGTGGGCGGTAAACAGGAAACTAATAATCAAGTGCGAAGGGCCTAAAGTAAAAATACACATATAGGTTTGTGACAGGGTTTGTGAGTGCCTTTAACTGGAATTAGGCTACTTAAACATCATCTGCTGCCTCCTTGACATGGTGCATGCCACACCTTTGGTGTGAAAATTGTGGCAACCATGATTGAGATTGAACTAAAAGTGCTATGGCTGACAAACATGGATTTGAATGTTGTGCATTGCAGCATTCCACAAGGGATTCCACAATGTTGTCTATTCCTATTATTTTGTTATTTATCTCCTGGATTCATCTTTAAATATGGGTCTATATGTGCCTCACTCTGTAACATAAAGGCCCAGAATCTAATGAAATTTAACATGTTACTGCATCAGTGGTGGTATCAAAGGTGGCATTCCCCCCTCCAAACTTGGACTTTGCTGTTGCCCTCAGTCAGAACCAAAGAAATGACATATAACTCCCACTAATTTTGCAAAAATGACAAATCGTAGGCACTTTGCCAAACCCTAGATCCCCCCTGAATTTCAAATCTGACAGCATAAAAGTCCAGTGGCCTACTGGCAATTCTGTGCAGCCCCCAAGAGCCTTTTAAGAGAAATCTTGAGATTGTGGTTCAAATCCTGCAGCTTCACCGTGTTGTGCATTATAGAGAAGGCTCTTCACCCCTATTGCCTCCCAGGTTTACAAATGGGTACCAGCTTTATTCAATCAGGGATATGATTCAATGCTAGGAAGGTATTCAGCATCGAAGTGGTTACGTAATTCTCTTGGTTACTGGATCACCCTATATTGGTATCCTTCGAGTGCCATACACTTTGTGCAGTGATTGTATTACTTTTCATATTTGATTTTTTTCAAATAGTTAAAGCCAAAATGAATTTTGTTAATTTTTTCCAACCTAAGTTTTTTGGCATATTTGTAACATGTACAAATGTCCCAACTGAAAAAATTGATGTATTAACTGGTATATACTTGTTGGAAAATAGCAATATTGAATTATTATCTTAATTAAGTTAATCCCCATAGAACTCCATATTTAACTGTGATGATAGTCAATGTTTTCATTTTTGGTCAAGAATAATAGAAATGAAACTAGAAGGCTATATATTTGTACACAAATACGGCTATACCCGCATGTTATCGGTTTACACAAACTTACAGTCCTTATTTGCTGAGGACTTAGGTTGCTGTTGTCAGTCTCTCTAATTCACAGTGAAGCTATGCAATTTGATAGATTGAAATTCACAATGTGCAATTTGATTAGGGAAAGCTATTCCAGAGGGAGTATGTAAATTAAATGGAACAGCCATTTCAGAGGGAGTATGTAAATTAAATAGAACAGCCAATGGGTATGTAATTTAACTGGAACAGCCTTAACGTTTCTGTCATCTATATTATTATAATTACGCAATTGTCTGTGAATGGGATGGGGTGGGTGTTATTAACAATATAATTCGTGAGGTGCAATCTGTGTACAAACTCCGAGCCCTGAAGTTGCTTTATTTGATGATAAACGGCCAGCCCTTTTTTAACATTTGGGGCCCTGGCCCATAATATTTGACTTATGAGGCTCATGTACACATGTTGAAGTATAATTCTCAAGTGCTATCAGTAGACTTAAGCTGGGCACTGTAGCTGCTTTATTTACTGAGTAACGGCTGGCCCTATGTTTTAGCGTTTGGGGCCCTGGGCCCATATTATGTGACATATGGGGCTCATATGTACATATAACAATATAATTCTCAGGTGCAGTCTGTGTACAAACTTTGAGCTTTGGTGAAAAATGGCCGGCCCTTTGATTTAACATTTGGGGCCTAGGAGGCCCATAATATTTGACTTATGGGGCTCTGTGCATATGTTGAAATATACTTCTCAAGTGCTATCAGCAGACTCAAGCTGGACATTGTAGCTGCTTTATTTACTGAGTAACGACCGGCCCTATGTTTTAGCGTTTGGGGCCCTGGGGCCCATATTATGTGACACATAGGGTTCATATATACATAAAACAATATAATGCTGAAGACCTATTAGTGTACCAAATCTAAACCCTGTCGCTACTTTATTTGTTGAGAAACGACCGGCCCTTTGTTTTAACAGTTGGGCCTCTGAGGGCCCCTAGCCTTAAACATCTGGGGCCAAAATGGGCAGAAGACACATTACAACTTAGGGCCCATACATGTGCCACATATGAGCTCTAGTGCCCTTGTAGTTTTATAGCTAGCCTTGTTAACCTGTTGCCCTTATTTTAACATTTGGGGCCCTGGGGCCCATAATATATGACATATGGGACTCATGTATACTTGTATATATAGAGTACCCCTGGCTCTATCAGTGTACCAACTCAGGGCCCGAGGCTGCTTCATTTAATGAGAAACCGCATGCTTTGTATTTTTACATTTGGGCCCCTGGGGCCCGTGACCTTTGACCTCTGGGGCCCAGATGTGCAAAGGATAAATCTACGAGGTAGGGCCCATAAGTGTACTACATATGGGCCCTGGGGCCCTTGTAGTTTTAGCGCTAGCTTTGTCAATCTGTTACCCCTTGTTTTAACATTTGGGGCCCTGGGGCCCATAATATATGACATATGGGGTTCATGTATACTTGTATATATAGAGTACCCCTGGGGCTATCAGTGTACCAACTCAGGCCCCTGAGGCTGCTTCATTTGATGAGAATGCGGCCTGCTTTGTATTTTTACATTTGGGCCCCTGGGGCCTGTGACCTTTGACCTCTGGGGCCAAGATGGGCAAAGGATAAATCTCTGAGGTAGGGCCCATAAGTGTACCACATATGGGCCCTGTGGCCTTGTAGTTTTAGCGCTAGCCTTGACAGAATGTTGTGTTTGATGGAGGAAAAGGAGAAGGAGAAGGAGAAGAAACCATAGAATGGCAATATACCCGTTCATGCTTCGCATACGGGTATAATTGATGGAAATCAGCTATGTAATTATTTTGGAATAGGATTCATGTTTCTTCTGTGTCAAATAACCTGTGATTTACCAGACAAGATACAATCTTCTGGATTTACAGAGCACTTAAATTTGTTATTCTCCTCAGCTATTGGGCTATTCCAGTTGAAATTCATACACCCCTATGGAAGATATGACCTTAATCTCACACACAGGGGGTGTAGATTTCAAATGGAGTTACCCATTCAGGTAACCCCATTTGAAATTCATTCCCCTATGTGGAAGATTAAGGTCATGTCTTCCATAGGGGGTGTATGGATTTTAACAGGAATAGCCCATTTATATATTCACAACTTGTCTCCTCCGGAATTTATCATGTATCCATTCATGCACAAATTGTGCATGCAGGTCAATGACCATGGAGTTCATAAATATATTCAAATTGGATATTATTTTTTGCAAAAAAAAAAAAAAAAAAAAAATCAGAGGGGTGGGTAGGCTAGCTATGGGAGTTTGTGGAGAGGTTAGCCAAACAGTTAGCAAAGATATAGATTGGTTGTCATTGTTGATTCAAGTGTTTCCTAAAGCTAAAATCTTTCTCTGTGTTTATTTGCTGTATCAATAACACATGCAGAATATCAAACTTATTGTAGTCTGGTCTGGATGAGATCTCGACAGTCGGCAATGGCGGGCGGGCGAGATAAAGTTGAAATCAAACCGTACGAATTGTCTCTTCTTTTCCGGGCTTGAGGCATCGTCTACGGGTCTACTCAGATTACCTGTAATTAGAACATGATGAACTTTACTCCCTGTTTCTTTAACAAAATTTCCTTCACTCAGGTCTTTCCCCAGAGGTGATCACATGCAGCATTTCCCATCTGCTAACTTTGTTAATAAGGAAGATGTCACGTTCCATCGGACCCATGGGGAGAACTTAAAAGTTACATTGAATGATTTTTATTCAAAATTTGAAAGCACACCTGGATAGCTGCTTTGGACTGACTAAAATTGACTGATGTGATAGCTGCTTTGTAAAGTTTGTTAACTAGAAATGAATCAGAGTATGATTTCACAGGATTTTTCCTCTCCTTTCTTGCGTAGGAAAGTGCATGATTTTCAGGATTCTTACAGCTATTTCAGGTTTCATAATTGCATGCTTGTTTTTTCAGTGGTGAAAGTTTCCCATCCCATCTGCAGGGGCGGATCCAGGAATTTTCAATAAAATGTAGGAAATGGCGGCGAAGCGGGCATCGCGTTGTGCTTGCGTGTCGCAGGGTGCGCCTCCTCAGAAGCGAGAAATTTTTGGAAAATGAAGATCCAATTGAAGCCATTTGGTGGACCGTTTTGTCACTATAGTATTATTGTGTACAATTTTAGTTCGTAAAAGCCTAAAATATACCTTAAAAAGTCACCGATTTGCAGCAATTTCTGAACACAATGCCGCTTTTCTGGGCGTCAAGCCACTGCCGCCGCCTCGGCGCCAACACAAACAAAGTCAGGTGTCGCTCTGCAAAAATTAGGGGGGCACTCCGGGGCAAATCCGCCCCTGATCTGAGAAGGAAATTTTAATTTTCTAGGAATATTGGGATTCATGACATCACATACAGGAAACATGATTACTCAATAGATTTTAATTTCCTATAAAACATAATCTGATACTAGTATTTTCTTTTGAACCATTATGATTGTAGATAAAAAATTATTCAGCCTGGTCAGGAAACTAATCATCTCCAAGCTTGGTCAGGAAACTAATCATCTCCATTGACACCACAATATGAAATTTTTCCAATTTTGAGAAGTTCACCTTTAAAGGAATCACTGAGCAGGGTGAAACTTTAAAAATCACATGCATATTCTATTAAAAAATATTGATAAGTTGGCTTTTAAAAGCCCTTCTTTAAACATTCTGAATATTTAATACTTTTGCATGACTTGATAGAGCTTTCAATGAGATAAAAATAAAGAAATCTATAAAAAGTATTTTTTTTGATATGAGACATTGATGAAAAGGAAGTAAAGAGAGTGGACTAAAATCATAAACTGTTATCGGGTATCTTTAGTCAATTTCAGGATGGTAATGACAGAAAAAATAGAATAAAATCTCATCAAAGATGCGGTTTAAGTCGGGGGTATAGGGATGAGACTGTAGATTGGGTCAAGGACCTTAGTGTCAAAATACAACATTAATTCGAAATTGAACAACACATATTGACTGATTTCGAATTAGGCTAAGTGTAAGTTGGGACATGGGTAAACAATTATACCAATGGTTTGAAAAGAATTCTTTTAAAAGATTATACATTAAGGCTTTAAGCATGCTTAAAGGATGTCCAAATTTAAAAGTCTATTTTCCTCACAAAATATCTGAATATCCCTTTAAGTAACATTGTATAAGCCCTGAACAGACAGAATTTGATCATGCATTCATTCATCGTTGTTCATGGTGTCCTGTTTTCAATGAACTATAATATCAACTAGGAAGAAACTCAAGGCAATATAATACAGGGAATAAATTACAAAGTGCGCTTGAATTAGTCATGAATCCAGCCATTAGAGGATTCATTTATCGGACTTCATCGAAAATAAAATGGCAGAATTGTATATTTGAGAACTTAAGTGCTGAATTATTTATTTGTTATCACTTGGAACAGAAAATAATACAGTATCATGTACTTTTTAAAAGTTCCTATTACTGAGCTGAGAAGTCTCCCTAGAACCAGTTTAATGATAAAGTTGAACAAAAACGTGGGTTTTGAGTGGGCTGAAGCTGCAACTGTATTAATTATTCAGGACTCAAAATCAGAAGCAGGAGCAACTTTATAGTCATGGGCATCACAGAATGATGGGCATTGATCTGGGACCAGGGGTAAACAGCAAACACTAAACGTTTTCGTAAACATTTGCAAAGTTAGAAAAGGTTGCCAGAGAACATTTAAATGTTGGATTATGTAAATGATATAAAATGTTTGAAATAACATTCAAAAATATTTTCAAAACTTGCTACAAAGCATGACAAAATTATTTAAAAAATACTTTTTAAACATTTTTTAAGTTACTTGTTTTTCTCTTCAAAACATTTTGGTGTTTTAAAAAAGAGTAATAGTGAATAGGATGCTGGAATAGGATGCCTTTCTGAATCAAGTAGATTGGTATGGAATGACGAGGGACACCTGCAACAAAAGGCTGTTCCCCCCCCCCCCCCCACTTTTTTAAGGAACCAAATGCCATTTTCTGGTTCAGCAGCAGGGGCACCTTATTTAATCACATTTTGTCAAAACGACCAACAAATTTGATGTTATCTTTTTCAGATTTCCACATAAGCAATTTAGCTGCCTAGCCTTCAAACATGCTACCGGTAGATGTGCTCTCCAGGATGCAACAAGCACCCGTTTTCATTTTCATCTTACAAATTTGTATGCGAAAAAGATTTCAATAAAACGAGCCCACTTAAGGGCGTAAACCACCAAATAACTTCTCCATTGAAAAGCACGTAAAAATCAACTTTTTCAAACGGCGTTTTCTACCAGGCGTGACAATATTTGTCACTTTTTACGTCATCCCTGTATTAATTAAGGACTGAAATTTTATTTAAGCTTCAATTTTGGGGAACTTTATAGAATCAGTTTTTATTAAAAATGTTGAAAAGTTTACGCCGCTATTTCAACACCAAAACTAACATTAAAACTTGTTCCGTTAGCAGTAATTCGGACAGGGCCTACTTTTCTTGTGAAATCGATTTGTATAATTTCATATCTATTTTAGTCATTAATAGGCTAGCATCTTTCATTTAAATCAGAACATGTCAACCTCACGAAGAACATGGTCCCTAAGGACACCACGTTGTCTCCAGTAGCCAAATACGTTTAACCGGAACTCATCACCATTGCACCTTTCGCGCAGTGATTTAGTGTAATACGCCCTTGAACCGCACAAGAGGTTTGAATTTTTTTTAACTTTTCTCTATTTTTGGAAACAATAAACTATTGTAAGAAAAAGTGTCATTTCTTTAATTCAAACATTACACCAATCTGCTATAAGGGTTCTCTAAACAATTTTTGATACATTAAAAAAACCCGCCATTTTGGGTACTTTTGACCATTATGGATATAAACAGAGTTTATAGCAGGTTTGATCGATCTTTAAATACAATTATGACATCATAATAGTTAAAATTTTAACAACAGTGAGTCAAATAACTTAAGTTGCACATTACATAAGCAAAATGCACAAAGGTTTCTGAACCCCCCCATGACAAGCATCATCTCATTGCAGTAGTATATGCCTAGGTCGAATACGTTGGGGGTAGGGGTATAAATACACTCCACCCCCCCCCCCCCCTTGCGCGCATATTTTCTCCCAATGTCTGATAATATTACAATATCTTCAATCAAAGAAACTCGTCACAAACTTGGTTAATCAATTTCCCTCTAGAGAATTGTAAACGGCCAGATTGTAACTAGTAGCGCCATATACCGACAAAATTTCATTAAAATTGAGAGGAAAATAGAAACGTCACCTAAAAGCGCTATTGATAAGGAGTTGGAGGTACTTGGATACCTTTGATGGGATAAATGTTTCGAGAGTATCTTATAAACGCATTTCATGTTATCGTTTTCAATTATTGTACCATTTTCTTAAACAAAAATTTTAAAAGTTGAATGGTTATTCGATTTTAAGCTCAAAGTGGTATATCTGAACAAACATGGCGCCATTGCCAGCTTTGGTACCAAACCCTGTTTCCAACGAATTTTCCAGAAATTTATACTCTAAAATCTTGTTTGATAGCTTCGGGATTATAAAATAGAATATTCTCATTTCAAAATAAATCAGTTTGAGGGGAAAACTTTCTTTAATAACTTTAAATTCGAATTTTATAGCTCATTCCACCATTTTTAACATGCTTTCAAGGGCGTAAACCACCAAATAACTTCTCCATTGAAAAGCACGTAAAAATCAACTTTTTCAAACGGCGTTTTCTACCAGGCGTGACAATATTTGTCACTTTTTTACGTCATCCCTGTATTAATTAAGGACTGAAATTTTATTTAAGCTTCAATTTTGGGGAACTTTATAGAATCAGTTTTTTATTAAAAAATGTTGAAAAGCGACGCCGCTATTTCAACACCAAAACTAGCATTAAAACTTGTTCCGTTAGCAGTAATTCGGACAGGGCCTACTTTTCTTGTGAAATCGATTTGTATAATTTCATATCTATTTTAGTCATTAATAGGCTAGCATCTTTCATTTAAATCAGAACATGTCAACCTCACGAAGAACATGGTCCCTAAGGACACCACGTTGTCTCCAGTAGCCAAATACGTTTAACCGGAACTCATCACCATTGCACCTTTCGCGCAGTGATTTAGTGTAATACGCCCTTAAGGCGCTGCTTGCATGGGTGCAACACTAATAATTGCTGCTAACAACCCAACACTACTCACCTGTTACCAGTGCCTACCGCCTGTCAAAAATCATACCTTTCCTCACTCCGGATAAATTAAGGAGCTGATAATAAATTAAGCTCCAGCCATTATTTTGTTCAAGTAAATGAGTCACTCTCAATATTATGATCAGTGAGGTGATATATTGATCACTTTTGTGTCTGTCGGTCTGTCTGTCAACAGTTGTTGTTCGTTTGTCACCTTATTTATAATGCACCTGTCTATTGCAGGTAATGGTGTTATTTTCGGGGGATTATTTTACCATTTTGGGCGTTGCAGTTAAAAGTCTAATCAGTTTGACCCATTTTTTGGACCAATCATGTGATTGTGGAGGTATCCATGAGGCAATTGTCTTACGTTTGTGAGTCATATGTTGTTGAAAAATCAATTCAGGTGTTCTGTTGGTACTTATCAAAAGGTGTTATTATTTTGAAAAGAAGCAGATATTTCTGCTAAGATTTGTGAGGATAGCTGTATTTCTTAAAGCAATAAATTACAAAAGAATTTGAATGTTTTGCCACCATATAACAAAAGAAACACACAAAACAAATAAACAATTTGGACAAACAAATAATACACAAGAGTGGTCAATATATTTCCATCTGTCCAATAAAAGTAATTTCATGTGTCACTCTGCCCTCATAATTTGTGTCATAAGAAGTGAACCATTTTGCCCTTGTATTTCTTTTCTTCCCATGATGATCACAGTGGTATTGGTCACAGCTACAATCATGGAAAAATGTGTTGGACACTTTCTGCATTATGCTCATTGTTTTCCTCACATTTCCTCACCATTCACATATTTTGTACTTTTTGTATTTTGTATTTTGTATTTTTCAAACAATGTTGTGCACATAGCCTGAACCCTTTTTGAGTTTGAAGACACAATTATTTCGTACTTCCCACCCCCACCAACCAATGTTAACAGGCCCAGCAATACCAACTGACGATATGATGCTAATCAGTATTGTACGAGGAGGAAAGGGGGTTTTGAATTCTGAATTCATGGTAGTGATGTGTCTGAAGACTTTTTTCCAGGATTGGTAGAATGGGAAGAAACAAATGCATGGCAATAACTACATACTGTAAAATTCTCAATTTTTTACACATTCACAGTTGTGTTTATGTATCATCACCTGGTGATGGGTTAATCTACATTTTGTACTCATGGAGAAATGAAATAATAAAAATTCCCTTTAAAAGGGAAAGCCAGCCTCAATGTAGAAGAGGTCTTGTAATTAGTTTTGGTCAATGTGAAAGGCATTTTTAGGATCACGCTTACCCCGGGACGCTTACATCTACATGACAGTCCACCAAACCATCAACGATGAGAACATGCACACTGAAACAGCAGAAAACATTAATTCCTAATCTCATGTCAACTCTTTTAATTCATTACTCCAAATTGTTCTGGTCTGTTTTGTTGTTGTTGTTGTTGTTGTTGTTTTTGTCTTTTCAGCTTTTTACCCACGATATCTCAATTTCCAATTTAGTAATACCAGAACTTACGAACTCAATATCTTCGCTTAGGAATGTCCGATTTCACTGCTTTCGATATACCACTTCACAAATACACTGCCGGGTTGAGTTAACTTACATGTACATTTTATTTTAAAATAACTTAATTAATTCGCAATAGATAGTGGCCAGCACATTTATAAAGGACTGGTTACTCACTACAATCTTCACTCTTAAACTGTGTTTTTCTGAATGTGCTGATCATGTTGATTGTTAGTCGGAAACTCCTGCGAAGCTATGGACATGGCATCTTACATACTCCATTCTATAACAGTCTGCCTATAGTGCCTTGTGTGTTTTCTCTTCAATCATTTTGTTGAATGTAATTTTATGAATCAAATAGTTATGTGTCATTTTATTTATAATAAAGAAGTTATTAAATTAATAAAGTAAGACAATTTATTTATCTATAAGTGCATGTCAAATGGGGTACATTGTTCAATACTATAGGCCTACATGCATAAATTATGCCCATATTATAGCTAGGCCCTAAAAACTTTATTTTGCATCGGATTTTTCCGTTGAAAAGACAAAACTGATGTTTATGATAGCAACCATTTCATCAATAACATTTTGAGTCATTTTTATCCATAAAACGACACAGGATATGATAGATAACTACTTTCACATCAATATGGTCCATATGATCACAGATTGTTGAGAATCTGTGATATGATCCAGGGATATGATGAAGATTTTGATTCTATAGATCTGTTATCAACATGATATCACGCTGTTCAGTGGTCAAGGAGTAAGGACCCTGGTCAAGGACACTGATATGACATCATAGGTGATGTCAGATTTTCTTCTGCTGACCATATGATGCTATATATTAACTATTATTGTTACAGTTAGGCCTATACCTGACTTTTAAAGTCATAATTAGTTCAAACATAACTTTGGTAATACTCACTCGTTTGCGTTCGTTGAAACGGCAAAACATACTTACTTTTCCTTACAAATCGAATTAAAATATTTAAACAAAAATTCAACCACAAAAAGTTTTAAACAAAAGTCATTCCAATACCAATAAAAAATAATCTCTTGAGCAAACTGACCCCATCCCAGAAATAGGTACCAGCCCGATGGGCTGGCGAAAAGTGGACTTTGTATGTTTTGTTGAACAATCTGGTTAAGTGTTTCTTATGTTTGGGGTGGGTGGGGGTTCTTAGTGGAAAGGTGAGGTATACACATGATACATGGATGTTCAGCAGATATGTGGGCACTCAACACCGGGGGCACTCAACTTTTTTTGGTAGGGGTGTGCCACCGCCAGTTTGAACTTGAGGTCTAAGGAACTGATCGGCAGGTCAAAAGGGGGTCTAGGGAACTGATCGGTCGGTCAAAAGGGGGTCTTGAGAACTGTTTGACCGGCAAAAAGGGGGGTCTTGGGAACTGATCAGCGTTCATCATCAGCCGCCAAAATCTGAAAAATCTCGCTTAACTAAACCATGCAGGCCAAACCAGGGTTCAATTTTGTTGCGTTTTTGCCAGATTTTTGAAGGAATCGATTTCACTTTGAATTGTGCATTAAGTTATTAAATCAGGAAAACCATTAAATTTAATGCAAAATAGGTCTGGTTTGGCCTATTACGATGAAAATCTCAGCAAAACAAAACAGCATTCGAATCAAAATTTATACTAGACCCTGCAGGCCTACAATCTATGCTATTAGCCTACTGATAATTATAGCAGCAGCTAGCAGCATTTAAAAAGCCCACCATAAAAACAAACCCACAGGAATATTTTTTCAGTGCCGAAAAAAAACATTTTGACTACATTGAACTGCATGAGATGATTGAGTGAAGTGTGCAGAATTTGACACCATTCCACTAGACCAGTAGATCGTAAATTACCTTTTAATTCACTGTTATGGCCAGCTGCAAGGATGTGCACACAATTATTTGAGGTACTTTTCCTCATATTTGGCAATTTTATTCCCAAAAGAGCTCTCAAAATCATTTATTTCTAGCAAAATGTTCATCAGCTGAAGGCATCGGCATCGCGGCAGTGCAGTGCTGTTTATAACAACAAACCAGTGTTGCCACTACCAGAGGAGCCCAAAATCCCGCCCAAAGTTCACCTTATTCCTAATACAATGTGTTTCAATGGGGAAGAAATTTATGGAAAATTCCTTTGACGCTTTTTGGGCTCATAAAAAGTAGCTTTTGGGCTTGAAATAGTAGGAGAGAAAACACGCCTGTCAAGATGCCAATGAGAGCGGAAATCGATGATCTGAGGGTCTAGGGAACGGGTAGAAAAAGTTCGGGGCTTCAGAGCGGGCAATCAATGAATTCAGAGGGTCTAAGGAACGGCTAGCGGCTCTGAAAAAGGGGGTCGTCGCCGCGGCACATACCCGTATAGCTGGGAAATGTGAGTGCCCCCCCCCCCGGGACTCAACATTGCAATAAGATTGATTTTTCTGTTGATAGCAGCAAAAGAACTACAGAATAAATGGGCAATGTTTAGCTGGTTCCTCCAAAATAATGAAAACTTCATATAGGCGCACACAAGTTCCAGACATGGCAAACTTTACATGCTAATGTGTATCGCGCTTATATTACCTATGTTGGCATCGGGTTGGCATATACAAGCAAAGTGTGGATTCATCACCGATTAACAACGGTTGGCTCCTGTACAAATAGGAAAAGTTGTTGAACAACTTATTATTACTGAGATGTAAAGAGGAGTAAAATAATGGTCCACACAAGCTGGAGGTAGAAAATATTAGAAATTTAGAAGTGGCACCTGTGTTAGTCTAAAATTACGCTTATTAATTTATTCTGAGATCTTATAAGCCCGGGCTTATAAGTCAAATAAAGTATCTCAATTTTCATTCACAAACCAAAACCATAACAAGGGCAGGCAAGTTAACCTAAAGGAAGTTCATTTAAGTGGCACCCATGGTCCTCTCAAAGTACTGCACACTTACTAATTATCATTGATTAACCTCCCATAGTTTTTCTTAATATACGCTGGAAGTGTTCAATTTTGGGCTTGTATGTTTTTATATTATCGTATTTTGATCACTAATTATACAATAAAGAAAAAGATTAAAAAGATTAATGAAGGAGCTGTAAAATGAAATTATGAAGCCGATTTTGGTGTAGATGGCTGGAACAGATGCTTGCCCAAGATGGGGGCTTATCAAAATAATTTGTTTCCTTATATTCTTTTTAACTTGAACATAAGGTAATTGTTAAAAACTTTTTTTTGCAATGTTTGTATTGGATTTGTATTTTTGATGTGACATTATATTTTAATTATAAAGTACAGTAACTTTAATACAGTGCAGTATGCGCGGGCAGTATGTACAAGAAAGTTGACCAGAATTTCAGTTCACATGCATGCACACAATCCGATACTAACTAAAGAAGTAGTTTGCTGCCATCTATTGATGAAAATGAGTAAAGGCATGGCTCATTTTCAAAATACACTGTAATCCCTTCCACAGTCTAGATATTTATGCTCATTGTATCTGGGGGAAGCAGAGGGGAAAGATAGGCCTTGGTTAATTAACAAAGTAACTCCATAAATAATTAAGATAAGGAATGTGAAATGATCTGCAATCCTGTTATAAAAGATAATATTATAATGAAGTGCAATAGGAAGAACGATTTATCACAATTTGAATTAACATTAACATGTAGAATATATGTATATATCTCGCCATATACACGTATCATGCTTTCGCAATACGCTCTCACTGACTAGATATAAAGCGTAAAATACGCACTCACTGACTAGATACAAAAATATATCCTGTTAGCAGTGCTCTTTGATGTTTCCCTTAGTGGTATGATAAACATGTATCTTGTCAAAGTAGGGTATTACGTGCAAGACACTGCATGACTGCTTGAACCTTTTTATGAACTCTTTTGAATGTATTTTTAAACAATACTCTAAAAAATGCAACAAAGATTAAGGAGATCATGAAACTCAGATGTGGGTCCTTTTTCCTTTGAAATGTATTGATCAATTATGCATATATTTACTCAACCTTTTTATTAGTTATGTAGCCCGCTTTTGTAATTTGCTTTTTGTAGAGACAAAAGTGCCAACATGTTTATTTGTATAAAAGTTACAATAGTTAATCTTTCAATTTGTGATGCTATAGTACTCAGGGAATTTACACTTTAAATGTTTAATGATCAGACCACAAATAAAGCTGATCACCTGATCAAAAAGAAATTTGCCGTATCTCAGTGACAAATGTATTCAATTTTACATTAGAATTTAAATCTAATTATATTTTTCAATCCAATAAGATTGATTTGTGTCAAGCACCTGGGGTCAGTGGCATGTGCAAAGGGGGGGGCTGGGGAACAGTTCCCCGGTTTGACCTATCAGTTGGGGTAAATTGAACTATGCATATCAATTTTTTTATTTTGGTTGCTAGCGCCTGTAATATTTTTTTTTTTTTTTTCACTTTTTTAAACCATCTAAAAAAACTTGGGTCAACCTTTTTGAGCAGTCATTTAGGGGTTCAAGAGTGTGTGCCCACCCAAAAAAATGCACCCATGAAAATGAAAATTCTCTTCATCCTTCCTTCTTTCCTTTACCTCCATTAAAAAGCCTTGGTGAAGTTAGGGTTATGAGAGCACAACAAATTAAACTCAAGATTTCTCTATTCAAAATACAGCTTTCCAGATTGAAATTGAGGTACATTAATGCGATTTGTGTAAAGGGTGCATGCTTAAAAATAATGTGCATAGTCGTCCAATTATGATAAATTCTTTATTATGTTCAGCATCGGTATGGTACAGGAAATTAATGCGCGCTCAATGTCATACTGGGTTCTGCTTTCGGCTTCACGCAGCATGACACTTCGCACACGATAACAGGCTTTTTACGCTTTTTTTGACAAAAAAGGTTCAAATTTTGGCCACTTTTCACAAAATTGCCCCCCCCCCTTGGAAAAAAAGTCCACTTTTTCAAAATCAGCACTCCCCCAAATGAAATCCTGCGTACGGGCCTGCACGATAATATCCCGTACTATACCTCAGCTTCACCTAATAACTAATAATATTGCAAGCGTATGGTACGAAACAGCGTTTCTCTTCATGTTATATATGTTACCTATTATCGACTGCATCTGTGGCTACTTCAAAATAGGAAGAAATATAAATAAGTTGACCTTAAAATTTAATCAAACTCTAATTATGTTGCAATGAAATTTGCTGGTAAACAATTTGATTTAATTAATAAACAGATTGATGTAATTAAGGTAGTAGCTATTCCCCTAATCATATTGGGAAATTAAAATATTACGTATGTATTATTTTCAACTTATATATGTACTTATATAAATTTGATCATGGGGCATTTTATTTACAATAAGGGGATTTTCAGGAGGTAGTCAGCCCCATACACAGGGGGACAGCACCCCCAAATTTGCAATAATACACAAAAAGTCCCAAAATAACACAATTTGGGAAGAAAGCCCACTTTACACAAAATTGCCCCCCGAAAAAGTCAACTTTTTCAAAATCAGCACCCCCCCAAAAAAAATATCCTGCATACAGGCCTGGGGGTAGTTAGTTAGTCTATTTATTTATATACTTTTATGGAACTGGTCATGAATTTATTTTTGCAGGGTATGTTAGTTTACTAAAGTACATAACAATTGTGTAAGATAACAAAGTATTGAGGGCATCCTCCTCAGCAAATGTTATAATATGTCTTTAACTAATGTTTGAAATGTAGGCCTATGTGTTTTTTGTTTGTTTGGTAATTTTCTCATATTTTGTATGCAGCTAAAAACCTTTGACAAATTGTACCATAAACAAACTTGGTGTCATCTACATGTTACTAGTATTTTAAAATCTTAACAGGTCTATCTGGGCTATCGAAATCTATGAAAGTAACATTTTGACATGCCATTTGTTTTTTAGTGGGAACGGTCCTCTGAATGGGTTATATATATAATATTAATATGTTTCATTTCATGTTCATATCAAAAAATCAAATTATTGACTTTATCTGTTAACACAATGCCCTACTTCCATCAAAGGTTAGCCTGTTTTCTATGTGGGTGGACATACATGCTCTATCCTGTCAATTATTTCCTACTTTTAGGAAGTCGCTAAAACCAGGGATTGTTATTTTGGCGTGAGAAATCTATTTATATTCTGTCAATTAGGACATTGATATGAAGGCGATTTGAAGACATCCGAGTTTCTCATCCGGTCTGTGTTGTATTGTTTGAAATTGTAGATTATGATGTTGGATCTGAGACGAATATAGTAGTTATATTCATCTCAAGTTGGATGTGGTGATTTTGTTTCTGTGAAAGAAGGATGTACGAATACATGGCACTGAAAATAGTGGATGTTTTTGGAAAAAAAACATGATAGATTTCATCTTGGGTTGAAAAGTTCAGTGTGATGTCAGGAATATTGCTGGTTACAACCCATGTTGTGGATGTGGTGATTTTTTCTGTGAAAGTTTGGTATTTATTAAATAAACCAGGCCTCTGAACCATGTGGGTTCAGACAGTTCAAATAGCTCTTGTTTGTTCAAATGATTGCTCTGTGTCGAGACACGCTTGGGTCCTGATGGGACCAGGCCCAAACAAAATGCTCAAGCCAGGCTAAAAAGCATGTGGACATATATGGAAAGAGAAGTGAGAAACAGATTTGTAGACAAATTGGGTGTTCATGGAGGGTATCCAAACAGAAGGAAATGAAGGCCACTTCCAATAATCAAGTGAACAATTTTACTGTATGTCAGTTGTTGGGTCAAGAGAAAGGAAGTGCGTAATCCAATCTCAACTGCCACTGAGGCTGCGCTATATCATTGATTTATTAGTCTGGTCTTGTTTTGAGTTCACAGAATTTTATCTTTAGAATTCAGCATATATCACAAGTATTATATAATTTTACCTGTCCTAGGATCAAAGTGCCCGTCCAAAATGACAGGTGGACAGGTGGCTAGCTTATACAAGGGGGGGGGGGTTGTCTAGATGGTCTAGTACCAAAATGATTTAACCTGCCAAATGCACATTTTTAGCTATACAATAAGTTTGCAGTAAGGCCAAATAAAAAATAAAACATGTTTCACATCCCCTCCCGCTTCCTTTTTTGAGGTTTCTTCAATTTTATTTTTATTTTTTGAAATTCAGTTATAACTTTACAAAGAACATGTCTAGGAAGTAGAGATGCTTTCTATAGCCTTGCTAATATACAAGAAACACTTTTATAAGGTTTTGTGATAGTTAGAGGGGCCTATCTCTCAGAACAACAAATAAAAAGAGGCCTCCTCCTTTTTCCAGGCATTATTGTATACGCTAAAACAGCTCTAATTATGGGTATTTACACCGATTTTGCGATAAAAATTAAAAAATAAAAATCCCCCTCTTCCTCCTTTTTTTCAAAAACCCGGACGTGAAACATGTTTTTTATTTTACTTGGCCTAATATAAAATAGGATAATTGTACAGTACCCTAAACATGCTAAAAGGAAGGTGCACATCAAAAATGTTAGTTAAATTTTGTCCCAGCAATATTTTGAGTCAGGAGGGCCCCAGTCAGTAGCCACTGTAATCATGGTAATATTTTCATTTTTCCCCTTTAAGAATCAGACTGCTGTTTCAGTAAAAGGTCAGTGCTATAAATGTTTCTGAGTTTTCTTTTTATTTTTGAACAAACGCTCTATTTATAACTACTGGCTAATCAAGATGAGATGGTGGTTCTATTTCTGAAGCTTTCTGAATCTAAAAAGCTAAATAATAGCCGGAGATGCTAAGTATTCTTGATAGCCTGTGTGTCTGTTCAGAGTCACTCTGCTTATGAAAGCTGACCCCAGAGCTGACCATCCTTGGCCATATCAAGGGTGCACTACACTAAATCCTTCCGCATTTGGTGTAACCTTTCATAGTTCGGTAAAAAAATAGCGCCTATGCGAAATATATCGGCCCCGAGGGAACCAAATTTGAGAGACTCTTGGTTGTTTTGATAAAAACGATAGAATAGGAGCTCAACATTACAAATCTGTTCAGGAAATGTTCGAATCGAATGTACATGGGAAATAGGCCCTCGGAACAATATCATGGCCGAACTGGTAAGGAGGCGAAAGCGTGTCGGCTGAAATTCGGGATGGCGCTGTTCAGGAGTTCAGTATCTCTCAAGTTTGTCTTAACTTGTGCCAAAAAATTAAATTTAAATAAAAGTTTAATCTTTATTTAAGACATTGGTTTGATCAAAATATTAAAAATGTTGTTACATGGGGTAGAAAAACAAACTTACTTTCTTGTATTTTCCCGTGTATTTCAATGGGACGATTATTTAGTGGTGTGTGCCCTTCAAGACTCATTTTAAATGCTATGGACATGATTAATACCTGATTTTAAGTGCCAAAAAGTTGAGATGTTTGACTGAAACTGATGTCTTTGCAAGGAAAAAAAGTCTGTTTTTCTATTTCCGTCTACAAATACGCGATTTCATTCTTAAACGCACGAGAAATTTGCTTCAAAACGCAAGTTCCCGTCGAATTGACAATTTAAGACCGTGCTTGAAATTGAGCTATTTTGGCCCCAATATCATAGAAGTGGTCACTTTTGGTTATCTCTGTGCTGAAAAAATGAAACATCTTTGGAATTATTTTGATGCAAAATGTAATTATAAGATCAAAACTCAATTATAACCGTGTTGTAAATAATCACTGAACCTTTAATTGGGTCTCAATAGACATTTAAAGTCAAAGCATACTATATTATGGCCTAAAGATGACAAAATAACGGCATTTTTATCTCATGACCAAATGTTCAATTCCCAAGAGAGATATTTATCAATTAATTCTAATGATGGGGTTTCTTAATTTTAGATCTTGCAAAAATAATACACGCAACTTGGAAATTTAACATTTTAGAGTGTCAAATTGACGTTCTATCTACCCATAACACCCCCCCCCCCACTTAAGGCACATGCCTATTGACACGTCCTTATATTATGCATGATCTAAGAGTGGGGGGTGAATTGATCACATGTCGCCGGTCATGTTAAATTTGTGATTGTACATATATTTTTGTAAACAAAGTCACTTTCCTAATGTTAATGGGATTATAAATACAGTTTAACATGGTCAAAATGTTGCTCTGGCCCTCTGAATGCTGAAAATTGCGAAAAGTATCATATTTTCACTCAGTCCGAGCTTGTTTGGAGCCCTGTTTTATAACTTTGGAGTGACTAGCGATAAAAAGCAATTACACTTTTTTAGGATGTTGACCACTGATGCCAAAAATAAAGAATATCAAAAATATTTTTTCTTATAAGGGTGCACTACACTAAATCCTTCCGCATTTGGTGTAACCTTTCATAGTTCGGTAAAAATAGCGCCTATGCGAAATATATCGGCGTCCCGGGGAACCAAATTTGAGAGACTCTTGGTTGTTTTGATAAAACGATAGAATAGGAGCTCAACATTACAAATCTGTTCAGGAAATGTTCCGAATCGAATGTACATGGGAAATAGGCCCTCGGAACAATATCTGGGCCGGAACTGGTAAGGAGGCGAGCGTGTCGGCTGAAATTCGGGATGGCGCTGTTCAAAAGTTCGTATCTCTCAAATTTATATTAACTTGTGCCAAAAAATTAAATTTAAATAAAAGTTTAATCTTTATTTAAGACATTGGTTTGATCAAAATATTAAAAATGTTGTTACATGGGGTAGAAAAACAAACTTACTTTCTTGTATTTTCCGTGTATTTCAATGGGACGATTATTTAGTGGTGTGTGCCCTCAATGTAATGAATTCTGATTTCGATTTTATATTTGAGTCAGCCATATGAGCAAATTAAGGTTTAGTATTGAAGAGGCAAGAGTGCATGCATGTGCCCCCACCATTGAAGTGAAAAAGATGAACCCCATTGAGCTTGGTGCCCCGTCCATTAGACCCCCAATTTATACCTCTTGAGAATTAACTTTGTTTTGAGCGACACTATATTAAATGATCACTGGATCTCCGGGACTGGATCCAACTGTGACAGAGTTTTCAGCAAAATAAAAGCTCCGAATTTGATTTTTATTGATCTCATAACATATTTGAATGAGCATCATTTAATTAGACCACAGATTATAGAAGGACCGACACCTCTGGAATCAATGATGATAACATTTTGCCATTTAAATCTTTGCACTTATTGTGATGACAGAGGTGATTTGTCACTTCATTCAACTAGATCACAAAATTCTTTCAACACACTACTCATGCCATCATGCTATCACGCAGGCTAGGAATCCCATATTTAGCCTAGTTTGGTATGGCCCTCTATTAGTCCCCCTTGGCAGTGAGGCCTAAATACATGATGTAATGATGGTATGCACTAAGTTTATATGGCAAATACTGATTCACTGTCCACGCATCGCTACAATATTAAGTCTATGGCTTTCCCTTTAGCTCTTTTATGCTAAAAATAAACATGTAATTATTTTAGGAGTAAAACGAATGGCTGTTGAGGCTGTTATTGATATATAAGTCAATATAAAATAACATGAGTCGTTCGCTGCTGAAAGGGTTTTATTTTATTGTTTTCTGAAAATAAAAGTTATTGTTTCTAAGGAATTGTGCGTTCAAATTTGATAAAGTGTTCAGGACCATGTAGCCTATATGAATGGGTAAAATATAAAATAAAATAAAATAAAATAAATCCCTTTAAAAAAGGATGTTCAGTGATTAGGATTTTGTGGGAATATATTTAGTTTGGATACACATATAGTAAATTAATGAATTGAATACTTTTTGTCCATATATTTATAAAGTATATTCATGTGACAAATGACTTCTTTTGCTTGATTTCATCTCATATTTGATATCAAATTTGATTATTACCCATTTTAAACATAAATATTATCAATTACTCAAAAATTTTCTTTAGAAATGTGCAGTGTTTATCTGCAGAAATTATGTGAAGTACAAAACAAGCTTTTTTTCTTCAAGATTAAAAGAAATATTTCGAAAGGCCTGCTTATTTATTCAGATTTGTTAAGACTCCAATGAGCACCTTGTTCATTCACATTAGAAAATTGTAAACTATTTATAAATCAGACCTAAAATTTGGTGTGAGGGGCCTCTTGTCCCAGCTGGCTACATAATAATAATAATAATAATAATAATTTATTCTTATATAGCGCATTACAAACAAATCTCAATGCGCTTTACAAAGCATACATAAAAGCATAAACACATGGCAACAATATTTAAATATACAGCATTAAGATACGAACTAACATTTTAAAATTAACAAAGAAAATAAGTTGATGTATATTGCACAGTTACGTCAGAGCCGAGCAAAGGGGGGACAGTAGCATGTGAAATATACATGGATGAAACTTGTGTGTATCACAGTATCAGTTCTGACTTACAACACTACACTCTGGGGGAAAACGCATAAATATAAAGGGAAGAACAGAAATATAGATAGATAAGAATTAGAGGCACAGTATTGAGGAAAAACAACAAAACTGAATGTTTTAGCAAGTCATATCAGGATATACATTATGTGCTTTAGCAAGATAGGATTGAGTGGGGATGTGTAATGGCCTAGCTATGACTCCGAATACCTGAAATGACAAATTTAACATAAAAGAGATCCCAAAATAAACCAATTTCTGGAATTTGAAGTCAAATATAAGGTACATTTGCCAAATTCAGGAATTTTTTCCCAATTTTGCTAGAAAACAATGAAAAAATTATCACTTTCCCCAGAGTTTTGGAGAAAATTATAAAAAAAACTTGCTCCTCAAATTTTGTTGTTGAAATTTGTGACTCAAATTTAAACCAGAAAGGCTAAAAGCACTACCCAACATACCCCGCACCTACCTTTTCCCAACCTCTCACCCCTGGCTAGATTTGTCCTGTGAATGTTTCCACACAAGTAGAAAGACTTAAATGGCAAGACTTTAATGGCAATTATTCTGGTCAAGAGACAATTTCACAAACGGAACTCAACAGGTCCATATGAGCACCCGGGATGAGCACACTAATTTTTTGCTTCCTGATTTCACATTTTGGAATAAAATCATTTGATTTTACTCTTTGTATTACCAAATGTCCATTTTCTCATAATTACCGGTAATAAATTTATGCATTATGAATATGGTATGGGTATTGATTTCTTGCATAGGATGTTGTTTTCTCCAATATGATATTTCAATCTCTTTGATGACTTGTTAAGAATTGGAGGTATGTAGAGTACTAGTGCTCCCTTCACACTTAACACTGGTTAAGTGACTGGTAAAACAGCCAGCATACCATATATATTGTTGGGCCTCTTTGCTCTAATTGGAATTCCAAAGGTATTAAGTTCACGTTCCAAGACATTCAAACGACAATGTGGTTATATCATGCCATTACGCTTTTGGCACTTCTCGGTCCGTCTCAAGTCTAACTCATACATACGGTGATGCTGTAATGTTGTTGGGGTATAATGCAAGAACCGGAAATGCAGCTATCATGATATGATGGTAATATCATCCCATTACCGTGGTGATGGTTGTTGTCGGGGAGAGAGTCGTGAAAATGAAATGCGATAGGGGCACCTGACATCCTGGAACCATGTCTGTTATGCTGTAGAACTATAAAGATGCTGTACTAGATTATCATCTTCAATTAGTAAAATGATTTTGTTATATAAGATGACACAGACAGAGGTGCTTTATATTACATCTAGGGACTTATAAATCAATGCCTGATACACATCATTTGTAATAAAATATTACACAACTTTCATTCATTATTTATTTGTCATTCTTTATTTATTTGATAAATATTTTCTAAATAGAATAATTATTTTTTTCAATACATGTATGAAAAAGAGGGATATAAATTAAGATTGTTAGTGCAATTAGTAAAATGATTTCATTATATAAGATGACAGAGGTGCTTTATTTTACATAAGGACCTATAAAGGCAAATTTAAAATATGGAGTAAAGAATCAATAAAATATTACGTATGCTAGACCTTTGCCCAGAACCTTTGGTGTTTTCAGTATGAAAGTCTAATGTTTGTATAGAGAGAGAACTTCCTGTTTAAAGGTATACAAGGATGTGCCACAGTTTTGGGGTACCTTTTCAGCAATTTGGGTATATCGATGGGTGGGTTTTCAGTGGAGACCAATGAGAAAGTTAGCATCCGAAAGTCTGCGTGGCACACCCCGTATACAAACATTTTCGGACACCCCCCGGAATTATAGTAACTCAATTTTCAAATATGACTCCTTTGCCCACTGCCCCCCACATGGAGCAGATCATGTCACAAATAAGAATTTAGTGCAATTTTGAAATATGATAGCATTAACAATCACCATAGTCTGCATTTATTTTTGGGGTGTGGGGAGCTGATTAAGTGGGCTTTTTGTGAATTTTTCCTTCAAAAAATGGCTGATTTCAATGGGTCCCCCCCCCCCAAAGTGGACCTTTTGTGAAAAAGGGCCGATTGTCATTTTTTTAACAAAAAAAGTGGATCTTTTTTTAGATTGACATTTGAGGGTGGGTCTATGTCACATCCGCAACACCCCCTCAACTATGCCTTTGATCACGTTTATGCAGCTTTGTATCTGAACAGAGGGATAATTCTTGCATCAATTTGAAATTAGATTTGAAATTTGAGAAGGTTATTGTGGTTATGCAACTCTGTCTGATATTTGAAACAAAGCGGGGTGAGTCTTACATCAATTTGAAATCGGATTAGGAATCGGATCTCTATTTTTAGAAGCAATTTATTCTGGCACATCAGCATGCATAATACAAATATACAGAGACTGAAAGAGCTCTGTGTAGAAACTAAAACATGCTCCAAATATATTCTAGCTTCTATTTTTAATTCAAAAGTTCTAAAACTGGAATTGAGTGTGTTAGTGTTTATATTAATATTTGTTTCTTCTGCTGAAAATAGGTCACATTTTGGTTGATATAATAATGATTGGGTTATCTGTGAACAGACTACAAAATATATGCTGCCTTTTTTTGGATTAAAATAGTATTATTTTGTTTTGCCAAATGAAACATGAAGGAAATGGGCCAAAAAATAATATTTTTCATGATTTCTTTACAATTTCAGTCACAAAATTCAAAGGCTTGGCACAAGTCTAAGCTTTCAGACTTGTATTTTGTGCACATTTGCTAATTTTGAATTCAATCTTGTTTTTCTTACATAACTATACATAAAAGAACATTTTTATTTTTGTGGTTGCTACATTGAGCTAGCGCCAAAAGCATGAAAATCAATGTTCCGTTAAATTTTCCTTAATACTCTGCATGCTAGCAATAGGCTTCATCATAAGAAGTCCAAGTTTTGAGATATTTTCTCAAAATATCAAGCTATCTCAAGAACCACTGAACCAATACTAGGCTTGTTTATACTCATTTTAATACATTTTATGTGCTGATTCCAAATATGGTCATAAAAATGTACAATTCTCAGTGAAATTTGTTATTTTTTTTAGGAAATTTGAAACTTGTGGATAGGGTTTATTTGAATCAGCTTGCTCCCAAAGTATAATGTGGTAGGAATTATAAATTAAAGCAGATACATTTGACTGGGAGGGCAAAAATAGCATAGAACTCAGATGGTCTTAAAATATAGGCCACCTGAATTGCATTTTGATTATTCAATCAGTGTATTGTCATCCAAGAATATGGCACATCCGGTTCAGGTGATATTAAATTTTGCTCTAATAGACCGAATCAATAGTGACAATTTATTATGTGTGTGTAGATTTCGCAAGGATCGCATTCATCAGGACACAGTTCTATATATTGGTACATTTGCCTGTTTTGGATACAAAAACTCATTCCCTCAATTTGAGGTTGACTTTTGAGGTATGATTGATCATTGAACTATGCCATAGCATGCAGGGACGGTATAAAAGATTTGAAATGATGAGGTAGTGATGAATTATATCTTTCTACCTGCATCTTTTCCTTGCTCATATTCCTTTTTATTTCTTTAGATATCCTAAAAAAATTGTGAGGCACTAACTTGCCTAAATTGCATGAGAATATTTCATGATGCTGGTGCATGGTCTGTCAATTTAAAAAGAAGAAGTCTGTTGAGCATAAAACAGGTCTCTATACAGGCTTTTTTTTTTTCTTTTGGGGTGTGGATTTTGAAAAAAGTCGACCTTTTTTCAGGGCTGGGCAATTTTGTGAAAAGTGGACAAAAAGGTCCCAAAATGTGAACCTTTTTGACCAAAATCGCATACAAAATCCATTTTTTGCTTTCTATGCTCGCAAATTAGGATTTTTGTGGACTTTTTTTAATACTATGGCAATTGTTTGGTTTTTTTTTGTGGGGGGAGGCATACAGGGCTGAGCATAAAAGTTCTTGAATGAATTGTAGGTCTGAATCACATGGCTGGGTGAGTGGAGGCTACTTCTATCTCAACTTTACATGAATTGGTTTCAATATTGTCTTTAACTGTTTTCTAAGTATTTTATACACCAATATACTACAAATGAAATTGGTGCATTTAAATTTAGCTATCAGTTCTGCTGATATTAATATTTTTCTTTATACAAATTAGTTTTTGCTAATTTCCAAAATACAATTTCAACAATAAACAAAGAAAGTAGCAACAATGAAAAAAGGCAACCTGATTTTCCAAAATGATAGGTTATCAATTATTAACACCTTTGTGTTTACCTTGTAAATCTATTGATATATTTCATAGATTATAATTGATTTGTATTCTCTGTACTGTCTGGACTCACCACTCCACTCCATCAGACTACAGTCAAACAAACATACTCAATAACATTGAATTGAACATAGAATACTCATAGCAGTACTTGATGACTAGTCATGTTCAGAGGAGCAACACACTTTTAGATGAATACTTTTATATTAGACTCAATCATCCCGATGGGGTCACTCAAGTTGAGTTACTGACCGCATGATCGCTACCAAAATCAAGGAAAAATGGGTCGATTTGAGGAACGTCCACAGACAAAATTGTCTGCAAAATTAGAGAATTAGGGGTAAAACCTGTTCTCGAAATGGATAAAAAGGGGTCACAAATTCATTTTGACTGTTACCATATGCATATAGAAAAGGTTAACAATGTAATTCAGGGAGTTGGTTTTAAAAAAAAGCATTTGTACTTTAGGTACCCACTCATTGATATGTGACACCTTATTATGTTGTTTCATTTAAATATGTTATGGAAGAAAATGTTTGAATGTGTTGAAGCCTTATCATTGATGTTAAAATAGGGGCAAGTTTGTAAAAGTGTCCTTGGAATTGTAAAATTAGGGACATTTCAAAGTACCTTTTTGTCCCTGTTTTGGGGTAAAAAAGGGGGCAAATTACATGAAATGTCCTTGTAATTAACTGCTTTCTGAGCAAAGTAAACCTTTCAAACTCATTTCCCAGAAGAAGTATTTCAGTTTTTAAGTTGAATGGCTGTAAAAAACTGGGAAAATGTTGCGCCTGTTATCCCACCCGGGCATCCCACTGGCCTTAAGCATGTTAAGCACCAAGCTAAGGCATACAAAATCACAACCTCTCAAGCATGCAGTGCTCACAAACTCCTAAGGTTTTGACTCTGGTATGAGCACAATCTCATGTCAAGAAACATGAAGAGAAAAGTCAATATGGTTGAAGGCAGTTTAAAGGTCAGAATTAAAACTTGGCCCTTTAATCCTATTGTGTTCTTGTTCAGGTAATATTGACATGAAAGAATAATCAAGGTGACAAGACAGATCACTAGTCATCAAGACACAAATACATCACTACTATTATTTTTATTAATACCAAAAGCTTTTTAAGCTTAACAATCTCTTTTAATTCTTTTTAAATTTCCTTGTTTTTTGTTACTTCTTTTTTGGTTGACCAAGTTTTGTCTAGACAAGTTAAGGTCTTCTAAAAATTTTAATTTCAGTTGGTAATTATCAATAGGATTTGCCTTTTTTAAAAACCAGATTATACTTTTGCTGTTTTAGGGTTTTAACCAGACATAAACGGGGGATGATTGGACAGTTTCTTGCTAAATTGTTGCATAATTTTTATTATTTGCTATTATCATTGGGATATGAGTTTTTTTTTTTATCAGACCATACTTTTTTCTTTTTGATATTTAAGGGAGACAATTGTTATTTTCCATCATAAGGATTTTTTTAATCTATAGATTATAGTGTGGTCATCATTAGATTTTTTCTAGAATTTTTTTATTTTTCTATCATCAGAAGGATTTGATTATTGTCTCATGTAAAAATCTCAGTAAAAACAAAACATGTTCAAAAGAAAAAACAGATCAAATCAGGTTGTCTCTAGCCGTATCCAAGAAAACATCAGATCAGAGCTAACAACATTGTCTGACAACGAGGAAATTCCTCTAAAGCACTCCTGGTAAGCGAAATAAATGAGCAGTGTTTTCGTTTAATTTTAAATTATTCTCATTCTAAAAGTATTACCACTCCGTATGAATCTGCAATTCTATATAACTTTGTTTTCGCTGTGTGAATGGATATCAGAATAATGACGGATAAAAATCAGTGATTGATGTCAGAATAAGCAACCTGAAATGTTTTTATATTATTTTGTTTTATCTGGCAAAAAATCAATTACTCAATATGTTATTTGTTAGTCTCTTGTTGCATGGGGTCCTGTTGTTGCATGGGCTGAGTTGTCAAACCGGAAACAAAATTTGAATGAATAAATAGATTGACAAAGCATTAAAACAAAACCCTTTTCCTGTGTACATCCTGTCTTTATGTTTCGGTGAATTGAATTGATGATCAAATAATGTCTCTGAAAGATGTTATGAAAAGTCAACATGAGTCAATCAAAGTGCTTAAAAGAAAGCATTAATTGAAATCAATGGGTTCATAGAATTTTTAATGTCAGAAATTGTTATCTAAGACTAAAATTGACTCCAACTGACGTACATTGTTGAAGGTCTACTGTACTGTATAACTGCTAGAGGAAAAATGGAACTTTGTATAATGTGCACAATTCAAATACTTATAATTTTTGTTTTTCCCTTCTTTTAATGAAATGGGCATATACCCACCCCCACACACCCCCTCCCAACACCCCCACACACACAAAAGAAGAAAAGATAGCAAACAGTTTTGAAATAATTCCTAACAAAAAGTTGCTGCACAATTTATTTCACAATCTTCCCAAACTTATACCTAATCAGTGCTTCAGCCTCAATTTGAATAAGTCGGTACTTTTAGTGATATGAAAGTCGAAATAGAGGAATTTACACATTTAAAAGTTCAGTGTATTTGAAGTCAAATCAGCAGAGCTATAATCCGAAGTCGCAAGGTGTAAATCTCAAATTTACTGGGAGGCTTGGCCAATTTCAGTTGTTCATGCACATGGGGCTGCTTAAGACATTATTGTCACTTGAACATTTTTGTTGGAAGTGCTTATAATTAGGGGAGGGTGCTAGGTCATTGGGACATTAAACTTTTATATGCCCTTAACTATGCCCAGAGAATATATCTTCCCTGAACTATGCCTTTCTAGACATCTCATCAATTTGCAACCCTTAACACAACCCTATTTCCGATCTAAAGGTGAATTTACTTTTTGATGATGATTTCCACATTAGTTTGTGAAGTAAATTAACCATTTATACCTGAACCCTCTTTTCTCTTCCCTATCAAGTTTATGCCATGTACTCTTTGTTCCAGCACCCATGACTTTGTTCGGTTTAGAGTGCAAGCGCAAACAGATGTCCTAAGAACGTAGCGGCAACCCAGACGGGAATTAGCTCACTTTTCTAATAGTGCATTTGGGTGGAAGACCTTGTAGGTATTGCAAGAAAAAAAGTTAATTCACAATGATCCCTCCACATGTACACGAGTTTTTGTCGTTGTTGGTCGGCAGCTTGTGAAGTTTTGAAGGCTAAAATTCCAATTCATTAGGCGTGCATCCAGGCTTATACTGGTTTCTAGTTAGCTCAAGTGGTTGTGGTAAAATCATTTTTATGATTGCAAAATTTCACAGACATATCTTTCCACATTCAGAGAAAATAGGAAGTTGTGTCATTGTACTATATAAATAAGGGAATCTGAAAGGACTTTTTTTCTTTTAGTTGTAAGAAACAGAATTGCAAACTCATTGAAAGTTACTTATTTAACATTATTTTAATGATAACTGATAAATAATGCTAGTATATTTATTTTTATATTGGCCTATTTGACAAAAAAAAGACATGGACTAGCCTACATGGTATAGATTGGTTTAAATGATGAGCCCGAAGGGAAAACTTCCTAAATAAAAATATCAAGTAGGACTGAAAAAGTAAGCAATAAGTGAATTTACCTCTTTCATATGATACATATTGCAACATGTGCATCATTTTATCTATTACACAAAATTGTCAATTTTACATTATACAATCACAGGCATTCAAGTAAAAGTGTCAATTTGATATAGAATCTTTGGCATTCAAGTCAACATGAATACAGGTGGTTGTGGCAGATCACAGGAGTTGATAGAAACTCAAGTCTGGGTGTAAAGCCTGAAATCCTAGGGATCAGGGATGACACAATTTGCCTAAATAGGCATTTTGTATTAATGATTTGTCCTTAAGCAAAGTACACACCTCAGTCAGGGTAGTAAGCCATATCTGATTTATTCAACAAATTGGGATGTTTTGAAACTTTTGTAGATTATATTTTGATCAGGTTTAGTAAGGGATGAGATTTTTAAAAGTACAAAAAAAAAAAAAAAAAGAAAGTCTGTCTCAAACACATTTGGTAAAAAGCTAAGTGCTCCGCTTAGCTTTTTTAAAAAAGAAAATGAGCTGGTCCTATGCGATACATTTTTTTAAATATGTACTTTATGCAAGAAAAATAAGCATGATCGCAGAGTGCATACCTGCGCACTCTACACAATTAATACACTCTGGCATTGTTCTAACATTTGCTCTGATTGATTCTCACTATCTAAAGAGTGTATGAAATTGTTTTTGATCAACCATGACATTGACGGATGTTTAGTGGGACAAGAATCAGACATAGCCTGTAACAGAGAAATGTGTCACATCACAGTAGATACGTTTTTACCAAGAAAAGGGGAAATTTTAAATGAAACTTTAATTTTTTTAAAGGAATGCAAGGGAAACATGAAATTTGTCTTCAAGGCAAGGAAAAGATCATTTTCCTCCATTCCTGGCATTTATATTGATTGGCTTCTTTTAAGAAAATAAAAATATTTAAATATATTTTCTTTTCTTCAGTGTGAATCTTTCAACACAGATAGCTCATTCCATAAACTTGTCTTTGGTTCTTTTCAACAGGGAAAATAAATTCTAATCTCAAAAGCTGCTGAACTTCATAGCTTCTTTTCAGCACTTTTGTATATCTGTTTTGTATACAAAGAGCAAAGTGTAAGACCCATGTGTTTTGAATCTATAATCAAACCATGAGCTGAATAAGCCAAGAAGCCTCATCTTCATGAACTCAGTTCTTTGACTCAAGTATTCCTGTATTCTCCCAAATTGACCGTTGGATATATTGGGTACAAAAACTCACACTCCACCCACGGAGGTCAATGTTTGAGGTATGAGATTTGAATGGTGATCATTGAACTGTGCCATTGGCTATGAAATATTTTACCAGGAGGTTAAACTTAAACTTCACCATTGTGAAACAATATGTGTTGTTAATCAAATCAAAAGAACATTGAAATCCCTTTGAAACAAAGCTGTCATGGATCTAATATTTATTTCATATTTTTGAGGAAATATGTCTGGGCATTTAACACCTTGCTGCAACAAAGTACACATGATTTTTGCCAATGGATTTCTTGTGTTAAAGTACTTTGTGCTTATAAATTTGTATTGTTTAGCTTTGTTTGATAGGTAACCATGGAAATTAGGAAAAAAGTTGTTAGAAAGTTCCTGTGTACTTTTAGGCCTAAGTATGAAATATAAATTATAATAAAAAATATTATTTAATAAGTCATATGTACTTTAATTTTTACTGGTATTTTGATTTAATTTTGGATTTTAAAAGTACATGTATTTCTGAAATTTCAATCCTATCTTGATTAGGTCAATTTAATAGTTCTATGAAGGAACAGTGTGCAATGTTTTCTTCAGGTTGTAGTAAACATTTCTCCAAGTAAGCGTGGTTGAATCGAAATATGGGTTTATTTAACTTCACAAATTATTTTATTTCCTCATGTTTGGTTTGTTTCAGTGACACTTTACATTATCATCCCCCACTTTTCTCAAAACAAGTTGAGATTTTATGATACCACTGGAAGCCTCTGGCTACATAATGTTTATGTCCAAAAAAATTCTTGCAGATTAATTTGTTGAGCAAAAATATCATCAAACTTGATTTACATTCTGGTTTTTAATAACAGAACAAAATCACAACACTGGCCTATGTCCCCTTATGGAGTAGTGTATACACATAACCGTGCATATCGCAATCACAAAACATGAATTAACTGAAATTTTGGGAATAAGCTTTTTTCCTGGATATCTATTGAAAAATGTCATAAAAAGAGTATGCTAGAATCACAAAATACTCTTTAAAGAGTCCTAGTTTGTGACTGTGGGTTCACAGAGATAGTAAAAATAACAATAATAGTGTGACCCGTAGTGGAACCAAACAAAATAATAGAGACAGACCTTATATTTCCTGCGTTTCCTCAATTTCTATTTGTTTTAGCGACACTCTGTAAGTGTCCTCGTTTGTGACTTTGGGTTCACAAAAATAATAGAAATCAATACACTGGACCTGAAAAATGAGACAGACATAGGCATTGGCACCAGTCACAGAGTCCTCCCAGTCACAGCTCCTTGAAAATCAAACCAAGACCTTCATAAAGTACAGCTATCAATTAACAACACAGACTTCTCTATTATTACCATTGTCTCTCTCATTAGGCATATAATTGACTTGATTATTACTTCTCTAACTTTTGTATCTTTATTTTTCACTTTTGAATAATTTTTACTAATTATTATTATTTTTTATGTAATTTACTTCGCTAATTTAATTACCTTTATCATACATAGACAATGTATTTACTTAACATTTTACTTTATGTCAATTTTAAGCTTGTGTGCAAAAAATGAAAATATTATATCTTAAAAATAATTTAAATTTGACAAAAAAGGGGAATGGCCATTCACCCTGAGAACAAGCACACTGTGACTTTATTTTATGAAAAGTAGATTCTTTCTATTCACAGTCATTAAACTGTGAGCTAATTGGTTGACTATAGACAGTAAAGGAGGAAGTAACCTTCAATGCGTTACACCTATTTGATCAAGTCAGACATGAAAAGGTCAAGTTTGAACCAATTTGTAGGATTGTTACTGGGTCATTTAAGAAATTCAATCAAACTACCTTTACAAATGACTTTGGCATGCGTGGTGCTTGGGACAACACCTTGAGTTATACCTTGTACTATTCAAATACAAAATTACAACTGCAGACTACCTGTGTTAATGATGGCACCTATATGCGACACCTTTGTAATCATTTTCTTGTTCATTTGAAGGATATTCATTCAAATGTTGATAACAGGAATATGATGAAGACTTTGCTTTCAGTTTTCTTCTTATAAAATTGAATATTTTTCATTAAAAAGTGATATATGTGGGATATAACAGGAATATGGTGGGTGGGACAATAGTTTAATTATAATTTAGAAGTATTTTTTTTTGAGTAGTACTGAAAAGATCAAATATTTTGTTATATATTTAAGAACCAAATGATTGTAAGGTGCATGTTTTACTATAACTATAAGATTCTTGATAAGTTCATCATTTACACTGCAACTCAAGATTGAATTGAAGAAATAATGTATTGTGTAATGATTGTAAACATAAATTGTAAGGTCTACATTGTTTGTGAGACCACCTCAAAGCGCTTAAATTACTTCAAATAATTACACTACCAGTAATTATGTCACCTTTGTTAGTTGTAATTATGTTTATATTTATAGCAACTGACCAAAATAGACCTACCTGAGTTGTTTACAACTGTCTCCGAAATTAGAGCTATTTGCCTGGAAGGAATCTGAAAAGACTAAAACCTCCATGAACTTTTTCTTTTGTGTTATACACGCTATATGTATAAAATATATACTAATAGATATAATAAAATTAATGATACAGATGATATTTTTAATAATTAGTTTGAACTTGGTTCTCACATTTTAAGGGTCAAAACATTCTTTTTATCAATTAGTAATACAATTGACCAATTTATGTATTGTGTCTACCCTTTCTTTATGGTTATAAATCCATTGCAAAACTCTTGTAAATATTCATCAACTCAAAATTCTGAAATTTTGAACATTTTGTAAAATGTTGGGCTTTTGGTAATAAAATTGGTCCAATCCAATTTTGTGTTTTGTTTGTACCCTTTCCTTCTGATTGAAATTTTAACCATCAAATTCATCAAAACTTAAATTCTCATTCATTCAAACTTCTGAACTTTTTAAAATTTTGTAAAATTATTTTGGAACCTTCCCATGAATGCCAACTTACCCCAGCCATAACTGAAAAAAAAAATACAACACAACAACACCCACACACCCTACTTGAACCCTTACCCACACCTTCTATTTTTCTTAACCCCAAAGGTTAAACCCTAATGCTAACCTTAATCCCAAACCCTGAATGGTAACCATGGTAACAAGTACACCATATAAAAAAAGAGAAGGCCAAGTAGCGGGCAAATGTTCTAAATACCCGGAGACTTTTCCTTTCTATTCATTTTTTAAAACACCCGCCATTAGAAACTAACCATCACTGAAGTACAGAAGCAAAATTTGACAATGTAAAATATTTTAACTGACAATAAAACAGAGTGCATGTTTTGTTTATAAGAACTCAGGTGTGAAATGTACGCCTGCGGCAATCGTGTAAAATAAACCCACCTTTAGTAGATGTGAAAAGTGTTCTATATAGCGGAATGTAATTTCACCGGTTCTGTAACCTGATCATTTAGTGGAACTGGAGCCTTTTTGTTGCAACTTCCTATTTCTTTTCAGTTTGCCTCAAGGCCTGGAAGCAAATTTGGAAAAGAGATGCTATTTTATGTATCAAGTGAATTAGAGTTAGCAAGGGGGTATTTTTAGATTCCAAGTGTTTTAAACAATTGCATTGTTGAAACACAATGTTTTCATCAATACAAATTTGATGTGAGCTGTTTAGCATTTTGTGTGTTACTTGCGTACCTGCTTTAGAAAATAGGCAAAGTGAGCTTAATATCTCAATATAGATGAAGCTGTAGGTTGTAGATTTCCAACAATGTGAGATACATCTTTGTTTTATTAATGGTTGTGTGGGGGTGGGGGTGTATGATTGGGGGGGTGACTGTGTGTGTCAGAATTGTGGTATTGTTTCAAATGTTAACTATTATTTGTCAGAGGAATGTTTTCCTATAATCCCTTGTTAAATCAATAATAATTGTAAACCTGAAAAATATTAACTTTTAGGAAGTTATAATGTAGTTAAAGACATTTTGTGCCTACCTTATTTACATTGTTTTCCATTATTATATTAGTTTAATTATGATATGTGTGATTCTGAAATTGTTAAATTTAGATTTGTCATGAATCAATTTTGTAATTCACAGGCTTGACAGTTTGATCATGATCAAAGGTAGGCCTATGCTCCCTTTTTTTGTATCTCCAATCATTGGGACCTTCTTTGGCATTCCAGCCTTATTCCTCAAATCCTATTCCAGTTGTCATGGTTATCTGGACTTGGACAGGAAATAAAACCAATATGCCTGAATTTGTCAAGAGACTGGTGTCTTGATTTTAATCTGGTACCAGAGGTACTCAAGGGCTTTGACAAAATTAGTCTGTAGGATTTTCATTTTCTCTAATTATTGTTTTCCTGTAGGCCTAATAGACTAGCCATGTCCATGAGAGGAAACTATGAGGATCACAACCCATGAAAGTTCAGTCAAGAGTTTCACACTCCAAGAAAAACTTGGAGTTTGTGGGTTTGACCCACGTCACCACCATATCTCCCGGGGCATATCTCCACATTTCTACACTTAGGGTTTCAGTTGATAGTCCACTGTGTGGACAAAACTCAGAGTGGCTTGGCTTTCATTTCACTTGAAAAATAGGTGTTGCCCAAAAAATGTTGTGAATCACGGGTCAAATAACCAAAAAGTCACCCATTTTTTGTTTAACCATTGGTTTCTATGAGACAGAAAACTACCAGAAGAACATGAGCCAATGTTGAAAAGTCGAGTCACCCAATTTTTTTCTTATAAACCATTGGTTTCTATGCATGGGACAGGAAAGTTGTGAGAAAAATCTTCAAAAGTTGCCCAATTATGCTACTAAATCATGAGTTGGCAACCCTGTTGAAGATTCTAACCCATGGTTCAAACTTTGAAGGTTGATGCCCATCTGAGCATGGCTTCTAATACCCAGATCAATGGACCTTGATCATGAAAACAAGGTCAGGAACCAACCAAGGTGCTGAGGAATTATTGGATTACAGATGAAATGCAAGAATGAACTTGATAATCTGATTGGAAGAAATATTATTGATATTATTATATCCAAAGAGGAAATAGCTTGGACAATTGGATTATTTGATTTTGATTTAATTTATTGAATTTTTTTTTCTACAGGAAATGTCATGATCATTAGGGTAATTGTATGGGATTAACTTCTGGAGGGAAAGTATGATTTCTGTTTTTTTTAAATCATATTGTCTATTGTAGTATTATTTTGGTTTAATTATTGATCATTTAATTATTTGGTTTGGAAGATGAGTTCAATATGACAGTTTCTTTGTTACAATGTGGGTATCAGACTTTATGTTTGAACTGGTAGATATTGAGTTATATTTTGAGTTTGTTGATTTTTGTCAGTAGGCATCGAAGTGTGTTTGCCAAGTATGTTTGGCATTGTTTAATGAATAATTATGTCAAAGTATGGCATGGACAATGATGACAGATGATAACAATGATAATGATGATGATGATCTGATGATAACAATGAAGATGATGATAACAATGAAGACGATGATCAGATAGTGGTGGTGGTGGTGGTGATGATGAAGACAATGATGATGATCATCTAATGATGATGACAACTGCTATGTCACTGATGACTATGACAATGACAATGATGATTGGGATGAGGATGATGAAAATATAGTTGTATTAAAGAATTTTGTTTATGATGCAGCTAGTGGATGATGATGATAATGATTATGACAATGATGATAATAATGATCTGATAATGATACTGATGATGATGACAATTATACTGATGATGATGATGAGGAGGAAGACAATGATAATCCAGATGATGAGGATGACACAACAAAGATGATGATGATGTTAAAATGATGGTGGTGGTGGTGATGATGATGATGATGATGATGATGATGATGATGATGATGATGATGATGATGATGATGATGATGATGATGATGATGACAATGATGGTGCACTTCACAATATCCTTTCAATATCACTATTTTGAAGATGCATGAACTGTCAGTGAAAAAACAAAAGGTCTTTCTGCATATTACCCTGCTGCCCACCTCAACTTATCTTGATCAGTCAGTCATTGCTATACTATATCTATATAAAAATGCAGGTAAAACTCTTTATTTTAACAAGTTTTGTTGATTTACAACAAGTTAAATTAGTTCCATGATCTGATGCTCAAATTGGTTTTTAGCTGGTATATTACCAATGTAAATGATGAATTTGCCAAGGACCATTCTAAAAATTGTTTTTTTCATATTTGTTGTGCTTGATTAGGGCCAAAGGGCCCATTTGAGAAGTAAGTAAATTTAGATTGATTAGGCAATCAATGCAAGCATCACATATGCCTTAAGGTAGGTTTAGTGTTCATTGTCAAGGTTAGTAAGTAAATTCCAAAATTGTTTTTTGTGCAGGTGTCGACTTGACTTTATCTTTCTGTCTTTGTTTAGCTGTAGAACTTTTTTTTAAATATGTAGATAAAGACGTTTCTGAACTCGCAATTTTAATAAATAAAGTTGAGAAATTTTTTATTGCCTTACGCATGTAGCACATGTTGTTAAACTGGAAAATTTTTGTGTTATACTTTTTGCTATACATCATGTGCTTGTTTTCTTAATTTTGCTAATTTTTATGTTTTCTCTATGTGAAGAGGTTATAAGCACAAAAAATGGATTTATCCAATTTCTGAACTTGAGCAAATAAGCCTATTAACTTGTAAAATATGAAGAAAATATGAAGAAAATACACACTATACTACTGTTGATAATATTTTCAAAAATTTACCTGGGAATTTTATACATAGGGTGTTCAAAAAGCCAGTATTATAGTATTTCCCATGTCGGTGGCCTTGTCTCAAAAGTTGTAAAACGGTGCGTATCATATAAAATTGAATATTCATACGTATTACATAGTGGTATAAATTAAATTAAAATTTTTTGACTTCATGTTTTGCATCTGAACTCTCCATCATATATAGTCTAGACTTGAATATGATTTGAATTTCATGCCAGGTTTAATAAAAAGCGTTGAAAAAATGGCAAAAAATTAATGCAGTGCAAATATACTTAGGCCCTATACAGTGCATACATGTAGTTTACCACTTATGCCATGCTTTTGCTGAACAAAATCTCCTCATTGAATAAAACTCACAAATTTGCCAAATTGAACCAAATAATTTTGATAAATTCACAAGATGAATATCCAGATTTTCATTATGTTTGAACTCTTGTGTAAAACTCAATAATGGAAATATTTTGTCCAATTGAAGCATTTGCAGATTATCCAGTGTTAAATTTGAATCTAGAATGTACGCCTCCAGGGCTGGGCCATATGTTGTAAAAAAAAGGGTTTCACAAAATTAGAACCAATTTCCTATTTTTATTCATTATAAAAGAAATTAAGCCAGTAATTAAGGTTATTGAAGTAAAACAAGCATTCATGGACAAGTCAAAGTCATCTTATTCATCCATACAAACCTATATACAATAACCAAAATAACATCATTTCAGAGGCACAGTTCTTTAACCTCCATCAAACAATCATATCTCAAATATGACCCAAACTTGTGGGGTATGAGTTTTCATGCCCAATGCACTCAAAGGTCATTGATGAATGTACAAAGATATAGGATTAAAGAACTGTGTCCTGATAGATGAGGTTATTTTAGTAATACCAGCTAATCTGGAAAGACCTTCAATAGTTTTATTGACTTGGATTATTCAGGACTAATTTGAACTAATTGTCAAGTGTAAAAGTCACATTTTTGGCTAATAACTTTAATTCTATGTATAGCTTTATTTCAATTCTTTATTCTAATCTTTATTACCTTCTATTCTATAGCTGTAGGAAATCCAAGTGTCTGTATCATGTAAACTTTATCCTTTTTATTCCAATAAAACCTTCACACCAGGATTTGTTGAGATTACTGAGACAAATTTGAACACAAATTATGATTAATTCCAAGTGAAAAAAAAGCTATATTTATTGCTATCACTTCTGTATACAATACAAACTTATGTCTGCTATAGAAAAATAGTGTCCCAACTGTCGACCACAATCAAATGCCCCAAATTGGCCTCCTTTTTATTCGTAATCTCTATTCTTTAAGCGGTTGCCGTCGGAACTGCTGCCGTGTCATTGACCATTCTATGTTGTAGAATGCATTGTAATATTGGTGGATTACACGAGTAGCTCATAGCGTACAATGGTATTTTGCCATTCCGCAGGTTCTGGCGAACACTACCCTGTAATTTTGGTGATGAAAGTCATGGCGTTTTTTAAAGGCACACTAGCCAGTTTTTTTTGGAAGTTTGAATTATTTTAGTAAATTTATAGCTTTATATTTTCAAATATAGCAGATATTCTGGGTTTTTTTTGGGGGGGGGCTAAGTCATCAATTGTATTGGATGACATGCCTTATTTTATATGTGGGTATGTTCTTGAGTTTGGGGATGAGTGGCTGGATTCTGAAAATGGATCCCAAATATTCAATTGATTATATAAAAAAGAACTGAAACAGCTTTCACTCAAAAAAGTGGACCCTATATGCAGACATGAAACGTAGAGCATTTCAGCTGTTTTTGTTGACCACATTTACACATTTTATTTTATTTTCAACCCAATTTTAGTTATTTTACCCCAATTTCATGCTGTTTTCATCTTTTTTCAGCATTTTCAACTTTTTTCACTAAAGGCCATTTTCAGGTCTGTATCTAACCAGGACTACCAGAGTCCTTCTGTCGTGATACATTGTACTAATCTCTTCATTAGAACTTGTTCTACCGTATTTTACATATATTCAGGGGGAGGGGATTGATGCTGCAAATCTGTGGATATGGGCTTGCATGTAAATTGTTAAGCCTAGTGATTATGCCCAGGGTATGTATGTAAATTTGTAAAACTGTCATAATTTAAAAAAAAATACATATTTTCAGGTCCATATTTAAAAAAGAAATGCATGAAAAGGAATATCATCATTTTTGAAATTAGTTCAGTAGTTCTAGAGATGTCCTTTTGGTAGACTGATGAAGTATGTATTCAAATCAATGTTTTACATAGCTGTTGTTTTACATGTATGAAGCTCTACATATGCCAGATAATGGATCAACTATATCCACCATACATTATACAAAGGCTCATTAGGCTCATTTCTGATGCATTACACAGAGTAACTTAATGCTCATGTATTATCGTGAGAATACGGTCTCATCCTGTGCAAAATATCAAGGGATATCAAAAGATTTAGATGATGTTCTAGATTTTTTGTCTGTTAAAGGGAAATTGCTAAATATCTTCCCTTAGAAACCTTTAAATGAGGCATTGGCACTGGTGAGATAAAGATATACCATAGATTCCTTTTTTGTACCATTTTATATAAATGTAAGGTGTGTCCGATAATTTAAACCACTTGCATACAAAAATGGAGATTTGAAAGAAATTGGTAGCCTTTGAAACTATTCTTATTAACCCAGATTTAAGATTTTATAAAAATTATTTTTTGCTGTATGCATGTTAAAAGAGCCATTTTTAGCCAAAATTGGATTGAGTTAATTTTGATAGAAATTATTGTATGCATGCATGTAAGCCTAAAATCAGCTGTTTTGGGCAAAAAGTAGACTTATTTTAACTAGGAAAAATTGTTGAGTGAAGTGATGAAAAAAATTGTTGGTAATCATATGCTAAAGAATTAATGAAAACTGCGGCCTGACCAACCCTACTTGAAAGGTCCGTCCACCCATAGAAAAGGTGTTTTTTTTAGTTACAGCATTATTCTTTTTTGAATCAAGATTGTGGAGTAGGGCTGAGCTAGCCATGTCATGTTGTGTTTGAATCTTATATAAGTCAAACTGTGTGTATAGGTATGTGTACGAAGTATTTGACAATTATTGGTCGTACCGACATACGCTGAGAAAAAAAATATATGTAACATTACTCGTAATCAGAACTGGAATCTAGAACAAAGCAAAGAAAGGGCTATTCCAGTTGAAATCGATACACCCTTTATGGAAGACATGACTTTAATCTCCTACACAGGTATAGATTGAAAATGTAGTCACCCATTCAGGTAACCCCATTTGAAATTCACACTCCCTGTACGGAAGATTAAGATCATGTCTTCCATAGGGGGTGTGGATTTCAACGAGAATGGCCCAATTGGAACATGCTCGTATTAGGTCAATCACACTTGAGACAGTCTCTCGCTATAGCTCGGAAAAAATTGGAGGGGTGAAATGAAGTCAACATAATGCCTCTTTAATAGGAAAATAGAACACGGCTGAGATCCGAGTTTATTCAGGGCATTAGGATAGTTAATCTTAACAATGGATTTCATCGCCTGCAGTTTGGATTTGAAAAACCAGACAAAACATGCGCTGAGATTGAAATGCGAACAGAATAAAAATGATGTGAACTTATAAAAATAGTTGTTGCTATTGAGTGTATTGAACTAGGTAAGAGGTAGGTGGGTTTTCTATGTCATAATGGAAATATGTTTGTGGTGAAATTTTGTATGGATTCATGGGCCCAATTTTGGGTAATATGAGAAATATGTATTTAGTTTATAGCGGCGATGTTTGGTACAAAATGTATTATAATTTAGAAATACATATATGTGTAGCATGAATCATTTGCTATATTTATTTCTTTATTTTGATCCCTATGGTATTGTGTCTGGTTTTCTATCCATGATTTGAGGATTCCTGTCAATTTTTTAGTTATCTGCAAGGCAGCCCAAGTTGGGCTCATAGACACATGCTTCAATCTATTTTACGAAAACTCTGTTTGGATCTTCTGGCCTGGGCTTTAAAAAAAAAAAAAAAAGCAAAAAACAATTAGCATTACTTTCGGTCTCTGTTGGTAGTACTATTCAGGCCTAAACATACTATCCAGGCATCACGCTCTGTGCTCGGATCAGCCATTTGGGCTGCCCTCATCCCACCTCCAGTCCCACCTCAGTTTAAGTACATGAGGGCCACAGACTGTGGCCACATAAATTTTTCAAATAATAGTAAAAAAAAATGAAATCAAACAACAAAGCTATCTACTAAAGAGTCCAACATTTTCATGGTTCATGGGTCAATAATCCAGAGGGTCATTTGAAAACCCAATAACTTAGTTGTAACCCTGTCCCTAACCCTTGCCGTATCCTGAACTCCCTCCTAACCCTAACCCAAAAGCTAAGCATAACTCTAACCCTAACATTTACCCCAACCCTAACCTATCCCTAACACTTACCCTAAACCTAAACATAACCCTAAAATTATCCCTATCCGTAACCATGCCCTAAACCCTAACTTCAGACCTTTTTGGGCTTATATGACCCTTCAGAAGTTGGCTGTTCCCATTTTCATAATATAAGGGTAAGACATTTATTTGCATTTATAGCAAAGTAATAAAGCAATACATTGTGGAAAATTTAAGAATTTAGTTCTAGACATATAGAAATAATTGTATATCATTTTAAAAATTCCTTCATCACAAGCTAAAAAGATAATTTGTCATAATTACAAAAATAAAATTCTTGACAACTTAATTCCTCTACAGTATTTCATTCCTTTTTCAAAAAATCACAAATATAAGCTTGCAAAATTAAATCATATATCAGCGACTTTATGCCTCAGTAACTGAGAAATGCTAGGCTTGAGGCTAGTCACGATCTGTGTCAAAAGGCGGGCAGTGAAATTAATTACGGATTATACTAGGGTTATCCAAGTACATCTTGTGGGCCTTGCACTTGGATCCACAACATATTCCTCTATCAGGGCACAGTTCTTTAACCCCAATGAATTTGTACATTCATTGGATGACCTTAGACAATTTGGGTACAAAAACTCATCCCCTGCAACTTGAGGTCAAATTTTGCACTATGAGTGTTTACTTGAGGTTATTGAACTATGCCATTGGGATGAGGCCATTGTGGTCCATAGTGATGTTGAGAGGATGAAATGAAATCGTGGGAGAGAAATTCGCTCTTTGTAATGTCACTGTGGCATGAATACCAAGTTTGAAGTCTCCAAAAATATTTGCCAAAGTTGGGCATGTTTGTACTCGTTTAAATGCATTATATTATAGTAGGTCACTATAAATATGATCACAAAAAGGTTTGAAACATTTTGAAATTTTTTGAAAAATTTCATCATTTTTTGAAAAAACTTCAAGAAAAAAAAATCTGATGACATCATGAAAAGGGTAATCTATTTACTGGGAAATTTCAAATTACAATGGATTATGACATATTTGGTGTAAATAATTTACTTATTAATGCCAAAACATAGGAAACTTTACTTCCGAAATGGTGTAAACATTTATGTGGTTATAGTTGAGAGGTGAATAAACCTTGAAAATGACTTTGAAACAAAATTGACAGTTGAAATCATTTATACTGATGATAAAAACATACAAATTTAAAGTACTAGTGAATGCAAGAATATGACATGACAGTTCAAAAGAATCATGATAATTTCAGGAACATATTGATGTCAATGTTCCAGTAAATTACTTAATATTTATGAAATCTTGTCACCAACTGTTTTTTTAATCATTTATTTGAGAGGTAATTAACCTTGGCTCAATCTTTATGAAAAAAATTGTGTAATATCAATAATTATATTTTCAAATGGTGTAAAATAATTGCATTTTCAAATGTATTGATTCCAAGAAGAAAGGTGAATAAACGTTAGGATAATGAAGAATTGTGACAGTTTAAATCGTAATCATGGCACAAACATGGAATTTCAGCTTAATAATACAGTGGTTTACTTTTTAAATTAAATGGTAAATACATGCCAAATGGTTTAACATTCAGATGTTATCAGTTTCAAGTAGAGGTGAGTAAACTGAGGAATAAACCTCAAGAGAGTGAATCTCAAGAATTGGGCAGTTAAACCATAATGATGATGGCACAAACATTCCAAATAATGGAATAATTCTATATATTTTATGAAATATGGTAATTTGGTGTATGAAATATAAGATGGTGTAAATGTTGTTATGAGGTGGAAAACACTTCCTGAATGGTTGACGCATTGATGCCTGTTTGAGGTGAATACACCCCAGGAATAAACCTCATTTTGAATCTCAAGAATTTGGCAGTCAAACCAAAATGATGGCACAAACATAAAAATTCAATCACACCGAGTCAAGTAATTCTATATATTTTATTAAATATAAATTGGTGTATAAAATAGAAGTTGGTGTAAATTATGTTATGAACTAGTGGTTTAACACTTCTTAAATGGTTTTAACATATTGAATGTGGTTTCAAGTACATGAGTAGAAAGGTGAATAAACCTGATTTTAATTGAATCTCAAGAATTTGGCAGTTCAAATTTATATGGCACAAACTCAAATCCAATCACAGTTAAATAATTCAATATTGATGAATTTTATAAATTGGTGTAAATTACATCATCAAAATGTTGGTACTTCCCAAATGGTTTTAACATTGTGGTTTTAAGTAGAGAGGTGAATAAACCCTGGAGAAAATCTGAAGAATTTTACAGTGGAAATACATTCGATCACAATTGAATAATTTCACATGATTGATAAAATCGAAGTTGGTGTAAATTATGATATGAAGTGGGAAATACTTCCTTAATGGTTTACAAATTGAAGTGGGTTCGAGTTGAATAGATCTCAATTTGAATCTCAAGAATTTAATGATAGCACAAATTTAGATTCAATCACAATTTGATAATTTCATATTTATGAAATACATGTATTAGTTGGTGTAAATTATGTTATGAAGTTGTAAACATTTCCTTAATGGTTTTAACATTAAAGTATAGAGGAATAAACCAGGTAAAAATGTCCTAAATGGTTTACAAATTGAATTGAATCTCAAGAATTTGGCAATTAACATCATGTTTAATGATGGTACAAATTCAATCACAACTGGATAATTTCATATTTATGAAATATAATTGGTGTAAATTATATTATGAAATGCTTCCTAAATGGTTTTATCATTCATGTGGTTTCAAGTATAGAGGTGAATAAACCCTGGAGAAAGTCTGAAATATTTTACAGTTGAAATAATCATAATGGCACAAACAGATTCACAGTTGAATAATTCTATGAAATTGAGCTAGGTTGGTGTAAATTAAATTATAAAGTGGGAAACTCTTCCTAAATGGTTAGGATACATTGACATCAAATAAACCCTGGAGTGAAGCTCAAGCATTTGGAAGTTGAACTCATGATAATGGTAACAGGCATATACATATACAATCCAATACTTGTAATTTGTGAAATATTAAATAATGTATATTATTTTCTTATCATTTTGTAAACACTTCCGGAATGGTTTAAATATTTGCATGATTGGAGTGAGTTTCAGTTGAGAGGTGAAAAAAATAAACCCTTAATGTGTTATAAATATCAATACCAAATTATACGAAAATCAAATCATTTCTGATCATATAATGATAATATGATATGCTTCATTCAATCACACAAAATTGAGTACTGATTTGTTCAAAGGGATTAATTTCATTTGGGGAAATTGTCTTTTTATATCTTTAACAAATATTCCTGTTGGAAAACTCCTAAGGGGTGGTGCAATAATTATGTGTATGGGGGTGAATTATAGAATCTTTGCCAGGCCAAAAGGGGGGCAAGCATTTTTTGGCAGGTCGAAAGGGGGGGTAAAGCGATTTTTGGCAGGTCGAAAGGGGGGCAAGTAGGAAAATTTCCTGCACGCTATTTCGCATTATATGTTAAGACAATTTAAGGTTTTAAATTGGGTTCCCCAAAATCTGGCATGTGTAAGGGGGGGCAAAGATTTTTGGCACGTCAAAGGGGGGGGCAAAAGGTTTTTGGCACGTCGAAAGGGGGGCAAAGGTTTTTGGCACGGCCAAAGGGGGGCAAGCAATTTTGGCAGACCATTTTGAGAATTCACCCCAGGGGTACACATAATTATTGCACCACCCCTAAGGAATACCCTTTTGAATTTTGATCGCCATTACACACTCTATGTATTGCAAGTTTACCTCAAGAGAGCAACAGTTGTCCTGCAATCAGGTGTAGGCCTATCAAACTTGGCTATAAATGGTTATATGTTGTTTTTTTATTTAAATGATGGGGCTTGCATTTTTTATTTCCGATCCTTGCATATTTAATTTGTGTCTCACATTGTCTTGTGCCCTGCTAGGGTGAAGCGTAGGCTGCCTCATTCTTCATTTTAAATTTTTTTATTTTCAGTAATGGACAAGGAATTACAAACAATACCATACAGCCTGAATAGGAAACAAAACAATACTCAAAGCATTCAAAATGTTGATTAAAAAAAATCAAACTATTGATGGCAAGATCATGAAATATACCTTTAAAGTGTCTGTCCTCCTTGATATTGAATCTATAATGCAGCCAGCCAGTCAGGCAGTCAGCCACCCAGCCATCAATAACCTGACAAAGTAAGTCCGATTTTATTAAAATTCCAATATCCTTGTTATTGTATTTGACTTTCGCTCTTCACCTCGCTGTGTTTGATCCAGCCTTCATTTCCGGAAGATGAATGTCACTAGGCGGTTTAGTACTGGAAAATAAAGTTCTCAACAACTTACACCCACAACATAGTTCTTTAAGATATATCATAAGATAATTGATTTACTGGTTTTTCACTTAATTTTCAATCAAATTTCAATCAATCACATTTCTTAGATATTTCTAAATATTGATTGGTGTCTTTTTGGTCTGGTTGGTCCAGCCAGAACCGGTGGTACTGTTTCAAATAGGCATAAGGTGGCAGGCAATGATTAGCAAACAAAATTCAAAAATAAGAAATTCCATAGCAAAATGATTAAAAAACATGATCATTCGAACACATATCACATGAAAGCACTGCCCTGGGATACATGCTCATGGCTTGCTATAGGCCTATCCCATAGTCTTGTGCTCCACACCCATTGGTCTGTGGTTCAAAACCGGACTTTTCTTCCTTCCTCCCTTCTTTCCTTCCTTCGTTCCCCTTTGTCAAAAAGCCTCCATGGGCATCAGGGTTAATAATATTGCCATTGACAAAAGATTTTCTTTAAATGGTTGATTTATCATCTGTGAAAGCTTTTGGACGTGATTTCTTAGTCATCGTCAATTGATTATTAGTTCACCTTTGACCTTGTCCATAGGTCTATCATAGTTTAGGCCTCTGGATTGTAAAGTTTACTTTCAAAGCCATTGCAACAAAAGAAATAATCATTAGAGGATTTATTGGGATTGATTAATTGGTAATATTACAAAAAGTTATTGATGATGATATCTTTTCAAGGATATTTGGTGTAGACAAACAAGAGCAAGTCATCCATGAAAGTAAGGGATTAACAGTAAAGTGGGTAATAATTAAGAGATCAACAACAAGGCCAAAATAACATGAAATGGTGAATAACAACTTGTGATTTTGAATTGCAGATTACTACAAAGCTCCCTACATTACAATTTGAAGTCACCTGTACCTTTTCATGAACAATATAATATATTGGTTACTTTCTGGATGGAAGATTTATGTTCAGTTTTATTTTGTTAATATAAATTTTAATTAATAATTGATTGAAACCTACTAATTAATCGATCATCTGTTTAATAATGGAAGTGAACTGTCATAGGCTTTTATAAGGTATTACACCCCTCGATAAATTTGTGTCTATTTTTGCATTTTTCTCAAAACTAATAACACACTGGTAACAAAAGTTATGTATATTATACGGGCAAGGAATTCAATTACTACACTGGAATTTCAGTGACCCAAGACAAGCGGTTTGTTATTTATGATAAGAAATAAGGTACCGCTAGGATGTACCTCATTTTCTATCATATATACTGAACCGCTTGTCTTGAGTCACTAAAATTTCAGTGTAGTAATTGGATTCCTTGCCCCAATAATATACATAACCTTTGTTACCAGTGTCTTATTATTTTGGAGAAAAATGCAAAAATAGTCACAAATTTACCACAGGGGTGTAGTACCCCCTTAAGCAAACAAATTACTTGAGATCTTTGACTGAAGAAGATATCCGAATAACAATTTTGTTATCTTCTTTTTAGGTAAAGAATGAAAGAAAGTAATTATCGTTTGCTTTATAATTCATTTTCTTCATCAGTTTGACAGTTTCTTTGTTTTTTCTCATGCGAAGCAACTATGGTCTGTGATTGCAACAAACCCACAATTGAAGCCAAGATTTCTGAACCACACCACATTTCAAGATCTGGTATGTATGTTAATGTCTCTACCTGAATGGTATTATAATTTAAACAATCAAAACCAAATTAAAATGAAATTAGATTGGCACAGAAAGGTTAGTTTATGAGTAACCAGGTGCAGCTGATTTCAAGCATTTCTCTATTCAAATCAAATCAGGAGTAAGACCACACAGTGAAATAAAAATTAGAGAAATAACTTGCTGGAGTACATATTCCAGATGTTGCATGTATCCATGGTTAGAGCACATTCTGTTTATATGGACAGATTGGTTTAGTAAAATTTTCAAATTACTGCTCATACAATTTTGGATGAAAATATCACTAAAATGTTATATTTGTCAGAAAATTAATTTTGAATATGATAGGCTACAGTACAGTTGTGGGTGGGTGGGTGGGAATATGTCACAAAAGTACAATGGCACTATATACAGTTAATATTATTTATAAGGAATAAACAAATAAACAACTAAGACCTAATAATATTGATTAAGTATTGAGAATACAAAACCTTTTGAACATCTTAAACTTTATAACAGTATGTAAATTTTAACAGAATAGGGGGCTATATCGTGACAAAACACAAAGCCATTCCCATACATTAGGGAAAAATATTAAACTCTGGCTTTCATTTAGATGGAACAAATCAGAACCTATTTTTGTCTACCAGACATCAGATGTATATATTATCATAAAATATTAATTCATAAATGTTGGGTAAAAAGTGCAGCATGAAGTTCAAGTTTATATATAATCAGTACATTCTTAACATTTCATGGGAAATTGAATCAGTATGTTTGTTATATTTGTTCTCTACGATATGTGGATGTCTTTAATTCTATATTTGAATACATAATTTGTGCCACTTAAATTTTATTCAAACAAATGGCAATTAAGATTAGAACTAGCCTATAATATTCTGTTTCTGAAATAAAAATGCACCATGGGGGTGTTATGTTTATGCAGATTTCCCCCCTTCATTTTAGAATAAATCAAAATGTTCATTATGGGTATGATTGATTGAAAGCTATATTTGTGTGAAAATATCTGTGCGAAAATGAACACGGATATCGTACACATGTTTGCCAGACTGAATGCATTAGTTGCAGGGGTTAAGGAATTTTGCACCCTTAACTGGCATCTCATAACTTGTACATTATCCCCATTACACACACCCCAATTATAGCATTGCAGACTAACACATTTAAAGCAATAAATATTTGTGTTTTGTGATTTTTAAAAGCAGAAAATTTACTTTAAGTAATTGAATTTTTAATATTAAATACAACCTCGGCTTGTTTTTTTACAAGATTTGAAAAATGTCATGTATTTTGGAAATGGCTTATAGGACCGTAATTTTCTCACAGTTAAAAATTCCAGTGCCATGAGTTAAAAGTCATCTATAGTGTCTCATTTTTCCTGAGGCGGATATAGTTTTCTCAAATTGATGCTATCATGAAACGGATGAAATGCGATACAATGGGATCATACCTGAATTTGTTTTAGAGGAAAGAGATGAGAGATGGTCTACTTTTATATAGTTACCGGGAGCATGTAGATGCTTCTCAAATGTTCGGGAATCGTGGAGTTATCTCAGTCTGATGTTTAAAAAAAAGCTAAAAAAATAAATAGAGGATATGTTTTGTTTGTATTTTGTTTGTTTATTTGTCTCTTTGTTTGTTTGCTTGCTTGTTGTGAGAGTGTATGGTTGGAGTGAATAAACAATAACAATATTACCAGTACTAGAAACCCCTTACTATGTCCCAACTGCAAAGTTTGCAGGATTCCTTGTCGGGAAGCTAAAGCACTTCATTATATTAGGCTTCTCTGGAATAATCTTACCCTATTTTGATAATTATTGTTTTGTTCATTGTTGGAACAAACTTCTTTTAATGTAATTTTGTTTGTTTATTTGTCTCTTTGTTTGCTTGCTTGTTGTGACAGTGTATGTTTGGAGTAAATAAACAATAACAATATTACTATAGTATGAAACCTCTTCCCATGTCCCCACTGCAAAGTTTGTAGCATTCCTTGCGGGGAAGCTAAAGCACTTCATTATGGTTGGCTTCTCTGGAATAATCTTACCCTATTTGATAATCCATTGTTTTGTTCATTGTTGGAACAAACTTCTTTTAATGGAATTTTCATAACTCACACAAGAAAGTCATTCCAACAAACACCATAAACAGGAGTGATTGTTGTCATCTGCTGGAAGATCATTCATGAAGAAAGGTTGGGATGAATTGAATGGAATGAGATGTTTTGCTCTTAGGATGTTGGACTGCTGAAGTGACTTCTCACAACAACCAGAAAGCTAGACTAGTGTGGTGTACCGCTTATTGTGAATTCAATACAGCAAATTTGGCTGAAGTCATGTGAACTAGTCCTTCCTAAATTCAATAACCAAAAGGTACTAAAATAGCATCCTATGATAGCTACCTAAATCAATGGTCTTCAACTGACAGCATTCTTAGGATGTGGACTGGTGAACTTTTAATCAACAACAACTAGAATGCTAGTCTAAAACTAGCCCCGTTCACAAACCGCGACACCTCTCGAATAGCGAGATGATCTTGGATCATCAAAGTACAGCACAGAGCCTGTGCTAGACTAGACTAGACTAGTGTGGTATACCGCATTTGGTAAATTGGTAGATTCAAGACAGTAAATGCCCATCTGATTGAAGCCTCATGTGAACTAGTCCTTCCTAAATTCATTAGCCAAAAGGTACAAAAATAGCATCCTAAATGCCTGCCTAAATGATCTTCAACTGACAGCATTCTTGCCCTCAAGTCTGCCTATATATTTTGACCAGAGTTGTATACTGTTATAACATTTTGAGTGTAGTTGTCGCTTGCGTTAATATCCCCTATTTGCCTTACTAAGTGGTGTAGGTTTACCATGCATCAACCTAATGCAGTGATCAAATGGAAACTAAACCCACCCATTACCATTTGGTGCTGAGAAGATAGTGCCAGGAATACACATGAATTCAAGTTTGATGGGCTGTTTGCCCACTTCATATAATGCTTTAATGGCTGTGATGTTTTTTGTAATTCATACTTTAAAATGGTGTAATTGTCTTCGGTGTAATTGTAATAATTGGTGTAACCTTCCCCACAAATACAAATGTATATTTAATCGTTTTCTATGACTTGGGGTGAAGAAGCTTTAGTGATATAAATTGGTTGTGACACCAAAATATTGTGAAACTTGATCGATTAATTGATAAATCGAATTTGTAAGCAAAACACAAAAAATGCATAAAAGCAGTAATAATTGAAACTTGTGAAGATGTTTTTTCCCCTTGATGATGAAAACATGCACGATTAAACTGTAGATCATAATCATTTAGACTATCGAAACTTGGTCTATGCACTTCCCTGGTTTATATGTGTGACAGTTGAAATGGAAGGAAATATGGTTCATGCATATGTAGCTATAGTTCTCTTGACTATCCTATCCTATCCGGTGCCTACATCCAGGCCCCAAGCCAGGATTCAATTGGGTGATTTTCAATGTTTTTACAGAATATGTGAGTACCCCCCCCATTCTCGATTTTCAACATTTTTTACAGAAAAAACTGTAGTTGAATTTTTTTGATTGGATATGGGTCTGCCTTCATCAGAAAGGTTGGTCAGGCAGGCAACTGATCTGTTCCTCACACTTTGATGATATTGTGTACTTGACTAGTGCATGGATATTTTGGTTTTTCTTAAACCGTCATCACCGTGCTGTGATAGGTATGCCCGCCCTTACCACCTCAAAGCCGAAAGCACAGCAGGAACTTCCTATTCAACTTTGGTCTCATAAAAAATATGAATGAGGGAAATAAGAAGTTGTCAAATTAGCAAACTGATTGTTTTCTTTGCGCTGGTAACTCCATGGTATATGCTTCTTTGTAGGGTTCTTTGAGATTGCTACGATAAGGATATAAGTGTGATTTAAGAAGTTGAAGTACACGGTCCTCGTGGGTGGCGTGGGTCGATGCGTGCCATTTCTAGTCATTCCATACTTGTATTTAATGTCAAATTGAGCAGGTAATGAGGCAGGAGCGGAAAATTAATGAGTTTTATGACAGGATTTTCTTGCCGACACTCCAGGCGATATGTTTGTCATATCAAACAAGCTAATGGATGAGAGAAATGACATGTTGGCAGTTGGTGTTTCAAACGATAAACATCTGTAATATATATGATAAATGTATCACCAAAAACATTTAGATTTTATTTTATTTTTCTGAATTGAAAAGAAAGTGGTGAAATGTTTGTGTTTTCGGGATGGATGCTTGACTGAAAATAGAATAACTTTGTTGCAGCGGCAGTTAATTTGTGGTGTGCGGTTAAACCCCCACCCCATGACCACAGAGTTGAAAGGAGGGACAATCATGCCTTCCATTGAGCTTGCTCCACTTCAGACTCCACTGTCAATTCCACAAAATGTACTTTTGAGAGGTTACCCAGCAAACATTTTATTATCATTCAAACACATTTGTGAAAACTGGCTTCAAAATATAATATGTAAGTATATTTTGCAAAAAGTGTTTGCCATCAAATATTTTACAATGACATTTTAGTGTTGACACAAAACATTTTAAAACATTTTTTGTGACCTTTACATAACCTGACATAAATTAAAACATGTTTTAAAAACAGTTTTGTATTTGCTGGGTAGTAGTCTACTTTTAGCAGTACTATTTTTCAATGGGGTGCATAGCATGAAAGTTGTGCACATATACCAATGACTCAAAAATGTCAAGAACAGGTTTTGAAATTGGTTGAGTTTTATTAAACAAAACTTTTCTAGAAAAACACACGTCCCTGCTTAAACCTACCTACATTCATAAGTTTTTTAGCAAGTTGGTCATTATATTTTGCCCAGATATTTTGACCAAATAGACAAACCAAAATAAAGCAAGGTTCATGACATTAGTGTAGAAGTCAATGATTCCTCTGACTTTTCACCTTCATTGTAACAATAAGTTTGGTTTACAAAATTAAGTTGTGAATGTCTTTGGTTACAGAATCCAGTTTTAATGCATTGGCACCTTTTTCATATTTTTGTTTCGCTTCCTATGGAACAATTGTTAGACAATTACTTAGTGGGAATTTGCTATTGAAAGTAAAACAAACTTTGGTTTGCAGAATATATGAAACAATCCAAACCACAAACTCAAATGGTATTTTGTTTCATAAAATTTGATTTTTGAATAGATTACTCATCTAAATACGGTTGTCATTGTTACAATGACATTTAAGAATAAGAACTTGTCAAGTCATTTGGTCATGTTGGGGTAAAAATTTCTTTCTTTCCTTGCATTACTGTGGTGCCAGTAGGAAATCCTATTGGTAATATCGGGAACCACAGACTACCCACATGAAAGCCTGCTATTTCTATTGTTGTTTTACCCTAGATTTTACCTCTTTGTAGATTGCAAAGAATGTTCACTTTTTCAGGCAAGTTCACAGGTTGTGACCTATATGATAACCATAGTGTGATGATGATCTTTATAGTTGTCTGGCTCACTGACTTCCTGCCGACACTATACATGCTAAAGGTTACACCAAAGGCCAAATTTTTATTTATTTATTTATTTATTTGATTGTTTGTTTGTTTGTTTGTTTGTTTGTTTGTTTGTTTGTTTGTTTGTTTGTTTGTTTGTTTGTTTGTTTGTTTATTTGTTTATTTATTTATTTATTTATTTATTTATTTATTTATTTATTTATTTATTTATTTATTTATTTATTTATTTATTTATTTATTTATTTATTTATTTATTTATTTATTTATTTGCTTATTTGCTTGCTTGCTTATTGTCTTCTTTTCAGTTTTCCCATATTAATCAGGAATTTTCCACCAAAACAATATAAAGCTCCAAAATGTGTGGTAATAGTCAAATTACTTTTTTTTTTTAATCCAAAGGTCTATACCCCCTCAGGCTCCACTGTGCCAAGGTGATGCCTGTGGACCCCTCTGGGGGCTTTTTTAAAGAATTGTTTTAGACAACCTACTGGAATCTCTGCTTTTGGTATTTGTTTTTTAATCATCACTAAAAGGACTTTTTTGGCAAACTGTCGTACGCTTTATGCTTAATTTGTAAAGTACATCGCCTAATAGAGAGTATGGCATTTGATAGAATTATGCCTAGTAGCAGTAGCCAGGTTTTGGGAACTGGGGAGGGGACCACAAACTGAAATGTATGCTGACAGAAATAAGTTTTCCATAAAGTTGTGAATTGCTAACCCAAATTCTTTTGTGTTTTTTACTCAGTGCGCTCAAGAATGTAAAAAGTGGGTGTGGGTGCGGAACAAAATTTCTCAAAACATTTTTCCATGCCAGTTTATATGCTGTTAACTTATGTAGCAATGTAAATAGGAAGATTAACTTGCACTTGCAGTTCACACTAATTAATTGTCTATTGTTGACCCAATTTTCTTTTTGGCCAAAGCCTGCCATGTACCGACAGCCATTATAAGGGGGGGGGGGGGGTACAGTACAGGTCCCTCGGCCCCCACTGGCTACGCAGTGTGCTACTGTCCAGTTTCACTGTCCAGTTTCATGTTACATATTTCTAAACTTTGGTATTTCCTACACCATTTCTAGTGGACAATGATTTAATTTAACTTCAGTTTGGAAAATAATATTCAATATGTTCGTTGTGATGCATATTTATTTCAACTTTCCTTCAGTGTAAGAGCACTGCTATTCTTGGACACCCTGTGTATCCTGATAGCATAACCAGTGAAATACAGAATGTGGGAAAGGACTGATATGTGTATAGGCCTACAAAAAGTATTTTAACCGATAAATATATTAAAATACCAAATTATTTTGCAATGTACTTAATTGTTTTTGTCTAAATTTGCAGCACTACGGCCCTGTACTGACCATTGACCAGAGTAGGATATAATTGGTGACCGTTTCAGTGGTTGTGTCAAAATAATCTTTGATAGTTCCTCAGTCAAGTGAAGCAAACAAGCAAAAAAGAAAGAAAAATTCAAGCAAGAGAGAAAGAACTTACTATTCTTTTACATCCTTCAGCTTGGTTCAATTTTACACTACATTAGGAATTACTGACCTCACATTACAATATTCATGATGAAGTGAAATTACCCAAAATTGCTCAATTTATTTGTGGCGAGTTCATTATCCCACTAATTTTGTTTTAGAGGTTTATGCATTAAAATGGTGAATTGCCAAATTTGTTTACTAAAGCATGAATAATGGGAGCTTATAGTTTCATCAATTTCCTAAATTAGTGTGATTTAAGTTCTGTTTAGGTGAAATAGACATCGGTAGAGTGATATCATCATCATTTGGTCCAAAATGATGCGTTAATCTTATAATTGATAAGAGATTACAATACTATTTACCTAAATCCACACTATCATTATCTTTAACTATTGAATGAAGAAAGTGATTTATACTAACCATTTCCTGAATTAGTGAAAAGGGTTAAACCAACAAAACACATTTGATTGTCATTTCCTCGTTTTTTAAGAGAAAAGCTTAAACCAACAAACCATAATTGTGGTTTCTTAATGAGTACTTTCATATCTTTTCTATGCAGTGTTTTGTAAAGTGACAGTTTTGGCCCAGAGTTTTGGTGTTTGTGCATTGACTTGAGAGTCGGTGCACTTCACATATTTTGTAACTACATGTATATGGTAAAATAATGATAAAGAATTGGGTAGATCTTTTAAAAGCCTGATGAATTTATACTGGTACATAAAAAATGCCAACTGATAGTTCCAGATCAGTGAACACCAGTAACTTTTATAAAATATAAAAGTTTGACTGTTTTTAGTGAATCATCGGCTAGAACCAGCTGCAACTAAACTGACCGGCCATCCAGACAGACCATCTTGTACAACAAAATGAAACAATAGGGAGAGAAGAATAAAGACAATATAATTTCACAATATGTTGTCTCTGTCTAGTTAGTTAAACAATTGAAATTAATTTATGTATTTGTATTAATGCATTATATATAAAACAAAATGAATTAAAAAAAAAAAAAAAAATTCATGACAGGATGTCTGCCTCTTCCGGTCGCAGCTGGTGGACGAAAAATACGGAAATGATTACACAATTGCAATAATTACCAGTAAAAACAGCTGACACTTGTGAAATATAAGAAATTAACAATAATTTTAATATGAAATGTTTCAATTATGATGCATATATTGATACCCTCGGCTGTTAATTATTAATTTAATATTCTATTGTGTAGTTCCTATAGTACAACTACCAATCCTACTCCTAAAGTGTCAGTAATATTACCTTTGCCTACTAGTACTAGTGTAGAGATATATGGTAAATTTTGGGATCTATAGACTATTTCAATATGATATTTTAATTCAGGGGCTGAGATAAACATTGTACACACAATCTTAAAATGGCAAATAGTCACAGGATATTTACCAGTTTACACAAGTTATAATGCAACCAAAATAAAAGCAAGAAATCCCACCAAGACAGGTGAACTAATTATTTTTTGCTCTTTTTTTGTAAGATATATGAGTTGATTCAATTTTAATTTTAATTGCTATTCATTTTGATAATTGGGCTTATTCAAAGTTTGAAAACTTTGCTTTACTTCCAATCTGTCCATAATTTAGGACCAAAATAATACAGGGAAAATTCTTTAATTTTCTTTTCAATATTGGTATGAAGAAAGCTCTCTGCAGAACACAAGTGGTCATGCTACAAGGTATATGAATTAACCGTAACACCCTAAGGGCTTTTTGGTGACTGGAAGGGAAAGAAGGGAGGACTGGAAGGGAAAGAAGGGAGGAATAAAGAGAGAAAACAAACAAAGAAGTTGTTTGCTCTGGGTGGGATTTGAACCTGAGACCCCTCGAATGCCAAGCACTAGGTTGCTGACACTTTGCCAAGGGTCTTACATTGGCCGGGCCAGCGAAAGCGTGTTTATATATCACTTAGGGTGATTGCATCATCACATACCCTGGGATGCACGCATGCGCAGTGAAGTTGTTTGTAGTATTTTGTAGTACTCAGGTGGGTTAGGGGGGATAGGGTTAAAAAGAATGTCATTAGGCCGGGTCAGTAGCTGATGTATTGGTTGAAGAGTGTACATCAGGGGATATATACTCTCAAATGACTCTCACTTCACTCATGAAGTAGAATGTTTTGCTGGTTTCCAATGAAGCATGGACATAAGTGCCATAGATCACCAAAAGCAGGCTAACCGCATGAATTTCACTCAAATGCCTATACTCTAAATTTCAAAGATATAATACAAATGTCCATTATATTAGTGTCCCCAACCCATAATTTTCTTATTTGGAAAATTTAGTTCCATAATTTTCTGGAATATAGATGTTTTTGGCCTCAGAAAATCAATTTGATCAAAATTCCTTCTCACAACACAATAGTCCACTCGAATATGAAAGTGACGTACGTGCGCCTACTGGAGTGCGACAAGCGGAGTCTATTGGTGTAGAATTTGTATTAAAAAGAGGGTCATTTAGTGTAAAAAAAATTCCCTTTAAAAGGGAAAGCCAGCCTCAATGTAGAAGAGGTCTTGTAATTAGTTTTGGTCAATGTGAAAGGCATTTTTAGGATCTTTTTTAGGCTTGCATCCATGTTACATGACAGTCCACCAAACCATCAACGGGGAGAAGATGTACACTGAAACTGCAGAAAACATTAACACCTAATCTCCTGTCAACTCTTTAATTCATTACTGTTCATTATTATTAATTCATTATTGTTCTCTAAATTGTTCTGTTCTGTTTTTATTTGTCTTTTCAGCTTTTTACCCACGATATTTCAATTTCCAATTTTTTAATACCATAACTTACGAACTCAATTTCTTCGCTTAGGAATGTCCGATTTTATTGGGGAAAACGGCGTTGTGGAGCAAAATAGCTCTTTATGTGAAAGCCTCCAAATTTATAAGCTGTCCAAAAGATGTCTGTTTTTGACATGATACGCCTACATTTCTTAAAGACCCATTCAGTGATCCCAGTGCAAGAGTAAAAAATTAAAATTGTTTATAAATTGCTTAAAAGAGAAGGATAGGCCTAAGTCATTCAAATTGTCATTTGGTATTTTTGAAATGCCAAATTTGGCAAAAAATGAAGTAAACAGCAGTACTGACGAAGTTCAAGCCCCGCCATTCAAATACTTGTAGCTAATTTTAGATACTGTCAGTATCTAAAAATACAGATTCGTGTAAAATGTCTTATTTTGTCTTAAATAGGCCTACACGGCTTTTTGGCTGAACCATTCGCAGACTTAGCACATCTATGTAATAACAAAGGTACGGTACCAAAATTTTGATGATTTTACGATCGTCCGGATGAGCAAATCACTGAATGGGCCTTTAATATTAATAATAGATAAGCTGCCTTTAAAAATATTATTGACAATGTTGAGAGTAGGAATTACCTTGAAAAATGTCTCAAAAATACAACATGCCAGTTATATTCCGGTCTGAAACGATCAGACAATATTTTAAACATTAATAACATCATAAACCCAAATCGTGAAAAAATCACCCCGGGTAGATTTTTGGCTATTTCTCCATTTACGATCCTGCCCAAAAGTGTCTGCTTTCGATATACCACGTCACAAATACTACACTACACTGACTGCAGGTTTTAGTTAAAAGGGCATTTCGTGATCCACAGCATCATCCCCTAACTTTTCTAAAAAAAGTTGAGATTTTTATATCACTGGAAACCTCTGGCTACATAATGTTTATGTACAAAATATTTCTTGCAGATTAATTGTTAGCAAAGTAATCGTGAAATTTGAATTTCGTTCTGGTATACCAGAACAAAATTGCAACACATTGTGTACACATAACCCTGCATAACTCGTAAAGGCAAAATCTGAAATTTTTAGAATAAGCTTTTTTGTGGATATCTACTGAAAAATGTCATAAAAAGAGGATGCTAGGATCACTTAAATACTCCTTAAATTCGCCATATAACATAATATAAACTCACCTTACATGTACATTTTTTATTTTAAAATAATTTGATATTAATTCCGCAATGTATAGTTTACTATATGATAGATGGTGGCAAGAACATTTATAAAGGACTGATTACTCACTGCAATCTTCACTCTTGTGTGTTTTGACTGTAAGTTTATGAATCAAATAAAAAAGATAGAAAGTAGCTTCACTTACGTTATGTGTCATTTTATTTATAACATAGAAGTTATTAAATTAATAAAGTAAGACAATTTATTTATCTATAAGTGCATGTCAAATGGGTACATTGTTCAATACTATAGGCCTACATGCATAAATTATGCCCATATTATAGCTAGGCCCTAAAAACTTTATTTTGCATCGGATTTTTCCCGTTGAAAAGGCAAAACTGATGTTCATGATAGCAACTATTTCATCAATAGCATTTTGAGTCATTTTTATCCATAAAACGACACAGGATAGGATAGATAATTACTTTGACATCAATATGGTCCATATGATGAAGATTTTGATTCTTAGATCTGTTATCAACATGATATCACGCTGTTCAGTGGTCAAGAACCCTGGGTCAAAGACACTGAAATGACATACTTTTCTTCTGCTGACCATATGATGCTGTATATTAACTATTATTGTTACATTTTAGGCCTATACCTAAAACTTTTAAAGTCATATTAATTCAAACATAACTTTGGTAATACTCACTCGTTTTCATTCGTTGAAACGGCAAAACATACTTACTTTTCCTTACACATCGAATTAAAATATTTAAAAAAATTCAACCACAAAAAGTTTTAACAAAAAGTCATTCCAATACCAATAAAAATTAATCTCTTGAGCAAACTGACCCCATCCCAGAAACAGGTACCAGCCCGATGGGCTGGCGAAAACATCGCTATGAGAGCCCTTAATCCAACAAATTTACTTGTGAATTGAAACTCATTGGTTCACATGATGATACTGCATTGTGTATGCTTGAAGAGTTTTAATAAATATTATTAACATCAATTAAGACTGAAACTGACATTTGATATAGCCCTTGGCTAAAGACAGACTAGACGCTATGCCTGGTTGGTAATGTCTGACACAAAATGATAATAATGACATTTATTTGAGGCAATTATATGCATGACGAGATGTAAGATGAGCATGATGGGGTCTGTGATAATTAAGCCTGGGGTACTCAAGTTTGGTAGGGATGTACATGCCGAATCTGAAAGTGAACCCATATCTATACCAATTTTAAAGCAATTTTGACTCATTCTAAACTTGGAAGTCCAGATTTGTGGCCAAATTTAACACAATTTTGTGACATTTGTACAAAATTTCACACAAATTTTGGGTTCCAGTTTTATAGGATTTTCTAAACCCATTTTTATACCAAAATTAAGTGAAAGGGGGACCATTGTTTATCCAGAGGCATTTCCCTGTACTAAGGAAGGATAATGATTGTGCAGATTAAAAATTGCAGATTTTGTGGAACTTTTGCACACAACTGCATAAAATTTTTGTGAGGATTAGGTGCCATAGTGTGGAACTTTGTGTGAAACATTTTTAAAGGTTTGGACAGAATTGGGTACACATGTTCATGATCAAATACTATATGTTGATTTTTGTTGCTTGTATTTTTATTTTGTTGTTTTTAAGATGTTTTATTTGTTTTAACTGAACACAATTGAGCCCTGAAAACAGAGCAGTAATTTATATGGCTCTGGACACTTGTATACACACACAATGGTTTGCATCAGACATATTTACCCAGCTATCCCTCAAAAAAGTTGTGTTCCAAGGATCGTATCACATAAATTAAGAAAATGAATGTTTACATTAAAAAACCGAAACAAATTGGACAAATCAAAATTAGTGTCATTATATAACTGAAGCCATATCATGTATTATAATTCTCTTATAAGTTGTACAGTGTAATAAGACAAAGTACCGCTCAGGTGACAGATGTCACACCGGAAAATAGCAAATGGTCCAGTGGGTAGATTACAGGTAATTAAATATCGCTTTAGTGGTTTAAATGCAGAAACAAAACTCTGTCTACGGTAAACCCACGCAGAACAATATCGGGTATAACAGATTGGAAAAGTAAGGGTAAATTCACACGATCTTTTCACTGACTTGAACTTGAACAAGAGGAGAAGTAGGCAATTTTTTCTTGGCCGTGCTTTTATTGCTCAATCAGGTGTGTGATATATGAGGGTAATTCATCAAAAGAAATGCAGTGATATGGAAAATTGAGGCAGGTTTTACCATTAAGGCATACGTGGTGTGAAGTTCATATCCTGTGTTTATAATAATGCAACATCTAGGTTGAACTATGTTTAAGTCCGTAATTCAACAACAGTATTCACTGGTATATCTAAAGAACCATACCAATACCAACCTTGTTTGTACATTTGAATGTATTTTTCATGCAGTTTTCAAATAATGTCATAAAAATGTAAAATTTAGAAAACCTACAAATATTTTTATGAACATTTCAAATAGATTTTTGAATTGTGTTGAGTGCTATAGTTATGCGCATGGACAGGGCTAATCAGACCAATACATGCACACCTTTGTTCCATTATTCTCACTATTATGAGTGCCCATACACAATGCTTGATAATTAATTTGAACAACTTTCATTAATATCTGTCCAAAATTTGGTGAAAGAATGAACGATTTCTGCTGCATTAAAGCTGTTGAACTTGGGAAAATTCTTATGGCAATATAACAAAGGCAAAAGGGTAATTTGTAATAATATAACATAATTCTTTTTTTTCTATTTAGGAAGTAATTTGCTTTGGTCTTTTTGGATATGTATCAAGTTAATTTCATCATTATTTATGTTTTTCAATACAGAGTGGGTTGAAAGTTTGATTCTAAGGTGTGTTACAAAATTAATGATTGAAGATCTGACATGTCTTGTTCTGTTTGAAAGGAGTTTGATGGAATGAGGCACATTGCAAGACTGACAAGACCTTTTCAGCTTGGAGGTTTCAGTTAATAATTAATGATTGATCTAGTTTGTCTGTCGAAGAAAAACAGACATGAATTACTTATTTTTCTTATCTACCTCTGAAAAAGTTAAGGTAATGTCATTTCATTTTTGTTTTAGTCACAGTGGATATTATATATGACTTGGCTTCCATTTTTTGCAGTGAAAATATAACACTACACTTGCCAGGGACAAGGATCCAAAATGGTGCACCGCTCAAACAGTTGAAATTTTGAAAATTTGCACAAACACCACTTTTAAATTAAATGTGGTTATATTGAAGTTGAATTTCGATCTTAAATTGATCTTTCACATGACTATTTGTGCTGAAATGCATGCAAAGCGTGTGAACATTTTAACTTTCACCGCTTGGAGGGGGCGCAGAATCAATTTTCTTTATTTACCATCATTTTGGCGCCCGGCCCCCTAATTGTGGCACCCAGGGCATGTGCCCCCTTCCCCCTTGCTACGCCACTACACTTGTGCAGGGACGTGAGAGTTAAGACACATCCATGATTTGTATAATTAACAAACCATGATACTTTCTTATTTTAAAACTTGATCTTATCACAAAATCTTTAACTTTAAGCAAACATATCGGAATAAAACCCATTTTAGTTTTAGTCTCTGATAATTTGTTTCAGTTCCATCCAGTGGTCTGCTAAGTTTTGTAATTATCCTTTCTTGTAACCATATCATAGAGTGTTTCTATTTGAGAGATACAGCTGCTTTTTGCAAAATGTGTTACTGCACACCAATGTCTCTGTTTGATTCAATAAATTTGATTCAAGGAAATATGATTTAAACAGTTTAATATACTTTTTTTTAAAACAATGCATCTGAGCATTTGAAACACTCCCATATTCCACCTAATTAGTGGTCCTCCCCTAATAAGCACCCTATAGAATTGTTTTGCTGACAACTTTCTAAGTTGCCCTTTTCAATGCGCGCACGTGTACAACTAAATTCCATCAAAAGTATGAATAAAATTACTTTTGGAACTTCCAGTTACAGATTATGATGATATTGACTTCAGATAACAGGTAAACTGTATTTTGAGTATTTATTTGTTAAATTCCCATTTATAAATTTCATTCCATAATTTTACCAAGTGCCCCCTGAAAGTGTACTATAATATACAGCAGTCAGTACAAGACATTCAGTTCCCATCTTCTTCAAGTTCTTTACACCTCAAAAAATTGAAATATTTTAAAAGTTTATTTTTATACACCCCCTGACATTCACTCTGTCCCCTCCCAATGCCTGTATGGAAACTACAAGTGCTCAGTGGGGACATCTGGGTCCCCTACTGCAGCTTTTTATTTCGCTGCAACTGCAAGAATCAAAATAGCACTCTGTATTTCACTATTATAGGCAAAAATCACCAGATCTTTGGCAAATTTTCTGTTGCCCCATTTCTCAGGATATATCCAAAAATTTCCCAATCATTCACAAAGCAGCGATACAGCATTTCATTTCATGTGCATTGCTCTGACTATATTGTAGTTAAGCATCAGAAGCCATTCATCCCTTGCAATGGAAAATGTAGTCATATTCCATGCATGGCAAATCATGTGTCAGCCTTTATAAATCGCCTAATATTGTGGCTGTGCCATATACCTAATATCAGATATGCATTATTCTGAATTGCTATCCAAAATGTTAAAGGTGTAACAATTCAACATTTTCAAACTTCCTTCTAAAATTTCACTTGCTTATTTCTTATAGCGCTTTAGAGCTTTATAATAGTCATTTTATACTTTGTCCAAATTAAAATATAATCCGATTTTCTTTAAAATTTATATTTTCAGGTCAAAAATAGGTCCATGTTTGCGGTTCTTTACAAATAGGTATGTGTGTGTGTGTTTTCAAAGCAACAAAAAGCCAGTGGCTGTGCCTCAGGGGCATCTGGGCAAATGACCCCAGTTTGAGATCTTGCCCCCGCCTCTACCAATGAACACCAACAAAATTGAAAATTTCCAATCAATTTTATTAAATTTCATGATTTTTGACCCCCGTAAAAAAATAACTGGTGCGGCCACTGAACAAAGCAGGTTACAGATTGCTCTGTTTTAACCATGGGTGGATGTGCGTAACATGAAACGAACTAGAATCAACTTTCATTGGTCCAATGCTGACAGCCAGTTGAATGATCCAGTGACATTTCTCATTGTTGTTTCTGTCATATAAGCATTACAAATGTTTAAGTATACTGATAAACATATCATTCATTCCGTCATTCACATATCGGTGGGAATCGGAAATGGAACACATACAATAACAGTAACTAGGCACCACGGTTCCGCCTTGGCGATATTTTTACACATGCCAGTGCCATTATACCATATCAAATCAACTTGTATATTTATTTGTACAAGTCTGGAAGTAAGATACTGTATGTTAACTCATATGTGTATGTTTGTGTAAGGAAATGATCGACAGTAAAAGAGAGCAAAGGGCATATATGACATCCTCTCATAATTTTAAGGGGCTATCCTTTCTGGATCAACAAAGACAAAAGAAGCAAAATGTACATTAAAAACCACAGCAAAAAGATGGATAGGATTGGGAAAGAAGAGTGGAAAGCTAGAAGAGGAGCAAGAGTTTGAAATGTGCTGGACAGTAATCAATTAATGATAGCTAATGATAGCCTAATTTTATGGGCTGGTATTTTTGTAGGGAGGACTCCACTGAGAAATATGTCTAAAATTGTGCATTTTTTTGCTCCATAAGGGAGATTTTCTTGGTTTCTTACTTTGAGTGGTAGCACCCCTGTATCTTGATTAAGACACTTTATATTAATAGAAATAGAATGCAATCTGTTGTTTTATTTTTGTAGAGACAGAATAAAATGTGAAGAAAAACACATTTTTTTCGTTATTTTTTCTTTACCCTCGTGCTCTTTCTTAAACAACAGGAACTAAGACTGAGTAAGAGGTCTTAAACCTTTACCTTTAATAAACAATAAGACTTAAAAAGTCCCATAAGACTTGTTTGTAAGACTAACAATTGGGTGAGAGGCTTTTAGAATCCAGTCCTTCATAGGGGAAGCCCCATCCGAGCCCAGGAAAAGTGCTACCATTCTACTTTGACTTGTAGCAATATAGCAGTAGTCAACCAGTCTGAGCCGATTTCGAGGAGCCTATGCGTATGTTTTGAACGGATGTGCTCAGCACTCACATACATAATTGCAATGTAGGACATTATGATTGGATGAACCTGGGCTAGACTTTGTTCAGGTCATAATTGATGAAATTATTATTTTTTGTTTCTGTGCGCTTCAGTGAAGTACCAACTCATGCTCGTGTAAATTCACATAAGCGAGGACCAGTCACACATTTAGCAAAACACGCAACTAGGTATGTGCTGTACCCAACTGCATGCACCCCATTCTATATCAATGCATGCTGTTATTATTTAGTTAATTTTTGCCAATCATAAGCCGAACAAGGTCTAGGAAGCCCCCATCTACATAGACTTTTCTGATAGCAGACAAAAGGAAAGAAAATGAAACGTCACATTAAAAGTAGCAATCCGTCTCAGACATGGCAAGTTTGATTCTTGGCAAGATCTATATATTGTGACTTCAAGCAGGAAGTTATTCAGGAAGTTTGACGCATTAGTAATATTTTGGAATAGTTTCACATATTCTTATTGTTATTGTTGTAAAAGTACTTTTCAAAGAATACCATCAAATAGTATGCTAAGTAAATTATGCACACTCTGATTCAACCATGCAGGCCAAAAGGAGGCAATTTTGACAAATTGAGTTGAATCATTGCATCCCTATGCATACATTGGTGTAGTGTTATTAGCGTTTACAACATCATTTTTGTATTTCCCTGTTTTTAGACCCTATTTTTTTGCCTGTATCTCAATTTTTACTCAAGTTTGCTTTGGTTTGATTGGATGTCTCACATTATTGAGAGAATATTGCAAAAAGACACTATCTGCAATAGCTGCCAGGTATCACTTTTATGATGTGTATGCCATATAGAATGCAGAAATTGTCAAATGTCTATTGGGCAGCTATTGCAGATATGGCTTTTTGCACTAACCCTTGATTATATCATGTGAAGTATAGAAGTACATTCACCTGAGTAAGTCAGCCCACACTTTGAAAACAACTGACATGTTGTTGCAAACATTAAATCATGGAATGCTTCATGAAAAACAAAATAGATCATTCAAGCAGAGAAGCACAGGTGGATCAAGATGTACAATAATAGAAACAAAAAGTAATCAACTTTGACTAGGAACCAAAAACAAAATAATTATTATGACGAAAAAAAAAAATCTGTATACTCAACATTCAAAACGATGGAAATTGATTATGGTTGTTTGCCTGGACATATATCTCTCAATTTGAACAGGGTATGGTGGTTCAGAGGAAAGCATCCCAAGATAGGTGATGCAATTTGGGCAGCTCAAGCTGCCAACCCCTTACCCATATCTAAGAATTTTCAGAAAATATCTGAGGATTTTGGTTAATACAGGTCCATATTTTTACAGATTTTGCATTTGTTTATAGTGTGAAAATCTGGCTAATTTTTTGTATGACATATTTCTGCCACTTGATTGGTAGAGCAATTGCAGATTCGGTAGCATATGCAGAGTCAAATCAATAAGCATGATAGTTGACTGTGACTTTCTAGTGACATCACTAGCTGTGACTGAATGCTGTTATTGTTTTAGGCTCACTACAAGTGTTTGATCACTAGCGATTTTTCTGTCTCTCACTGCAACTGCTATTATGGTACGGGCATTAGATAACCACATTGTTTTGCAGTTTTTGCTGCGGCAGTAATTCCGGTCAAATTTAATAACATCCAAGTTGTCAAACACTTGAGAAAGTATGTCCTGCCGGCTGCCAATATTCAACTGGCACAATGTTTGAAGTGTCAAAGACTTCAAAAAAGTGTTTTAAAGAGATGTATGATCATAGACCATTTAAATGTTTTATATGGTCTATGGTATGATTCATAGATGACGTTATATTGAAGCACAGAGTTTGTACCAAGTTCACAAAGTTTGTGCCAAGAAGCGATCCCCTCCTTTGTCTTTTTTGTTTGTTTTTATAGGTGCTTTTTATTCAAAAGTGTATCTTAATTACATATTTTTGAAAATTTAGCCACTTTATCTCATTTATATCTAACATTGTTTTCAGTCTTCTTCAGGGTCTTCTTCATTGATGTTTTACGTTCAAACTCCACATGCAAGTTTTTACCTGATACCTGGAATGCAGACAATCTCTTGAACAATCTGAAATCTACTTCAAGTCTACTCTTACTTCCCTGATATGACATTAAGAATCTGTGCTGACAGCAGTGGTCTGCAGAGATTGGCAAGCCCCTGGATATTGCCCCAGGATTTCTCTTGCTGTTGCAATTTGATAAAATAAGGCAATGAAATTTGGGAAATTGTTTAAAAATAGTCTGCATTATGACTTCTTTCTTGGGACTGTGAAACAGGTCCATACTCATTACTCATATGGGGGATAGTAAGAATTGTATGTAAATGGTTCAGTGACATAGCCAGGAGGCCAAGAGGGCAGCTGGCCCATTGAGAAGTTTTACCTCCTCTCTTTGAAAAAATAGCCTGGTTATGCCACTGCCACATTATATACCGAAGTGGTTAACATGCTCTCCTTAGCCTTGCTAAAATCGCTCCTTTAAGTTGATACATTTTGATCTTTGGATCTGAATTGATGGTTTGAAGGGATTGGAGAGCTATCATCTCAATGGCCGCTTCTTTATTGCATATATGTTGCATACACACAGTCCTTCAAGAAGGACCTCGGCTATGTCTGAAAACCCTGGCTGAAAACTGGCAATGAACCCTGAAAGCTCCTAAACCAGCATTGTGCCCCCTCAACAGCGTTGGACACAGCTTGTATCGAGGAGCAAAATGCTACTCAATTTTGATCACATTTTTTATGCCATATACTTATACAGTGAAGTGTGCAAATGTAACAAAAATCAAATAGTGCAAGCGGATAATGCTACGTATAAAAATGTCTTACGTCCAAGTGCTGCCCCTGAATCAGGCCCAAGTGCCCCTTGTCAATTGAGTGACTCATACTGCAGGGCATCTCAGATTGCTTGTCATGGTATTGATCTTTATTGTGAGGCCTCAATATATGATACTACGATGACAGGAGTAGTCTGGGGATCAGACTAAGCCCCTGGACATTTGCAACAGGTACAGTCTCTTGCTGGAGTGATTTGATAAGATTGGATCAAGTTGATGATCTCATTCTCTTGTTAGAGACCCTGTGGAATTGTCTTCTTTTGACGAAGTTCGAACGAAGATTAAAAAGCATTTTTTTCCTAATGTGTTAGCCTGCATGAGACTAGAATACCTGAGGTGTAAGCATGTATCTTCCTTCAACGAAAAATTAAAATTGCTTCGTTCAACGAAGCTAGAAAAGTTGTTTCGACAAAGGAATACTTTGCTTTTGCTGAAGCTATTTTTGTAATGTGTACGCTCGCTTTGTTCAACGAAGGGAAGTGATCATGTGACAAGTGACCCTCGCTAGCTTAGATCAAAGTCAGAGTTCACCTGCATCACAGCGGTCTCTATCGCATGCATCGTTGATCAATCTATCTCGCATCATATTATTTTGTAACAATTTTATTGGATTTTACTTATTTAGAAATTGTTTTATTCAGTTTTAATTAGTTTGGAAAGCAACTCATTATAGCCATTGCCGAGAATAGGTGTAAGCCATGGACAGAAGATATAGAATTGGCCTTAGTAAACATATTTATGAGCAAGAAATACAAGTGATGGTCATCGCTACAGCTCGAATTGATAAAGCTGTATATCGCTGTATAGAGTGATAATAAGCTTTGTTCGATCCTCGTCAATTTTCATGAAATGTGTACAGTGCAGTGTCTTTGTTCAATCTTCGTTCAGTGTAATGTGTACACAACTAAGCATGCTTAATTAGTTAATCAAGATTAACTTATCTTTGTCGAAGCAAGAAATTGTCTAATGTGAACAGGGTCATAGTCCTGATCCTAATATTAAATGAAAATTCTAGCTTCAAACTTTAGAACTTTCCCTATTTAACTGTGTATAAACTGATGAAAATTCTAGCTTCAAACTTTCGAACTTTCTTTTTTAAACTGATGAAAATTCTAGCTTCAAACTTTAAAAGTCCCAAGAGTTGTGATAACTATTGATGTCAAGTAGTGCCTGATTGTGACTAGTACAGTAGTACTGTGATTTGCATCACTTGTGTATTTTGACTTACATCACTTGTGTATTTTGACTTACATCACTTGTGTATTTTGTTCAACTTCCTTACTTATGACGTCTGCTGCATACAAATTTGACAATATCTATACTTTTGGTCTTCAAAATGCAAGAATTGTGTAAGAGTTTTTCCTTTTCATTATTCTTACAACCTTCTTGCATTCTGTTATGATTTGATCATTTTGTTCAAGTATTTTCCCAAATAAACCATATATGAAAGTGTGAGCATAGAGAGAGAGAGAGAGAGAGAGCGAGCATGGAAGGAGTGAAGGAGTATGGTGAGAGGCACTTTCCTGGATAAACTGCAGACAAGACCTCTCAAGGGTTTGACCATGGAAGTACTGGTCTAACAAAGGTCTAGGTCTGTGATTTAAAAAAAAAAAAAAAAGATGGATACACAACTTGAGATCGAGACTCTTTGCTGTTTTTGTTTTTAAAATATCAGTTTGGTAAGGCCAATGAAAGTCGATTTTAAGTTTCCCGTCACCCACCCTCACTTCATTTTCTGACCCTCACTTGAATTCATTATTGTGATTTTCCAAAAAATACCGATAAAAACTGGTTATATTTGCAAAAAAATGATGAATATCCCTTTATTTTTGTGGAAAAATCAAAATCATAACATACATTTTGCTGTCATCAAAATTAAATTACAAAGAGACAAATTTTATTTAAAGCATGTGCGATTTCCATAAGAATAGATTCTATTTCAAAGGGCAGGGGGTAAGGGGGGCAAGGCAATATTCAAGAGGGGGACAAATGGACAAAAAAGCACCAAATGGCCTACAAATCTTTAAATATCAGGGCTATCAGTATCCCACAGGGAAGGCAATAGGGGGTTAAGACTTCTCACAGGGGTGGGGAGTGGGGACAGTTGCCCCTGGCTTTTCCACTGCTTCCATGAGCAGTTCACAGTATTCGCTGATCGCACGGTTATCTCAAACGAGGTTCTACCTGCAAAGTGCATGATGTGTGTGCGTACGCCTGTCAAACGCATGCTTTAATTACTGTGTACGCTTTGCAAAAGCCTTCTGGCGTGTTGCTAGAAAAGTGCGAGAAACAAAAATGCACATTTTGCACATGTGTTTTGGTAGCAAGATGGTGGATCGGTGCAAAGGACGAATAAAGAAATGTGACAGGTTGTTTCATGAAGCTGCCTGGATAAACTTTCTTGAGTTTCTATAGATAGACCTGTAATCTCATGAATGTTAACTGTCTTATTTTTGTCTTTTTTTCTGAATGTTAATGGCTTCTGCAATGGCTGCTTGAATGTGTGAAAATGCATAATGTATTCTAATGTTAACGTGAATTGCTATTTTTGTTAACCAAGTGATTTTTTTTAATTCACTACAACATTTTGTCCTTAGAGGACTTCCTCAGGTGTGGACTGATATGGTCATCGTATCCACTGATTTCTGATGTTCCTTAATCTCTCTACCAGTCTTTAAAAGTAGATCATATATGGCTTAGATGTGTCCTCTCTGTTTAAAGCTTTGCTTTCCCCTTCTGATCTCCATGGCTTCTTGAACTTCTCTAGACATTTTGTTGCACTTCCAGCCTTCTGTCCAAGGATCTTGAAATATTGTAGTGAAAAAAAAAAAAAAATCAACGGCTTTGTCAAGCAAAACTACCAATCCGTTTAATAAATGAACAAATCTGATGAACTTATTCAACATAATGTATCCTACTGTTGTGTTAATCAGTTAACGAAACAGATACTATCTCTGTTTACCACTTCAGCAGCACTCCAAAATAACAGCAAGTTTTTGTGCTTTGATAATGATAAAACATGTGCATTTAGAGAATACATTGTTTAAATTTGTCGGATTATATTTAAATGCTCATGTGTTGAAGAGAGACACTAATTTCACAATTTCTTGATTATTATCTCAAATTATGTTTATTTTCACAAGGACAATCTTGAAATTAAGACGATTCAGCTTTACTTTTATTCATGTAAATTGTTATATCATTATATCTCATCTTCTTTCTTTCAGATCCTATAAACTGTAAAATGAAAGTTGACTCACATTACAACCAGGGAAACATGGGACATCATGATATGGACTGAAAAGAAAGGCTCTACGCAACTCAACATCAGCAAGGCATAGCTAAGATGGCAAAAGTCACCTTGGAAATAAATAGCCTTAAAATAGCCCGAATTACTGTAAACATGATTTTGTTATAATGTATTTTAATATCATTATATTATCTGTAGTAGTTGATGTTGCGTGATGTAACGCTTCATAAAACTACAATAAATCAGGAGGCAAAGACAACGTGGTTTAGTTGCTATTCTGCCATGATGGAGACTCAAAGGACCCAAAGAGGTAACGTACCCAGGGGTATCGGATCCTGTTACAGTTGACAATCAATCTTGTGCAATTTGCAACCATATGCTGCAACAATCAAACAGCTTCCAAAAATGAGTACTTTCATTTTACCTATACAAAATGGATGAGTCATGTGCAGAGGATGTGATTGGTTAAAAGTTCAGTGATAGAACTAGCTGGACTCTTCCATTTTATATTTGGGTAAGTCAAGTTACTAAATGCATTGTAGAATGTATAACATTGTATTAAAGTACATATAACTCCAAAGAATTTGGTCATTATGCTTGGCATGTTTCACTTAATTGAAAATTTACTCATCATTCAGTTTAGTCTAGTAACAGGTGACCCAACAAGCCAGAAGTAGGACAGTGGTGACTGTATATAATTGTTGCCAGATTATTAATTGAATAATTGTTTGACTGCTAAATCTCTCCAAATCCAGCTTAATGAATCATTTGTCTGAGAATCTGTTTCTGATTGCGTTGTGCCCAAAATGTGTGCAATTTATTTTATGTGAATTAAGAGTTCTTGGTTTCAAACATGCCTGGGCAAAATGAGTAAGATCGCATCAAATTTATTGTTTTTCTTAAGGGATCTAATGAGCGTTTGAGCATTTCGACAGTATTTTTTGTGGGACATGAGAGCACATCAGACATATCAAATTGCATTCTGAATACGAAAAATGTCTTTCTGATATCAAATAATTTTCATTTTTTGAAATTCTCGATATAATACAAATTTTATGACAAATTATTAAAATTTGATATTTTTCACATTTTTGATATATAACAGTCCTCGAAGTAAATTTTGTAAATCTAATGATATATTCTTAAAGCGTATGTAGCTGGGAGGAAAAGCCGACGATCAATTGAAAATTTTGGCCTTTCATATTGAAAATATGGATTTTTTCCCAAAAGACCTAATTTTTTTTGTGTTTTGGGAAAAAAGTCCATATCTTCAATACGAAAGGCCAAAATTTTCAATTGATCGTCGGCTTTTCATCCCACCTACATACACTTTAAGTATAAATCATGAGATTTATAAAGTTCATTTTGAGTACTGTTAAATATCAAAAATATCATTTTTTTAAACATTTGCCATAAATTGTGTATTACATTGCGAATTTCAAAAAAATCAAAATTATTTGATATCAGAAGGACATTCTTCGTATTCAGATGTAATTCAATATGTTCGATGTGCTCTAATGTCCCACAATAAATACTGTCCAAGCGTTCATACCCCATCCCTTAAGCCCACTGCTTTGCATTTTGACATTGTAAACTTTTTGATATTGTAACACTAAATTTAGCATCAGAGCAGGGAAGCGTTCCCTGATCAGTCTCTTTATAAATGCTTCATGCTATCACCTCAACCTGACACTAATTATGTTATAGGTGTGAATCCAGACCACTTAGTCCAGTTTCCCCGTGGTCCAATCCCATTTGGTCAATCCCACTTGGTCCAATCCCACTTGGTCCATGTCCCAATTGGGCCATGTCCCACTTGGTCCATGTCCCACTTGGGTCATATCCCACTTGGGCCATGTCCCACTTTTGCTGAAATAAAAAGCAGTGTATATAAAAATCTAATCATGTCACATGTATGTATTTAGGTGTAAAGCTGTATATCTAACTGGTGGTCACCCGTCTTTTGTGGTCAATATCTTTGCGCGGTTTTAAAATTATTTTTGTTTTGTAAGAAGTAACACTTCCAATGAGTGAATGTTCTTATAGTCATCCAGTAGTTTCAAACAGAGTTTTGAATTAAATCTAATATTGAACTTACTTTTTGCAACTATTGTGATATTTGCGTCTGGAACCACCAGACTTCATCAGGCAACCGACCCGATGGCCTGGTCCCATGCATGAGATACCTAGCCGTCTATCATGTGACCAGTCCAACGGGTCAGTTGCCTGATGAAGTCTGGTGGTTCCAGACGCAACGTCGCAATAGTTGCAAAAAGTAAGTTCCAGTATTAGATTTAATTCCAAAACTCTAACACTTCCAATGTATCTTGTCACATTTATCATGTGACTAACTAATCATGACATGTAATTAATATCTGATGGTCATGTTCTGCTTATTGTATGTTTTTAATAATCAAGTATTATAAGGTACGGTATTATAAAGAAGCAGACAAATGTGAATCATTTGAAGTGTGATGTTGACCAGTGTTCATGTTGATATTTCATTGTTTAAAGGGACAATCAGTGACTTGTTGAGCCACTGTGTTTGTTGATGGTCCAATTTGACAAACTATTTTTTATAAAGAAAACCACTGCCCTTTGATGACAACCATCCAAACAATAGCAAAATAAAACATTACTGTTTAAAAGCACACTATTTTGGCACAATTTTAATATACATTTTAAAGACATTATAGGAAAAAGAAAACATTTGATGCTTTCCAGTTATCCCTGTATGATCAGAAATGGTTACATCCATCAAGGTATAAACATTAATGCTTTCAAGTTGGCTGTGTAAATGACCTATCTTAAGGCTTATCTCAAGAACCACAGACCCAGTTACCGATTCCTGATGTATGAATAATTTCATGTTACAGAAAACACTAGAAATATTAGAGGAATGGAATACTTCTTTAACACATATCTGCAAATCAATTTGAGCGCAAAACGCTACGGTTTGGTTATCAAGTCGCAAATACATGATATATCAAGTGCTCTTGCAATTCAAGCATAGAAGGTTAATATCCCAACTGTAATTTAGAAGCAAGCCAGTGTGGACATGCATCATTTAACCCATTCTAGTCTGATAATTAGAAGTAAATATTAGTCTGTTTGGTACATTACCATGGCAATTGGCAATGAAATATCAAGCATCAAAGAACATAGTTATAGATTAATGTTGAAAAAGTCCATATCATAAAGTCTTGAAATGATTTGTTGTGATGAAAATATTGAATTTTTATGGTGTGTTTATGAATGTTTTGAGAGCGATAAAATTTTTCCCGGAAACGGTGTTGGTATACGGAGCGTTTACAGCACATCATTTATAGTTGCGGCATTATACCAAGGAACCTACATCCGGTTTATGGAGGATGTTATCCATCATGTACTCAACTCTAATATAAAGAGTCGTGGATTAACAACTTTATCAAAATTGTCGTAAATAAAATGCGGCCTGCATGCCAATTTTTGCAGTTACGTGTGTCATGATGTAAAAATATTTAAATATAATGTCTTTCGCTTCCATAAAACTACTGGAGAAAAACAACGATATTGGCCTTTCCAAAAAATGTAAAATATTTTACAATAAATATTTTGTCATTATTATAAAAATGTTAATTTAGTATTTTGATATGGAATAAGTTTGAAACAATTTTATTTATATTTATAATTAAAAACCCAACAGTTAATAACATTATGTTATTACAACATTGAGGAAAAAATGTTTTTCAAATTTGCTAAAATGTATACGTGTTTGCTGGGTAGCAAATTTGAGAGCAATCTATACATCAACATCTGACATTTAAGTTTCAATGGCTGCTAGACTTGAATTTCCAATGTGTTAGCTAAATTGACCAATAAGTGGAGCAGTTAGGCAATCTATTTTATTTTGTTTAGGAAATCTCTGCAAGGTTCCAAAGGGCTATTTTCAGTGCTGTAGCTGGAAAGGTTGCGACACTCCCCAAAAATGCCATCTGAAAAAAGTCCACTTTTTTCTGTAAAAAACATTGAAAATCAGCCCCTTTTTAAAGCAAAATTTCACAAGAGGTCCGGTTTTTTTTCAGGAATTATTAAGTTCAAAGCAGCCCTCAAAAAGGTCTATTGGCAATGGCAGTTTCTCTAAAACATTTTAAAGACCTGTTAGAGAAAATAAGCTATTTGTAAACATAAATATTGAATCAAAATATCTCATGATCGTGACCATGTATGTGATCATAGACTGTTACAATCTATGATGTGATCAACATCCTGTTCTATCTGCAGCTGCCCAATTTTGTAATTCGCAGAAACTTGCCATATTTGAATGTACTGTATTCTATATTTACATGTAAATGATACAAACATGTCACCCGGGCATGTCACATGACCAGATGAAAATAAGGGAGGGGCCATATGTTGGGAGGTAATTTTCATAATCATGTGATAATCAACATCCTGTTATTTGTTGTCCATTTTACTCTCTATCAGATGTTACCAGATCTATCTATTATCTTGATATTGGGAAAATAGGCCTATTTGCCAGCTGGGCTCATTTATTGCACCAAAATTTAGGCCTATGAGTTAAAGGGAACACAGGGAAGTTTTCTGTAAAATAGTGTGCCTTTTAGCTAACAAATTGATCAATCGCTTCCATGTTGATTACATTGGTTGCAGAGAAATCTAAATGAGGTAACAAACGTGATATGGGGCTTGCATGCTTAATTACGACAAAAATAAGCTCTAAAGCGGATACCACAGAAATGACATCAAGTTTTTTACAAGTCATGTTAAATGATTCAAACGATTAGAGATACTAAATATTTTATTGGTGAGCTCAAGCTGAAGATTTCAATAAACTAATTGGTGGTTGTGACGTAATCATCATTGATTTGTTACAATGTAAAAACGTGACGCAGGGCTTTACGTATAATAATCGCGTATAATTTAGACATAAGCTCCCAGAGGGGAGGCAAAATGTCAGGGATGGATGTATGGATGGTGATTACGTAGGTTAAGAAGTTGATGCAATAAACATGATATGGGGCTTTTAGGCTTATTAAGGCAAATTGCATCAATTGATGAAAACATATAATTAAGAGTGGGTGTAATAGCCTGCAGTATGTTGGAACAAAATAGTTTTTATATGGCATTTGCTAAGAGAGTGAACATGTAGGCTGATAATCAAGAAATATGAACTTAATTATGTGAAATTTCAGAGCCAGATTGTTGGCTTTCTTGTTTTGTTTCAGAAGTTGGATTTTGGCAGTTTTGGGGACAAGAATTAATGTCTACTGAATAAAACCATGTCTAATGAAGAAAACATTTGACATTTAACTTGAAGGTATAGGATAAATGAAGCTTTTGAATTTGGAAACTATGGTTAATTAGTTGAAGCTGGGGGTAACAAGTTTTATGCAACATTAACATTTATATAGCATTATATAAAATGAACTACATTGTGTACATGTATTTAGCTGCAGGGTTTATCATTATGGTGGAGGCATTTATAAGTAGGGGTGCACCTTTACTATTTGCCTCACTGATGAGGTCTGGTGACTAAAAAAAGGTGATAAGGTTATCAAAAAACAGTCCCTTTAAACACGGTTTCATGTATGGAATGCCTCATCATTTAGTGAAGCTCGGCTGCATGTGACCACTGGGACACGTTTTGTCACTTGTTGTGACTGTATAGTTTCACATCTTGATTTGGTTTGTAACAGTCATATGACCAATAGCCACCTGCATGACCATGACAAGTCCCTGGATTTCCTATCTTGTCTCATCTCATTTGATCTTGTGACAAAATTGTGGATGTGCACTTTACGAAGCTCAAAATATCACATGTGACACAATCAAGGAGAACAAGTCTTAATTGCGCTAATAAAATATAGGCCTGATATTGGCAAAAAAGATTCTCAAATTCTTTTGTTACGTTTCTTAACCCTAACAGAACTAGGACTCACTAAAGCTCACTATTAAAACCGCTCTGCGTGCATGGATTCCACGGGACTTGATGACGCTTAATCAGACCAAGTCATATATACCCAGGGAATCGCTATCGGGCCAACGCCACCTGTGTAGCTACATGCTGGGGATCTTCATGCGTGGCATGCGAGGGGTCCGAGGTTGAATCCGGGGTGCCAAGTGACTTTCTTCTTCATCTTCTCTCCTTTTCGCTCCTTCTTCCCTTCCGATAGCCAAAAATCCTCGGGTAGGGTTAGGGTTAGTGACCATGCATATTTTCCCTATATGCCTTGTTAACCCTAACAGAACTAGGACTCACTAAAGCTCACTATTAAAACCGCTTCTGCGTGCATGGATTCCACGGGACTTGATGACGCAATCAGACCAAGTCATATATACCCAGGGAATCGCTGGTCGGGCCAACGCCACCTGTGTAGCTACATGCTGGGGATCTTCTGCGTGGCATGCGAGGGGTCCGAGGTTGAACTCGGGGTGCCAAGTGACTTTCTTCTTCATCTTCTCTCCTTTTCGTTCCTTCTTTCCCTTCCGATAGCCAAAAATCCTCGGGTAGGGTTAGGGTTAATGTTTTCAGTAGCTGATAAATTGCCTATAACTTGGTAACAGAAATTCTATTTTTATGGAGTTTGCATTAAAATGTAGTCTTTTTGAAGATAAAACTTATTAACAAACTGTGACATTGGTCCGAGTCACCAAAAATTGGCAACACTGACCATGTCAAAATTGTCTAAATTTGTGTGAACTATGGCTTTTCCCATTGGTTCCTACCAGGAGATTCAGAATAATTAACAGCCTGATAGAAAGCACCGATCTTCTCCAGAGCTGAGCAAGTTACAGCTAGCTGGGCCAGATCCTAACTTGGACACACCCAACAAAGCAGTGGCATAGTAGGGGGGGGGGACAAGTAAGAAGTAAAAGTTTGCCACCCTTGAAAGTTGTCTTGCCCCCTTTGCGCTTTGCCAACCAGAAAAAGTCCTGGCTACGTAACTGGATACAGCTGTACCACTTTTTACAAAGTGCAATCTTCAGCAATGATCAAGCAACCTTTTCATACATACAACAATGTTTACTTTATTTTATACAGAACCACTTTCATTTTTAACTTTCCCATCTATGGTATTTCAGCAGGTAACCACACCCAATGTCAAACTCAAGCTGAATAGACAGTTGAAGTTGATATGAGTTACACAAACAGACACCCATGCAAACACGCACACCCTACATACATACGGGTATATGGTGTGTTATGGATTGGGTAACTAATCAATGATATTGCAATGTTGACTTGTGGTTGACTTTGTGGTTGTGTTCTACATTTTATTCTGAAGGTGTCAGCAAATACAGACTGACCAGACAAAATTTGAGCTGGTTGAAATCAGTAATGGGAGGAAATCAATACATCCCTTGGTGCAGTTCTCAATTGTACAGAGAAAATAGTATGGTAGAAAATAGAGGGGTATAACCAGACATAGGGAACAGTCCATAGTCTGAAAAGGGAAAAGCAGGGACATGAGACAAGTCTCAGACAATATATCCCTGGTTAAAGTAAAGGTTTAGTGCATTTTAGGTTAGGATTGGGGGTATGAGGTTAGGGTTATGCTGATGAAAGTCGATTTTGAGTTTCCTGTCACCCGCCTTCACTTCATTTTCTGACCCTCACTTGATTTTATTATTGTGATTTTTCAAAAATAACAATAAAAACTGGTCACATTTGCATAAACAAAACAAAACATTGAATATCTGTGCATTTTTATTGGAAAAACTTAAATCAAAACATCCATTTTGCTACCAAACTTGCAGCCTCATTTTAGTATACTTTTAAATCTAACTTGGACTAAACATCCATCTTTGAGCGGTAAATACCCAGGGTAAATAACAACACCATCTTTCACTGTGATGTAGTTGTGATGTCAGTGCACATTTCATTGGGTGCAGCTTCAAATTGCTAGTGTTTGTTGGAAGTGCTGGCGTAATTACGGACGCTCAGTGGCGGTGCCATGGGGGGGGGCATGTGCCCCCCCAATTGATTTGAAAATTGAGAAAAATCCCACTAGAAAATTCCTGAAAAAACAGCTTTCCCCCGAATTAGGCACAACAGCCCCTATTACAATCGGTACCACTGCCATGCCATGGTCTATAACTCTATTTACATAACTCCTATGTTTAGTGCATGCTGGGATTGCTGCACTGCCTTCTGGGATTGATTCATTTGATTTTCTCAGATTTTATTGACCATCTATCTTTGGCATGGCTAGTCATGCTAACTATAGCATACTTTATTGACTGGGCTGGGCAAGAAATAGACTATATCCATTTCCACTCATGTGGAAGTTACAACAACACAGTCGCAATTTGAGCTTGGGCGGAACGTGAGTTGGTGTAAAAAACTAAGGAAGTACAAAATTCCATTCTCAGTGGTATATTGTTATTTTTAATGGAAAGACATACAAATTGATATCAAATCCTATTGCGCGTGGATGGACTTGAATGCAAATGGTTTCGCTCATTTGTCAGATGGGATTTTTATCCCAAAATGTATTGTGTAGTAACAAAGCATTGAAATTGCATCAGAAATTTAACAGCAAGAACTTGAAGAATTTTGTCATAGTTTCAAAGAAAATAAAGAAAAACAAAGAAAAAACAAACAAATGAAAATACACACAGATAATAATTATAATATAGGATCTCTGACAAATTTTGATTTCTATCTTTTTTACACAAAATGAAATACTTTTAGTTTTCAGAATTAAAAATCTATCCTCACTTTTATCTGAATAAATTACGTAAAATGAAAGAAATATTTGTTTTAATTCGAACTCAAAATGATGTATCAGTGTCATTACTTGCTTTAATAGCATCTTGGGATCTTGGGATGATGATATCACAATTACAGCACTACAATTAAGGTGGTATTGGAGGCTTTTTCTAGAAATTAGGAAATGCTTTGTCTTGCACAGGGGTATTTTATTTCATCAAGTACACAACAATGGGCTATAGAGCAAATCAATTATGGTTTGTCTTTCATAACATTTATAATAATAATTAAAATAATTTAAAAAAAGAAAACTTTTTCACTGCACATGTCATCATGATTGATCACTTTGTTTATTTCCTTTTTTTAACTTTCCAAATATTATGCAATGATTGTGAAATCATTAAATACACTAATTTAGATGAACAAATTTGATTAAACCCACATTATCAGGCAAACAATTAGATTTGATCCGGTCCAAAGTCAAAAGACAAAGATTCCTGAATAGCGTTCAATTCTTGAATAGAATAACCCCTCTAATGAAATACATGCCAAGAGTGTACTGAAGCTTGTTGTAATATTTGAATTACTATACACCTAGACACACATATACACAAGATAAACAAAAGGGGACAAGTTCAAATTTCAAAGGTAGAACCAAAGCATATTGTTCACTCCGAAGTCGGGATAACATTTATTGTTAATCGTGTGAAACATTTGTGTTTGTTAATTTTTGTGTGTAAGTGTGTTTGATGTGCTCATGCACCCTGGCCAGGCCTGGCACAAGTTCTGAAGCATGTTTGTGTTCAAATTTTAAGACTGAGTAATGAATATTATATATAAGTTTAGTCGGGTGAAGACAAAGACTGAAACAGAGAACTGAAACAGTAAAGAAAAAAAGAAAAAAAAAGAAAAGGTACAAAGTTGTCTGAATTTTAATAATATTTATTACTTTAAAAAAACACCAATATGCTTTTTCACAATTTAAAAGTGTCAGCTGATATTTATATATCATTATTACTATTGTTGTTGTTTGTTATTATTATTAAGATTATTATTATTTATTAACATAAATACAGTTGATTGAAAATTAAAACATACATTCATTGGAAAAAGTAAGGAATCCTTTTTTTTTAAATACACTGCATTGTTTTGGGGAAGACACTCTGATATTTTGGCAGTGACATGGGTATAATGTGACCCAATCTGATCCACTCAGGCCAAAGTCGGAAATTTTGAAAATTGAGTTTCTACCATTACTACATACACCATGACTAACTTGCTCAGTAATTACTGATGTTGAATTCCCAAGTTTCTTGAATACTTGGTGGCAAAGTTATGAACCTTTTATGTGCCTATTTTCTTATGTCTTTTATTGTGTTTTCTCCTCACTTTTTGCCTGTATCTCAGTTTCATTATTGCTGATTTTAGCCTGATTGGACCAGATCTGGTAATGTGAGGGATAATTTTGAAACTTATACTGAAAAAAAAGACAGCCTAATAAAAATTCCCTTTAAAAGGGAAGGCCAGCCTCAATGCAGAAGAGGTCTTGTAAATAGTTTGGGTCACCGTGAAAGGCATTTTTAGGATCACGCTTACATCCATGTTACATGACAGTTCACCAAACCATCAATGGTGAGAACATGCACACTGAAACAGCAAAAAACATTAACTCCTATAACTCCTGTCAATGTGCTATGAGGGGTTCCCTTTTGGTGACATCTGGTGATAACAAAGATGTCAGATGGTTACTAGGATGATAGAATTTAACAAAAACAAGATCTTGAATGACATTCTTTGTAAAATATGGCATTCTTTATGAAAAAGGTACAAGAACAAGTTGATTTGTAGTAGTTTTGTGTAAAATCATCACGGGGTACTTTCTTGTTCAACTAGATCATCATGATAAACCAATAGCATTTCTGTTCAACTCGATCATCATGATAAACCATACCATGTGAATACCCCTTCCTTCTTTATTGAGTAATACACATTTTAAGGAAAGTCATGGCAAGAAGTGACAAATATTACCAACTTTTGGCCATGACAGAGTGTATTATTGGCCAAACCCATGTGAAATAATTTACACGGTGTAAAATATTCGATAACAGCGGATAATATCATGTAAATCAAATAAACTTGTAAAAATAGCATATTAGTCAAACATATTTGGGGTTAGTAAGTCATAGTAGACAAATATTGAGCAATAAAAATCGGGATTCCCCAAAACAAAATTTACCCACGCTGGGTGCATCCGGCCGCATATTATTGATTCCAGTAAAGGTTCAAAATATTCATAGACCAGTATTTCAAAATATTCCATGTACATGGCCAACCATTCATAGCTCGCTCAGATTTTATTGAAATCAATTTGCAGCTAAAAAGCTAAATTTACATGGCAAATACAGTTTAAAATGATATATATACATACAACATCAAAGAACATAATAAAACATGAAAATTACTTGAATAGTTCTGTCATCAAATATTTTTTTACATTAAATAGAAAAATCAAGAACAGGGTTTAGTAACATAAGTGCTTAAACATAATTAATACAATGTATGTAGACAAAAATTGTAAAAGAAAAGAAAAAGAGGGCTTGTTTCCAGTGCAACCATATTCAAATTCATGAAAAAAAATTATCCCCTGCTCAATGTTACTCATTTTTCCACCAATTATAAGCCAAACAAACTAAAAGTTCTGAACTTGGAATATGGTTCCTAACTTCTGTCTGGGTAAAGTTAGCTAACACCAAGAATCTCCTGAAACCAGGTTGAAACATAATCATAGCAGATTCTGTATACTCCGAAAAGGAAACCCTATTGGGCAACGCCTGCACTATCATTTCTATGTTATTCTTTTATTAATGTCATTCAAACTAGCCCTACTATAAAGGGCCTTTTAAATACGCTATACCCAAGAACGGCTAGTGCCCAATGTCCGCTTCACCCAAGGAGCAGTCACTGGGTTTTAGCCGTTCTTGTGGTATATCATTTTGTTATGGTTTGCCATGGTCAAAAGGTCTTTTCTGGTTGGGCTAATTTAAAAAAGAAGGAAAATATATTTATTACATGAAATCTGTTAATTAATACAAATAGATTAATAAAGGAAAGCAGATGGTCATTGACAATGATAATTATAAAATAATGCAAATCAGCATCAAAAGTTATCAAATGAACTCCATGTGTCCTGTTTTGAATAAATTAATTTCATCTACCAGTATTTATTGTTACCACTGCATTAATTATGTCTGTTACTTCCATGCTCAAATAAATTGGGACATTGTCCTGGATTGAGTTTATTCATCTTAATATGAAAACAAAAGCTAGCAATTAATATGTACAGCCAATATTCAATAGATATAAGGATCTACCAGCTGCCCATACTTGCACTTCCTATTTAGTAGGAGCCAATATGCAGGCTCTCATGTCCAATGTCATAGCTCAATTGAACGGATTCAACAACCACTGCTCAACCTTTGACCGCTCGTTCTGACATATGAGTTTTTATACCCAAGACATTGAAAAGGTCATTCTTTAGTGTACTAACAAATTGGGGTTACGGAACCATGCCATGCTAGATGAGCATGTTGGAGATATAACAGATTTTCTTCATAACTTATATTCTATTTATTTTAGGCCCAAAGATTTCCTGTGTAAAGGTTACCATAACAATTCTGCATTTTTCATCAAAATTTCACATCATAGCTCCCAAGAACGGTTCATCTACAATTTAATACAGATACTATTAAAACATTTTGATGAGCATGAAAAAAATTTGAAGAAAAATAAAATTCTTAAAGCATTTGAAGAAAAGACTGTATAATGTAGCAGTTTGGACAAAAGAGATTATTAAGATCGAGACTGAAACTACCAGTAACATATGTGGAAACAATTTGTCATAAATGATAATCATATAAATGGAACCAAAAGTCTATACATTTTTATTGATTTATACATTGCAAAAATGTGCTGGTATATGGGGCTATGAACTTTTAAACAGAGATCAAGAAACTTTTCATCAATTCATGACTCACCAAGTGCTATAGCAAGTTGTGAAAGAAGTTCACTTATGCTGATATCACAACATTGAACTGAATTATGATTATTTGCAGATGAATCAACTTTAATAGTAGTTGCATGTCTTGAGGTGACTTAGGGAGCTTCAGCCTTCCACTGCACCCCCAGGTTTTCTGTAAAACCAGCCATTCTGCCTCCACAGAGTCCCCATCAACTCCACCCTAAGGTTTCCTGGATCCAAGATCCCCCTTGCCTCCCATGGGTATCCGTACACCAATGCAAAAAGTCTACTGTTCATGATGTCCTATAAATGAAATTCCTTTTGTTAGGGGTAGGGTCAAAAAATATCGGTCAATGTAGACCTTTTGAGGTTGGCATTTTCAATATTTCACACTTTGGTCAAAGGGAAGGAGGGGGGAGGGCAGCTTCCTAACAAAAGCACTTTTGTTTATAGGATGACATCAAACTTTTGGGTTGTTCATTTACTGTTTGAGGGTACATTATGAATAAAAAAGCTAATCATTTTGGAAAACATGGTCAAAATTGTCTTCAAATTCAAAATGAACTAAACTCATTTTAGTTTTGCATCTTTTAAACACTCAAAATATACAATTTTTTGAATTATACATTTATTTTGTTTGCACTTTGCAGGCAATAACAAATTTTCAAATTAAATTTGGGTCAGGTTTGTGGATGGAAATAAACCAACCATTTATAGGCATGCAGTATAATATCTAAGCTTATTCAATGGAATAAAAGCCCTAAAATACTTAATATACCTGCATTAATATTTGATCACAAAATGTGTAAATAATATAATAATCAAGCCTAAATGAAGTGTAAATTCTGCATGTATTGTAAGCTTAGCATTTAGTTTTGGACCAGCACAGCTGAGTAGCATTAAAGTCTTAGTTATTAACCCAGGATTGGTATTTTCCCAACGGCTACCAGGGCACTGAACCCTCTCTGTTAATGACACTACCTTTCCTCTTTTGTTAAAATCGGTCTCAATCAGGCATCGTAAAATACTAATTTTGTTTTTCTGGAACAAAAAGTTCATTTGATGTGTGTACTTTTTTCTTTCATATGAGATATTCTGAAAATTGCATTACAAACAGGTTGTTTTGGAATATATATCAGTAGGGGGCTGTGTCAGTCTATTGTCAGTTAATAGGAAGTTTATGTTGCAATTTTCTAAAAGACCAGGTGATTGGTTTTCCAAACATTGTTGTGTTATCATGGATAGATTTGGTATTAGATTGAAAGAAATGCTAATTGTCCCCAATTGTCAGTGTTTTTGGTTGTTGTCTTTTTACATTGGTGTTTGCGGTTAAAATGTGTGTGCTTTTGGGTATTTGTGTGGGGGTGTGCCCTGGGGCGTACATGCAACTGAGGACACATGCAAGACTTTTCGCATTTTAAACCGTAGACCTACCCGCAAACATGCACCATCCTCGGTTTATGGAGGTCTGTATTAGGTCACAATTGGCATTGCATGCCAAATGCATTTTAGAGATACATGTATATCTGCCAGGACCATGGTTGGTAGGCATATTTTGTGCCATATGCAGCTATATACATGAAAAATCTGCCATTCTGGTCCTCGGTTTGTCATTAAACATTGATTCAGATGTCCTTGGCTTGACGGCAATACACCATGTCCGCAGAGGTATGGGGGTGAGTGTGTATCCCGTATACTTCATATTCTACTTTACACTTCATTCAGGAGTAATGTTCTGTTTTTAAAGGTTTCATTTTAAACCAGAATAACTTTGGGTTTTATATGGTAAATTTGTCAGGGATCAGATCAAACCAAATCAAAATCAAATCAAATGTTGAAATCCAATACCACCCATGACTACAACACTCCCATAATGCATTTCACCTCTAGGGAGGGGAAGGGATATACCATTTCAATTGGGATCATTACACAGGAGATGTCAAGTGGGAGGTAAATCCCAGCCAGTAGATCGGGTGAAGGGGTCAGCCATATTGTTACAATTTCTGAGGAAATGATCCAAAAAGCACTCTCATATATTATAACATATGTTTGATTTCAGCATGGGTTTTTGTGCATATCCACTCCTTCTCATAACTTTAACTGATATATTTTTCTTTCCCCCTCTATTATTCCCTGATTTTATTTTCCCACAGGCTTTTGAATGAACTTATGAATCTATTTTCGTTATGGAAAGTTTGATTTCCTTGTTTATAAATTTCATAGGCCTAAAGGTAAAAATATTTAATATAAATTTCACTTAATTTCAAGTAAAATAGTAATACAGAATGAAGGTATATCAGGCCCATAGCCAGTCTCCAATCTATATCAAAAGATTATCTTTTTTGTGGACATATGTTAAAATGAGGCTCCAAATATCCAAATTTGTAAGAAAAAACATTGGATTGGAACTCCACATTTTACATAAAGTTGTTTTCACTTTTTTGTTCAAAACCACAGTTTGTAAGTGCCATATTATTCAAGCTTTATTTAGCACCCTCAAGCTTGTCACTTTGCAATAAATGAATCTCTCCATCAAAATTATGACAACTAGGTTAATCTTTCACAGAATGGAAACAGGCTGTAATGAAGAAATATTGTCAATTTCTTCAATTATGACAAGTTGTGCCAATCCAGGTCAAAATGTTACCAGTATAAACAGATGGGAGACTGAGACACTTTTAATGGAAATGTCAATGGTAAGACTTGTATTACAGGTGCCTAATTTTGGGTTTTAGGTTCATTATGTATCTCCATTCAGGGATGCCCCCCCCTATCTGGTGCCACCAAAAACATATGGATTTCAATCAGCTCATGCCCCCAAACAACCTTGATCATATATTTTTGGCTCAACATTTTGCCCAACATTTCGGAGTACAATTCTACAGAAAACACTGCAAATAGCAAATACATGTATATTTTCTTGGTGTCAAATTTTTCTTTGTACATAAAGTTCAAGCATGATTTCATATTTGTGCAACTACATTGGTATGGTCATGAGAACAAAAGTCATGACAATTAAATTTGCAAAGTGGAATGTCATGAAGCATTATCAAAAGGTTAACTTTTATGCTTCAACTTTGCAGGAATAAATTGTTTGGGCATTTGAATAATTTAATTGGAATGAAGTTAATTGTGCCAATTTACAAGTATTTTACACAGCATTCAGGTTGACTTGTGGATTTCCAAACTTATACATACAATGGGTAAAAAAAAATTTCATTATGCAGTTTGAAAAAAGAAGTATTCTTTAGATGAAGTTGTCTAAATTTTGCAGCTAATAATTAATTTTAGCATTTATGTTGTATTTTTAGATCCTTTTCCAAGACTTTGTATCTTACCTGGAAATGTGCTTGTTTTACAACAGAGGAAATAATTGACTTCCATTGCACAAGGCTCGAAACCTACGGGTACGTTATTGAGGGAAGTGTCACTCCGTCAATGTTCAAATTTTTTTGGTCTGTAGCCAGCCTTCTTAGAGTGTGTGTGGGGAGGAGGGTGTCAATGCGAATTTTCTTCATGGCCCACCAAGTTTAACAGAGGATTTAAGTGTAATTAAATAATTATTCAGTGGTACGGATTTAAGTAATTATTCAGTGGTACATTGTATGGATTTCTTTTTGAGGGGGAAGCTTATTATTTGTATTTTAAAATCTTTTTCCAAGGCTTTGTATCTTACTTTACGGATTTTATCTAAATATGCATGAATACGTGGAAATGTGCTTGTTTTACAACAGAGGAAATAACTGATTTCCACTTTTCACGCTGCTAAAACCCTATGGGTACAGTATAGGGGTAGGGGGTATAGAGGAAGTGCCACTTTGTTAATTTCATATACTTTTTTGGTCCATAGCCAACCTTCGGGGGGGGGGGGGGGCACAATCCAAATCCAAAACTATAAGGACAGGAGGGACTGTTTATTTGTCGTTTCACTTTGTTGCTGAATGGGTGATGGGCTCTTGTTTTGTTGTTTTCATTGTTATTTTTATTCACTTTGTGGTTAACATCTTAATTTGATCATTACAGGAGGTTGGTGTGATATACACTGATATCAGATTGGTTCACCACAAATCATATCATGCAGATGAAACAAGGGGAGGGAGGAAATACTTGATTTGCTTGATTTCCTTCACATATGCCCTATCCTGTGGGTACTGATTCTATTGTGGCTCTTCTTGGAAACCATCTTATGTTAGAATTGCACACTTGCATTAAGATGGATGGCGGAAACAGATACCTTCAGCAACAAGTCTGCTGTAGAGACTACCGTTGTTATGGTAGACATTAAGGTCAGGGAGGTGGATAGGGGAAGAGGGGCTTTTAACACTTTTGAGTCTCCATGTTTAGCCTTACTGAATTCTTTGGGATTTAGCAGGTCAGTTGGAACCATATTTGGAGGATTGTATTAACCCAGAACTTGCTCAATGTTTGTTTTGATGAGTGTTAGGCAAGATGGGTCTGTCCCAGATTTCTGTTGCTTTCTTTTCCAATGTGGTTGGTTGTTCATGTTTATTTTGCTGAACACTTTCTGGCTAAAATGACTGTGAAAATTCAATGTGATTTTGGCCTTGGTAAAGATGTTTGATTGAAAAAAAAAAGTTTTAAAATTGCCTCCAATTGAAAACTCAGTTAAATATTAGGCTTCAGGAAAACTATACAGTCTATGGAAAAACATGCTTTACCCAATTATTTTGACATATCAATCGACTTCAATCAGTCCACATCTTGATTTGACCAAAGTATAATACTTTGATTTGACCAAGTGTGTTTAAAGACAGGCTCAAATCAAATTGAATAGTTGATGTCCATTGGGATAACATGTCCTTAGCTTGTCCTTAGCCCCATACCCTCATCACATTGAGCTATAACTGCTTCTCTTACATGTTACCTATTAGCCTCCTGCAGTCATAAGGCTAACCTGATCCACCTGTCCACCTCAAAGCCAAGTGCAAGATTATGTGGTATCAGGTCAGGAACTTACTCCAGCCAGGCAGCCTGGTGGTAAGCCTTGACCCCTAGCTATCAGGGAGGTGACCCTATTGTAATACCCTATGGCTTTACCTGCTTGGACTGATGACTGCACATTGTGATTAGAACATGTGGATGACCTCATGGGGACAAGGTACCTTCTAGGACATCACCTCATCAAAATGGCCAAAATGGCCTCATTTTTAATGGGACATTTAATTTACTCCCATCAAAAATCCCTGGGGGAGTCACTCCCATTGTGGCCTGTACACCATCCGCGATAATCTACTTTTGAAAGGTACCCTAAACAAGGATTTAACACTTGGCTAAAACGATACCCTAAACTGGTAATACGCGCCTGTTTTCACACCCTCAACAGGGATTGTATTCCATACATGTAATTTCATACCCTAAATGTCGTTTCCACATTATTAGCAATTGCAATTTTGCTACACTTTTACTCCCAATTTTTCATGTTTTTGACACCCTAAACACGATACGCGCATATCATGCCTACCCACGAAAAACTACCCTTTTTACGCATTTTATTATCGCGGATGGTGTACAGGCCACAATGGGAGTGACCCCCCCCGGCAAAAATCAAACCTCAAACTTTGATCAAGTTTTGGAGTATGTATTATTGTACTCAACACTCAAATGTCATTCCATGCACGTAGACCTATTTGGACCATGTTGAGATAGTGAAGACTAGTGCTCATTTCATTTCAACCTATTGAATTAGTTGGGGAATTAGATGATGTCTTCTTCTTTCATGCTGTGAATTTTGCACAATTTATGAGTTCAAGATGATGGACAAATATTAAGAATTATTGGAAGAGTAGAATTTCGCTTGAATTTGATAAGCAAAACTGTAAAAGCTGGATTGGTCTATTTGATTTATCTGTTTGAATATTTTAAATATTCATTAGACCCCACATGCACCCCATTGATAACTGGGAACATTCCGCTAGACATTAGACTGAAGAGTTCTTCTAGGCTGTGATGGGAAATGCAACAAGTGTCAACGAATGATTGCCATCATTGACAGAATAATCAATTGATAATTGATATCAATATTTGTTATCAGGAGCATAAACATGTTTACCAAAAATCGTGGCTGGAAAATACGATTTCACATCAGCACATTAATGTATAGCCTTAAAATACAGAAATCATCTCTGTATCCCTGCTGAAATCATATTTTCATAGGCCCAGAATTGGGGGTGGGGGTGGGGGTGGGTCCATATGAGGCCAAAATTATTGGAAAGTGAGTGACACATTTAAACCCTTTTACTTTCTGCATGCCATTTACAAAACATGCATGTTATCGAATGATTTTGCTAGAAAAGAATGATGTTTCGTTGTAGGATATGCATATAAAATTGAAAAAACAATATGGTGAAATTATGAATGCCTCATGAAAGATGAAATGGTGAATATCAACATACCTAACTTTATCACAGTCCAAAGTTTTGAAATTATCAAGTAATAGCTCAAGAACTATTGAACCAATAATAAGCATGTTTGTACTTTGAAAGCCTTTTCAGTGTATGCTAAACTTGACATTATGGAGATTTGGTAGGACTCATGACATCTGTCTTTGCAGTTAAAGGGTATTTATATGTAAATTATAAGGATGGGTTATCAGCAATTTAGGGTTACAAAATATGCATGACTGTCAGTAAAATTGAAAGAAAAAAAAAGTGATAACTCGTATCAATTGTGATAAGTGATACAGAAGCTAATATTGACATTCTAGGTTCAACTTCCTGTTGTTATTGTTTTGTGATGATAAGGGTGAAGGATATCTGTCAAAAAAAAGATAGATGATAATGATATTCTGGGTTGTTTTCCACTTTTTTGACATTTTTCTGGTAAGATACGGGACTGGACAGACTTTTGCTCTATTGTAAAATATGTAGCATGTGCATAATAACATGACTGTACACCCCCCTACATACACACACACCCCTACTTGTGCAGACCTGCAACTGCGAATCGAGGACCATGTTTTTTACAACAGTGGATCTCTGGTTTATTCCTATCTAACTGAGGACCTTGAACACCTGAAGCTAAGTGCCAAACTGTGGACCCACTTGACTTTGAACAAACCAACCAAGACCTGGCCCTACCCTAGCAAACAAAATATGGTGTTATAATAACTCTTATGCATTTTACATTAGTTTGCAATATGCTGGTAAGGGACTGGAATTCAAAGATGTCCACAGTTGCTGGCTCTCTACTACTACAAATGTACAGTTGCAAGCTTTTGTAGGTCTCTACAAATGCATACCCCTACCGCCACCTTCTGTGAGGGAAGTGTGAATGTCAAACTATCACTATTATTTTGTTCAACAAGTTAGATTTTTAATTATTGGTAATGCGCTACATTTAAATCCAAGCATGTATTATTTTGCCCAGCATTTTTGTCTTTATATTATATTAAAAATGGTACCCCTATACATGTAGATCAAAACAAAAATCAATCTGAGAATCAATTACTAGTGCAACATATACAGCTTTCTTGCATCATGTTATAATGTCACACCATAGTTGTGTAGGATCCAATGCAGGAAACTTAGTACATGTGTTCTGGAATGAATACTGTTTTCTTAACACATTTTAACTTGTGTATTAAGTGACTTGGCACGCTCTTGTTTTCAGTATGATGACAAGATTATGAGTTTAAGCTCATCGAGTTGATTGGTTTTTGGAGTTAACAGCCGAGTTAATCTGTGTCAGTCAAATAGCTAATGTTGTATCCAAATTATGTACAATGCATAACATTGAAACTGGAATTTAAGTAGGTATGGAATAAGTAGACACTGGCTGTAATGATCCAAAAGGACTGGAGTTACTTTTCTAAAGGGGTGCATGGTAGTGGGCAGACTGTTCATGAAAATGTTCCTTAATTTCAGGTGAAATGTGGATTGCCAGAATGAAAATTACAGTTTAAGGCCTATCACTGTGGATTTTTGGATTCTTCATTTCCCGCTGATTGGTTCCAAATTCCTCAATAAATAGGCTTCCGCTTTCCCCCTGAACAAGCAGGCTTATTTCCATTTCACCTCAAATTATTATTCTGACCCCGGGATTCTAGCTGATTCTGACAGGGCAGTCTGCCACCCCTAGCCCTTGGCCCCATGACCATGCTGAAAACAGCAGTGAACTTGAATGTATACCTCACCAAGCTCAACCTCTTTCTAATAATTCCTCAGGAATCCCTGCTGCTGGCTTTATAAGGTGACAGTAACCTTGGCCTTGTCATTACATTGGCCAATTTCCACCAAAACTTCCATTTGGCTTTCTCAGTATGCCACTCATATTGCTAGCTTCAAGTTTCCTCTCATTTATTTCATTCAATCATCACTTAACTGACATCACAATGTGATTGGAGCGCATAAACGTGGGGAACTGCGAACAAAAGTTTTGGACAGGATGTGCACAATTTCTAGCATGATAATTACTGAACCATTTGACATCTTTGCGCTTGTTTTCTTGAGCAGTTGGGTGGATATCTTCGGGCTAGCAGGCTAAATTGAACCGCTGTTGGTGCCAAGCAGTTGGACTTTTCTTTGTGTTGTTGAGAAAAGATAAAATTAGCATGATGTCTAAGAACAACAGTGAAATAGTTATCAAATTATTATCTGACAAAATTGATAAAGGACACAAATCTGTTCCTTGCCATTTAAAATATAAGTGTGTTTTGTAACATGAAGCGAAGTGAGTGTGGAAGGCATGCAGTGAGGCATATTACAGACTTGGAGATGGTATTATCACTCAGTTTTCGTTGTCTCCCCTGCCATCATTCATAGGAACGAGTTATGGCAAATAGCCATGCTCATATTGCTGTTTATAATACTTAAGAAAATTGAACAAGTTTGATATAATTGACAATAATTATATGTGGTCTGGACATATGGGTGTGGTATTTTTCATGCTGTTGAATTGCAACACAAATCCTTCAATATAAATATATTGTTTCATTTCATAAACACAAGAAAAATGCTGGTCATTCAATTTGAGAAAGTGCTATGACTACGAGTATGATACAGCACGAAACTTTTGAACTATAATCAGAAATATAAGGTTTTAAAATGATTAAGCCTACTTCTCATAGAGATTACGTAATAGTGCTTACTTCTCACATACATGTATAGAGATTTATATGGCAGTAATAGAGGGAGTATAAAAATTGAAACCTCGCCTAGTCTCCTGAAACATTGAATTGTTGATATCAGCCTTGTCCGTTTTGCAAAATTTCTGAACTCAATTTCATCATTTTAACTTTTACCAATACTGATATCTTTAATATTTCCTGCCCAAAACATGTTCTTCAGTTGTAAACGTGCTTGACATAATGAGGCGAGTTACTAGTCATTGCCGAGTGTAGAGAGACGTTTCTCAGAAATTATGAAAGTATTGATGTCAAGTAACTTATTTGGAAATCAATTTTATAAAAGTATGGCCTGTGGCCTTCAAATGCTTATTAAATTATTTTCTATCATTGGTTTGAAGACAAATTCTACATTTTTTCTGATTTTCTAGTGTGTTTTTTTACTCCCTAAATTTGAATTCATGCTATTTTTGCCTTTTTTAGTTTCACAATGGCTGCCTTTTGCCTGGTTGGATTATATAGTACCATGTCAAATATCGTGTTTGTATTTGGCTTATGGCTTTGGTTATCATCTCCTGTCATGTTCATACAATGTGTATTTATATAAAGGAAACCGGAAATATAATGTAGTCGATGTCGTGAAGGAATCTCATTTGTTTTGAATCACTTGGTACAACATTACCACAGCATGACCAAGATGATAGGAATTCAGTTTAGTGCAAGATAGGAGCCTTGACGGCGGTCATTTCAAATTTCTGACACGCTTCTAGTCCTAACTAGTCTTTGATATTAGCCCTGGTATTTAGCTGAACAAAGTTGCATAATTGACATACCGAAGTCTTTTAACATTGCCCAACACATCCGCAAATGTCAAACATAGCAGAGTTGACTACTTGTGTATTATATCTTGCGCTGGGACGCATGCACTTTACACATGTATGGTGAGATTGTTACAGGAGGCAGGATGTCGTCCGATGAAGATCTAGCATGCCAGTCATCCTTTTCCTAGCGTCTGCATTCCAAGAGATCCTACACTAATGGCCCACAACAATCATAACATATCCGACTACCTGCCTAGTACATGTATCGTTTTTGCTCTGAGCTAGTACGTGTAAAACAAAGGCAAAGTGAAAATGTCTTCTATACATAAATTTTCGATTCCCGTCATATTTTGGAATTTCTTAAAGGGGCACTACATGATCCACAGCCCCATGCCCTCGTTTACTCGAAAAACTTTCTGATTTTTACACCATCAGATACCTAAATGTATGCATAACCTTTCAAAACATCCAATTTGTATTTTCTCACTGCTATATTACAACAGTGACCTGCATGTACATTTTGTATGGGCGTCAATGGGACACTATAATAATGCATGCAATTGAGCGCAAACTTTAAACTTAAATTTGGGAAATAAGGGACACACCATTTGACTTCTGGGCTAGAAGTTAAGGTCGGGCAATTATTTTCACCCTGGAAGTTTTTATTTTACACTAGGTATTGCCTAGACACAAAGTTGGGGAAAATTTCTTTTTTGTAGTGGGGAAAGATTTTTGTAGTCATAGTGGGGAAAGTTTTTTTTCAAAACCTTCCAGCCCCCTGAAAGTCAAATGGTGCATCCTTATGTTCTTTTGTGGATATCAATTTAACCATACCCTAAAAAGAGGATGCTAGAATCACAAAATGCCCTTTAAAAACAAAAAATGTTCAGATTGGGATGGCCAAGCACTCCTTCAAATCTTAATGTATATTTTCTAACACACATGATCAAAGACAACAATACACAGATATATAATATAGCTGGCCATGTTTAAATATTTATTTCAACATAAGATTTCCTATTCATCTTCATTGTAACAACAACAAATAAAATAACAACAACAGTGATTAATAAGAGTGTCCAATAGTTGCCAATAATTGTTATCAGTTCAATTTTTAAGTCAGCGATTCTTGATTGTGATACTGGTTTTGAACCGCTGACCCAAAAATAGCTGAGGGTAACTATTGCACACCTGACTTAAACAAAATAATTCAATGATCTGGTTGATGATTATGAAAACACAATGTTCATTGAATTACTATGGAATAAAATGTTGCCATAACAAGTTGTGGTTCAAGCTGAATGAGCCGGTGTAGTTAAGGGCAAAAAATTATTCCGATTTGAGTTTACCATGTTCAAAGTGTACATTATGATATTATCATTCAAGGTTACAAATTTTGGTTGTAACAGTTTTAAGCAGAAATACTTTTAGCAGAAATTTCAACTTTGGCTGAAGTTTTCACTTTTAGCATACAGCATACATTACAAGTTGGATTTAGCAAGGGAAATTTAAAAGTTTCATTGAAGGTATGCAAATTTGAATCTCGAGAGTGAAATTGCATAACAATGGCACATATATATATTAAAATAATTCAAGAATTAACTGAAGACACAAAGAGGTCAACATTGCCTTCTCAATGAATGCACACATTTCTATTGTATGAAATTCCAAAATGATGTCCAATGGCTATAAAACTGACATAGTGACATTGATATTTCATGCTCAGACACTTTCAACTTTTTATGAGAAAGATGGAATGTATTCAGGATATATTGATACAAACCTGGAATTGTACAAGTACAATGTATGCAGCAAATTATCATGTGAAATGCTTCACATCAAATTGCTTACATTACAATCAATAAATGTTAGAAAGGAGCTGATATTGAAAATTGCTGATACTACAAAATATAATATGAAGCTCCAACTTTGAAATGACAATTGATGAGCATACTGGTACTTGCTATATACCATTCCAAATTCATATTCAAAACTGCATGTAGTAGATTCATGAATTGCATTCATTTATTCAACATTTATACAATTTAATTGCTGATACAAAATACCTAAAACTGAGTGGCATATTGTATAAATTATAAAATGTTACCTTTAAAAATAAAAGAATGATTATAACACAATGCAATTTTCATGGTTATTATTATTATTGAATGTGCCATCACAAAAGTCAATTTTATTTCTTTTTAAAAATTTTGCATAATTAATTTGCATTTTAACAAAACTGACAAATTGTCTTAATGGTTTACTGGTGTGGTATCTAAATAAGTTTACCATTTGTTCTCGCAAACTTTTCAAATGAATAAATTAACAATACTTGTAATAACTGAAATGAAGAAAATAAAAACCAAAAGCATTCTCTTCTTACAATTTGTTTGTCATCTCCAATTCTGAATGATTTAATATTACAGTCAAACCTCTCTTATCCGGCCATAAGTGATAATCTGGATAAGTGAAGTACATGTACAATGTAACTTTGCATTGAATATCTGAAGTGCTAAAATTTATAAGCAAAAGGTTGCTCAAAAAGATGGTATGAGTGTTATATGCCACTAAAAGCATAAGATCACATGTCTGGAATCTGGATAACAGAGTGGTGATTCATATAAAAGAGGTCCGGATAAGGGAGGTTGGACTGTACACCTCATTTACATGCTGCAGTGATGCTGCTGCTGGCCAAAATAAAATACATAAAATGAGGAAAAGCTAAACCAGCTAGCTTTACAAAAACTTTTTCTTTAACTTTCAAAGATGAAAACATTGAAGCAAAGAAAATAAATGAAACATTTATACATGTATGTCTTTTCATAAGAACACTTTTTTAAAGTTACACATATGCACAAGAAGTGATATAATATAGCCAGTAGGTAAAATCATATGATTTACAACTCTTGGTAACAGGTAATTGCAACTTTTTTTAAATACTTTCTATTTACAATATATTACAAATATCAGAGTTGGATTTTGTACATTATTTTTGATATCACATTTACAATAAGCACTATCATTATGGTTCTGTACAGTATATTTCAATGTTTATAAAAATATTCTATAGTATTAGCTACCATGATGGCATTCATACATACAAACATCATATCTCATTATGAGACCATCAGTTTCATTCAAGTGCATTAAGAACCACTGACACAAGACTTATACTCTTTCAAGTTGATCCACCCCAGTTTTTTCTCCATTTTGTGGATTGAAATCATGCCATATGGTTGACATTGACAAGATTTTGTCTAAACAGGAACTTGGATTATGAAGAATCTATGAAGCAGAAAAATGGCAACGGAGGAAAAAAGTAGTGGACACCCACACAGTCTCCTAGAATCATGCCCTTTGAACAAAGGGTAACAGGAGAGCTCAACAATAGTAACGCCTCATTGCATTGGATGGTTAGTATTGTAAATGTTGCACTCACCCACAGAAAAAGTGCTGCATAATTAATATAAAATGCTTACCATGATTTTCCCCTAAGAAATGATCAGATAGGCTATTCAATGGTACTTATTGATAATAACTGCTGATTATTACAGGCATTTAGAAAAGGGACAAATGATAGAATCAAATGGTATCAATGGGACAATCTTCATTTTCTATCCCACATAACAGCTGTTCATCCAGTTTGATAAAACAACATGATAGGATAAAAAAAAAAGTTCCCCCTCCCATTTCAATTATAATATCATGCTTTGTGGTAATGGGGGTTAAGGTTCCATGTCATGAAATACATACACAAATATGTGAAATTACATTGACAACCAAACACAATGTTTTACTCTCCTACATGTACTTGTACTTCTTGACACTCTCGAACTAATGGTACTGGAGTCCAATGTGCTGGATTTTTCTGCAACATTTCATATTCGCTACATGCATGTTTTGTGTAGTATATGAGACAAGAATAAGAACTTATGCAATTTCAGTGTACTATGCAGGCCACATGTTTATATACATGTATGTACACATTAAAAGTTGGGATTTGTATGTGTACACAAATCCACAATACAACATAGTTTTAACACCAGGGTTCGATTTAACTTGTGTCGTGGTACTCGTGGAGCAAAATGCTCCCCATTTTGGACAACCTGGTACATAAATTTCAGTTTGTATAGCAATGTTTTACAATGTAAACATACATGTATGCTAATATTGTAAGAACATCTAAAGGTTTTCACTAAAAATTGCTACGGATGCGCACATTTTCAAAGTAAATCGAACCCTGTTTAACACAATCAGTGCAATGTATCCATAATTTCATATTCTTGTCTCAATTTATAAAAACATTATGAACTTTTTCATTTGGGGACTTTATCAAGTCAATGATTACCACATGAAATTTGGACATTGGCCGATTACAAGTTACCTCCTCCATGAAATTTCATCCCGACAAACAATTTCCCAATTGATTGATTAATGCTTTCGCAATCTCAGCAGCCAGTAATACCGGTCAGCAAGATCACTTCAACAATGACACGAGACGTGTCCTGACTTGTACATGGGTGATATCCCCTCCATCTGAGCATGACAATGACTTTTGACCCCATAATTTGCATAGTGTACAATGCCTATTGGACTTCATAATGCATGTATGACTTATCAATCTTAAGTTTTTAAAATTAAGACCAGTTTGGGGAACTTGATTATGATTTTGGTAGGATGGATCATAGATTTTAAATGGATGGATACAGTACGCATGATATAAATGCAATGTATCGGTGTAGCAGTGGCCTAAACTCTTCTATGCCTAGTCCCTATATTTCAAAATGACAGTGCCAAAATTATGCACTATTTTTGACATGCAGTTACTTTCATTGCACACACTTCTGAATAGTCTTGAGGTTGGACAATAATTGAGAATGCCATAACCATTGAGCTATAACCCATTCCAAGCATTCATTCTCAACAGGTGTACAGGTGGAATCCCCTACATGACACAACTGGGGCCATACACATAGAATGTTGCAGACAATCAATGATGCAGCTAAACCTGATCAATAAAATATTGGCTTCCTACATCAAAACAGGAAGCACTTGCCACTTGTAGTAGGTCTAGTCACATACTTAACAACAGTTATAAATCAATTCTTTTTGTATCATGTTATCAGCTTAACAAATTCAATAAAACATTCACCAGAATAATCTGATGTCATTGTTTTCAAATGTTGTCAAGAACAGTGCCCCAATTATGCTGATTTATGATCAAGTTACCATACATAAATGACAATACTACCATTGAACACTGAAAATGGTCAAGATGATACATGTACTTCTTTCTTGAAGTACCTCACTTGCCTATAATTAATGCATCTTGTGAACAGGAAGGATTAGGCCGGACAATAAATGGACATACAATATAAACTAGAACTGCATTTGAGAAGTGCTTTTTTAAATAGGAATGTTACTGATGTGACATGATCATACATTATATGTAGGCCTATATCAATAAGATGTTATATTTTTCACATTGAAAAATAGGATTAAACATATGGTTTCTGAATTCAATCATATGATGATGGTTTAATATGATTTTTCAATTTTGGAAACATGTTGCAACAACACTGAAAAACAAGTTTGACAAAGTGTTGAAAACAGTTAAAAGACAATTGAATTTTGATGTTTTGATCAATTCCACTGATGTTTTTACCATTTGCTGACAGGCATTAACTATGTATTAACCCCCAAAATAAAACCTCTCAAGAGAGGTACTCCTCAATCAAATCTAATTCATGTTTGATTGAAGTGATCAGAACGAACATTTAATGTCAAACTCAGATAATGTCACATACTCCATATAGATAATAATAATAAATGTAAACACAGGCACAGAATGTTTTTCAAATCATATTTCCGGTAAGATAATGCTGAGCTCATAAGGTCAACCAAAACATACTCTTGGCTGGGGATGAAAAAGTGGGTCTTCCTTCTTTTCCCTTTACTTGAGGGGGAAAATGCCATACTTCCTGTTCAATTCCAAATGGCGCACAAGGGAATGCTACTCCTGATTTTTGTGCAACAGTTTTATTGAAAGCGTACATTCCTGCATGTTTTCACTACATGATGTAGTGACAGTTTGAGGTCTACTTAAACTTCAACCTATTCAATAAAACGATCAATGAATAACCAGATAGCAATGCAGGAAGGAAATTTGTGTTTTTGTTCCATTATTTTTGAAAACAGGTCAGGTTCATTTAAACAAAATAATATTACATTTCTTTGTACCTCTCATCGATGTGCTATTCACCAATCTTTTGTTTGAAAGAGAATCATGCCACTCGTTTTTGTTTGTTATTTTCCTCAAGAAAATTGTAATTCACAATTCATTAATATTTTACAAATGTCTGACATGTGTACATAATGCCTGTTGCCTGAGCCTATGTAGTTAGTCTCAGCATATTATACAACTTCTAATTTTAAAGAAGTTTGAACAGACATGGTTGTTTTTTTCTTTATACTTTCTTGATATTTTGCACAATTCAGTCAATTAAAAAGGATCGGATAGCAACGTTTGCACAGTATTTTTTGTGGACATCGAGATTGAGAGCACATTTATATCTAAATCAAAGAGTGGATAATACGAACATTTTCTGCCCAAACTCATTCATGGACATCTATTTTAAGGGTTGCATTATTTATAACCACAGGATAATAAGGAAGCACAGCAGTTTCCTGTTAACAGAAACTTTGTTCACTCTTTTGTTATTCCACACCATGTCATGTGTTAAAACCAAGGCAACATTTCTTTAGGCAATCATTATATGCCATGATTCCCCTCAAGGGTTATTATTGTATACATAACAACAAGTACATGAAAAAGTTGCCTTGTGGTACTTTTATAGGAGCAAATGAAAGCTTTTGTTCTAGTGAGATGGACCCCCACTCACTTCCCGAGGAGAAACGATTATTAGAGAAAGGGCTATAGTATAGACAAGTTGATCAGGCATACATTTTTTGAAGCATGTACACATGTGTGCATGTACTTATGGGTGCGTGTGTGTGCGACCTGGCCCGACATGAGCCAAATCCACTGTGAAAACATTCTTAGGATTTAGTACTGCTTGACCTGTAACCGTTTTTGTGCTCAGTCTATGCCAATACAATTTTTTTTTGTGATTTTGTTACAGCAAAATTGATCCTCTTCCCTAACAGAAAATGGGTGGAACTGTACAATTTAGATGTTGGAACAAAATTTCGCAATCTCTTCCCATGAGCTTGGTATTGAGCGCAAACTTTAAACTTAAATTTGGGAAATAAGGGACACACCATTTGACTTCTGGGCTAGAAGTTAAGGTCGGGCAATTATTTTCACCCTGGAAGTTTTTATTTTACACTAGGTATTGCCTAGACACAAAGTTGGGAAAATTTCTTTTTTTGTAGTGGGGAAAGATTTTTGTAGTCATAGTGGGGAAAGTTTTTTTTTCAAAACCTTCCAGCCCCCCTGAAAGTCAAATGGTGCATCCTTATGTTCTTTTGTGGATATCAATTTAACCATACCCTAAAAAGAGGATGCTAGAATCACAAAATGCCCCTTTAAAAACAAAAAAATGTTCAGATTGGGATGGCCAAGCACTCCTTCAAATCTTAATGTATATTTTCTAACACACATGATCAAAGACAACAATACACAGATATATAATATAGCTGGCCATGTTTAAATATTTATTTCAACATAAGATTTCCTATTCATCTTCATTGTAACAACAACAAATAAAATAACAACAACAGTGATTAATAAGAGTGTCCAATAGTTGCCAATAATTGTTATCAGTTCAATTTTTAAGTCAGCGATTCTTGATTGTGATACTGGTTTTGAACCGCTGACCCAAAAATAGCTGAGGGTAACTATTGCACACCTGACTTAAACAAAATAATTCAATGATCTGGTTGATGATTATGAAAACACAATGTTCATTGAATTACTATGGAATAAAATGTTGCCATAACAAGTTGTGGTTCAAGCTGAATGAGCCGGTGTAGTTAAGGGCAAAAAATTATTCGATTTGAGTCTACCATGTTCAAAGTGTACATTATGATATTATCATTCAAGGTTACAAATTTTGGTTGTAACAGTTTTAAGCAGAAATACTTTTAGCAGAAATTTCAACTTTGGCTGAAGTTTTCACTTTTAGCATACAGCATACATTACAAGTTGGATTTAGCAAGGGAAATTTAAAAGTTTCATTGAAGGTATGCAAATTTGAATCTCGAGAGTGAAATTGCATAACAATGGCACATATATATATTAAAATAATTCAAGAATTAACTGAAGACACAAAGAGGTCAACATTGCCTTCTCAATGAATGCACACATTTCTATTGTATGAAATTCCAAAATGATGTCCAATGGCTATAAAACTGACATAGTGACATTGATATTTCATGCTCAGACACTTTCAACTTTTTATGAGAAAGATGGAATGTATTCAGGATATATTGATACAAACCTGGAATTGTACAAGTACAATGTATGCAGCAAATTATCATGTGAAATGCTTCACATCAAATTGCTTACATTACAATCAATAAATGTTAGAAAGGAGCTGATATTGAAAATTGCTGATACTACAAAATATAATATGAAGCTCCAACTTTGAAATGACAATTGATGAGCATACTGGTACTTGCTATATACCATTCCAAATTCATATTCAAAACTGCATGTAGTAGATTCATGAATTGCATTCATTTATTCAACATTTATACAATTTAATTGCTGATACAAAATACCTAAAACTGAGTGGCATATTGTATAAATTATAAAATGTTACCTTTAAAAATAAAAGAATGATTATAACACAATGCAATTTTCATGGTTATTATTATTATTGAATGTGCCATCACAAAAGTCAATTTTATTTCTTTTTAAAAATTTTGCATAATTAATTTGCATTTTAACAAAACTGACAAATTGTCTTAATGGTTTACTGGTGTGGTATCTAAATAAGTTTACCATTTGTTCTCGCAAACTTTTCAAATGAATAAATTAACAATACTTGTAATAACTGAAATGAAGAAAATAAAAACCAAAAGCATTCTCTTCTTACAATTTGTTTGTCATCTCCAATTCTGAATGATTTAATATTACAGTCAAACCTCTCTTATCCGGCCATAAGTGATAATCTGGATAAGTGAAGTACATGTACAATGTAACTTTGCATTGAATATCTGAAGTGCTAAAATTTATAAGCAAAAGGTTGCTCAAAAAGATGGTATGAGTGTTATATGCCACTAAAAGCATAAGATCACATGTCTGGAATCTGGATAACAGAGTGGTGATTCATATAAAAGAGGTCCGGATAAGGGAGGTTGGACTGTACACCTCATTTACATGCTGCAGTGATGCTGCTGCTGGCCAAAATAAAATACATAAAATGAGGAAAAGCTAAACCAGCTAGCTTTACAAAAAACTTTTTCTTTAACTTTCAAAGATGAAAACATTGAAGCAAAGAAAATAAATGAAACATTTATACATGTATGTCTTTTCATAAGAACACTTTTTTAAAGTTACACATATGCACAAGAAGTGATATAATATAGCCAGTAGGTAAAATCATATGATTTACAACTCTTGGTAACAGGTAATTGCAACTTTTTTAAATACTTTCTATTTACAATATATTACAAATATCAGAGTTGGATTTTGTACATTATTTTTGATATCACATTTACAATAAGCACTATCATTATGGTTCTGTACAGTATATTTCAATGTTTATAAAAATATTCTATAGTATTAGCTACCATGATGGCATTCATACATACAAACACATCATATCTCATTATGAGACCATCAGTTTCATTCAAGTGCATTAAGAACCACTGACACAAGACTTATACTCTTTCAAGTTGATCCACCCCAGTTTTTTCTCCATTTTGTGGATTGAAATCATGCCATATGGTTGACATTGACAAGATTTTGTCTAAACAGGAACTTGGATTATGAAGAATCTATGAAGCAGAAAAATGGCAACGGAGGAAAAAAGTAGTGGACACCCACACAGTCTCCTAGAATCATGCCCTTTGAACAAAGGGTAACAGGAGAAGCTCAACAATAGTAACGCCTCATTGCATTGGATGGTTAGTATTGTAAATGTTGCACTCACCCACAGAAAAAGTGCTGCATAATTAATATAAAATGCTTACCATGATTTTCCCTAAGAAATGATCAGATAGGCTATTCAATGGTACTTATTGATAATAACTGCTGATTATTACAGGCATTTAGAAAAGGGACAAATGATAGAATCAAATGGTATCAATGGGACAATCTTCATTTTCTATCCCACATAACAGCTGTTCATCCAGTTTGATAAAACAACATGATAGGATAAAAAAAAAAGTTCCCCCTCCCATTTCAATTATAATATCATGCTTTGTGGTAATGGGGGTTAAGGTTCCATGTCATGAAATACATACACAAATATGTGAAATTACATTGACAACCAAACACAATGTTTTACTCTCCTACATGTACTTGTACTTCTTGACACTCTCGAACTAATGGTACTGGAGTCCAATGTGCTGGATTTTTCTGCAACATTTCATATTCGCTACATGCATGTTTTGTGTAGTATATGAGACAAGAATAAGAACTTATGCAATTTCAGTGTACTATGCAGGCCACATGTTTATATACATGTATGTACACATTAAAAGTTGGGATTTGTATGTGTACACAAATCCACAATACAACATAGTTTTAACACCAGGGTTCGATTTAACTTGTGTCGTGGTACTCGTGGAGCAAAATGCTCCCCATTTTGGACAACCTGGTACATAAATTTCAGTTTGTATAGCAATGTTTTACAATGTAAACATACATGTATGCTAATATTGTAAGAACATCTAAAGGTTTTCACTAAAAAATTGCTACGGTACGCACATTTTTCAAAGTAAATCGAACCCTGTTTAACACAATCAGTGCAATGTATCCATAATTTCATATTCTTGTCTCAATTTATAAAAACATTATGAACTTTTTCATTTGGGGACTTTATCAAGTCAATGATTACCACATGAAATTTGGACATTGGCCGATTACAAGTTACCTCCTCCATGAAATTTCATCCCGACAAACAATTTCCCAATTGATTGATTAATGCTTTCGCATAATCTCAGCAGCCAGTAATACCGGTCAGCAAGATCACTTCAACAATGACACGAGGCGTGTCCTGACTTGTACATGGGTGATATCCCTCCATCTGAGCATGACAATGACTTTTGACCCCATAATTTGCATAGTGTACAATGCCTATTGGACTTCATAATGCATGTATGACTTATCAATCTTAAGTTTTTAAAATTAAGACCAGTTTGGGGAACTTGATTATGATTTTGGTAGGATGGATCATAGATTTTAAATGGATGGATACAGTACGCATGATATAAATGCAATGTATCGGTGTAGCAGTGGCCTAAACTCTTCTATGCCTAGTCCCTATATTTCAAAATGACAGTGCCAAAATTATGCACTATTTTTGACATGCAGTTACTTTCATTGCACACACTTCTGAATAGTCTTGAGGTTGGACAATAATTGAGAATGCCATAACCATTGAGCTATAACCCATTCCAAGCATTCATTCTCAACAGGTGTACAGGTGGAATCCCCTACATGACACAACTGGGGCCATACACATAGAATGTTGCAGACAATCAATGATGCAGCTAAACCTGATCAATAAAATATTGGCTTCCTACATCAAAACAGGAAGCACTTGCCACTTGTAGTAGGTCTAGTCACATACTTAACAACAGTTATAAATCAATTCTTTTTGTATCATGTTATCAGCTTAACAAATTCAATAAAACATTCACCAGAATAATCTGATGTCATTGTTTTCAAATGTTGTCAAGAACAGTGCCCCAATTATGCTGATTTATGATCAAGTTACCATACATAAATGACAATACTACCATTGAACACTGAAAATGGTCAAGATGATACATGTACTTCTTTCTTGAAGTACCTCACTTGCCTATAATTAATGCATCTTGTGAACAGGAAGGATTAGGCCGGACAATAAATGGACATACAATATAAACTAGAACTGCATTTGAGAAGTGCTTTTTTAAATAGGAATGTTACTGATGTGACATGATCATACATTATATGTAGGCCTATATCAATAAGATGTTATATTTTTCACATTGAAAAATAGGATTAAACATATGGTTTCTGAATTCAATCATATGATGATGGTTTAATATGATTTTTCAATTTTGGAAACATGTTGCAACAACACTGAAAAACAAGTTTGACAAAGTGTTGAAAACAGTTAAAAGACAATTGAATTTTGATGTTTTGATCAATTCCACTGATGTTTTTACCATTTGCTGACAGGCATTAACTATGTATTAACCCCAAAATAAAACCTCTCAAGAGAGGTACTCCTCAATCAAATCTAATTCATGTTTGATTGAAGTGATCAGAACGAACATTTAATGTCAAACTCAGATAATGTCACATACTCCATATAGATAATAATAATAAATGTAAACACAGGCACAGAATGTTTTTCAAATCATATTTCCGGTAAGATAATGCTGAGCTCATAAGGTCAACCAAAACATACTCTTGGCTGGGGATGAAAAAGTGGGTCTTCCTTCTTTTCCCTTTACTTGAGGGGGAAAATGCCATACTTCCTGTTCAATTCCAAATGGCGCACAAGGGAATGCTACTCCTGATTTTTGTGCAACAGTTTTATTGAAAGCGTACATTCCTGCATGTTTTCACTACATGATGTAGTGACAGTTTGAGGTCTACTTAAACTTCAACCTATTCAATAAAACGATCAATGAATAACCAGATAGCAATGCAGGAAGGAAATTTGTGTTTTTGTTCCATTATTTTTGAAAACAGGTCAGGTTCATTTAAACAAAATAATATTACATTTCTTTGTACCTCTCATCGATGTGCTATTCACCAATCTTTTGTTTGAAAGAGAATCATGCCACTCGTTTTTGTTTGTTATTTTCCTCAAGAAAATTGTAATTCACAATTCATTAATATTTTACAAATGTCTGACATGTGTACATAATGCCTGTTGCCTGAGCCTATGTAGTTAGTCTCAGCATATTATACAACTTCTAATTTTAAAGAAGTTTGAACAGACATGGTTGTTTTTTTCTTTATACTTTCTTGATATTTTGCACAATTCAGTCAATTAAAAAGGATCGGATAGCAACGTTTGCACAGTATTTTTTGTGGACATCGAGATTGAGAGCACATTTATATCTAAATCAAAGAGTGGATAATACGAACATTTTCTGCCCAAACTCATTCATGGACATCTATTTTAAGGGTTGCATTATTTATAACCACAGGATAATAAGGAAGCACAGCAGTTTCCTGTTAACAGAAACTTTGTTCACTCTTTTGTTATTCCACACCATGTCATGTGTTCAAACCAAGGCAACATTTCTTTAGGCAATCATTATATGCCATGATTCCCTCAAGGGTTATTATTGTATACATAACAACAAGTACATGAAAAAGTTGCCTTGTGGTACTTTTATAGGAGCAAATGAAAGCTTTTGTTCTAGTGAGATGGACCCCCACTCACTTCCCGAGGAGAAACGATTATTAGAGAAAGGGCTATAGTATAGACAAGTTGATCAGGCATACATTTTTTGAAGCATGTACACATGTGTGCATGTACTTATGGGTGCGTGTGTGTGCGACCTGGCCCGACATGAGCCAAATCCACTGTGAAAACATTCTTAGGATTTAGTACTGCTTGACCTGTAACCGTTTTTTGTGCTCAGTCTATGCCAATACAATTTTTTTTTGTGATTTTGTTACAGCAAAATTGATCCTCTTCCCTAACAGAAAATGGGTGGAACTGTACAATTTAGATGTTGGAACAAAATTTCGCAATCTCTTCCCATGAGCTTGGTATTTTGATACTCAATTTTATTTGCTCCAATATTGTTTCTGGAAGAAAAGGTGTAATTAGGGTCATTAAGTTAGATAGGGCCAATCAGAATTAATATTGGTGAGATAAAGGCGACATAACCAAATCAACTAGTGCTAACATTTGATTAGGTCGCCTTTATTGCCCAGATACAGTCACCATATTGAGAACCTATGTTGAATTAGGAGCGGAACAACAAACATTGGACGGGTCTGATAGTCTCAAATACAACCTTATCAATGAAATTTGTTTGTTTTAGATTCTGTCAACTGACAAATCAGTTGGTCACAAAATAAAGTTCCGAGACAAGTTCTGACAAATAAAACGTTGAAGCTTTGTGTGATTGCACTCTGATCAATAGACTGATGTGACGTGGAGATTAATACAATTCATTTCCGCAAAGTCTGCAAAAAATTATCGCAAATTCATATTTGTGAAAGAAGTTATTGACAAAGTAATTGGTACCAATTTCCAAAACCATTTTTGCTTCACAGTACAGACTCAGTCAAAAACTTTACTTCATTTTGTGTCCATCCATGCAAAGTGACAATTAAAAAATGGAAATCAATGCTCAGTGACTGATACTTTGATTCTACATTTTCTTAATACATGTACACATATTATGCAAATGTATTATTATGTCCCACAATGAAACAAGGTTCAAAGCAAGTAATAATGTACTACATTAAAGTTGAAATACTTGTTCAAAAATTTTTATGTAGATGATTTGTATTGTAAAAAATAGTTAAAATCAACAAATGAAGTTTAAAAAACACTTACATTAAATACAAATTCTTTGAGTAAATAGAATTAAGATCTGGGTAAATTAGTTTAGCATAATCTGCACAGACTTTCTCCACATTCCATCATGTTTTTATCAAGTTTGTTACTTGTCAGAGTGCCAAAGGAATACCCAAACATGCCCTATTAAATGCCAAGATTTGGTTAACTTGGAATGTAAAAAGTAGCATGATATGCACATGTACATAATATTGTATACAATTTTGATCTTCTTCAATTAGTTCCAGAAGAATCTTTTTTTGTTATTACACCCAGGATTGGATCAAAATGAGTCAATTAAAAAATTTACTATGAGTATGAGCTTCTTCCAAAGGCAAGCATAGACTGTAAAAACTGAGTGCATTTTACGATTGCTATGAATGGAACATTTCCTTTGATTTTCTGTCAAGGTGTGAAATACAAATGTACAATGTACTACACAATATCAGCTGTGAAGATCTACATGTATGGGGAACATGATTACATGCAGTTATTATAAAAAATATTAGTATTTTGGAGGGGCACACTGAATTGATCTCTGATCTACACAACAATATTGAAACATTACAATATTATATAGTGTAATGTTTTTAATTTTGTAGAAATGTGGTTTCATATTTATTGACCAAGTTAATTAATTTTAAGCCCATAACATAAGTACACAACAAGATAAATTAGTAATTTAATAGACCAGTGGTTCATATTAGTTAAGACCTAGAGATACATGTGTTGCTTACATTCTTGTACACAAATTTTGGAGATGGCGACTCGGGATGGTTGTTAATTTGCCGTACGCAAACCTTCTGTTTGTAATGATACTCCTTCAGATAGTCTTTTAACACGCGTGGCAGCTCCAGGTAATGAACGCCATCATACGTTGTTTGCGAACAGATGACTGAACGTGCCAACTCCTGAAGCGTTGGTGGGTTAGTGCGAGGAAGAGGAATTGTCAACATTGGTTCAAAAAACATGCAGTAGTTGGGGTCTTTGTAATGTTCTAATAGTCCAGATTGTATGGCATGAGTAAGCGCTAGGATCATGCGCATCAAAGCTGAATTTATGATTCCACTGTTCAATTCTCGCATGTAAAGTTCGACCGTATCGCCTGAAGCTAACTGAAAAGAGGAACTCCTCCTGTGAGCTATCTCGTAATAAGAAAGTTCCTTCAGGTTTGTTCTCCAATATCTCGTCTGCTTCATATCTGTCTATCTTTCCCCAGTAAAAACACGAATTCATGATCTTCTGTTGATCTGGAACCAGACAGTGCAAATAGTCTACTTGTGTATGTGCTTGAGGAGTCATATATGTCACTTCGGTTGTACTGGTTGCAGTAACTGAAGGATTGATCAGTTCCTCTTTCATTTCTTCAGGTACCACTTTTGATAACTGGGGGTAAGGGGCTGTACTTGGATCTTTTGGAACATGAATTGAAGATTGCGGAGATTTAGCCCGTGCTTTTAAAATAGGAGGGCAATGATGACAAGTCTCTAAAGATGGGCTGATGGAACTACTACTACTAGTCTCATCGCTATCAGAGTACTGTGGCTGGAAACCAGGTGGCGGGTCTACGCCTTGTTGAATTTCCTTTTCCCTGATTGCACGCTGTATATCTTCCTCACATTCAGTTGGGTACAACTGTGGATCAAACTCTGCGAAATTGATAAGAGGGGTGTACCTCTTTTTCCGTGTTTGATTACGAGTCCTGTCTCCAGATTTTGTTTCACGCTGGGATTGTCTACGCTTGGGTGTAGCACCCGATTCATCACTGTTTCTTTCACGACTGGCATCACGGAATCTTCGCAAGATTCTTCCGCTTAAGGATTTTGAACGACCTCTTTGTAATCCTGGACTATCACTGTCACTACTACTACTTGATTCACTGTCTGTTTCTTTGCTTTCTTGCCTTTCAGGTTTCTTTGAGCGCTCTTTAGGATAAAACTTTGAAACAATTACACTTGCTACTCGACTCAGTCCACTTTGTCGATGTCTTCGCTTATTTTGCCCTTTCCTATCAGCACCTTTTGGGTTTTCATTTTCTTTTTCTGCTTCAGGTATGAAGTCTGTTTTTCAGATTTCTACTTTCCTCTTTGTATTTAAATCTGGACCAATGTATCCATCAGATCGAGGTAAAGCTCGTAAATGTTCTAAGCATATTTGTGGCACAGCACCATTCAAGGAGTTGCTTGGTCCTGCTGCTTCGTTTTTCTTGGCATCAAGTGGTTTAGGGACAGGAATGTCTTGCATTTCAGCACTACAAGTATCCATTCCATGTATTTGCAGTTCAGGTGAAGAATTTGATCTGCGCTTTGCACTCAATGTACGAGGATTTGCATTGGCATTGCTTGAAGAAGCCATTGTTTTGAAATTGTAGTCAAAGTTGGCAACACACTCACACGTAGTCAACAAAACAAAGTGAAGAAGAGTTGTTCAAATTGAAGCGTTGCCGTTGTTCTAGAAACCACACTAGATTTTATTCACCACATTGCGGAACACGTTGATTTCTCAAGTTATTTATGCACCAAACCACGTACATGGACGAGTGGTATGCAGCGCCGTGGGGACTTCCCCACATACAACAACAGCATCAACCACACACAGGCAGCAACACTCGCGATGAAAAGTTAACAGCACTGGGCAAAAAACGACGAAATATTTGTGATGATTTCGCACCGTTGCTGGCGAACTACACCTACAGTTTTATCGCAGATAGTCAAAGAAAGGCATAATGTATTCCCAGGTTTTCTCACATAAACATCTTGTGGTGAAATGAGAGAGAAATTTGGTCGTGTTTCCGTGGCTAATTCAGAATGTGAAATGACAGTCACCGAATCGAAGCCATTCATAAAGCAAGCAGCAAAGAGAGTGACCTCAAAATCGGAAATCGGAAGTGATGACGTCACTAAATTAATTAACCTATTTTCAAGGCCAGGTACTTTTTGCACTGCGCCTGCGCGCGAAATTATCAATAGAATGTGAAATTTGCGGAGCTTAGGCTACATAATTTGCCATAAAAAGCAATAAAATGTAATAACACTGCCAATAGAATATCTAAAGAAGATTGGAAGAGTTGTAATGTGTGGCTAAAGTTGTAAAAAACATGTCAGAATCTCTGAGGTCACTGATAGAGTATTTGCGCATGAGTGGTGACATTCCGCGGGAAATGTTGATCAAAACAAGAAGTGAAACAGTCATGACAGCGTAAAACTCCGGGGCAAAATTGCATGAAAGTAGAGTGTTTGAGAGGTTAGAGTAAAGCGGAATCTTGTACAATTATAGTATATTAATAAAGGTAAGGGCTGTGTGCTTTTGATTCAAATCAAAAGTTGAATTTCGTGGGAAAATTATGATTCAAACGTCGAAGGCTAAAAAAAGCTTAAAAATTACCTGGACTGGTTCATGCATTACATTGCAATTTGCATGCATAAAGAAATAAAGGGTAATGCATTATCCTTTACACGAAAATAATGTGTCCGACCAAGGCAGTAAAAACGTAAATAATGGGCGAGGCGCAGCCGAACCCATTATTTAAACGTTTTTACTGCCGAGGACACATTTATTTCTATTCTATTACCACAAAATTTAAAGAGAAAATATCACATTTTTTGCCTAAATATTTCAAGTTCTTTAAATCAAGGTGGAGCTCCTACGCGTAGCCAAAGCGTAAGTGATAGCGAGTATTGCAGACCGCGTAACTAAGCGTGATGCTTCGCGTAGAATGCGTAACAACGCAAATATACTGCATCGCGCTTTGCAGTGCGCTGTGATGCGAGAAGAACATAAAGTTCGTTGCCCTTGACACTTTATCTCTAATTAATGGTCTGTCACGTGACGCGTTTCAACAAATCACAGTGCGCGATTTTGAATAATGGGTCGTGGGGGTAATAGAATAATGATTAATGGTTGATGGGTTGCACGGATGTAGTCCGAATAATCAGACCCAGAACAAAATATTAATTTCTGACATGATCCTGTTCTGGGTCTGAACTGTTTTCATTCGAAATCTTGATGGCAAATCGGACAAAAGAAGCACATGGTCCTACTTCACAGTTTTTTAATCCCCTATTCATGACAGTTGCGTGAATCACTCTATCACTTGAATTGTGGACCATCCTTTTGATACTTAAGTATTCATGGTATTTGGACAAGCGGAACAGTTTTGGCAGACCCTTTGTCTACCTCTCTGTTTGTAAACAAACGAGGTGGTCAAAATCGTCCTCCTCGCCGAATACGAAAGTCATCGTAGTACGCCACTAGCACGGATGATCAAAATGAATTTTATTTTGCATTCATGGACCACAGTCCACAGGTCCTTAAAAAATGCTTGCTAACCAGGACATGCTACACTACATTATATAATGATATTATAGTTCCAGTATTAAGGCTGAGTAAAAAAAGAAGCATGTTTTATTTAATTGTTATAGGGTCCCTTCCCGCTTCCTTTTTTTTTGGAAGTCACTCAAATATAAACTTTATTTTCTAAATTTTCAGGTTAATGGAGATGTTTGAGAAGTTCTACATTTTGCTTGAGAAGTCAAGCCAAAAATTTGCTCACCGATAGCTGCACATTCTAGGCTAGCATGCTAGAGCTAGAGACCATTGCATTCAAAATCTAGTCGGATTTGCATATTTGCTCAAGTCAAGAATAAGCCCTTTCGCAATTTTGGAAAATTGCAACTGCGCATGCTCAGACATCGTCACACACTTCTTTGACGCGAGATAAACATGTACATGGATCGAATCCATGGGTTCCTACAGTCACCCATGGAAAACGGTACTGAAAACCAGGACACCATGTTAATATGGGCCATGAGTTAGTTTGTTTACATTGCAGTAATTCCCCTCAGAATAGTCAATACAGATTCCAAGCAGATAAAACTTACCGTACCGTACCTCAAATCAGTTTTAGTTGCCCTTAAGGGGGTACTACACCCCTGGCCAATTTTGTGCCTATTTTTGCATTTTTCTCAACAATTATAGCGCATTGGGGACAAGTAAGATATGCATATTATAGGGCAAGGACTACAACTACTGCACTGGAAATTTTATTTCAGCACAGACAACAGTTGTGGAGTTACAGTCAAAAATGAGGAAAACCAATGTTTGATCAATAAATCAATAACTACTTGCTTTGAGTTGCTGAATTTTCAGTGCAGTAGTTGTAGTCCTTGCCCCTATAGTATACATATTTTACTTGTCACTAATGTGCTATATTTTTTTAGAAAAATGCAAAAATGGGCACAAAATTGGCCAAGGGTGTAGTACCCCCTTAATAACTCCAAATTGTCATGACATTGAAATTTATTTGCTCAATTTCATACCAAAATCAAGGAAGACATGGTTTTGTTAAATTGCAAAATACATGTAACATAGAAATCACACAGGGTTTAATATATCTGGTTACTGCAGTAGGTCATGTGAGGTAATCAATATTGGAACTTGAATGGCGTGACTCAGACAGTGACTTTCTGCTCATTGTAAGACAGATAGTGTTGTAAACTTGATTGCATAACATTACAATTACCAACTGATATCCTTTGTATTTGAGTTGTCATTTGATGGTATTAGAACTGTCATAATGGATGTAAACATTAAAAAATATCAACAAACATGCTGCTGCCTGTGTGTGTGTGTCTGAGGGTCGATGACCGGGCCGATGACACACATTCGATGGGTGTAATAAACACGAGGAGGCTGCAGTGTGTTTGCAATGGTGGCGAACTTTGCACTTCTTTCAAAAACATTTTTGTAAAACATTTTTTATTCATTCCTACATACTGTAAAACCCCGTCTACAAGCATATAGTGTGCTTCTGATGAAAGCTACATTAATCCAGCCGACATTATGGAGTTTGAGCAAATAAATTACGGATCCAAGCATATACAAACAAGTATTATTTTAAGACCGACCTATTGTATTGGTATATTATTAAATGCTTGCTTCGAATTAATTAAGCTTTTATAAAAGACACTATATATATGCTAATTATGCTTGTAGACAGGGTTTTACGGTATGTTAATATTTCCTGTGAAATACAAATATTGTGAAGGAATGAAGACCAAACTGTCAGCAAAATTCCAGTACAAAACGTTTTTATACAAAGGTCAAAGTTCACCCCATTGAGAATGTACAGTAACCTCATCGTGTTTATCTCCAATTTTATCGGCAAATATTACCCATAATGCACCATGATCTGGAATTGCGAAGGGGCTTATGACACTGTCTGACTGTAAAGCAATTGATGGAAGTTCAGAAGTAAATAGCTGATCTTACTCGAGAACTCTACCGCCTCTAGCTTCTAATTTGCACATGATAGTTGCGCATTCGATAGTAGAGTGCTTTGCTATCGTGTTTTCGGTCGGACAGCGGTGACTGGTGCAATTTTTTGCACAGGACCGTTATTCTGTTAATGTTGACATTTGGATAAAAGTTATTTTGGTGAGTCAACTGTATGATCTTTTGAGCAAGATTTGCCTAATTTAGACAGTCTAAAATTTTGCTGAAGTGTAATTTTAGCAACATTTTTAATGCAATCGCCTGTCGTGATCAGCTGTGTTTACTTCTGAACTGTTAAAAGACCATTGCTTTACACGGTGTCATGCTTCAGCAAATTCGACTAGATTTTGTATGCAAATAATGCAATGGTCTCTAGTCTAGAATGTGAAACTATCCAGTACCGTAGCGTCATAGGGGTACGGGGGGAGGCACGTGCCCCAAATTGATAGCAAAATTTAGAAAATCCCTTAGGAAAATTGCCAAAAAATAGCTTGTTCCCCCAGCCCCCCAATCAGACCTGGTGCCTCCTTTTTTCAAGGTATTGTAGTGATATGGGCCAATAGATGTTTGCTCCATCCCCCAAAAAATAAAGCCCCTCTTTCAAAAACCTAGATGCTAAACATGTATTTTTTTTATTTGACTTTTAACTAAATAAGCCCTTTGGCAATTTCAGACCGAAGTGCATTGTGGGAAATATCCATGAGAGAAAAGAGAGATAAACATCTCAATCTTCTCCATTGACGAAGGCACAAAGCGTGTGACGAACCTCGCCTGAAAGGGATTTCCCGATGATTTTGTTTTTCCGCTTTAGCTCATCAATACTTTCCTTGTCTAACTACAAGTGTTCAGAAGACATCAAGACCCAAAATTATGAAAAACACACTAAGTGTTTTTTACAAAGTTCAAAGTTCACCCTCATTGAAATACTGTGGCAGTGTTTATCTCCAATTAATTCCGAGCATATTACCCACAATGCCCTTTAATCTGAAATTGCAAAAGGGCTTATTGTAATTGTCACTTGGCTGAATACTGAAGAATCTATCTGGGTTTCATGAGGAAAAATCTCTACGCATGTCCCAAATCCATTTGGCAGACAGCGTACATGTCTTTTCTTGTGAGACCTTTGGTCGAGTACTCAAGCTCGGTATGATGTGGTCTTGTTTCGTATTTGCTTACCAGACATAGTTATGAGTACTATACTGGTTAAGGATGTGTGGGGTCTTTGGGTGGGGTTACATGGATCAGCAGTTAACCAATCGTGTATGAAAAATCTGATTAGAAAAATCATTTAAACAATTTTTTAAAAAACTTTTGGAGTGTCCCTGGACCTAGAGCTAAATGCTAGGATCATTAATGGTTGACACTAAAAAAAAGAAGAAGAAATATAGGTCCTAGTGTTTTTATATGCAAAGTTATAATTTGTTTTTATCCAATTGAAGGAAAACTCATTAGAATCCTTGTATGTTCAGCAGAAATAAAATGTGATGTATCAGAAATCATTGCTTGTTGAATATGATTGAATTTTAGTTATAATTACATTTGAGTATGTAGGCATGGTGTCACTTACCCCACCCTCTTGAATCCATGTCTAGTCCCCCACTCCTAAACCCCCAATTAAAACGGTAAAGATTGCCCTAGGCAGTGGGTAGTGCCGTACTATTACGCTGACTTTCGTATTCGGCGAGGAGGACGATTTCGACCTCCTGGTTTGTTTACAAACAGAGAGGTACAGACAAAAAACCGTTCCGCTTGTCCAAACACTCAAGTATCAGAAGGATGGTCCACAATAGCGTGATTCACGTAACATGAATAGGGATTAAAAAGCTGTCATGTAGAACCATGTGCTTCTATTGTCCAATTTGCCATCAAGATTTCATATGGAAACAGTTCAGACCCAGTACAGGATCATGTCAGAAATTAATATTTTGTTCTGGGTCTGATTATTCGGACTAGGCAGTAGTGGGTCCAGACAAATGACTGTATAAAACTATATTTTTGGTTCTCGTGCCAGTTTGCATCATTTTCTGGATTTGGTCCATTTTTTGTCTTCAATTTACAAGTATAACTTTTTGATTTTATAGTTCTGGCATCCAGCATAAGCATTTTGTTCCACTTCATAAAGCAACACGAATTGCTTAATCAAAGTTTTAGTAGCATTCTAAATCTTGGGGCATTTTCAGCTAGATGACATTAAGAGACTAGTGGACTGAAATGTTTTTTTTTTTGTGTTTTTTTTCCAGATAACTGGACCAAATTGCTACCATGCCTGTCATTACTGAACCATTGAGAGCTGACCATAGTACTGGTCATACTGATCTGTGCTATGAGGATGATGGCAAGCATATCTTGACCTGTGGCACTGATGGAGACATCAGGATATGGAAAGACATGGTGGATGATGATCCTGAGAGTATCAAAGTTGGAGAGGTTGCACATGCACTGGCATTTAAGGTGAGTCTACAGCCTTTTGCAAAGATCCTTTGCGCAGTTTTTACACCCCCCCCCACTTTATACACTCGCGTAAATTCATGCCTGTGACCAGCGATTGATCGGAATGAGGTGCTAATGTGATGATGACGTGATTCAATTAGCCAATCAGAACCCGCCTTTATGTTACAGTTTACGCCATAAACTGCCAAAATAAAAACTGCAAAGGAATTTGCAAAAGGTAATAAGGTACAGTTTTTTTTATATTTCAATGTTAAGCTTAAGTACATACAAATCATCAGTTTAGTTGTTAACATGAAGCAAGCATGAGATAGGCAGATTTTTATTAATGGTTTTTGTCTAGAACAAGTGATTATTGCTGTTTTGTTTTGTTCACCTGAATTTATTAAACTGCTGTCATAATAGCCAAGGAAAAAAACAAGGGTTACTCCATTAATATTTTGTAGAATTCCTTTTACAAATTAACCATACTGCTAACCATCCAGTGACCAGTGTGTATTGTATTCGCATACATACACAATGGTTAACGCTAAAAGGGAACCTTGCAACAGAAAATAAACTTTTATCAGGCAAATATTGGTTTGAAATATTGAGATTGAGGGCGGTATTTCATTTTCCAACACATGCTCACAACAGGGGGAAAAACGGGGAAAAGAATAAAACTAAATTACTATAGAGGGCAGTCTTAACTGATTTTTAACTGACATTTGTGGTGTAATGCTGTGAGTTTGGTTAACAGGATACATTTCTAGCTTATGTGTAATACTAATAATGAAAGGAAAAATAATTAACCAAAATGTTGAATGCATTTTAAAACCCAGCTCCTGAAACTTAATGAAACATATGAATGCCACAAATTCCCAACCTTGAACCTTCCCTTGAGTATGAATTGCATCCAATTTCTATTTAGCTTTAACTGTAGGCTGTGTAGCCTGTACAGTAGTACAAAAATGGTAATTGGAAAAAACAAAATTGGTATTTAGTGCAAAACAAAAAACTTGCCTTGTTCAATCATGTCACAAACATGTCCATCAAGTACTTGATGTCAAATTTTGTGCTGCATGCGACAACAATTGTCTATTAAGTCTCTTCATTATACTTCCCAGAATGGTAGACTGTATACAGCATCTGACTCTAATACTGTACAAGCTCATACCTACCCAGAAGGAGGACCAGATGGCATTCTCACCAGGTTTACTGCACCTGCTACACATTTCTGTATCAGTGAAGATGGTACTAAAATGGCTGCTGGATCAAGGTAGGTTTAGTGAAGCACCACAGGTTTGTCACTACATGTGAAAGTTGGGTGGGGAGGGGAGTCAGTCCCTTGCAGTCCCTTACTAAGTTTTTGCTAAGATTAGATACTATGAAAAGAAGTGTCGTTTAAGTCTACAAAATCAGGGGTAGCGCTAGGTTTTCAAACAAGGGGTCAAAAATTGTGCATTTTTTAAATTATGGATCCAAAACAATAGATATAAGGGGTTAAAATGACCCTTTAGCTAGTAGCAACCTCTAAATGGTAATTCTGTGCACCAAAAGCTAAAGGAATGTGCTTATGGCCCCATGGCGCAAATTAGCGCTACCCATGGTCTACATCTGACAAGAGAGAATCTTGTTTTGAATTGTCAGAGTTGAGTATGGTATCTGAAGCTTAATGGAAGCCCTTTTTAACAGAATTCTTGTGATATTATGCGTTGATTTTCAGTGATTTCACCATCAATGTTGTGGACATTGAGGATACCAATAATGTGAGCAAATTCAAGGGACATACTGCTCCAATACTCAGTGTTGCTTTGGATCCTCAACTTGAGTATCTGGTAAGTAGCAAAACTTTATTCTGTGTATTTTGTTTGTTCGTAAGCTTGTCTACTCATTCATTCTGTTGGTTGGGCTGAAAAGGGGAAAACCCCAATGTGCACATGTGTAGTCTTGCTGCATCCCATTTGACCTGCTGGTTGCCTTGTGTGCATCTGAAATTGTGTACACAGGGGACATCATACAACTGTTAAAATTATTTAAGGCACCATGACAATAATGTCAAAATAAATTAACCCACTCTCAGTCCCTTTATCTTTCAATTTCTTCTGTTGCTATGTGGCCATAATGTCAATGTGTGAAGTCTTTCCTGTTTTTATTTCAATGTTTCATAACATCTTTCAAATATGAGAGCAGTTTATTCACATAATATGTAAATATAGCAATATCAACAACCTTGGTAACAACAAATGAATTTGATGTGTTATATCTATTCCTGTACAGGCCTCTGCTGGATGTGATGGAGCCCTCAAAGTTTGGGAACTAGCAGAAAGTGATGTAGGTATCTCTTCAAACAGTCTCAGACTTAAACAAGTATCAATTTGCTATCAAACTCGCCATGGGATATGAAATGTAGTCAAAATGGGCATGTGTAAAATGGCAGTAGAACGTAGTGACTCATAAGTGTGTGGGTTCAAGCCTTGGTGCAGCTATGCATGTTAGACATGTAAAAACCTCAAAGAGATTTGCTCCTCTCCACTAAGTGTATTTATAAATGGCTTATTCTTGGAAGGTAAACAGACCTGTCCAGAGCAGCTTCCATACAGCATAAAATGACACAGGAGTCTTGCTTCCGAGAGATGGACACACTGGGATCACTGAATGTGTCTCACTCAATTTGCCTTTTGTACAAAATTGATATATTTTGTGAAGATAATTTTTGACAGATTGCCAGGCAAGAACCTGATCTCAAGGAATAAAATGTGACATAAACTCTACATATATAGTATAGTATAATCAGAGTATAATCAGTTGAAATCCTATTTATATGATATTTGTTTTGTCCTCTCCCAGGTATGGTTAAAATCTATATCGGTGATTCCCAAGTGTAGTGATGTAAGGTAAGAGAATGACGCACAAATATTTAGTAAAGGAGTTCTTGCTAAGAAGTTATCACAAAGATAACAACATTGTCCTCAATAGCTTAAGCATTTCTTTACTTAGGAAAGCAATATTTCTTTTCCAAATGGCACATTCTATAGGAAGGAACTATCCCGATTCTTCACTTTCTCAGACCTGATCACAGAGCTAGAGATCAAGGGATTTCCTTAAAAATAACAATATCACTTGAACTAAATAATAATATTAATACATGCATAAATTTAGACTGTGCTTAAAGTTTTTGATTTAGTTTATTTCGGATTGAGAGCGCTCCATAATGGAAAGCCACACTTTTGATAGTTAAGCAAATGGCACTTTCAGAAGAAAATGTAGTAGCCAAGTGTTATATGTGACACGATCAAGGGGAATGAGTCGGATGTCACTAACATTGATTTTGAGATATTGGCAAAGAAAGTGTTAAAACTCTTTTGTTTTCTATTGTTTTCAGTGATTGATAAAGTGACATAATTTTGCAAAGAAAAGTTGTATCAACTTGGGGTTTTCAGTTTCTGAAAGCTCTAAAGGTCTTCTTTATACACATGTAAAACTCATTTTCGACCAGGGTCGACATGTGACTCATTCCCCTTGATCATGTCATGTGTATTTCATTGTTCTTGGACAAATGTTTACTATATTAGTGATCTATGGATTGCTATATTAATAACAATCATTTCAATTAAATATTTATTTTTCAGCTTATCTAAAACCCTTTGTAGAATTGCCTGGCAACCCAAAACTGGCAAGGTAGGTCAAATTTTCCTTTTCATGTAGTCATTGCATTTTTATCACATGTTAGGACCTTCTACATGGCACATGTAAAAGTACTGCTTTGATGGAGGTTTATCAATCACATCAGCTCAGTTCAGTTAGTAAAATGATAAGCTGTAGGAGTAAGCACCTTAATGCTTGTATGCCTGTGCATGTGTTCAACCTCATAGACTTTGCTCTCATGGAGAGGACAAAGCTAGATTAAATTCTTAAGCCAATTATGTTCTTTTTACCCCCTGTTTTCAATTTTTGAACAAATGATGTACGACTTGAGTTTCAATCTTTCAGTTTTTGCCCTGCTTCAACTAGCATTTCAAAATATACTTGCTTTTTCCACCTGTATAATTGTCTTGTATCGTTTGCTACTTCATACAGCTGTTAGCAGTCCCTCTAGAAAAGGAAGTACAAGTTTTTGAAAGAGACAACTTTGATGTTACATTTACGCTAACACCACCAGAAGAAGTCAGCGGTGTAGGCTCCGTCGCAGCCTGGTCACCATGCGGCAAATTCTTGGCAACGTCACATAATAGCGTCATCTGTGTGTGGGATATAGCCACCAAGAAATGCATAGAACAGTAAGTTGAAGAATGTGATGTAAGAAAGTGACATATTATTACTAATGTATGTATATTGTAATATAAAAACGTAATCCATCCTTCGCAATACAGCATATTATAAATTTTCAAGTGTTGAATGTAAATCTACAAACTCTCCCAAAGAAATGTCAGTAGTTTAGTGATCTTATGGCTATTCAACATTTTAGTGCTTTTCAAGTGTGTGAAAAGACTGGCAACAACATGGGTTTCATCTTATCTTGTCATTATTTGTGTGTGATTACAACAGGGTGTCATCCAATTGATACAGAAGTTTTAGGATTAAGTTTTTGTTTTGTATGGTTGTAGTTGCCAGTAATGATGTTCATTATATAAAATATCTGCCAGATATGAAACCTGTAAACGTATTATTGCTTGTTATTTTGTGTTTTATAGAATAAAGCACTGCAAGGGGCAAACATTTTGTGGACTTGCATGGCATCCTAGAGGCAATAATGAGATTGCTTATACTGATATCATGGGTCATGTTGGCACCACTGAGAACCCTATACCAGATGGCTACAAAGCAGCAGACACAAAGGTAGGTCTTGGCTGTAAGAATGAGATTCAATGCTTAAATATCATAGCCATGTTGAAAACATATACCATATGGTTAATAAGCATAGATATCATGGGTCTTGTTGGGACCACTTAGAACTGTACACCATAGATCTATTCATTTTGGTAGATTTTAAATAAAACTATTTTGCAAAGACCTTTTGAACTGGCCGACTGGTTGTGCTTATTATCTTGTAAGAACTAGATCATGTCTGCATCATGTTATGCAATGCAGCTTGTACAGCAAATGAGGTGCTGATGTGATGATGGTGTGATTTAATCAGCCAATCAGAACTCCACTTCCTGTTTACGCTGATGCCAAAGTGGGCTAAATATGAAGGATCTTTGCAAAATGCTGTAGATTGCTTGCAGCCATTTCAAATTCCAAACTTTGTCTGCAATCCTTCAATTATACTTGTGATTACATAGTTATTTCCAGAAATGTCATTTCTCTTTGTGTCATTTCTACAATTTTTTCAGACCGAAACCAAACCAGCATTACAAGTCAATCCAGCTGACCTCTTTGATGACTATGCAGAAGATGACGGTGACCTTTTAGATGCAGTGACCCAAGCTGAAGGTCAAAGTTCAAATAGAGCAGGCAATGATGATGGGGATGATATGGATGATGATGATATGGATGATGATGATATGGATGATGACATGTTGATTCCAACACAACACAGAAGGATCATGCAGTTACAAGATGAAAACTCTAATGGTAAGATTGGGAACAAACCAAAAGATTAAGTTAAATCAAAATCATGATTTATACCAACACAGATGAACTTTCATGAAACCAAAAGATTGATCAAGTCTTATGTATCTATGCTAGAAATTTCAATTGAATGAACACGGCTTTCAACAACTTTATGTGATCCAACCACAATTGTATATCGCACATTTCAAACTACAACGAGAATGCACCACCTATACAATAATTCAAATACTAACAAATCACAAGACAGTTGGCAAGGTAGGATTCATGTCACGCACGCAGAGTCCCACACGCTAGCATACATCACACAGTGTACGTGAAAAATTGTCATATGTCGGGCTATGTTCATTCTATTGAAATTTGTAGTGTAATGTTGTAACAAAGCTGTTCACCTCCCTCCCCTTGTGAAATAAAGTTGGATGTGGGTCAAAATACAAGAAACATAAACTTGTCAAAATCTCTCTTTCCCTGACCTATAGTTGTTTGATTGTCCTCGAACCGAATGACCCTACTTCTTGAGCTGACCCAGCTTTTTACTTTTATTTACCATTATATTGCCACATTATAAATTATAATATAAGACCAATAGAGGACAGCCAAACAACTTGAGTTTTTTGCCTAATAAAAGTGTAGGGTTTTCAGAGCTACCAAGTAATACTGATTTTCAGTATTTTGTAGTGATTTTATTAAAGCATACTGAAAATATTAAAGAATACTATTAATACTTTTATACATGAAAGTGTGACAATACCGATATTCAGTCCTCAGAATACCAAGAAGTCTTTTAGAAGATTGACAGCTCTTCCTTATAATATAGTTGACATTCTGCATCCAATGTTGACACATCTCCTCTTTTACAACAATATGCTAGGGAATTGACTTATTTCTTGGCTTCACTTATTTTTATTCAAATATAGATGGCAGTTCCAAAGCAGGTGATGGAGGTGGTGATGATGGTGCTAGTAGCCTAGGTGGTCTAGATGATGTGTTACGACCACCACAACCAGTATACCAAGGACCAAAATTTGCCAAGCTTCAGCCAGCATTCATTGCAGGGTCTACACCAGCACATCTATCAAGCAGATTTATGGTATGTGTACTTGATCCCCATGCATTGGATAATACATTTTGTACTTATTACAGTGATGGAGCCACTGTGTAACATGAAATATATAACTTACTTATTAGAGACCAATTCTGAATTACAAGCCCCAAAGATTTTAAGGGGACCCTTAATGCACTTGTAACATGATGTTGGGTCACAAACTTGACCACATCGCACAACTTAATTCCATTCTTGATATCAATGGCTCAGGGGCAGAAAGACGCATCTCCATTAGCTGTTGTGTGTATTTCTGTATGGTTGTCTGTGATATGCATGAGATCATTAATGCACAAGATACAAGATACAAGATATTTTTATTTTCCCATAATTCACATGAAATCACACAGTATATATTTTAAAAAACAAAGGCAATATCAAACAAACGAATTATGGAGGGGATGACCAGAAGGCCAGTAAGGCCAGAGGAAGTCACCCCCCTTAACAAAGAAATGTTACCATCAAAAAAAGTAAAAAACAAAACAAAGCATAACAAACAAACGAGAAACACAATGCTCAAGAATTAATCATATTTTGAGATCAAGTCACGTTTATATATCTGACGGAAATGTTTCAATGAATTTGCCGTTTATATTGAATTTGGCAATGAATTCCATAATATTGGACCAGCAGTACGAATGGCATGGTCAGTAAATGTTTTGTTGTTCTTCATTAAGTTGAATTTATCTGCGTTTCTCGTTTGGTAATTATGAATATTGGAGCGTAGTGTAAAGAAGCCATCAAATACGCCGGTAATTCATTATTACTGTACTTGTACATAAATACCCCCAATTCAAGTTTGTAGGTGTCTGCAAGAGTTAAAATATTGTATTTGGCAAATAAGGGAGCAGTGTGGCTTCTATAATGACTATTTGCTATTTGCTATGCATGCACAATGCATGTCCTTTACAAGTACATGCTCCTTGGGAGAGGAGAGAGGGTGAACTCATGCATATCACATGCAATCACACACAGTTAATGTAGATACATCTTTCTGCTGTTGAGCCAACAATTTATTAATTAATTAATATCCTTATTGTAGATCTGCTACATATTACTTGTATCTTTATTTTGAGTTGCATCTTATCAATATTCAGTATAAGAAATGTTTTTCTGATTAATGACAAATTTGTATTTGCTTTTTCATAGAAATGGAATGCCTTTGGAATAGTAAGATGCTACAATGACAATGACGATGAGTCTTCAATTGATGTTGAGTTTCATGACACATCTATTCATCATGCATTGCATTTTGATAACCCATTGGGTCACACTATGGCAGATCTATCCAATGAGGCTGTAGTATTAGCATGTGAGGGTATGGATGATAGCCCAAGGTAAGATTGTTATGCAAATTCAGTTAAAGCTTAAAATTTCACAGAAGAATATATATCCAATATTTAGTTTTACTTGACTACCTTAGATTAAATAAGTATACTTGATTTCACCGTGAGTTTGATCGTGACATAGTTGCTTTCATGCAGTTGCGGTAGTAAGCTTGTGTACATTCTCTGTTGGAATAGGTTAGTAGTTAGCGAGATATTGTAACTAGCGAAGTATGGATCTATGTCACTACCCAGTGTTCGATTTTCATCTATTTTTTTGTGTAGCAAAAATTGCTACTCGCTTTCAGATTTGAGTAGCAATTCCAAAATTTTGAGTAGCAGTTTGTTTTCACCATATTTTATCGATTTTTTTGTATTTTCTTATCTTCTCACAGATTACTCAATCCCAGTACTCAATGCTTAAAAAAATGTTATGCAACTGCAGTGTTGCAGACCGAATGTGGTTCAAAATTCGGCACCTAAACTTCCTAAGCTGATTATCGTGTGCCCTTTCTAAACGCAAATTTTCCTTCAGTAATCAAGAGAAGTCCTACATTTTTGAGTAGAGGAAACTCACTAATTTATTAGCTGAAGCATTAAAATAATGTGAGGAATCTGAAATCCTAAAAATCTTGTATAATTTTGGAAGATTGTCACCAAGGACACACGATATTTCCATCTCACCACTGAACTATACACCATATAAACAGTGCTACTTCTATGACGTCATAAAATTAATATGCACGTTTTTAGTTATCTGGTAATACATGGAAGTTTGTAACACAACACGTCATGGAAATAAATTTGCATACAAGGGAGGATACTGTATTTAGTTTAATGGCGTAAACATCACGATTTTAGGGACTTTTGAGTCATATTTTTGTGGATTATTTTCTTGGAAATAGAATTTATGGAAACATTTTTGACTTCGACAAATGGCAACTTGCAAATGATGGTATATCAGCGTGGTTCACGATCGCAAGTAGGCATTTTTCCCCAATTTTTGGGCTCGCATTTTTTGCTACTGGTCTGTGTAGTTGAGTAGCAGTTTGTAAAAAATGACTCGCATTTTGCGATGCGAATCCAGGTAAATCGAACATTGTCACTACCACACTCAAGGTGAAACAAAGTACAGAGAGTGTCATTGGTGAACTCTTGCTTTTGCCTCTGATTATGTAACAATTGTTGGTGGTGGTAGCAGGACACATCTGACTATTAAAGTTCTGCTGCCACTGAAATAGGCCAGAAAAATGGTCATCTGCATTCACATTTGTGACATGATCTGGTCCATAGGGGCCAAAGGCGGCAAATTTGAAACTGAGATAAAGGTAAAAATATGGAGTAAAAAACAATAAAATACATAAGGAAATAGACATCAAAAAACTTTAGAACCAAATATGGTAGCCCTTTGGTGATTTCAGTAAATGATAGTCTATTGTATGCGTAATGTAATAATTACAGTAACTCGGTTTTCAAAAATGCCTCCTATGGCCCCCAAGGACCAGATCATGTCACATTTAAAGTTGATCCTTGAAGCAAATACCACTTTTCCATAACCAGCAGTTTTCACTGATCTATTGGTCTTCTTTGTCCATCTTATTTTTGGTACTTTGTTTAGCCAACTGATGTGTTACCACTTTGCATCATGGGATACCAAAAAGGAATGGACAACAGTTATGCCTAAAGGAGAGAACATCAAGGTAGGAACAGTTTATCACAATTTTGTCCTTTCTGACATTTGCACAGCTAAACCCATCTATAGTTTTATGATTTGAAACTACCTGGTCAACTTTAAACACAAGTGATATTCTTACTTTATTTTTTAATGAAATTTGAATCTTAATTCCCGAAATTGTTGTGCAATATTTGTTGAAAACATAAATAAACAACAAAGTTCATAAATCCCTATGACCGGTATAAGTGAGTCATTTTGGCTATATGTTAATCATTTGAATTTCACCATAATTGTGCACTGAAAGTGATTTAAACTAGAATATTGCCAACTTTAACCTGATTGTGTGACCATGTAGTGACTGCCACCCAGGTTATGTCATGGTACCTGTACAGTTTCCAAAGATTTTATCTCCAGAATGAAAATGAATAATTGATCATGCAATGAATAGGCTCATCTTATTACTTGTTATAGGCATTGACAGCAGGCAGTGGATGGGTTGCTGTAGCTACAGACAAGAGATTGGTACGGTTATTTACAGTGAGTGGAGTACAGAAAGAGATGTTTGCTCTGCCTGGTCCTGTGGTGTGTATGGCAGCACATGGTAAACAACTCATGGTCATCTACCATGCTGGCACAGGTAGGTGGAGATGAGAGGAGAGGGAAAATAACAGGGAAGTAGATGGATAGAGATGCAATGGAAAAGTAAGAAATGGTGAGGGGACATATGTGACTTAATCTGATTCCATCAGGCAAAAGAATATGTTATTAACATCAACTTTTCCTGTAAACATGTATGCTATTATATTGCTGAAATTCTTATGTCACTAGCATAGTGTAACAAAGTCGCATTTTGGCCTTTTTCAGTCGTTTTGGAAAATAATTCAATCTTTTGTGTTATGCTGGCTAGATTGGACAGCCATACACCAGTTGTTTCCGATGCAGTTCATACAGCTATATTATTATATTCATTTTTAAATCAAGCAATTAAATAGATCTAATTTGGGAGATCAGTGTTGACACTCCCGGAATAGTTGTTTACTACATTAGGCTATCATGTACATGTGTGCCTTAGCGCAAGTTTGTTGCAGCGGAAATGTTTGCGGCAAATGCTGAGTCAAAATTTAAGCCGAGGACTAATCTAAATTGCAGAGGACGATGTTTAAACTGCATTTTGAATTTGCAGAAGATAGGACAGTAAGGTCTGACTTTTTAGGCAGGAAGATTTTGGGTTCAAGTTGGGTGTGATTGTAGTGATGTGGTCGACATGCCTTATGTCGACATAATGTCGACGTCGGCACGTATGCCGACATGTCGACATCAAAAAATCATGTCGACAAAATTTTTTTTTTTTTTTTTTTTTTTTTTTTTTCAAAAAATATATTTTTTGGCCAGAAAAGCAAGTTATAGGCCCAAACTGACTTGTTATTCAAGGTTGGAAACCAGAGAAATACTGCTACTAAAAAAAAAAAAAAATGCCAATTTTTTTACAAAGTTGGATGAACTTGTACATTTTGATTACCTTTGCTTCTATTGAACAGTCAGGGACACATTGAATTAGTATGCATTGCTAGCTGTTCAATAGAAACAAAAGTAATTAAAATGTACAACTTTTTCTAACTTTGTAAAAAAAAATTGGCATTTTTTTTTTTTGAGTAGCAGTATTTCTCTGGTTTCCAACCTTGAATAACAAGTCAGTTTGGGCCTATAACTTGATTTTCTGGCCAAAAAATATTTTTGAAAATTAAAAAAAAAAAATTTTTTAAATTTTTTTTTTTACAATTTTTTTTTATGTCGACACACTGTCGACGTCGGTATACGAATTATATCGACATGTCGACAATAAAAAACGGTGCCGACCACATCACTATGTGATTGTCTATGTGTGTTTTGACCCGGCTGGTGTTGAGTGCAAGACCAGATGGGCGAGTAATGTGCCGCATCTATGGTAGTATAACCTGAGCTTGATAATCCGAACTCAATCAAGACTGCACATCTTACAAAAACATTGATGCAGTTCAAGCCAGGTAGCGGCCACACCCGGCCATGGTTTTCAATCTCATACTCAAGCTCTGTTTGGATTTTATTACAGGATTTCCAGGAGACCAGTATTTTGGAGTGAAATTAATCAATGTAGTCGGCAAAAAGAGACATGTGATGTCTGATCAAGGATTGCCAATTAGTCCAAAGTCAACACTGACATGGATCGGGTAAGAGACTGCCTTATTTCTCTGAAATGTAAACAAAATGCACATAAAACAATGGGGAAATATGTATTAGTTTAAACATGTGTATTTTGTAGCAGACTGAATTGAAATCATTGAGATGTTGTTATCTTGAATTAGCATTTTAGTTGCAACATTTTTTAACCCATTGCTTACACTTGAAAAATTGTTAAATCGGTAAGTAAAATGAACCGCTGGTATTTTACCGAATAATTTTCAGTAAAAATACTGTAATTTAAAATTCAGTAAAATAAAGGACACCAAAGGACAAAATATTTTTGAGATGTCTTTAAAAATGTTTTGCTTGGAATACATATTATACTAAATAAGATTGACCGCTAATAGTTCTCAAAACAGGATGCATGGTTAGAAAATCAAAAGATTACCTTCAGACAATGCTGTTTTGCTTGGAATACATATTATACTAAATAAGATTGACCGCTAATAGTTCTCAAAACAGGATGCATGGTTAGAAAATCAAAAGATTACCTTCAGACAATGCTGTTTTGCTTGGAATACATATTATACTAAATAAGATTGACCGCTAATAGTTCTCAAAACAGGATGCATGGTTAGAAAATCAAAAGATTACCTTCAGACAATGCTGTTTTGCTTGGAATACATATTATACTAAATAAGATTGACCGCTAATAGTTCTCAAAACAGGATGCATGGTTAGAAAATCAAAAGATTACCTTCAGACAATGCTGTTTTGCTTGGAATACATATTATACTAAATAAGATTGACGCTAATAGTTCTCAAAACAGGATGCATGGTTAGAAAATCAAAAGATTACCTTCAGACAATGCTGTTTTGCTTGGAATACATATTATACTAAATAAGATTGACCGCTAATAGTTCTCAAAACAGGATGCATGGTTAGAAAATCAAAAGATTACCTTCAGACAATGCTGTTTTGCTTGGAATACATATTATACTAAATAAGATTGACCGCTAATAGTTCTCAAAACAGGATGCATGGTTAGAAAATCAAAAGATTACCTTCAGACAATGCTGTTTTGCTTGGAATACATATTATACTAAATGAGATTGACCGCTAATAGTTCTCAAAACAGGATGCATGGTTAGAAAATCAAAAGATTACCTTCAGACAATGCTGTTTTGCTTGGAATACATATTATACTAAATGAGATTGATCGCTAATAGTTCTCAAAAACAGGATGCATGGTTAGAAAATCAAAAGATTACCTTCAGACAATGCTGTTTTGCTTGGAATACATATTATACTAAATAAGATTGACCGCTAATAGTTCTCAAAACAGGATGCATGGTTAGAAAATCAAAAGATTACCTTCAGACAATGCTGTTTTGCTTGGAATACATATTATACTAAATGAGATTGATCGCTAATAGTTCTCAAAAACAGGATGCATGGTTAGAAAATCAAAAGATTACCTTCAGACAATGCTGTTTTGCTTGGAATACATATTATACTAAATGAGATTGATCGCTAATAGTTCTCAAAAACAGGATGCATGGTTAGAAAATCAAAAGATTACCTTCAGACAATGCTGTTTTGCTTGGAATACATATTATACTAAATGAGATTGATCGCTAATAGTTCTCAAAAACAGGATGCATGGTTAGAAAATCAAAAGATTACCTTCAGACAATGCTGTTTTACTTGGAATACATATTACACTAAATGAGATTGATCGCTACTAGTATTCAGAATATCTAAATATAGTACCTTTTGTTTTGATCAAAATTAATAGTTTGCAATGTAATATGGGAGACCAAATGGATCAAAAAGGTCTCAAAAAGAGAAAGGTCTGAAAAACAAAACAAAGGTCTCAAAATCAAAAACATGATCCATGGTTAGAAAACCAAAAGGTTTCAGGAAAAGGTCTAGTACTATTATTCATCAACAAAGGGGTTTAAGTGCATTTTACATTTTAGACTGTGGTTTACATAAAACACAGGTCACACCAAGTATTGTTAAAATCTGAGAGGTTAAAAATGATGCAACATTGGGCAAGTTTTGAGTTGTGCAAAAATAATAACATATGGTAATGACCTGCACGATGCTATAATTTCTATTTCTGCTTCTAGACCCTTCATATGGTTTCACTCTGCTAGAGCATTCATTAGTGTATGTCCATTTAGTGTTTCCATTTGTATTGTGTTTATCTTAATTAGGTTTTCTGTGGAGGGTACACCTGTTACCGTGGATACAGAGGGTGTTGTAAGACTTCTCAATAGGTCTCTGATGTCATGGACACAAGTAGCACACACAAGAGCTCATGTAAGTAAATCATATTGAAAACAACTGCCATTTAAAGATTGCTATATGTCCCGAGTTTCGTACGGGTTACAACGAGACAAATAAGCAGTAAGTTCCTTGTCCAGGGGAATTTCAAGCTAACTCAATTGTTTCCACGAGAGCTTACTAGGCACCACCAGGGTTCGAACCCGCAACCTCTCGCACCATAGTTGAACACCTTATCGATTGAGCTAACTTGACTGCTTATACAAACGAGTACTATCGTAAGACCAATCTATTGTATTGGCATACTTACGGCTGCTTCGTATTAATTAAGCTTTTATCAAAAAAACTCTATATGCTTGTAGATGAAGTTTTAAGGTATATCCTATTTCAAGTTGATTGATTCCACGTAAGGGATCAGAGAAATAAGCGTATTTGGAAAATGTTAGGATTTGGCAGTCATAAATGCCCAAATTGGACATGGATATTTGAAATGTTGCATAAATACTCATGGGTTTTCATAATGGATAAACAAATCGGGCAACGTACCTTGGTACAATGAAAAAAAACCCAGATATGCTGTAGGGATTGCTCAGCTAATAGGAAAAAAAGATATTTTGTTTGTTGGTGATTACAAACAAATTGTCAAGCTGTTGATTGTACACAGAACCAAATTGTTTATTTGTTATTAATTTTGTGCTCATAATCATTTGTTTCTGCTTGTATAGGCCAAAGGAAGGTCTGACCATTACTGGGTGACAGGGGTTAACGAGAGTGCTAAGCAACTACGATGTATTCCATGTAAAGGTTCCTCCTTCCCACCAACACTACCTAGACCTGCTCCCATTGTACTGCCATTTGAACTGCCTTTCTGTGAGATGGAAACAGAGAAGGGTAAATTAGAGGAAGCTTACTGGAAGACAGACCTACTAAACCAACATTGTGAGCATGCAGCATCACTTGGGTATGAGGTGGATGATATGAATAAAGCACAAGCTGAGAGACAGAAACAAGATAGTATCATGAAACTCTTTGCGGTAAGTTTAAATTGAAAAGTCTACTGGAGCTATGATTTGAAACTTAAATGTGTATTAATAAAAAACAGAAATAGACTAACTTTTAATTGTGAACATTTTGAGCAGTTTAAAGGTTCAACAATTTTGATACAACAGCATGCTTTGGGGAATCAATTATCAGTGTAATCCTGGAGTAAGATGTTTAAAGTTGTGCTAAAGCACAAAGTTTGACCTTCCATTGTGCTTGCAAGCACCTGAACGAAACTCGTCTATTATGCTGAAAAACTGCAGGGTTTGCCATTACTCTTGCACAGTGGGCTAGTGTAGACATCCAACAAATTGTATACATGTATCCAGAAATACACAACATGTTAAATATGTGACTTAATATTTTTTTACAGCTTGCATGTAAGACAGATCGTGAGTATCGTGCATCTGAGATATGTCGTCTGATGACATCGGAGCATGCTGTAGGGTTAGCCATCAAGTATGCGAGTCGCTCAAGACGTTTACAGCTGGCAACTCGGCTCAGTAAGCTTGCGCAGGAAATGATGGAGGCAGAGGAAGAGGAGGAGGAGGAAGAAGAGATAGAGACTTACTCTAGTGAAACAACTTTTGGGTACGATATTGAATAAAACATATAAGTTGACTTTAGTCAACTCTTTGAACATTTCATAAAAAGAGTAGCTTCCAGAGAAGTTTGGACCTTTCTTGCTATGATCAATACACATGCCCTGTTAATGAGCAACATAAGCTGGGTTTTTGTGTTCCCTTCATGAGCGCCAAATGACACATGGACGCATAATCGGCCAATCAGATCACTAGTCTGTTACAATCAGGGGTGTGAGAGTTCAGTTTTTAAGCTGATTTCAGCTTTTGGCGTTTTTACCCACATCTTACGCTGTTTTTCAGCTTTTTAGTAATTTTCCTCCTTTTTTTTGTCCGAGGCATCGCACGCCGCTGTACAATTGATGGATGATTGAAAAACTATGTTTATTATGTGCACATTCACCATGGACAAGAAAGGTCTTTTCTTCTTTGAAAGCTAGTGTACAATGTTCTTGATTATTTCCCATGAGTGTGTGTTGTTCTTGTTCTCTATGTAATTTGATGTGGTATTAATGTACATTAAGCACTCCATGCACAGATGTTTGTAAAGCTTTAAAATTCCAGTTAATCTTTTGATTTAGGAATGCCAGAGGTATACTATTTTGGAGCCCATCATAAACAATCCAATTTGAATTGATTTGAGCATCATACACAGACTAGTTCCAGCAGTTCCCAAACTTTTGTAAAGGGAACCCAATTTTTGCCTGAATTATTTGTCGTAACCCACAAACTATTATAGTGGTATAAACCCAAAAGTATCCAGGGGTGGAGGATGAGTGAGACCAAAGTTTTGAGTTATCCAGCTTACTGTGAACTTTGTAGTACAAAGTTTACGTTTACAAGTGCACACAATTTGCAGTTTTCAAAAGGCGCTTACTGATAAATCGTGTGTAGCACATGAAAATTTGAATTAAGGTATACGATGCAGCTTTAGAAAACGTGATTTATAGTTGTGGTTGTTTAAGTTTTGTTGATATTTATGTTTATGATGCTAGCTCTTTCGTAAGGATTTTTGTTCATGACCATTTTTCAAATCCACAGTTTGGGATCACTGAACTAGTCCAACCTCTCTGGGTTTCATCATGAAGGACAAACAAAATCTGTGGCATCTGGGGTTGATGCTTTGTGCGTGTTAAAAAACACAACGTATAAAGAGTGTGGTGCAGCAGTTGGCTTGCCAAAGAAGCATTTACATATGCATTACACTGAAATATTTATTCTCATACCTCCAGTTTCCGAGGTCTATTTACTTTGTATTTCTGAGTTGACGGACTATATTAAAGATGATGTCAATGTTGGGAATTTGATACTTAATACTAAAGTGCATTACATAATGTAAATAAACTAATTGAGGAATTTTATTTTGCTTTCCTGAAACAGTTACAACAGACCAAAATTAAGGCAACAGCAAGAAGAGGAAGAGGAAGATGAGCAGGAAGAGGAGGATGCGGAACAGGTGGAGGTTGAAGAGGATGAAGACATGGAAGATGAAGATGACCTACCTGATATGCAATCATCTAAGAGGAGAAATCCATTTGTTACATTGAAACCAAAACCTGGTAAGTCTATTCTGTAAAATGTGCCATTTTTGGGAAATATAATGGCTGTGTTATAAAGAATCAAAACAGTTATATTTGTTTTCTATATACCATAAAAACTAATTTACAGTATTACTGTCCTATTATAGGCTTTCTAATACAACATAATATATGTATGCTAGTCAACGAAAAACCAGACCCTGTTCTATTGGTGGACCCCCATTGGACGGACTTTCCTAGTAGACTTGGTCGTTGGTGATTTTTTTTTTTTTCTGGAATAGGCTAAATGACCCATAAAAATCAACGAAAGGTTGAAAAATCTGCAAAAAATATCTGATATAACGGCTGTTTTTACTTGCATACAGCTAAAAATAAAATCCCAAACCGCAAAATCTGGGACGATCTAGCCTGTAGAACTTTTTTTTTTTTATCGCCTTATGAATCAACTTTTTCCATTAAAAATTTGTGCTACATAATTTGATCAACTTGCTTATTTCCACTGCAGACCCTATTCCTAAATCCATACTACCAAATAGCCAACCAACCAGGAGGAATCCCTTCAAGAAATCATCCGAGTCAGCAGACTCCATAACATCTCCACCAGCTTCAGGCAAAGGATCCAAAGTATTTGATAACTTGAAGAAGATATCGCCAGGTGCTAAGAAAGCTGGTAAGATGAATAGGATTGCTGTATATTATTTGCTTTGGTCTTTTAGAAAGCCCAAGCAACCAATATTGAAAACATGTTTGGTTTGAGTGAATACTATATTTGACCCTATGTTTGGTGTACTTGTAAATACTACATGTAAGACCGTGCAATAGACCTTTTCAAATCAACATCGGAAACGCTTGGAAAACCAGGTCGCATGCACCAGTGGGTACACAGAACAATAAGAGTACGCGGGTTTCCTTATGTTTGCGTAAATTCACATGAGTGTTGCCAGTGACGCACATTATGCAAAGCGCAAGTAGCATAAATACTGCTTACAAACTGGGTGATCATAAACAAATGGTAGGCTGTCTTTGGAAAATTTCAATTTACAAGGTCTAAAGAGATAAGAAGTTCCAGAGAATTGGTTTAACTGATGTAACATGACCCAGTGGTATTTCTGGTTTGGACAAGTGTGTGACTTGTCTAATGTGTGTTATAGGGATGAGAGAAGTTAGTATCAGAATATTTTTATACTAGTAATTTTAATAACATCTTTTGTTATGATACACTCTTGTTTCAGTTGATAAATCATCCAGTATAAAACCATCCAATGTATCTGTTGGCAAGAAGGGCAAACAACAGGCAACATTGTTTGGGTCAAAGGGCAAACAACAGTCCTTATTAAATGGCCATGCAGATAAGGAGATCCCGAAATCTAAACCCATAGAGAATGGCCATGCAGAGAAAGAAGTTGTCAAACCAAAACAAGATGGAGGAGAAGTAAATAAGAAGTAAGTTGAGTTGAAATTTTGTCATTAGTCAAAATCATGAAATGTTGAAATTAACCAGTCAAAGAGGAAGTGAGAATCTTTTGTTCATAAAATTGGGAGACAAGGTCGACTTGATAAAGTGTAGTTAGATGCCAGCATTCAAATTTGGCTTATATTGACTGTGGCACAATCTTGATTTAACTTGTAGAACCAGAAGCCAAATTCAGGTTTGTTGATCTATCTCTTGGTCTGAGATTTCCCACCTTTTTCCTGTCTCTTGCTTTTATGTTTACATATGGTCCATGCATCATTCATCAGTGATAATTACATGTTTTAAAAGAGAAATGAGTGATGATGGCAATATATGTGAAATTGAGTAATTCCAAGATTTATCAGACTAATAACTAGATATATAGTTGTGTTGTTGCATGTCATATTTCACCCATGCCTGTCTTTATTTTGGTTGAATTTTAGACCACCTTCTGCATTCCAATTCTGGTTGAGCAAGAACAGATCCATGTTGCAAGAAGAGAACCCGGAATTAGATGATGGTGATATTGTTAAAGCAGCCGCACAGAAATGGAGGACTGTATCTGCTGAAGATAAAAAGGTATAGAATAAATGCATGGTTTGAAACCTATTCACCCCTTGCATGGTTCTGTCATATTGGGTAGAGCTTCAAACTGGTAACAGACATGAAGGAAAGAATAACGTCACTTTACACAATGTTATATGACTGGTTTAATTCCCATTTATGCATGCTGCCAGATCGAGGCTCTACCTTCAAACGTGATGACCATGCAAGCAGTCAATACTCTTTGGCTTAATAGCTTAAACAAAGTTTGTTCAGGGGAGCATGGAACACTTGATGGGGTATTTGAATTTCAACTTCATTGGTAACATGCATAGATTAAGATTATTGCTCTCCTAATGGTATGCTTAGAATTGGGTATAATTGCAGCATGAGTGGTCTGACTTTCAGAGGGATATTACACCTTTGTCAATTAAAAAGATTTGTCTCTACCCATACTGTTTTTGTATTTGCAAACTACACTACTAGATGCCTATTGTTGCCACCCAAAGGTACACTATTGCCTAGCTACTTCATTGGTACTCTGTGAAATCACACATACATCAGGCCATTCCATCTAAAATCCACACTACCCCTGTGGAAGATTTTTGAAATATTTTCCACGGGGGGAGTATGAATTTTAAATGGAATGAGCATATTAGGCAGCTCCATTTGATATAAATTTCATACACCTTCTGAGAAAGTATCAACCTGAATCTTCAACAGAGTAAGGATGAGTTTCAAATGAGTATTCATTCCATCTGAAATGTATTCTTCCCCTATGGAAGATATAGGGGTAGTGTGGATTATAAATGGAATAGCCCATTGCACACCTGTACTGAATCGGTACTGTACTGGTACTCTAGAGTATCCACACATAGTACCTATGGGGTGGCAGTAATAGGAATCCCAACATATGGATCATGAAAACATTTTGAATAGGGGTCACAGGTGATTTGACTTTTGTTGAAAGCAATTTTGGGTATTACCTTATCTTTCAAATAAGCATACTCTGAGTTAGCCTAGTATTGCAACTTGCAGAACAACATTGTTGTCATCCCTCAATGAAGTTTTGACAGTATGCCTAAATGAAGGATAGACCCATTTGGGAGGGAGATATCTGATGAATGCAGCTTTAACGTGAACTGATTCTTTTGCTTTACAGGATTGGAGTGAACAAGCCAAGCAATCGGTAGAAGTTGCAGAAAATGATGAGATAGAATCTTCGAGTCAAGAGGGAAAGAAACGAAAACGTGACGAAGATGATGAGGACGATGAAAACAGAACCACAGGACTAGAAAAGAGGCCTAAATCTCAGGAATCAAAAACCAAAAACAATGAGGAGGATGCAATGAAAAAGAAACCATTAGCCTCAGCAACAAATGCAAAATTAGCTGGGTTTGCTTTTAGCAAAAAAGATTAACTCTTTTGTGAACTTGAAATTCGTATATTTATTAAGTGTGAAAAAAACCCTTTTATAACAGAAAGGATGAACAATTCTTGCATCACTTGAAAAATCAAGTTTCAATTTTCCCACATGGCTGGGATGAAAACAAAATCACTAATAAGAAAAACAGCAAATTCTGTTTTGCTATTATAGTTTATTATAGTTGTATATGTGACACGATATGATCCAATCAGACCAAAGTTGCAATTTTGAAAATTATTACCATTACTTACTTGCTCAGTACCTAACTAGTGTTTAAGCTTACTGATGTTGAAATCTTTAAGTCCCTGGCATGCTTGCTTGAAATGTTACAAACTTTTCATATGTCATTTGTATGTTTTTGCCTATAGCCAGGGGCGGAGCTACGTCATGCCGGTAAAAACAATCAAATCCTGGTGAAAACAATATGCGCAAATCAATTATAAAGGCCATTGCACATTATGTGTGTGACGCCTACGCTGAGTGCTTGCATTTAATGTTTTTATTTTGACTCGCTTGTTGCTAGGGAATTTAGCTCAATTTGTTGCTCAGCACCCGGATGTCCACGCCCAGGTGCCCACCTATATCTGAATTCATTATTGTCAACTTTGGTCCATTTGGATCAGATTGTGTCTATATTATATTGAAAAGTGATTACAAATTATTTTAGAGATGATGGTGGGCACTCAAGTATCTGAGATAACCTAGCTGCACCATCAGAGAATTTCAAACATACTTGTGTCAGAAAACAACATTGTGAACAAGGTTTGCAACACACTTTTACTCATTTGCAAAGTCCTGCAGGAAGTTGCTTATAAAATAAGTGCATTTGAATATATCTTTTTTGTTAACCACCTGTAACATGACATGAAGTCAGTCAAGAGTCAGTTGTGGAAAGTTTACATCAATCAAAAAGTCTCCAAGATAATCTGTTCACTTGAAAGCATGTATTTTGAATCCTTTCAAATGGCATCATTGTTTATTAGCATATTGCTAGTATGATACTTGAGAGTATCCTTGGATAATTTAATGAAACAAACCAAAAGGTTGTGAAGCCCAATGGATGAAACTAGTTCCATTTTATACTCTTAAAAATTGATATAATTGTAACACAACCAGTTCCGTTTATAGAGTTTGTTCCCATATCTAATAAAACGTAGTGTGATTTTCATGTGCTTTAATTTTAATTGACTTTGCCAAACTGCAAAAACAAATTCGGCTATCAACTATAGCATTTTGACCAAATGCCTCATATTTTAATTTAGTGGCATTTTTCAAACTGTATACTTTATTTTAATACACCACGTATTGGAGATGAAAAGTCGGGAGCTTGCTTTTACTGAATTAAAACACTCAGAAATGGGAGTGCTGGGGTGTAGCAAACAGGCATTCATAGTTTTCCCATTTATTTATTTATTTATTATTTAACCTGGGGTGACCAAGGCCATACATATAATATAATACACAATAAAATGGCATATAAAGCATTATATCATATGATTGCACACATTACAACAAATTACATCAAAGAGCAATACAATAAAAAACATTTAAGACAGGTCATATGATTGCACATCAAAAGCGAAAATGGAAAACATTTTTTTTTATGACAAAACACAATGTGTATGGTATTTAATGGAAGTTATAAAAAGGGGAAATAAAATGCATTTTGCATTTTCCAGTTGTATAACTATAATGCACATGATTTTATTAACACTCACAGGAGCTTTGAAACAATTAAATTAAATTAAACAATGGCCTAACCTGTGTTTCTATGATTCTACTCTGCAATGTAGATGCTGAATTATGTTTTTCTTGGACCATTTTAAGTTCTTGGGTTTGGTTTTATTGTTTAGAAACTAAAAATCAAATTAGTATTACCGTATTTGGGGCACTCAATTCACTTTCAGGGGTGCTTATTTAAACCATGAAATGAAAGTCAAATTTGGGAATTGAATGTATATTTATATGAAAGTCATTTGTCAAAACTGCTTGGTCAGTTTTCACTTCAAAGGTTGAACATTGGAAACCTAGAGAGCTAGAGAGGGTGAAATGATCTGAATTAGATAGTGGATGAAATGATCGAATATGTGGCACTAGATATGAAAAGCCAATTAAAAGTCAATAATATTTCGCTTCCCTATATTATTCAGAGAAATAATCCATTATTATTTGAACATAAATATAACTTTCTGGCGGCATTTTCTGCTCTTGAATACTGCACTCCAAAATTTAGACTTATTTACTTTGAAAAGGCCAAAAGTACAAACAAACTTCACTAAACTTCAGTGAAATATACCCCTGCCTGGTGGTGTGATATGGTCTATGTATTTCTGTGGCATGTAAGAGCATAACAGGTTAACATTCAAATTGATCAAAATCTTGTATTTGATCCTGTAATATGGTCAATAAAGGATCATTTATTATACATCATTGTTGGTGTGCTATTTTTGTTTCTTTTGTGATCTGGGCAAGGGTTGAAAGAATTGTGGAAAAAAAACAATGAAAACTTAAGGCTGGGCTTGTTTGCTTGTGGTCCATGCCTACCCATGTTGGGACTGGGTTTCCCAGTAGTTTTATTGAATGTAATGGAACAGGATTCGATGTGGATTAAAATCACAATTCAGTAGGGGACCCATAAATGTAGCCGTATAAGAGGCAAAGTGGGCTATCTCACACATCGAGGATCAATGCATGTCCCTACTCCTCTGGCATGCATTCTCAGTCAGGATTGTACTCTTCTGCCCTCTATTGACAAATTAAAAATCCTTTCTTAATAGATTGAATGGGATATCCCTCAAATAGACATTTTGCTACTTATTTCAAAATTGTTAGGATTCAGAAAAAGTATAGTTTGACCTGTCTGTGATGCACCTATTCGCTTTATTTGAATTCTTTAGATCACCTTAAAATGCTCTCAAATGTCTCGCATAAAAATGCTCCCAAATTTCTTTCATATTCAAAAACCATCCAAATGAAAGGGTATGGTGCAATTTCTGTTCTCTACCTTACAATGTTTCTAAAAGTTCCAATGGTTTTGATATGAGAAGCAAAAATGTGTACATACTTTCGGTTACCACATTTCACACTATGTTAACGAACATGACTCAGGCTTTGAATTTTACTTTCTTGATACCAAAATCACACACCCGATTAAGAAATTTGCCATATAATTTGTCCATGATCAATTTTGTTACGTTACCTAAAAAAAGCATGGTGCAAATTATTCTTTATTAGAACAGATTTTGTTTGTTTTCATGGCAGCTCATTTCAGAAAATTATGAAACCTGAAACAAAACTTGGTGGTGAAATTGACAAATAACAACAACAACAACAACAACAACAACAAGGTTTTTATTTCAAAGTCTATTTTATTATAAAAATAAGAAAGTACAAAATCGAGCATCTATTATTCATCAAAAAACAGTTCGATATGACCAGCAAGGAACAACTGATCCAATATATTAATGGCAATAGGACATTCATATTCAAGAAATATTAGTACGACCAGCTCTTTAAGAAAACCAAGGAGAATTGACACATTTTGTGTGAGAAATCGAACACATCAAAGGATTGCCTAGGTAGCTCAACAAATTCCAGACCCTGAGTGGCAAAAAGGTCTGAGTTTGGAAATAAAATGACATCAAAATGGAAGGAATATTTCTAAAATTGGATCACCATGTGTTCGGTTGTGTTTTTTTCTTTCTGGTTTTTCAATCAGTTACAGATTCCTTAATTTTCTTTTTTCACCCCATAATTTCACCATTTTTATAACACTTGTCATTTTTATATCCTGCATTAAGGGTTGGGGTATGAACGTTTGGACAGTATTTATTGTGGGACATTAGAGCACATCAGACATATCGAATTGCATTCTGAATACGAAGAATGTCATTCTGATATCAAATAATTTTGATTTTTGAAATTAGCAATTTAATACACATTTTATGGCAAATCATTAAAAATTGATATTTAACAGTACTTGAAGTAAACTTTATAAATCTGAAAATTTTGACCTTTTCAGATTGAAGATATGGATTTTTCCCCAAAACACCAAAAAAAATTAGGTCTTTTGGGGAAAAAATCCATATCTTCAATATGAAAGGTCAAAATTTTCAATTGACCGTCGGCTTTTCCTCCCTGCTATACACTTTAAGAATATGTCATTAGATTTATATAATTTACTTGAGGACTGTTATATATCAAAATTTGAAAAATATCAAATTTTTATAATTTGTCATAAAATTTGTATTATATTGTGATTTTCAAAAATGAAAATTATTTGATATCAGAAAGACATGCTTCAGATTCAGAATGCAATTCGATAGGTCTGAGGTGCTCTCATGTCCTACAAAAAATACTGTCGAAACATAATAAACGCTCATTTTAGATCCCTTAAGTTCATAAAACTACGCATATACGGAACCCTGCTGTGGTAATTGCTAAAGTCATTTTTTGAAATTTTGAGAACAAGTACAAAAAATCTGTGCACTAAAAGCAATAATCAGAAATTAATAAGGTGATTACATGCTTGAACCATATTTTGTACTTGTTCTCAAAATTACCAAAAATTACTTGGGCAATTATCACAACAGGGTGATTATATTGTTCATAGTGGTAACTATACTCCTTAAAATACATATACTTTAGCATCAAATTAGTTTGCAATTTGGTAACATAAAGCATCCCTTTAGGACAGTATATTTTAATTCCTGTTGATCATGCACATTTTCCATGTCAGTACAGTACTTGTATAGAGTACTTGTTTAGATACACATATAACTTAGAAATGCTTTACAAGCATGTATGTTCAAAAGAACTTACAACAAATAATTTCTATGTAACCTTTCCATTTTGTATGTTGTAACATACTGATTGATACATAGCAATAAACCTTTTAGACACACCCATTCATCTATTTTATGTGGAATGTGTCATATACACTGCAAGATTCCTATTGCGGCAGCCTGCACAGGTACACAGTCGCCAATGTACCTAACAGATATAAACAGGATCCACCAGCAGATGAACTCCCCTGCAGTGTACCTGTGCATGCAACCACAATAGATCTGGTAGTGTGCGTAGATGATTAAATAAATGATGATAGGTACAGTATAAACTTCATTATCTGACCCAATTACTAAAATGTGTGCAATTCTGCATTAATTGGCCTAATCTGCAACCACTGAACAGTCAATAAATCTGCAAAAACAAGGGAGATAAGTGATGTTGGACTGTTTTAAATAACATTTCATTTTAATTTTGCAGGTTTTGCCTGCAGAATTAGGCAAAAAAAAAATTGTTGTGTTGCCCTCAAGTGGGAAAATGGGAAAGTTGGGTAGGACGGTCAGATTAAAAAAATTTTTTTTTTTAAACCTTCAGTTTTCAAAAATCCCCTCAAATATTAAATAATACTTCTTCAATTAGGAGACATTTGTCAATTTTGACTTCTGGATACCTGTTAGACATCAATTAAAGACTAGTCTCTCAATAAAATATTAATTTAAAGTGAAAAACTTTGATTTTTTGAACAAATCTGTAAAAATCATCATTCAAAAAAAAAAAAAAAAATTGCTCCCCTGATTTTCCAGGATTTAGGGTCGGGCAGTTGAGGGCAACACAACAATTTTTTTTTTTGCCTTATTGCAAACACTGGGTTGATCCTTCATGTGTAAGCTAATCCTAACCCTAATCCTAACCCTAACTTCCTGTATAATTACATGAAGGAGTAACCAAACACTGATATTGCACAATACACTCTTTGTGTAGCAATTTTCAAGCATGATAAGGCAGGCACAACCTAAAGTCCTACCTTTGTATGACAGGTATATTTTTATACATTCAAAGATAGCAATTGTTGAAATAAAAAAAATGCACCAAATGACCCCTTCCTTTTTTGTACTTTCAAAAGTTTCTACATCTTGTTCCGTTTGTGGTCTATGTCTCATCATGCATAGCATTGCTTGTTTACAGATACCCAAATGTTTTACAGTATATTTAGGAAATATAATCGAGTGAAACTTATTATTAGCAACTACTGCATGAACAAGAACATGTGAACACATAATAAACACCACTGTACAACAAAGTATCCATACATTCAAGTTATAGTAATAATGTGAGGAGGAACACACAGTGGCGTAACTAGGGTTGGTAGCGCCCGGGGCAAGAAACAAAATTGGCGCCCCTCCCCCTCCTCCACCCCACCCGAGAATATCATAGACGCGGGCAGTGGCGTAGCTAAGAGCTAAGGATACATAATGCCCCCCATTCTTGCAACAATTGCGCGCGAAATTTTGGACAAATAAGGCCTATACACTAATTAAAATGTTCTTTCATTTGATTTTGTGCTGAAATGCGAGTGAAGCGCGCGAAAATTTTGACTTTCATCACTTGGAGGGGCGCAGAATTGATGCTGAATTGGTCAGTTTGGCGCCCCCTAAGGGTGGCGCCCGGGTCATGTTGCTCCCCTCTGCCCCACCCCTAGTTACCCCTCTGCCCCCTAGTTACGCCACTGGGAACACGACATGTTAAAGTAGATTGGACAATCACATATTCTGGCTTTAGCCCTGGACTATATTTACACTATCTATCAACAGTTAGTGGTAATTTCTTAAAATATTTAGTAAGAAGTTGCTCTATGCTGAAAGCAAGAGTAATGTTTCAAGGACATGTCTTGGTTACACCACAGACAGTGGTATGACTCTTAGCAATGTGTCATATGGTGGGACACCCAACTTCAACAAACAGTCTGGAGCCGGCTTCCTCAAATAGATTTGTTGAAGCGCCATGTGAAATAAAAGAAAACTGCAAAGCGCCACTCAATGGCTGCGAAGTCGCCTGGGGGAGTCAGAAGCTATAGATTTTTTGAAATTTGAGGTGCAAATGACGCCATTTGGTGCAACATTTTGTACTATTTTAGCCTGTCTTTACAAGGATAACATGGGAATCGCATTGTTTAATGTTGAAATATATATTGGAGATATTCCAAGTTTGATCAAAGGGTTTGATTTAAAAAAAATCTAAATGGCGCCGCGCGCCACTCGGGAAGCCACGGCGCGCCACATGTGGCGCGCGCGCTGCTATTTGCGGACCCCTGGTCTGGAGTCTGTCCAACTTAATTCAGTTAATCAATATAACAATTTTTCAAGAAATTTGGACCCACCCATATACCAAAACTCAGTCTGATGAAACCATTAGTGTAGTTGTGAATCATCAATAAAAATGTGAGTAAACAACAAGTAAAGTAGTTTATCGGAACTGTAAAAAAGAACCATGCCAACACAAGGCTGTCTGCGCCCAGTCTTACACTTCTTCCAGGTTCCACACCTTTCCCTCATGTTCTGCATAAGGATTGGAAAACTACTACCATCAAGTATGAAAAGAAACAGCACAAGTAAGTTATCAAGCACCTTCTGAATGTCATAGACTATATGAAAGAAAAGAACTGTAAAAAAGAACCATGCCAACACAAGGCTGTCTGCGCCCAGTCTTACACTTCTTCCAGGTTCCACACCTTTCCCTCATGTTCTGCATAAGGATTGGAAAACTACTACCATCAAGTATGAAAAGAAACAGCACAAGTAAGTTATCAAGCACCTTCTGAATGTCATAGACTATATGAAAGAAAAGATCCACATTGAGCATGAACATGAGACTGCAAAACTTGAAAGAAAGTATCCCCGATCCTTCTCAAAGACATAAAGCGGAACTGCTATTCCTTTGATTCCTCAACAAACTCGTTAAGACATTCACTTCCATGGGGTGATAGTAACCGACTAAACTTGTAAACACCACATCTATTCAGTATTTGAGAATTTTTAATGGTGGAATATCATTCAACTCCTGCAAGTCATTCGCATCCATGGGGAGATAGTAACCGACCAAACATTGATTCTTGAAACATATTTGTTCTGCATGATAAGTGGCATAAGCCTATGAAACAAAAAATATGTTGGTAACATTAACAAAGTACTGTCAGTATATTAATGTAAGGTCCAATTTCTCAATCAAATGTAATTGATAATGATAAAAATACATTAAATTTTCTAATCCAATAATGTTATTTCCTGCATCCTACAGAAGGCTTGGGGAACTAAGAGCGATCATCCCAGATATTCCATATATTGCACTTACTGTCAGCAACATCAGTAAAATAATCACAGATATTTTAATCAAGTCTCAAGAAAGTAAACAAACCACAGTTTGAGAGCAACTACTTGCACCATACTCGATGACGCTGGGTTCGCGAATCGTCACATAATGTCAGTCATTATTGGTCATCGGTCCGAATCTTCACTGAAGAGTTATTCTAGAACCAGCGACCAGAAGAAAAGGCTCATGAGTACCATCTTAGCAGAGCAAATGCAGGAGAATCATGCTCCTCCTCCAGAGCCTGAGGAACACACCTTCTGTTAATGATCATAATAGCGAGTCTGGTAATGGTATCTTTCTAGATGGCAGCTGTCATGTGAGGCACTGTAAAATCTGTCGATATATCGGTATTCATCTTAATTTTTCATCATTTTCCAATTTCTAAAGTCAATTTTTTTAAAACTAGTAACTACTATACCATTAAAAGTAGGTCTATTACGTTACAACAACACAATTTCGTAACACATTAATCTTTAATATGGCTCTCACAATTTGCTGACAATCACACATACCTTTGACTACATTTGCCGATAGTCACATGGTTTTGACGACAGCAGTCAAATTTTGCTGACAAAATTGTGTTTTGGGGGTGTCACACACCCCCATACCCCCCCCTCTAGCGATGACCCTGGATACATGTGTTGCTTGTACACAAATTTTGGAGATGGCGTCTCGGGATGGTTGTTAATTTGCCATACGCAAACCTTCTGTTAGTAATGATACTCCTTCAGATAGTCTTTTAACACGCGTGGCAGCTCCAGGTAATGAACGCCATCATAATTTGTGTGCGAACAGATGACTGAACGTGCCAACTCCTGAAGCGTTGATGGGTTAGTGCGAGGAAGAGGAATTGTCAACATTGGTTCAAAAAACATGCAGTAGTTGGGGTCTTTGTAATGTTCTAATAGTCCGCAGATTGTATGGCATGAGTAAACGCTAGGATCATGCGCATCAAAGCTGAATTTATGATTCCACTGTTCAATTCTCGCATGTAAAGTTCGACCATATCGCCTGAAGCTAACTGAAAAGAGGAACTCCTCCTGTGAGCTATCTCGTAATAAGAAAGTTCCTTCAGGTTTGTTCTCGTCTGCTTCATATCTGTCTATCTTTCCCCAGTAAAAACATGAATTCATGATCTTCTGTTGATCTGGAACCAGACAGTGCAAATAGTCTACTTGTGTATGTGCTTGGGGAGTCATATATGTCACTTTGGTTGTACTGGTTGCAGCAACTGAAGGATTGATCAATTCCTCTTTCATTTCTTCAGGTACCACTTTTGATAACTGGGGGTAAGGGGCTACACTTGGATCTTTTGGAACATGAATTGAAGATTATGGAGATTTAGCCTGTGCTTTTTAAAATAGGAGGGCAATGATGACAAGTCTCTAAAGATGGGCTGATGGAACTACTACTAGTCTCATCGCTATCAGAGTACTGTGGCTGGAAACCAGGTGGCGGGTCTACGCCTTCTTGAATTTCCTTTTCCCTGATTGCACGCTGTATATCTTCCTCACATTCAGTTGGGTACAACTGTGGATCCCAAACTCTGAAATTAATAAGAGGGGAGTACCTCTTTTTCCGTGTTTGATTACGAGTCCTGTCTCCAGATTTTGTTTCACGCGGGGATTGTCTACGCTTGGGTGTAGCACCCGATTCATCACTGTTTCTTTCACGACTGGCATCACGGAATCTTCACAAGATTCTTCCGCTTAAGGATTTTGAACGACCTCTTTGTAATCCTGGACTATCACTGTCGCTACTACTACTTGATTCACTGTCTGTTTCTTTGCTTTCTTGCCTTTCAGGTTTCTTTGAGCACTCTTTAGGATAAAACTTTGAAACAATTACACTTGCCACTCGACTCAGTCCACTTTGTCGATGTCTTCGCTTATTTTGCCCTTTCCCATCGTCACCTTTTGGGTTTTCATTTTCTTTTTCTGCTTCAGGTGGCGAAGTCTGTTTTTCAGATTTCTCACTTTCCTCTTTTGTATTTAAGCCTGGACCAATGTATCCATCAGATCGAGGTAAAGCTTGTAAATGTTCTAAGCATATTTGAGGCACAGCACCACTCAAGGTCAAGGAGTTGCTTGGTCCTGCTGCTTCGTTTTTCTTGGCATCAAGTGGTTTAGGGACAGGAATGTCTTACGTTTCAGCACTACAAGTATCCATTCCATGTATTTGCAGTTCAGGTGAAGAATTCAAGGTTAGTTGAAATTTTGTGCAGAAAGTCAGTTTAAACTTTTAGAAATTGTTTATCACCAGAACTTACATTTGATCATTTTCCAAGGTATTCGTTGTTTTTATCACTGCAATAATTTACGATGTCAAGTGAGCCTTCACATACCAATAATACACGCAAGTCTGCATCCGCATCAACACAAAACACATCTATTTCTACTACACCAAAACCGGATCAGAAAAAACACAAGCTGAACTTTTCTTCAGAGTCTGACAACACACAAGGAAATACCATGTCAATTGAGGAGCAGAATAAGGCCCTGGATTCTTATATCAAGGCCTCATTCTCAAAAGTTTATGACAAGATAGATTAAGTTGAGACCAAGGTCAACAATCTCGCCACGATGAAGGCTAAAATTACTAGAGGTTCGAATGTGTCTAGATGCTCAGCGGTTGGAGCAGAAATACTACCTAGACAAGCTAGAACAATATACAAGACGGGAAAACATTAGAATTTCTGGTGTCCCAGAAAATGACCAAGAAGACATTCCACAAATTGGTTGAGTCTTCTCTTGCTAAAATCAAGACCAAGACTGAGAAAATTGAAGCTCTGAAGGCCCAACTTTAATTTAGACAGCACATCCTAGAATAGGAAGCCGACGCTGCTCTCTACAGATTTTCAGAGGGGCTAGCAAATCCAGGTTCAAGTAAGACAAGAAGATTACTCTCAGTAGGAGAACTCACAGGGGAGATGAATTCAGACCATCTTTCAGAAGGCTTGGGGAACCGAGGGCGATCATCCAAGATATTTAATACATATTTGCACATTGTGCCACCACTACCAGCAACATTCGTAAAATAAATGCAGATACTTCATTATTTCCCAACCTACCACTTGACATATCCCCCCAGATAGGCCAAATATAAGGTAATTGAATTAGAAGGCAATTTTCAAGTATTAGATCCAATTATTAAAGCATTGACAAACACTAGTTGTCCCTAAGTTGTCATATATTGTAGTAATGTTGAGGCGGTTTCATCTGTGTACATATGTATTTTCATTGCTGTATTCCCAACCCTGCTACCACAGATTCTCCAATAGCCATGTTTCACAAAAAACACTGCGGATAAATATAAATCCCATGTTCTCCCAAGCCCAATAGTATTGTTTGTGTTGTTATTTGTACTGTTGCTTTTGGTTTAGGTATTAATATCCCAGATATTTGGCAAGAAATTAATTTTGAAGAAGTTCAAGAGAGTGGAAGAGCCGGTAGAGATGGCAGTTTCACAAAAACACTGCAGATGAAAATAAATCCCATGTTCTCAGTGAATTCTCCAAGCCCAATAGTGTTGTTATTTATACTGAAGCTTTTGGTTTAGGTATTTATATCCCAGATATTAGGCAAGAAATTAATTTTGGTGCACCTCCATATGTTGAAGAATTTGTTGTTCAAGAGAGTGGTAGGGCTAGTAGAGATGGCAGTTTAAATAGATCCCATGTTCTCAGTGAATTCCCCAAGCTGAATAGTGTTGTTATTTGTACTGTTGCTTTTGGTTTAGGTATTAATATCCCAGATATTAGGCAAGAAATTAATTTTGATGCACCTCCATTTGTTGAAGATTTTGTTCAAGAGAGTGGTAGGGCTAGTAGAGATGGCAGTTAAAAAAACCCACTGCAGATGAAAATAAATTGAAGGTTACATCAATCCATGATGGGTACATTGTATGCACTGTAGCAATCTGGTTGATTTAAATTTGGTTTTTGTTCAGGTTTGATGATATCATGGATGAAGAAATTCCTCAAGCTTTTTACGACAATCTAAAAGTAAGAATTATTAAAAAGACGCCAAACAAGAAAGCCTTTAAAAGGACTGCTGGATGTGGGGTGGTAGTTTCAAAAATAAGACCAACCCCAAGTCATATGGTATTGAATATTTGAAAATCGGGCCAGCTAGGATGACGGTAGAATAGGAACATGATTTTCCGATCCGATTTTCTGAAAACTCAAAAAAAAAAAAATCTTGGAAAATCCTGTTCAACCCTGGCTGGAGAAAATTATAAAACGACTTGAGATTAGTCTATGAGCAAAGGTCGTAACACTTGATGTTCTGTAAATATTTTCAATGTACATTGTGTTCTTTATATATTATACATTAATCATTATGGAAAAACAAACAGGGAATCATTATGGAAAAACAAGCCGGGAATAGACAGTTGCGAGGAATACAAGGTACAATACCCATGTATCAGTGCTTTGCAAAAAGGTGAACATTACACTTTCTGCAAAGTTTGTCGCTGTGATTTGCGCATTGCTGGAGGAGGTGGAAACGATATTAAAATACATATATCAAAGAATAAACATTAAAAAAATATAGAAGCAGAAAAAGCTGTTGGTACATCTAAAAGGTTGACATCTTTTTTCAAACTGAAAATCTGTCCGTCATACGTGCTGAAGTTGCTTTCACAGACTTTCTCGTTGAACATAGCATTCCCTTGGCTGTGTCCGACCATGCTAATAGTTTGTTTAGAAAAATGTTGCGGATTTAAAAATTGCTCAACAGTACCGATGTGGACGAACAAAAAACATTGAACGGTCTCTGGCTGAAGCTGATGCTAGAAAACTTATTGCAAAAATGAAAAAGAATCCTTTTAGCCTGGCAACGGATGGCAGTACGGACATGGAATCAATAAAATTGTATCCAATCATCATTAAATCCTTTGATGATACCACGGCCAAGTTGTTTGTGAGCTATTAGAAATTAAGGAATGTACAGAATGATCTACTGCATGGTGACAACATATTTAATCTTTTAGATAGTACTTTAACAACATGGGGAATTTCTTGGGAAAATTGCATCAGTCTTGGTACTGACAATGCTTCAGTAATGACAGGAAAACACAAAGGAGTATCATCTATTTGGACGGAGCACCGATGTACGCTACCTTGGACCAGGAAGGCTACCACCATGACGTTGTGATTCATGACATGGAGTTTGTCACCATGAACGGGGAGGGCCAGACTGTCCACATCAACTCCATTGAGGGTTGGTGGGGCAATATAAAAGCTGACCTTAAGAGGATGTGGGGGACGAGCCACACCTTGCTTCCAATGCATCTGGATGAGGTACAGGCAACATTGTGACGATGGCAATATCTTTGACTATATCTCATAGATGACATCGCACACTATTATCCACCTCCAGTGGGCATCTAGTGCCAATGGTCAGCAGATAAAATTGACCACTTAAAATTGTGTAAATAAGTTGAAAATTATTTTTTTAAACTTTATATTGTTTGTTTTTGTTGGAAAATAATGTTCTTAAATATTTATTATTAGTTACTTACTTTTGGTACTTTAGTTTGCGTTAAATTTGCTTATTTTTTATTGTTAAACTAGGCTATATCAAACCGCCCACCCCTAATTTGGGTTATTCAGATTGAGATTTCTGGAGGGGGGGTTTGAGTTTACAGAACAGCAGCCTAGTACAATTCTTGACGCGATCGGAACATCAACATCTTGATCTCGGAAAATACCCCTGGTCTGATGGCAGACTCTTGGGGGAGGAACGGTCTAGAGAAATAGACATTCTAAAGTACAAGATAGGAACAGTCATCATCAAGATTGTTGAAGAGTGTTGTTTCACCGACAGATCCAAGTGCAAATTTGCAGCAGAGGAGCCATACACACAACCCACCAGCCAAAGAATACTTCCAGGACCTAGGATTTTAACTTTTACAACTTAGAAGAAGATTAGGAATTTTACTAAGTAGGTTTTGTTTCATCAATTCATTAACTTTTGAAGAAAGTGCTTTCCAGCACCATGCTGAAACTTTTAAACATAACTCAACAATTGTGGTTATCAGGAAGATATCATTTCCAACCATATTACTAAAGCAGCTTCAACCACGCGTGAGGATTCTTTGAAATACAAAACTAAATCCAAATTCAAACATGTATCCCTTGTGGTGACATATCACCCAAACTTCCTCATTTGTCAGGGATTATCAGAAAACACTGGCACATGATCGAGACCAACTCTCGCTTACACAAAGCTCTTCCTGAAGTTCCTCTCATTTCGTACAAGAGATCACCTATCCCAGTAAACATCTTGTCAAGGTCAAAGTACACAATGATGCCAAAATTGATCCCAAGACTGATGATGTTGGTTGTAAACCTTGTCAGAAACCGTGCTGTAAAAACTGCATCTATATGCAAGTAACTACTTACTACATTTAGTGACAAAAATCAGAGCAAATGCTATACCATATCAATTTTTATATCATTTGATGCTATTATAGCTGTTACAGTCCTGTTTTCTTATTATTACTTCATTATAAATTTAATCATATAAATATTATGTACTTCTGTTAAAAAATTATCCTACAATATTTTTATCCCTGACAAAAGATCTGAAGTGACAGGTAAGATTGATTACTTGTAATACATAATTATCGTAATTGATTTTAACCATTTGTTCAATTACAGATATGGCATCCTGGCAGAAACAGTCATTCCCGAAAGACCCTTACCAGTAGTCAGTACATTTGGCACAACACACAAGAGCAAAATGTGTAGCCTGGGAACGTATTTCGGACAAATCTCAGAGTGTATCTGCATCCAACAAAGCTGTCCATCGTACAATGCAGGATACTCAAAAGGAACGTTTGGAGGTGTAACTGTAAGCCAGCAAGCCATAAGAACCATGGAGTCCATACATGTCTGAGGCATATCAGGAGATAATGGCAGCTGATCCGATGAATTCTGGGGATATACTGGAAAAGTGGCTGTGTATTCTGGCAGAAGGGATGGAGCAAAGAGGAACCATTTGTATATTGACCACATAAATTGTCAAGGATTTCAACAACAGAGTGAAACTTTTGAAAACGGGGTGTTCATGTCGGAGAGGTCAGTGCAAGAGTGGATGCTGTGGCTGCAAGAGAGCGAACCCCACAAGTGTCTGGGGTACTACCAACTGCAAATGCATTGATTGTGATAATATTCCCAGAGAAAGTACATCTGGTGATGAAGAGATCACAGTAACGGATTAGTGGATGTTGGTACATCAGATGAAGAGAATGATTAGGATGCATTCATAGAACAATTAATAGAGGATTCTTCTGAGACTGAACATGATGATGAGGAAGATGAGATGTCAGATTTTGATGAGGACATTGACTATGAATTTGAAATAGAAATTGTCCCTGACATTGGTTTAATGGAGCAAGAGAATGAAAATAACTTAAATGAAGATTAAACACTGAATTGAGAACAGTTATTTTAAAGACTTTCCATGATTTTGATCAAAATTCAAAATTGTCAAGGATTTCATAAACATAGTGAAATTTCTGAAAATGGGGTGTTCATGTTGGAGAGATCATCCTGATCTGAAGTAAACACTCTTTATATTGGTTGTAGAAAAAATGCTGATCAATTTTCTTGCATGCAAATTACTACTATTACACAATTGTTTCAATTAAGACTTATCCCATTTGCTTTGTTAGATTTTGAGCAATAGTTGAGAGAACAACAGCACCATCTTCCAGTATGGAACCATCACTCATCTTAACAGTAATTGAAAATATATCTCTTTTTCCACTTCCCCCCTCTCCATCTCAAACTGATTATCATTTATTTCAGCCCACCCCACCCTCAAACTGATTTATTCTAGCTTATTTATCAGTTTCACAGGACATTAATGCAATGGTCAAACACATCACAATCCAGGGTGGAGAACCAACTTGCAGCGAGTGACAGGTTCCAAGGGATGGAGGAATAGTAGAAAGAGTCACAATAAATGCCCTGTATTTTGTCAATATATGATATATAGTATCACAAGCGGCATTCTTTACGATATTGACATTGGATCTAGTTTCCTCAATCCCGCAGATTACTTTCAAAGATACACAGACCAAGAATAACCGTGGAGATGACCAGGAGAAGAGCCAGGGTGGGGTCATGTTGTATTGGTCCATGTTGCCCTGTTAACACATTTTACTGTACATGGACAAACTGAACCCTGACTGTGAGTGCTTTTGGCAGAAGCCAAAACCCTAAGCCAAATCTGCAGCCTCCAAGTCAGTATGGTACTGCAATGCACCACTAGGCAAGAATAAGATCGGTAGTAAAATGAAGGACATTTCATTGAGGGCCGGTAATGCATGGTCATATTAACTAACCATTGCTTGCGAGCAACGAGCGTCTCCTCACTGCAAAATGCAGGATTTAACAACCGTGATATAATGACGGTATCCGGTCACCACTCGGAAACGACTATAAAACACTATGCCTCCAGAACCACCGAGGAAACCAAGCATAAAATGAGTGAAGCGATTGCTGCGACAATTGTCGAGCAGAAGAACCATCATCATCTAAGCCTACTCAGAGCAATAGTCAGAAAATTGCTGAACTAGAGCAAATTATGCGTGATATTTCAAACAACCCTGACGTCATGACAGTTCCTGTCAACATCACCTCAAGTTCAACAACAAATAGTCATGTTCCTGTCAACATCACCTCAACTTCAAGTGCACCCACATTCAACTTGCAGAACTGCATGGTGTAAATTTACAACAAGTAATAGCACATGACACTTCTTTGTAAATATGTTGCTTAAATGGGCCAGTTTGTTATTAACTGAAAAATTGTTGGAATAAATAAGCTGTTGGTGTTGGAATTTAAGCCGAAATTGAACAGTTAACTTTTGCGTAAGCTGAAATTGAAACTTTGCATTTGAACTTTGAAGTTGAACTATTGGAATGCTTGTTTGCATTGAGAACTTTTGTTGTATTTAGACTTTTACCAAGGATTATAAAGGCTATCCTGGAAGAGGAATATTGGTAAGTCGTGAAACTTTCTTTGTAAATATTATTTAACCATGGCCTATGAGCAATAAAATAGGCCTTTTAACTAATCAGATGACAAAAATCTATATTATTCGGTATATAAAACAAATATTGACTGCTTTATTTGGGTCATGGTTAAAATTATAGGCCCTTGGTGATCTCAAAACCATACTATGTGCGCCTCGGGTCATAGCATGGTTTTGAGATCACCTTGGGCCTATAATTTTAACCATGCCACTCATAGCAGTCAATATTTGTATAATGCCATGTGTGAACCGAGGAGAAGGTTCAACCCAGGCACTTATATGTACTTTTGAAAAATTTTTTAAAATGGCCTAATGAAAATTTCACTGGTAGATCAACCTGGTTCTCTTGATGTAAGAGGGATAATACTACTCCTGGCCTTGACTGAGCGCTAGGCTGAACTACTGCACTTGACATGTACGTTTAGTAGGATCAGCTGGATTTTTGCTGGAGATGAAGCATTGGTATATGTTATATAGTCTGCTGTGGCTGTTGGTTGTATGCCTTGAATTGGCCAAACATATTTAAGCCATGTTGATTACAAGCGCAACAATAATGGAAATGCATATTTGTATTTTTGGGGTCCTTTCTTTTGCTGCTATATTTCTGATGCCTACAGAGGTAGAGCCTTTGATAATTTTATCACAGCTGAGATAGACAACTTTCTGGGACAGTTGGATATAAGCCACAGAGCAGTGTTTCATATTTTTTTTAAATTGTTATTTCCATATAGACATGTCGAGAGGTCACAGTACCTGACACATGAGATCAGTAGTAGTATGAACCAAGTAGTAGATACTAGATGACTACATGTTCTTAGTAATGTTAGGCTGCTTACTTTCAATAAGAGAACACCATGAGAAGTATCAAGAATCACTCTGGACAGACTGGAAAATTAGGAGACCTCAGATTGATGAACTGGAGAGAAGGTTGAGAGAGCAACTTGGTGTGATGTGACATTCATGCCACCCTTAAACCAACTCAGTAGCTTAATGGCATCCTTGAAAGATAAAATGAAAGGAAAATTGGTACAATTAGATTCTACAATTTGGAGGGTCTCATGTTCTACAAGCAATTACAGCAGATGGTAATGTTGAGGCTGCTTACTTTCAACAAGAGAAGACCATGAGAAGTATCAAGAATCACTCTGGACAGACTGGAAAATTAGGAGACCTCAGATTGATGAACTGGAGAGAAGGTTGAGAGAGCATCTTGATGTGATAAAGATACGCACAAAGTGGGGGAGAATTATGGCTTTGTTAATACCACCAGAATGCAGGAAGGCTCTTAAACTGATTCTACCATTACGGAAGAACTTCAATCCAAGATGTACAGCAAGTACATACATGGATGCAGGGGAAGTTAAGCAGAAGTTGTCAGAGTTATGTTTTTAATTTTTATTTAAAATGCACACAGGTGCACAACTTTAAAAGCTCAAAATTGAACATCATATGTTTGGTAAGAAGAAAGTAACTGGACACAGACAGAGGAAGGCACTGTCTGATCACAGGTTGCAAATCCACTGCAGTTAGCCTACTTGAAAAGCTCCGAGCAACCTGTGACAAAACTGCAGCAATGTCCATTTTCATATGCTCTTTGCACATGCTCTTTTAACCCCAGATATTGTTTTTATATCCATAACACCCAAACATAGAAGACATTGAGGAAACTTGTCCTTAAAGTAATCACTGGCCTATTCACAATCATCCCCACTTTGAGCTGGCTTTTATACACATGGACCTATGCAATTATGTGCAAGTACGGATACGGATTACCCGCAAATGAAATCAAGAAGCTCCAGAGAGTACAAAATGCAGCAGCTAGACTCGTTACATGCAGTAGTAAATATGATCATATCAGTCCAGTCCTCCACGATCTGCATTGGCTACCAGTTTATCATCTCATCACTTTCAAAATTGCTCTCATGAGTCTCCATGAAATGTCTCCTGGTTAAAGAAAGTAGACCAAGTGAATGAACTCATTTCTTGCCATAATCCTTCTCGCACACTTCGCTCTTCATCTGCAAATCTCCTTAAGTGCTGGGACATTCACAGAACCGTCATAGATGGCAGCAGATCATTCAGTGTAACTGCACCTACCATCTGGAATGCTCTAGCTGCCGGCAGACCTTTGCAGCATCACTTCTCTGCAGAACATTAAAACATGCTTAAAGACTCATCTTTTCAAATTGTCATTTAAGTTGTAGTTTAATTATTGTTCTTAATTTAAGGTATTGTAACCTTGTTTTAAATTTAAAGTATTGTACAGCTGGCTTGTACTTTTAATTAATTTGTGTGTTATTGCGTTCATGTAATTTTGCTTTGTAAAGCACTTGGTGAACTTGCTTTTGTTGTCAGGTGCTCTAAAATATATTTTATTATTATCATTTATTATTAAACAGTTTATCTTCTCTTTTTCCCATTTTTTCTCTTCTTTTTGCCCTTTTTGGGGGGTGTATTAATTTCATCATCCATGAAGCGGCTCGTCTTAAAAACCAAAAACTTTGGGTCTATTGATGTATCAACATCAATGTTAATGGTTGACAACGGTTGAGTTCATATGTTTTAAAGGATACCACATATAAACTCAATTGAGATCAACCTGAAATATAGGCCCAAATGTTCCAGTGATCCCAAAAGCCATTTACTAGCTGTGTGAGAACCACATTTTATGTGTCTTAACCCATGTTTCTCAATGAGGAAGTGGGTTGAAAAATATGCTGTGCACGTATGAAAAAATGGATGTTGAACAACCCTTCATGGATAATTTGATATGTACTGGTTTGGCATATTATACAAAATGTCACATTACAATGCTCTAGAAGACCGTTTATTCTCAGTATGAATGTCTTTTTGAGTCATTTTGGTCTAGGGATGGTGTGTGCACATAGACGCTCATTCCATGTGGATGTCCTACCTAGGTGGGCTAATTTAGAGAGAGCCTTGGGAGAAGCCCAGGTGGTCTTGTTTCTTAGGATCTTTTGTAGACAAAAACTGCAGTTCCATTGTTTTTAAACATTTATATGCAAGTATAAACATTATCTTGAGGTGGGAGTAGCGTATTTTTGGCATTTTTGTTGTCTACCAACCTGCTGCCATGTCAAATAAATGCCATATACCTGTATCAAGGGGTTACAGAGCTACAGGCCTTTGGGCCTTTACTGTAATTCCTTCACTCATCATTGTATTATGCATTTCCATAGTTTATTATATATGTATTATTCCTGATATCTTTTATAATGTATTATTCTTATGTATTATTCTTGTATCATGTAATGAGTGAAAAGATAATAATAAATCTATCTATCTATCTAAAGAAATAATTAATTTTTTTATGACTGTTGCCCCTACACATTTATTTTGCAAACAAGATAAACCAAGAATTTAAAATTTCTTGTTTCTGTTACAATTTTTCAGATAACAATCACAACATGAAGCATGTCTGCCTATTATGCAGTCATTTAGACCTCAAATTTAACAAGAAATGGAAGCTGTGGAAGCACCAAAGAAAGGTACATGGATTACAGACACCCGACCATTTTCCATGCACTATCTGTAGGAAATTCTCTAGTAATGACTAGGGAGAGTGGCGAAGGCACACATTAATCCAACACAGCTCCAACGACACTCCCCCAAGGAATTTTAGCCCCATCAGAGCGCCAACACCGGAATCTGATATCAGCATGGGTGCTGACGAACCCTCGTCCCCCAAAGACTACAACCACCAGGGTCGTTGACAATTACTATCCAATTCACAGTAACACCACATTACATACCACCCGACGGTACCACAAGACCCCCGTGTCATCCGGGAAAAGAAAACCAGCCACAGCAACGCTCCACCCCTCTGCGGAGACTGTCCCTAAGAGACGCCGAATCCTAGAACAAAGCTGGAACAGGCCCCAGGACACCAAGCAGAGAGCGCCTTTATTACCAATCCCACACCAATTGCCCAACAACCAGCTTCAGGGACGGACAAGCCTCAACTTCCAAACTGCTGTTCCTGTGGAGACCCTTCAGCAACGTCCGCAGGGTAACCAGCCACCAACCTTGGACTTCAACTTTGCAATGACCCTGCGGATGAAGTTCTCGGTAGATTTGGTAACTGGCAGAGCAAATATCAGCATCCAGGACACCAGCCTGAGCCCAGTCAGCAGAAGGGAGTTGATGTTTTAAATTGTTGCATTTTATATTTAACTTCGTCATACCAATGTACCAGCTCAATATATATATTTTTATACTATACAATTCACAACTCCAAAATGCATTTATTATTATAAATGCCATGTCACATTATATTACATGTTTTTATACTTAGACCTTCATCTACTGTTTCCTTAATTGCTTAATCCATACAGTACATGTACTAGTACATGAGTAAACAGTATGTTTTAAAAATGTAGTCTGCACAGTTTCAGTATTTCATATTTCTATTTCACATGTCTAACTCATTAATTTATGAGTATACAATTCACAATATTGGCTTACCTATTTTTATAGTATATCTATTGTAATTCCAACCAAGAATTTACAATTTCTTGTTTCTGTTACAATTTTTCAGATAACAATCACAACATGAAGCATGCCTGCCTACTGTGCAGTCATGAAGACTTAAAATTTAACAAGAAATGGAAGCTGTGGAAGCACCAAAGACAGGTACATGGACTACAGACACCCAACCGGTTTTCATGCACTATCTGTAGGAAATTCTCTAGTAATGACAAGAAAGTGGTGAAGGCACAAGTTAATCCAACACAGCTCCAACGACCCTCCCCCAAGGAACTTTAGCCCCATCAGAGCGCCGACACCGGAATCTGATATCAGCATGGGTGCTGACGAACCCTTGTCCCCGAAAGACTACGACCACCAGGGTCGTTGACAATAACTATCCAATTCACAGTAACACCACATTACATACCACCCGACGGTACCAAAAGACCCCCGTGTCATCCGGGAAAAGAAAACCAGCCACAGCAACGTTCCACCCCTCTGCGGAGACTGTCCCCAAGAGACGCCGAATCCTAGAACAAAGCTGGAACAGGCCCCAGAACACCAGGCAGAGAGCGCCTTTACTACCAATCCCACACCAATTGCCCAACAACCAGCTTCAAGGACGGACAAGCCTCAACTTCCAAACTGCTGTTCCTGTGGAGCCACTTCAGCAACGTCCGCAGGGTAACCAGCCACCAACCTTGGACTTCAACTTTGCAATGACCCTGCGGATGAAGTACTCGGTAGATTTGGTAACTAGCAGAGCCAACATCAGTATCCAGGACACCAGCCTGAGCCCAGTCAGCAGAAGGGAGTTGATGTTTTAAATTGTTGTATTTTATATTTAACTTCGTCATATACCACTGTACCAGCTCGATATATTTTTTTTATATACTATACAATTCTCACAACTCCAAAATGCATTTATTATTATAAATGCCATGTCACATTATATAACATGTTTTTGTACTCTTCATCTACCGTTTCCTTAAGGTGGTTATGGAGGCATTATAAAAGTGCTCTAAACATGTTTTAAACAGATTAATTGAGTAGAGCAAAGTACATTGATCAATATGCTTTTGTTTGAGTCAATCGGACATACGGTTTTCAAAATATATCAATTTATATTTGCTTTGTATCTTATTGTTTTTATCAATAATCAATCAAGTTAATGAGCTAAAATGACTGGAGAAGCTCATTTACATATAATTTTTGCCAATATTTTGCTAAAAATCCATGCATAAATGTTCAGGGTACTTTTATTTTGCATAATTTGCATAATTAATTAGCATTTATGCAAATTAGCTTATTAATTATGCAAATATGCAAATTAGAGGGCTAATTTGCATATTTGCATAATACATTAGAACATATTAGAAACATTTGACCAAGTTTCAGGGCAAAAGTATGCAAAATAAAAGTACCCTGAACATTTATGCATTGATTTTAGCAAAATATTGGCAAAATTACATATTAATGAGCCTTTCCAGTCCTTTTAGCTCATTAACTATATTGATTATTGACAAAAACAATAGGATACAAAGAAAATATAAATTGTTGTATTTTGGAAACCGTATGTCCGATTTGTCTCAAACAAAAGGCATATTGATCAGTGTATTTTACCCTACTCAATTAATTTGTTTAAAACATGCTCAAAGCATTTTCTAATTTCTAGAAAATGCATCCAATACCACCTTAATTGCTTAATCCATGCATGTACAGTACATGTACTAGTACATTAGTAACCAGTATGTTTTAAAATGTAGTCTGCACAGCTTCAGTATTTCATATTTCTATTTCACATGTCTAACTCCTGTGAACATTGAATTTCGATTACAAATTATCCTCATTTTGGCCAGTCTAAATCGAAGTAATTTCCTGACAGGTTCATGTTCCAATGACCTCATAAAACTTGTAGCCAATTATAAAGTCCCATGTCACATGTCAAGTTGTTTGGACAAATCAGCTGTGCAAATAGTAGGGGATTTTTGAAGCCAGCAGATGTGCTGCTTGCCAGGGCTGCCTTATAATAAATAAAGACAAGAGGGAGAGATGGACATCCCATTTTACGTATCATCTTTGATCACCTACATGTAAGGCTAGCAAAGTAATATTTTGAATTTCCCAATGCTCTACCGTTTTGTATCAATCTGCGATGTATTTATAGCAGCAATCTAGAGAAAGGTGTTGTTGTCATATCATGCTATGAGATTTTGTTCAATGCTCAATTTATTCGTTTACATTACATTTCGTTTACATTACTCAAGATTAATATCATTCTAGGCTAATTAAATCTGCTACCACTTTTAAAATTATTTATGTTTTTCAAAATATTTTCTATATTTCATAGGTCTTCGTATAAGAAACATCACAGTACGGAGACAGCCCTCCTGAAGGTCAAGAATGACACTCTCCCGTCCCTGGATGATAACAAAGCTGTTCTCATGATTCTACTTGACATGTCTGCGGCGTTCGAAACCGTTGACCATCCCATTCTTTTAAAAAGACTGGAGAAATGTTTTGGTTTGCATGGTGCTGTAGTAGCTTGGTTTACGACCTATCTTGAAAATCGAACTACCAGAGTTTCCATTAAGAATAATTTTTCTGATGAACATGTTTTGTCATATTCCTTACCACAGGGCTCTATAATCGGTCCACAAGGATTCCTATTTTTGTATACATATCCTATTCAGTACGACAGCAACTTAGCTCACTTCCGGTAATTTTTACCGGCGTGACCTCTGCTGTTACGTAACGTAATGTTGAAAATCAGGTGGTAAATACAGTTTTTCAGAAAACATCAAAAAAATGGAATACACGAGTCGTTTCTCCCTTCATTTCCATATTGAGCCCATAGATAAGATATGAAACATGAGTATAAGGCGAACAGTAACGTGTAAAAGTCCAATTATTGTGGAGAAAATGAATGTTTATTGTGCGCGAAGTAGCCTAAAAAATGAGAAAAAATGCATGTCATGATCACCAAAATGGTTATATCTGCAACTATGAGCCAACGCCGGTCGTATGCTTTTCTGTAATGATAGATATTAGCTAACTTGAGCTTGTATTGAATTTTCAGCGAAAATGATTGGTGGAATAATCAAGTCGTAGGTTGGAAAGTTGCTTTCAAAACGGCTTCCCCTCGCAATCGTGCGTGACCATTAGTGACCAGTGTCCGCAGGAAAATTAACAGCTGGCCTTGTCCATATAATCGATTAATAATTGTCAGGATCGTCCAGTTGACTACAGTGATATTTATTTATTCATACAAAATACTGCCCTGTCTTACAAAATATCGAAGTCAATATAAAACGTAATTTCAAGCCATTTGACTGAACTTACAAACAGTTTATAAAAGATTATTGTTGAACGAGACACTGAATTAGAAATAACATTGCAAAAGGTACGAGAATAAGTTAGCAGGTTGTGATGGTCTAGTGGCTAAGGCCGTGCCTTTAGTGTGTGAGGTTGGAAGTTCGAACCGAACCATAGCGGGTTTAAAAAAAAAAAATTTATGATATTAGTAAACAACTTTCAGGAAGGGTTTCTGATGATTTGAAGCAGAAATAATGAGGTAAAATGAAAGAAAGCATTTTTTTTGTTTTGACCGCTTATGGTGTTCTATTGAAGATAATTAAAGTTACTCTAGAAAACGAAACGCTGATTCCAATTATGTGTATGTCTGGGTAGGGTGTAAGAATGGTGTAAAAATTACAAATAATATTTATGCCAAAATATCAGGTTTGAAATTCGTAAATTATGGCTGACGCTATCTTATTTTTTAATATGTAGGCCTACGCTTAAAAGAAAAACATTGCAAATGTGTTGCATAGAAATATTTTCAATTGATCATAATACTGACGGGCCTACACACATACACCATAGGCCTAACAGAACAAGAGAGAAAAAAAATCGAAATGCTGTAGGATTTGAACCTTCAACCTCTCGCACTTCAAACCACGTAAGGTCAACCACTAGACCATCACAACCTGCTGTACCATACTCGTATCTTTTGCAATCTTATTTCTCATTCAGGGACTCGATCAACAATAATATTTTTTTAAACTGCTTTTAATTTCATAAATGAGGTGATATTACTTTTTATATTGACTTCAATATTTTGTTAGTCAATGCAGCATTTTGCTTGAATAAATAAATATCACTGGAGTCAACTGGACGATTCTGACAATTATTATTTGATATAATGACAAGGCCAGCTGCTATTTTGCTAGTGACACTTGTCACTAATGGGACACGCACGATTGAGACACGGGCCGTTTTGAGAGTAACTTTCCAACCTACAACTCAATTATTCCACCAATCATTTTCGTTGAAAATTTAATACAAGCTCAAGTTAGTTAATATCTATCATTACAGAAAAGCATACGACCGGCGCTTGCTCATAGTCATAGATATAACCATTTTGGTGATCGTGACATGCAATTTTTCTCATTTTCCCGGCCACTTTGGACACGTTCAAGCTTCTTTATTTTCAATATTATTCAACTTTTACTCGTTTTTTGTTCTTTGCACAAATATTTGGTATCTTATCTTTGATCATGGTACGCAATTTAAGCAAAAAACGACATGTGTCTCTCATTTCTGGAGCTATTTGGCTAAAACATGTTTGCCGGCCAAATTTTCAACATTTAGTTACGTAACCCGTGTTCACCAACCCGTACAAATTTTCTATCGAACAAAAGAGGTCACGAAGTTGCCGTCGTATTGTATTGGAAACATCATTCGTGGACTTGACCTGAGTTTTCATTTTTATGCTGATGATATACAACTATATTCTGAATTCGACCCAAGATTCCTGGTGACTGTTATCGTGTGCTTAATAATTTTGCCTCAAAATTTTATATATATATGTTTCTCCAAAGCAAGGCCATCAGGTGACAATTCCATGCACCGGCTATTTTGGTCTAGGGATTCATTCCATATGGATGTCCTAGGTGGGCTAATTTAGAGAGAGCCTTGGGAGAAGCCCAGGTGGTCTTGTTTCTTAGGATCTTTTTTTTTGTGCAAAAATGCAGTTCCATTTAAAAATTTATATGCAAGTATAAACATTATCTTGAGGTGGGAGTAGTGTATAGAAATATATTTTTTAATGACTGTCGCCCCTACATTGTTTTGTTTTTATGCAAACAAACTTTAAATACGCACCAAGAATTTAAAAAACCTTGTTTCTATTACAATTTTTTAGATAACATGAAGCACGAATGTCTGCTATGTAGCCATAAAGGCGTGAAATTCAATAAGAAGTACAACGGGAAGTACACAGCTTGAAAACACCCGTCAGATATGCCTGTACCATCTGTATGGCCCAGATATTCCAATCATTAAAGAAGAATGTATAGGGCACATCAAAAAGAGAATGGGAACACGTCTCAGACGTCTCTGTGACATGATGATAGGTATTATTATTTAAAGTCTTTTGAAATTTGGTTTTAGTTTGACGTTAAAAATTGGCAGAATCTAGATGGCCGGAGCAGGGGGGCTCATAGCTACACTACACTATATACAGGCATTATACAAATTACAAATTATTGAAATGAAACTAACAATCCTGATGAAATTATTTACAGATTTAGCAGGTTCAAATTTAACTTTATTTCCATTTCAGACAACAGAAGTGGCTAAATGCCATGAAGAGGCCACGGCTGGACAACTTGCACTGGAGGAGGGTGTGTGCTCAACATTTCGACAAAAGTTTGTTCACATCCAAAAGGTATTCAACCCGAAATGCAATGCTAGCATGAAGTAAGTATGACAATATAACGGTGACTCATTTATTGAGGCAGCAGATGAGTGACCAGTTAAAAGACATAAAACTTAAATGTTTCCGGGATGATCTGGAAGTTCCAAGCAAACACCCAACAGGTATTGATGGCTCCATAAACAAACACTGTTGCATATATGGAAAACATTTTTAGATTGATCATATATGCAAGTGCCATAGAAGGAAAGAGCTCACTCTTTTGCTCAATGAGGTAAGCATAAGAGGACTATGTTATAACAGAAAATAAGACAATAAAGAAGGTTTAGAAGACTTCAACTAAAAGAATTGCTAACCATTGTCTTGCGATCATGCTGAGGACCTCTTTTAAAAATTGGAAACAGCCATTGTGCTACTTCCTATGCAGAGACTCAACACCCGAGTGTCACTACTAGTGAAGGAGCATTTGAAAAAATTGTATGATATTGTACTGATGGATACGGTTAAAAAAATCTAAACAAGGTAAAAATAATCAGATAAAACAATTTCAGAAGATACAAAATATTTCAAGACCAAATCGACACCATAAATCTCATAAGAAAAAAATCATGTCACCAAAGCGAACACTGGCATAGTTTAGTGATACACGGAAGAAATGGACAAAGCAAAGGACAGGTAAAAAGTAAACAAATGCCTCTCCTTCAGGTGATTATTGCCATTCTAACTTCCGGTTTTCGCTGCGATGAGGTCATAGGTCAAAGTGTCCTAAAATCGCAAATTGACGCGAGCTACAAATTTCAAGTTGTCTGTAAACAAACAAATTGAAAGAGTCACGGCTTATCGGAAGTATTGCGAAGTTGGTGGAATTTTAGCGGCCGTCAGTCATTGTAACAGGAATATGGAGCCCAGCATTGATCTGGAAACAATAGGTACCTGGAAAACCTCTGCGGTTAAAGAATATTTAGCTGCCAGGGTTTTTTCTACCAGTGGCAGGAAAGTAGCCGAATTGAGAGCACTAGCTTGCGCTGCCGCTGTAGAACGGAAGCCAGTGCTCCCTACATCTGCGGAGGAACTCCGAAGCAATGCTGATGATTACAGGGGTTTACTGTGCACTGAAACTGCCATCCTGCCCGACCCCCATGTGTTGGAGAGTGGGTGGTTGGGGGAAGAGATAGGCGTGTTTCAATGGCCACCTACCAACCACATAGAGCTGGCCACCTATCTCTCCCTTCAACAAGGTCAACAGACAAAGCGCCTCCTCTCCGATTACAAGGAGGTGAAGGCCTTCAGTTATTTTTCTTCTAACTGGCTGAAGGAAGTGTATTACCATCCCATAGACGACGCTTCACCAAATCCTCCTCTCAGCAATTTCGTAATACTTTGTTTTATATAAAATTGTCAAGCTCAAGAATATCCTATCTTGGATCGCTCAGGTAATAATATAATAAACTTAAAGCAGTTCCAAGGTGGGATATTCGCAGCCAGCAGATGCTCTGCTTGCCAAGGTTCTCTCATAATACACAACGACAAGAGGGAGGGAGGGGCGTCCCATTTTACACATCATCTTTGATCACTCACATGTAAGGCTAGCAAAGAAATATTTTGAATTTCCCAATGTTCTGCAGTTTTGGATTCCCTGCAGTCTAGTCATAGTAGCAATCTAGAGATGGGCGTTGTCATTATCAGGCTATGAGATTTTGCTCAATACTCAATTGCATGTTACATTTACTCGTTTACATTACTCAAGGTTATTATCATTCCAGACTAATTAAATCTGCCAACACTTTTGAATAATATTTAATGTTTTTCAAAATATTTACAAAGTATATCTTTGTTTTGTACTATTAATTAAATCATTCACTGTATCATGTAATACATTTTGCTAATTCTTTAAATTTTTAGATTGATCATATTTGCAAGTGTTACAGAAGAGAAAAACTCGCTCTTTATCTTTTACTCAATGAGGTTCAAAATATCTTTATGTATGTCAAAGCTATTTCAAATCAAACAATCTAGTACTGTCACTTTGTTTTGTACTATTAATTAAATCATTCACTGTATCATGTAATACATTTTGCTAATTCTTTAAATTTTTAGATTGATCATATTTGCAAGTGTTACAGAAGAGAAAAACTCGCTCTTTATCTTTTACTCAATGAGGTTCAAAATATCTTTATGTATGTCAAAGCTATTTCAAATCAAAACAATCTAGTACTGTCACTTTGTTTTGTACTATTATTAAATCATTCACTGTATCATGTAATACATTTTGCTGATTCTTTAAATTTTTAGATTGATCATATTTGCAAGTGTCACAGAAGAGAAAAAGTCGCTCTTTATCTTTTACTCAATGAGGTTCAAAATATCTTTATGTATGTCAAAGCTATTTCAAATCAAACAATCTAGTACTGTCACTTTGTTTTGTACTATTATTAAATCATTCACTGTATCATGTAATACATTTTGCTAATTCTTTAAATTTTTAGATTGATCATATTTGCAAGTGTTACAGAAGAGAAAAACTCGCTCTTTATCTTTTACTCAATGAGGTTCAAAATATCTTTATGTATGTCAAAGCTATTTCAAATCAAACAATCTAGTACTGTCACTTTGTTTTGTACTATTATTAAATCATTCACTGTATCATGTAATACATTTTGCTGATTCTTTAAATTTTTAGATTGATCATATTTGCAAGTGTCACAGAAAAGAAAATTTGTTCTATTTTGCTCAATGAGGTAAGCATTACGTTTACCTCCCTACCATTGTGAATTAAACCCCATAGAACTCATCTGGGGACAGGCAAAGGGAGATGTAACTGCAAATAATACTTCTTTCAAGATGAGTGCTATTAAAGCTTTGTTGGAGCAGGCACTAGCAAAAATTACACCAGAAAGGTGGGAAGCCTCTGAACAACATGTCAACAGAAAACAAGATAATATAGAAGGTTTAGAAGACTTCAGTTCTTAGGTATCGACAAAAAGAATAGCCAACCATTATTGTTGCATGACCCTGTATGGCATCATGGATGTCAAGTAGCCTTAACAAATAAGACCAATTTTCATAGGAAAATCAAAACAGTGCACAGATGTGAGCAAAAATCTATTCATATGCAGCTCTCCTGGGGTGTTTTAGCAGTAATATTACAAAGCACATGTCGACCCCATGACTTCTTACATCAAAAAGCTGTTCGGTCTAGAGAAAAATCAGACTGGGATGCTTATAAGGCTTGCCGTAATAAAGTAACTGCAATGTTAAGATCTTCTAAAAAGCAGTATTTTAATCATACTGTAAGTCAAGGTGCTGGTAATTCTAATAAGATGTGAAAAGCATTGAATGATATCCTTTCATCTAAATCAACTGCAAACCCATCATCTATAGTTGTAGAATGCAAAGTTTTGTCTTCTAATAATGACATGTGTAATGGTTTCAATACTTACTTGGCCAATATTGCTAATGAATTGATTGATAATGTTGAAGATAATGATGTAAATGTTAATTGTGTTAATAATATTGATGATGTTTCAAACTGTGGTGATGAATTGATTGATAATGAATTGATTGATAATGTTGAATTTAAAGTTGTAAATGCAAATTGTGTTAATAATATTGATGATGTTCCTAATTGTAATGATGATATTTCAAACTGTGGTGATGACATTGATGTAATAATACCTAAACTCAATTTACCATATATTACTTGTGAGTTTGTTAACAATGAAATTCTTAGTATGAGTACTAAGAAGGCAACTGGTCTTGATGATATTAGTTGTAAATTACTTAAACTTGCCAGGCCTGTCATTGTAGACAGTCTAACTTACATAATGAACATGTCTTTGTGTACAGGTATTTTTCCAAATGCTTGGAAGGCTGTTAAAGTTGTGCCCCTTCATAAAGGGGGCGATTTGAATAACACCAACAACTATCGGCCAATTTCCATTTTATCATGTTGTAGAAAAATGATCAAATTTGTGTACATCATGGAACATTCAACTACGCTTGTTACTTCATGACTAATCATGCTACTACAAGAGCGTACAAAGCTACTCTACGTGTCCATGTTAGCTTTCTGTTGTGCATGCACAATTACGATCTCGATCGGGCGCATGAACATTCAATCTGTGCATGTACAATGACCCGACTCCGAGTGCTCATATTTCCAATGCTCCGACTGGCAATACACTTTTCTATGATGGCTGACTAACACGGATATCGGCAAAAATTGTAAATGGTCTGGGGTGAATATTCGTCGTCTGCTCCAAGCTTCCCCAAATCAATGACGTAAACCCGGAAATAAAATGAGCAAAACATTGTTTATTGTATCTAATATTCTGAATTTAATAAAATTTACATAACACTTGTTTTATAATGTTGTCTTGTGTGTTTTCTTCTTTTGACCAGGACATTTTATAACAATAATAATTTAAAAAAACATGGTTACTATGATGTCCCAAAAATGATGTTGACATTGGTTACTCTCAGAGATTTGGTTTTGGGCTAATGTCTTTAATTAAATTATTTGAGGATAATTAATCATAATGCCACCAATAATTGGCACAGGTGTATCATTGTGCAAACAGGCACAAGAAATAATTTATAATGTTTGGCAATATTTTCAACGCAAAGAAACTGAGCAGCAGAGTTTTGGACTACAAAAAGATGCTACTGCAATACAAAACACCCTTATGGGGAATATGGCAACATGAATCAAATCACGGTCAACTTTACACAAAATTCGGAAATATGGACCACAAGATCATTCAAAGCGAGGAGCAAAAAGGAAGCGAGTTATCGACAACATTGATGACTTCGACAGGTCTGCATTATGAACAACAAAATGGTCAACAATCAAAACAATACATGAGGCAGCAAAAGCAGGACTAGCATTTACAAGAAGCCAATCAACTTTAAGAAAGATACTTAAGGATATGGGTTACAAATATAGTTAGAGACCAGATAGAGGCTTGCGAAGGAGAGACCAGATATCGTGGCAAAGCACCATGATTATCTTACCAAAATCAAAAAAATTTGTGACCTGAATACTTGCCCAATAGTCTACCTTGATGAAACCTTTTTAAACACTAATCACACCAAGACAAAATGCTGTGTTATAGCAGGAGCTGGTGGTTTTCTTGTGCCAACCGGGAAAGGCAGCCGTCTTGTCATTTTACATGCCGGCTCCAAGGCTGGTTTTGTACCTGATGCACTTTTATCATTTCAGTCGAAAACAAATTCATCAGATTACCATGACGAGATGAACGGAGAGGTTTTTCTTGAATGGTTTGAGACTCATATATATGCGTGGAAGAAAGACTGGTTTTGAAACAAGGTTACGAGATGCTGCTCTCAATTTGTTAGACATAGACGGTGACATATGTCATCACTCTATACATAACACCGTCAAGAAATTTTGTGAACCATTTGAAATGCTAGTTGAGCGTCTGGATGATGATCTGTTCAATGATATGAGGTGGAGTCCTGATTTGAGGGTTATTTTATCTGACATTTGCACACTTTTAGGAGTAACATACAAAGTTCCAACGGAAAGGGTTTTCATATGTTTTCCAAAGTATGGCCATCAGGTGATAATTCCATGCGCCATCTATTTTGGTCTAGGGATGGGGTGTGCACACATAGACGCTCATTCCATGAGGACGTCCTACCTAGGTGGGCTAATTTAGAGAGTACTTTATGAGAAGCCCAGGTTGTCTTGTTTCTTAGAATCTATTTTTAGGCAAAAATTGCAGTTCTATTTAAATTTATATGCAATTATAAAATTATCCTTCTTTTTTAATCTTTCCACAGTATACACCAGGTACATTGTGCTTTATATTTTATCACCAGGTTACATAGCATGAGTTATAATCATAGTAAGAAAATCTTGAGATAGCAGTAGTGTATAGAAATATATATATATTTTTTAATGACTGTCACCCCTACACATTTTTATGCAAACACGATGAACCAAGAATTGAAAAATTCTTGTTTATATAACCATGTTTCAGACAGCATGAAGCACGAATGCTTGTTATGCAGCCATGAAGGCGTCAAGTTTAATAAAAAATGGAAGCAATGGCGCCACCAAAGAGTAGTACATGGCTAAAAGACACCAGATAGATACACTTGTATCATCTGCAGGAAGTTCTCTAGCAATATCAAAGAAGAGTGGCGGAGGCATACATTAACCAGACATAGTTCCACTGACCCTCCCCCAAACAATTTCAGCCCTATCAAAGCACGTACACCAGACTCGGATATCGACATGGCTTCTGATGATCCCTCGTCCACCCCGAATACCACAACCACCAGGGTCGTTAACAATCAACTCCACCCCACATTGCATAACAGCTCCTGCATGTACCACATCCACACTGAGACAATATAACAAAACTCCAGTGTCTTCCGGAAAGAGAAAGGAACCAACTGCTAGTTTCGACCCCACAGCTAAGACTGTAGTGAAACGATGTCGTATCTTAGAAGAGAAGCTGAAGCTTAGAAGCTGAAATAGGCCACAAGAAATTAGACCGAGAGCTCTGTTGCTACCAATGCCAAGTTTCCACCAGGTTCCTTTAAACCAACTTCGTGGACAGACCAGTTTGAATTACCATACAGTAATAACAGTGGAACCTCTTCAGTACTGGCTGCAGGATGACCAGCCATCAACACTGGACCTACCAGACTATAAAGAGGTTACAACTGTATGGCCCAGATATTCCAATCATTAAAGAAGAATGTATAGGGCACATCAAAAAGAGAATGGGAACACGTCTCAGACGTCTTTGTGACATGATGATAGGTATTATTATTTAAAGTCTTTTAAAATTTGGTTTTAGTTAGTTTGACGTTAAAAATTGGCACAATCTAGACAGCTGGAGGAGGGAGGCTCATAGCTACACTATACACAGGCATTTTACAAATGATATTGAAATGAAACTGACAATCTTGATGAAATTATTTACAGATTTAGGAGGTTCAAATTTAACTTTATTTTCCATTTCAGACAACAGAAGTGGCTAAATGCCATGAAAAGGCCACGGCTGGACAACTTGCACTGGAAGAGGGTGTGTGCCCAACATTTCGACAAAAGTTTGTTCACATCCAAAGGGTATTTAACCCGAAATGCAATGCTAGCATGCAGTAAGTATGACAATATAACGGTGACTTATATATTGAGGCAGCAGATGAGTGACCATTTAAAAGACATAAAACTTAAATGTTTCCGGGATGATCTGGAAGTTCCAAGCAAACACCCAACAGGTATTGATGGCTCCATGAACAAACACCGTCGCATATATGGAAAACATTTTTAGATTGATCATATATGCAAGTGCCATAGAAGGAAAGAGCTCACTCTTTTGCTCAATGAGGTAAGCATAAGAGGACTATGTTATAACAGAAAATAAGACAATAAAGAAGGTTTAGAAGACTTCAACAAAAAGAATTGCTAACCATTGTCTTGCGATCATGCTGAGGACCTCTTTTAAAAATTGGAAACAGCCATTGTGCTATTTCCTATGTAGAGACTCAACACCGAGTGTCACTACTAGTGAAGGAGCATTTGAAAAAAATTGTATGATATTGTACTGATGGATAAGGTTAAAAAAAAATCTAAACAAGGTAAAAATAATCAGATAAAACAACTTCAGAAGATACAAAATATTTCAAGACCAAACCGACACCATAAATCTCATAAGAAAAAAAAAACATATCACCAAAGCGAGCACTGGCATGGTTCAGTGATACGTGGAAGAAATGGACAAAGCAAAGGACAGATAAAAAGTAAACAAATGCCTCTCCTTCAGGTGATTATTACCATTCTAACTTTCGGTTTTCGCTGCGATGAGGTCATAGGTCAAAGTGTCCTAAAATCGCAAATTGGCGCGAGCTACAAATTTCAAGTTGTCTGTAAACAAACAAATTGAAAGAGTCACGGCTTATCGAAGTATTGCGAGTTGGGGGAATTTTAGCGGCCGTCAGTCATTGTAACAGGAATATGGCGCCCAGCATTGATCTGGAAACAATAGGTACCTGGAAAACCTCTGCGGTTAAAGAATATTTAGCTGCCAGGGGTTTTTCTACCAGTGGCAGGTGCAAGCCAGTGCTCCCTACATCTGCGAAGGAACTCCGAAGCAATGCTGATGATTACAGGGGTTTACTGTGCACTGAAACTGCCCGACCCCCTTGTGTTGGAGAGTGGGTGGTTGGGGGAAGAGATAGGCGTGTTTCAATGGCCACCTACCAGCCACATAGAGCTGGCCACCTATCTCTCCCTTCAACAAGGTCAACAGACAAAGCGCCTCCGATTACAAGGAGGTAAAGGCCTTCAGTTATTTTTCTTCTAACTGGCTGAAGGAAGTGTATTACCATCCCATAGACGACGCTTCACCAAATCCTCCTCTCTGCAATTTCGTAATACTTTGTTTTATATAAAATTGTGAAGCTCAAGAATATCCTATCGCTCAGGTAATAATTTAATAAACTTATATCAGTTCCAAGGTGGGATATTCGAAGCCAGCAGATGCTCTGCTTGCCAAGGTTCTCTCATAATACACAACGACAAGAGGGAGGGATGGGCGTCCCATTTTACACATCATCTTTGATCACTCACATGCAAGGCTAGCAAAGAAATATTTTGAATTTCCCAATGCTCTGCAGTTTTGGATTCCCTGCAATCTAGTTATAGTAGCAATCTAGAGATGGGCATTGTCATTATCAGGTTATGAGATTTTGCTCAATGCTCAATTGAATGTTACATTTACTTGATTACATTACTCAAGATTATTATCATTCTAGACTAATTAAATCTGCCAACACTTTTGAATAATATTTAATGTTTTTCAAAATATTTACAAAGTATATCTTTGTTTTGTACTATTATTAAATCATTCATTGTATCATGTAATACATTTTGCTAATTCTTTAAATTTTTAGATTGATCATATTTGCAAGTGTTACAGAAGAGAAAAACTCGCTCTTTATCTTTTACTCAATGAGGTTCAAAATATCTTTATGTATGTCAAAGTTATTTCAAATCAAACAATCTAGTACGGTCACTTTGTTTTGTACTATTATTAAATCATTCACTGTATCATGTAGTACATTTGGCTAATTCCTTAAATTTTTAGATTCACCATATTTGCAAATGTCACAGAAAAGAAAATTTGTTCTGTTTTGCTCCATGAGGTAAGCATTACATTTACCTCCCTACCATTGCGAATTAAACCCTATAGAACTCATCTGGGGACAGGCAAAGGGAGATGTAGCAGCAAATAATACTTCTTTCAAGATGAGTGCTATTAAAGCTTTATTGGAGCAGGTACTGGCAAAAATTACACCCGGAAGATGGAACGCCTCTGAACAACATGTCAACAGAAAGCAAGATAATATAGAAAGTTTAGAAGACTTCAGTTCCTAGGTATCGACAAAAAGAATAGCCAACCATTATTGTTGCATGACCCTGTATGGCATCATGGATGTCAAGTAGCCTTAACAAATAAGACCAATTTTCATAGGAAAATCAAAACAGTGCACAGATGTGAGCAAAAATCTATTCACAATCTATCACCCAAAACAGGTTGGCCTACATATACATCTGCACAGCCCGGATACCATATCTGAAAACTAGACTATGACGCATCCAACAGCAGTTCAGAAGTGGGTTTCAATGCTGTTGTAAGAATGCCACTATAGACAGAGAAGGACTTTGTGGCCTGGTTGAAGGCATTCCAAGCAAGTTCATTCATCACATGGAAAGTCAGACAAACTTTTCAACATTCTGGCAAGTTTGTTGTATTCAAGGCAATGGTTTTCCTATACATGGCCATAAATAACATAATAAATAGCCCAAACTCCCTTTCTGCTTTTAGCAGTTCAGGAAAAGGAAGAAAAGAAAAGAAAAGGAAGTAAGAAGTTCAGTTAAGAACCACAGACCACTAGTTGCAGAGGACAAGACCAGGGATTGCAAGTAATGAGCCAGAGTGTTGCAGTGGTCCAGCCAGCCTTTTTGTGTGTACATTTGTGTGTTTGAAGCTTGCAGTCACTTGTTGAAAAAATACAACCTTGTGAGAAGTATTTTCCAAGAAAAACAAATTCAAATGAGATACTTAATTTGCATATTTGGCAATGACTGACAAGTTTGAAAAAGATTTGTCAATTTGTGAGCCATCGTCACTTAGGAAAGGTATACATGTCTGTTTGATCTTATCAAGTGAAACCATCTGATACAATTATCAACTTTCCTTTTACATCACATCTTGAAATAGAAATTATTCACTGAACATCATCTTTACCCGATTTTCAAAACAAGATGCAGAATTGATACTTTGCAACAAGTACTGGCAATGTCCACAATCATATCCTTCAACCAAAAACAAAAGGTTATATTATAAGAGAGTAAAGTTTCTATTACAAATTTTTACTGCATCAGCAAGGTAATGTTAAACATTGAGCAACCTTTGTGAAGATATTACCAAATATTTGTATTACATATCTAGTAGTGTGTGACATGTTCACATGTTCCTGTTCACCATCATTTCATACTAATCATCTCTCTAGTAGGCACTTTTGATGCAGTAACAGCGTAAAACAGACAATTATTTCCATCGTGGAATCAATATCAGAAGAAGACTGATACCGATTGTTGTAAGAAACCAGGTTAATTTATCTGTACCATGCTCACTTACCTTAAACTTGGATTTTTTCAAGGTATTGCAAGCTCTCTTCTAAATATAAACTTATAAAGTCATTATGAAGATATCAGAACCTAATTAGTTTGATCTTTTGATCGATCATTGATGCTTGGTCGATCCTTGTAATTTATGAAATCTATTAATTGGCTATTGCTAATTGTGGTAACATAATTATAAATATGTGCATGTAATGGTATTGACAAAATACAAATTTACCCATTATTCTGATATTCAGTTTATAGTTCATTAATAACAAGTATCGAAGCAGCATCAATGGTCGGTCCAAAGATTAAAAAAAATTCGGTTTTGGAATATGAAGTAGCATGAATCCTTCAACTGCATATTGCTGTACTGTTTTTTATAGTCAATACCAGAGATAAACTTGGACTGTTGCATTCGATGTCATCCTAGAGGGGTGTGGCAAGCTTCTGCATTCAAAGAATGCCACACGTATGGTCATGGTGACCCAGATCCAATAATGTATTAGGTCAATCATCAAGACAGCCAATCATAGCACACTTGAACTGAGTGACAGGTGATGTTAGATGCAACATTCCAAGTTTATCCCTACCAGCGACTATAGTAAAAGACTGTATGTGGGTATTTCATGACTCCAAACAGCATGAGAGCAAAATAGTGTACCTCAATCATTTATTAGCAAAGCCCTGCAGTTGTGGAATCTGTAAGCATTAAAAAGTTTTGGGCATGTAGTGCTTAGTGCATGTTATAACCACAACCTATTATCATACAAGCAAACAGGGCCATGGTGAAACAATTCAGAGGTAAAATATTTTGCCCTTATGAGTGACATAATACAAAGATGATGGAGTCCATACTCTCTATTATAATCCTTTTGATATGTAACAACAAGTAGTGCAGTCAGGGATGTAGGTACTGGTACATCAATCCGAATGGCATATTTAAATGCATGTGTGTGAATGCCATCGCTTGGAGTGAATGATCCCAATTTGAAGCCGTGTCCAAGATTATTTCACACCTACATCTCTGATTGCACTGATGTCAAAGTACTGTACCTTTTAAACACAATCATTTTACTATGTGGTACAATTTGATAGTCAGCTGTAGCAAGTTTTATATTGAACTTATATGTCTTCACATACACATTACAGGCATTTTTGTTCCATATGTGAGACAAAAAGAACAAGTGTTAACATGTGCAACCCTCCCTTAAAATTCACAGGTAGCAACAAAATTGTCAATTTTTAACTTGCATGGTAGCACTTTATGACTTAAATTATACCACATACTTTACAAAGTGTATATTGAATACAAAGCATATTGAATACATATATTGAATACAAAGCGTATATTGAATACCATACATTTACAGAGCATTGTCATAAAAACTTCTTCATAATCATAATTTCATAAAAATATGGTCTTTTATAAGTTATAATTATACTGAAGTTGTAATTATTACAAAAATAATCACTATTATGAATCAAATCCTGATTAAACACTTAAACATTAAAGAAACAATTTTCCTGTCCTGTCTTAAGTTAAAAGCAACGTCATGTTGGATTTCACAATGGCAAATTTGAATTGTGCATGCTAATCTCTAATCTCGCAGGGGTGTATATACGCACTTAGAAGGGTGATTTGTCCATACGCTGGCAACACAACCACGTAAACGCATTTATTCGAATCTGCCACTGCAAAATCCAACATGATGTTACCTTAAACTGGAGACGAGACATTAACATTAATTTTGAGATTTTAAAACTTTGGCTTTCAATCTGCCGCAAAGAGGTTACACTGGTGGAGTGCAGACTCTGTCTAGCTTGTGTGTAATGCTGTGGGGAATCTGCCATATTGGATTGTAAAGAATGGGGGCCAACACCGAAACAGTGTACCTGCAGCCAAAATCAACAACAATTTACACCTTGAAGTATGAGCATTACAATTAGTGCATGTAATTGGCACAATACATATTACGTATGCAAATACAATTAAAGCATGGCAAAATAATCCGGATGTACCTTACCCCATCCCCCATGAGCAGCACACACAGATTTGGCAGAATCCAGAGTCTCCTTGTCCAACCTCTTTGCTCTGATTACATTTCTCAAACAATTTTATTGTTAGATCTATTCTATAATTTGCCTGACGTTTTTTTAACACTTTATAATTTGATGAAATACAAAATAAGCACACTTGATGTTTCCCTGCAATTCCTGTCATTCTAAATGACTTACCAAATAATTATTGACATATTTACAAACATTTTACAAAATCACTATATACATATTTTTTCACTAGTAAAAAAATTGGCATATTGTCACAGAGATTTTAGTAGAAAATAATTATAGTAATATATTAGCATATTCAACAAAATTGAAGAGTGCTTCTGTGATCTATCAGCAAGGTATGACTTGAAAGCTCCAATAAATACATTTCACTCTTAAAATTTACTGAACATGCCTTTAAAAGTACATTCACATCAGCTTTATGGACACATTACAGAAAATTTACAATTTTGCAATTGTGACTTGGTCGATTCACTCAGTTTAACACTTGATGGATCAGAACAAGTCGCATTATAAAAAACATGATCCTGGAACAAACCTTTCATCATGGAGCTTTCACAAAGCTAGATTACTTCAAATACCTCCTACCATATGGGTGCATCTCCATACCAATGTGTGCTATTCACAGTTGATGAGCGAGCTTCTTGATAGACACTGGCTTCTTCTTGTGCATCACCTTCTTCAAGATGATCAACTTGACGAAACTTCTTCCTTCATCTGTAGAGAGCCAGAACATTTTCTATGGAAACAGCTCAACCAGTCAATGTTGCTACCACGAAGTCATAATGTAGTTAACGCCACAGCATCAAATCCTATAATAGCATAACCTCCTAATATTGGATAAGAAATGCAATATAAATTTATCAGCAACTTAGCATTTTCATTAATGACCTTCTCTTTGATATTCACTACCAGTAACTTCAGAATCTTTACAGGTATTGTTTTGAAAGAAATACAAATTCACTTTTGATTTATTAAACTATCATATCTCACTTTAATCAATGTGTTATCATTTTAGACATCAGAATCACACATCCTCCAGGACCACCTCATTTAGCACACATCCCAGTATGTACCCAAGAAGCATGAAAATGAATTGGAAAAATTAAGAGGATATTATGCTGCTCTAGGTTTATTTGTCAAAATCATGCACCATGAAGAAAATAAAATTTGATTTTGATCCATACTTGCAACCACTTCTGAATGTATCTTTTGCTAATCAATACCCAGCATGTGTCCCTACCTAGAGAAGATCTTTTAAAATCATCTTATAAGCAATGCAGGCCGTAACACACATTTTCTAGAAATGGACCAAGCAAAATAGCCATTAGGTCCTGTCAGGCATAAATGAAATGTTTGAATATGGACTTACATCTTCTTCCATTTGCTCCTCTTCATCCTCCACTTCACTTTCCTCTGATCGGTCCTCTTCTGTCCCCAGAGTCTTTCTTTCAGTGTTGCTCTGAAGGAAATACAGTAGTATTAAAGTCAAAAGATTATATGTCATTCTGCTCATTAATATAGACAAGTGCAAGAGAGAAAAAATTTGTATTACCTGTATTTTCAATTCCTATACACATAAGAAATTTAACATGATTTCATTATGTCCTAATCATGTTATATGAGACGATATATAACATGACTGCAATCAGTTATGTCTTAGTATTTGTACACACACCAGTACTATTCTTCCGAGATTATAGTGTTGGAGCCTAGAGCTAAATTCTTTTGGGGCATAGGACATACATGTATCATTATTAGACAGTACGATATCATGTATGTAAAGTATATGGCCACAGTAGATTAATTGACTTCAGGAATGTGTGTCCACTACAGGTTCAAATTTGGTGCCTTGTTAGGTAGCACTTCCATGTAGGTGTGTATGTATGAAGAGTGAAAATAAATATATTATAATAAAGACTTCAAGACAAAACTATTATGAAAGACAAAGATAAAAACAATTTATTGTGTCTGATGTCACTGTCAATTACGATCCTTGATTGGTTTACAAAGGTTAATCAGCGCGTAAAAGGAAGACCGATCTATCTGGTGCTGATCGGAGAAAAGGAATAGCAGCAAATGGCGAAAAATTACGTACTTTTACAAGGCAAAAAGTAGCTTTTCTAGGCATTGTGGACATGGTGCCTTCGGTTAAGAAAGTTTCCTACTATAAAGACCTAACTTTTGAGATGGTTTGCATGTCGAAAGGTGCAAAATTAACAATACGGCGCCCGGTTATAAATCCGCGTGCAGCAAGTCATCATCACAACACTTGTAAACAAACCGTGCTCAAATTTGATTGGCAGATAACGTCAGACGCGATAAATTTTTATCTCTGTCTTTCATTATAGAGAGCAAAGGTGGAAGGAGGAAATAAAAGGAAAAATACAAATATGGGAGAGAGGGAGAGGTAGAGGGAGAAAAAAAGAAGAGGAGAGCCTGAAATAGAGAAAACAATTGACAAATTAGGAATTACCTGTGAGTGGTTGTGTTGCTGCCCATTATCACTACAATCCCAAAACACATTGTCTGTAAGATTGGTATCAGCAGCTTCGGCAGGTCCACTTCCATCACTGCTAGCTTCACCGGTATAATAAGTATTGTCTTCCTTATTATCCATTTTTCTCTTCTTTGGATGTGGAGAGTTTTTAACATGAGATTGCCACTGACCTTGTTTTCTTTCATACAAATTGTGAGATTTTGACATCCTAGGTTTTTTTTTAATAGCAGCCACACATTTTGTTTGGTTCTTTTCAGGTGTATCAACCCGCATACATAACGGACCTTCTTCTGAACTAATAATATCAGTTATCTGGTTGGCGGCTTTTGTTTTAGCTCTCCGCTGACAGTCAACTTGGGTTCGGTTTTTAGGGCTTGTTCTCTTCTGTGATTTACTGCTTGGACTAAGCTTTGAAACTTTTGCTGCATTTTTTTGGCCTTCCTCTTTTGGCTTACTTTTGTTTGCGTACAACCGCTTTTTTGTCTGAACTCTTTTTGGTGTTCTTTGGGTTTTATGATCACCTATTGGAATTCCTTGGGTGGTGTTATCTCCTTTATGCTTTCCATGATTTTGATCAGATTTGGATGGAGAAGTGGTGGTCTTTGTGGGTTTTTCTTTCTTACTTAATTTTGTTTGTTTGGATGCTTCTTCCTTAAAAGTCTTCCTTGGTGTTTTCTTTGCTGAACCCTTTGCCGACTTCCCTGTATTCTTCATCTTTTTATCCTTCTCCGATGACAGTGAATGTTGTTTACTCTTTAATTTCTTATCACTGGTATCTGCAGGATCTGAAGCTCTCTTCCCAAGTTTACGTACAGTTCTCTTGGTCTTCTTTCGGCTTTTATCACCTCCGGCTTTCAGCTCATCCATATTTTGACACTCTTCACACGCTTTTCGTTTCCGCCCTCGTGCTACTTTTGGTAAATCTTGACAGGAATAACACTGTGTTGTTCCAACCACAGTGATAGTATGACTCGCCACCTCACCAGAAAGTTTCTCATGCAGAGTTATTCCATCTTGGATTTCCTTTTTAATAAATACCTGTCTTTCTTTACTTTCTGCATCTAATTTAGTAGGACTATGTAATTGCCAAGCTTGGTTGCTTCCTTCATCACTGTCCTCACCTTTTGATCCTGCTTGTATCTCATCGTTCCATTCTTCACTCCAAGTGCTTCCATCCGAAGAAGGCGACTCCTTAATGTCATTTTTGATGGGAGTCACATTAATATCATCAGGAGTAAGAGTCACATTTGTATCATCAGGAGTCGGGAACTCACTCAAAAGCAGAACTGTGTTATTAGTTGGTGTTACTGGAGTACTGGACTTAAGTTTAGCAATTGATGCAGTTATATTTGAAGGAGTGATTGGAACATGTGTTTGCTTCATTCGTGATGGACTAAGCAAATCCATAGATGATTTGGCAGATGATGACCGAGCCCTATTAGGTATGCGTTTTGTTCTTGACGGACTATGCAAGTCCATACATGTAGGTGTTGTGGCAGGAGGCGATGACAGAATCTGATCAGATTTCTCCGAACATATGTGCTTAGATGAACTGATCACAGAGGTTGGGACAGCTATCTGCTTGGAACTCAATGGACTATGAAAGTCATTAGATGCTCTGGCAGATGATGGTAGATTTGTATCAGAATTCCCTAAATATACCTGCTTGGGTAAGCTGCCTGGGGATCGTGCTTTATCATGTTTGTTCAGAAATGGTTTACTGTTCACTTGCTTGTCAAGCAATGCTTTACCATCACTTTCCTGTACTTGATTCTTCCCAATAAATTCCTTCTTATTCTTTTTCAGTGCATTTGATCTCATCTTTTCAAGGTTGTTCCATCTACTCATAGGCGATGGACTTCTGTCAACTTTGGTAGCACTTCTACCTGATGACAGTTTGGGAAGACTTCTCAATATTTTTGGTGGAGAACTATTGGAATCTGTCACTCTTGTAAGGAAGATCTCGCCTCTTTGTACGACTATTTCCTCTTCGTTACCATCAAGTGATTTTCTTTTGTTAATACCATGTCCAAAATGAATCTGCATTTCTTTGGACTCTTGTAGGTTCTGATCTTCTAATGGTTCAGGTGCATCATTATCATGTAATATTCTTGGATTGTATGCAACATTTCTGTCTCTTTCATTAGGAAACATAGTTCTTTTGATAGTTGGTTTAGTCAGGGCATGTTGATATGAGGAAGTAGAAGGAATATTTGACAGTTCTTCATGCTCAAGTTCTACAGATATGGAAGCACCTAACCTGTTCATCTGGCTTGAATGTTGATAATGAGAATACATATCAGGTGCTCCGTCAGGCAATTTCTCCTCACATTGGGTGTCACGTGTCAGAGAGGTTGCAAACTTGCCTGGTATTGCAACAGGTTTCCTTACATTACTTTGCAACCTTGGCATACTCCTACCAAAACCTCTAAGTTGTGATGCTTCTCCTATGGAAGATCTAACTGGAGGAGGCACTTGAAAAGCTGGAAGTCTTGGTGGTTCTTCACTGGAAGACCTGGATGGTTGCTGTTGGACAGGAAAAGCAGGTACATGTGTTCGATGGTTTCTCAGTTGTTGTTGGTTCACAAATGGAGTTACTTCGGCAATGACTTTACCACCAGATGATTTTACCCGCTTTTGAAAGCCATACTTGTGTCGGCTCTATTGGCTGTTGTTCCATGTCGTAATATGTCTCTACTGCTGAGATGATCTTTGGCAATTTTGGAGGACACTGTTGGTGACAGATTGTATGTCTGTGATGAGATGCCAATTTGTGGGTAGTTTTTCTTTTGATCTGTAAGAATCAATAATTAACACAATTAGCATACTTACATTGTACTATTTTTAATATATAATTACACAAACTTCTTTTAAAATAATAGTTCAGTATTATCTGGTGTTTTACGTCTTATTAGCTTTGATTGTGGAACATTTATATAAGTCAACACACAGTTCAAAGCTTGAAAAAACAGTCAGTGCTTTTGTTCATATTTGTTGGTTAAGTTAATGGTATTGGAGTCAAGTTCACTTATGTTCGAGTCCAAGTCAAGACTGTTCAACAGAATCCAAGCCAAGTGCAAGTCTTATTAAATGAGAACACTATTTTTATGCCATGTGAAAAAGTTCATATTATAAGACACAATCTGATCTACTCAGACAAAAGTCAAACATTTTGAAAATTAAGTTATTACAATTACTTGGTACCGACACTATTTGATGTTGAAATCCTAAAGTTCCTGGCATACTTGGTTGCGAAGTTTATTCAAACTTTTTCATTTTCTCATGGTTTTAATTGTTTTTTGCTCCATATTTTTGCCGATATCTCGATCTCATTATTGTTGACTTTGGTCTGATTGAATCAGATCATGTCACATACAGTCTTCAGAATGTTTTACAAGAAGATTAGTAATTTGGTATTGGTTTTATTTTACAGAGAATTAAGAGTTAATACCAAATACCAGAGAGTTAATACCAAACCTCTTATTTGGGGTATAATACAATTAGTGACTATGCAGGACACAGACACACATTTCACACCACTATATACAAAAAAAATGATGAAAAAAGTGAGTTTTCTCATTAAACATGATTGATGGACATAGATCATGAGTTTAATGGCAAAAATTGTCACATATTTTGGCTATGGAAGTGTGAAAAATCCCACAGGCATAGAGTAAGTATAGTGGTATGCTCTACTGCCTCTGCACCTGTGTCAGCCTAATTCAGTATTAATTTATAATATCATAAGACCTACATAAAACAACCACAAATCAAACCATGTATGGAACATTATTAGTAATATTCCGCAGGGACTTCTTGAATGATAATTGGATTGTCTCATTAGTTGTAATGTTCTGTTGTATTTCAGTCAAGATGTTCACAACTGAGCAGCTTTACAACATTTTTGTCAAATTCAGGTTTAGATTACATTCAAGGTTGAAAAATCTGTGATTTGGTTGGTAGGCCAATTAGGCAACTTTGAGTTATCCAGGGAAGTGCCACTAGGCTTCCTGCAACTTGAAAATGGTCACCTTGATTTAAAAACGTTTGGGCAACTTTGGTGCTTGATAGTAAAAAAAATATTTTTAGTCCCTTTTCAGTGAATTTGGCTACAAAAAACAACACATTATGATGAAAAGATGTTTTTAAAAATAAAAAATCACAGAGAATAAGTCAAATTTGGTCTCTGCCCATTAAAATTGATTTCTGATTTGTTATATTTTGGGTGGATTCTTGTTTATTGGTGTGAAATTTAAAGAGTCATGCTTAAGAAATTGGCTGAAAATGTTTGGCAACCCTGATTTTGCGCATTGATTTATAGTGCGCTACCCACAGGCACAACACCTACAATCTACGAAAAAAGTCCTTGGAACGCTTGGTACACTCTGTCGAAATTCCGTGCAGAATTTCATATGATCATGGAAATGATGTATATTTTGCCTGGGAACAAGCATGACATCTACAACAATGATTTACCCTTCCCTCTCCCCATCAATCAATGTTGGAACACATTGGGAAACCGCTGAAGACTTTGGTATTTCTCAACATTGCGCTGGGGAGAGGGGGTGACAGTTTTCCGTTATTTACACGCATAAGCGTTCCAAGACTTTTTCGTTGATTGTCTCTACCGAATGCAAAATATTTCATCTAAATTTCGTTTTTTGTGTCATAACTCAAAAACGGAATGTTGTATGAGCTTCATATTGCACACGATTTGAGAGTGGGTTATATGCTTTGGAATCATAACAAAATTGTTGATAAAGAAATTGGTTTATTTAGGAGTGGTCACTGAAACCATCCCCTATGCTAAACAACACACGTTTCGTAATTATGGCTCTAAACTGCTCTAAAATGTCATTTTTGTCCCATAACTTAAAAACAAAATGTTGTATGAGCTTCATATTGCACACGATTTGGGAGTATATAATATACCTTTGAATCATAATAAAATTGTTGATAAAGATGTTGGATTATTTAGGGAATGGTCACTGAAAACACCTCCTATGCTAAATTACACACATTTCGTAATTATGACTAAAATCTCGCTTTTTGTCTCATAATTCAAAAACACTACAAATATAGTTTTAAAAAAATATTACAATGTTTTGCAGCATGTTTTTCAAAATGTTTTTGAATTTTATTAAAACGTTCTGTACCCTTTATAGTATAACCCAACATGTAAATGTTTTCTGTAAAACTTGCGTTTGCTGAGTATAGGCTTATCCGAATCTAATCAGAAAGATTATGATGTAACAATTTGAAACAACTCATTTCTGAATATTATTTACAATAAAATACGCTTTTGCAGTGAGAAAAAAAGAAGAAAAAAAAAAGAAGAAAGCAACAATTGAATACACTTAAAGAAAAAAAATCGACCGCCACGGGGACTCGAACCATTCGCATCAATCAATAGTCAAAAGATTACCAGTCGAAGGACTAAGCCGTTGCGCCACGCTGCCATTTCGCAATCGAAGTAACCAGTTTTGGTCTTTTATAGTAGTCAGGTATCGGGGAAAGTGTAAAGCTGTATAGTGCAAATGGTAAAGTGCATCAGTTTACCATAATGACAAAATGGTCCAAAATCGACCTTTTATGGTTTTTAGGCCGCATCTCATGAAGCGTGATGTTCGTTACATTGGCTATACCAATTGAGAATGTTTGAATACAAAAGGAATGACACATTGATCGCATTTATGAAATTTGTTAGCAGTTTACCATTTTGAATTGAAATAGATATCTATACGTATATATTAATATCAATGCATGGGCAAACTGCTCAGTATGCACGTTGTTCAATGTAGCAGTTTACCATACAGATTACCATTATGGGTGTCCACTTTACACCCTTGACTATTCGTGTTGTAATTGCGTGAATCATTGCTAAATTATGAATTCATTATTTTCTATGCTTCTTTTTTCTTTCTTTGTATTAAAAAGAAAGAAAGAAAAAGAAAGAAAAAGAAAGAAAGAAAGAAAGAAAGAAAGAAAGAAAGAAAGAAAGAAAGAAAGAAAGAAAGAAAGAAAGAAAGAAAGAAAGAAAGAAAGAAAGAAAAGAAGGAAAGAAAGATCAATTAATGAATCAATGAAAGAATGAGCGAAAGACATTTTAAATAAAATACTTAGTTTCAATCAATGAAAGAATGAACGAAAGACATTTTAAATAAATAAAAACATGAGCGTGGAAAAAAAGTTGAAGTGACCGCTTATAGGTTCAAATTGCAAGCACCTTAATCATGAAGCTCACGTGGCCGAAAGTGGTTAAGGCAGAGGTCTTGTAAACCTGAGGGTCTGGGTTCGATTCCCAGGCGGTGTCACTTTTTCTGTCTCATTTGTTATTTGCGACGGTGAACCCGTGAAAATTTTGTTTATTATAAATACATGAAGTATACATTTTTGCTTTTTTACTGTCTTTCTCTCTTTCTCTGTTTGATTACTTTATTTAATCATTTCTTTATTTCTTTCCCAAAAGCTCCCAAATGAAATACTTTCCGATTTAAATGTGATCTCATAATAGTCCTACAAACCCCTCCGCTCTACCCCACATACATCCCACGCCCTACACCATGCACGCACACACACCACACATTATACATACACAAAATTGTGAAGCACAAATCTGCTGAAGATAGTTGTTACATCATGTCAAAAACAAGTTAATGCTATCTACTGAAGATAGTCGTAGTTTATTATTTACATCATTACAAATCAGAACGCATATGCGGTTTTAGTATTAAATTAAAACTCAATTTTCTTTTTTCTAACGCTCATTCACCTATCTGACAAGTGCTATGAAGGTGAACTTTAATATTAATTTTAAAAATAAATTAGGGAACTCGGAATCATGCAGCTTAGAGCCGTAATTACGAGATATGTGTTTGAAACGATTTCTCGGTTTTGAGATATATAGCATAACAATTTCATTAAATGCGTGTAAGTTGGGGTATGGGGGTGTTTCAGTGCCCACTCCCTGAACCAACCAATTTCTTTATCAACAATTGTATTATGATTCCTAAGTATATGGTCTACTTCCAAATCCTGTGAAATATGAAGCTCATACAACATTCTGTTTTTGAGTTATGGGACAAAAACGACATTTTAGAGCAGTTTAGAGCTATAATTGCGAAATGTGTGTATTTTAGCATAGGGGGTGATTGCAGTGACCACTTCCTAAAGAAACCAATTTCTTTATCAACAATTTTGTTATGATTCCAAAGCATATGATCCACTCTCAAATCGTATGCAATGAGAAGCTCATATACGACATTCCGCTTTTTGAGTTATGAGACAAAACGAAATTTAGATGAAATATTTTGCATTCGGCAGAGACAATCTACTGAAAAAAGTCCTTGGAACGCTTGGTACACTCTGTCGAAATTCCGTGCAGAATTTCATATGATCATGGAAATGATGTATATTTTGCCTGGGAACAAGCATGACATCTACAACAATGATTTACCCTTCCCTCTCCCCATCAATCAATGTTGGAACACATTGGGAAACCGCTGAAGACTTTGGTATTTCTCAACATTGCGCTGGGGAGAGGGGTGACAGTTTTCCGTTATTTACATAAGCGTTCCAAGACTTTTTTCGTTGATTGTAGACATTGATCCACAAGCCTCAGCACATTTTACAATTTATTAAAATGGGTTATTCCAGTTTCAATTCATACACACACTATGGAAGATATGACACAAATCTCCCACACAGATAGATTTCAAATGGAGTTACTCATTCAGGTAACCCTATTTGAAATTTACACTTCCTGTGTGGAAGATGAAGGTCATTTCAACTGAAATAGCCCAATCATGTTTACAACTTGAACAGAAAGGGTAAATAAATAGTAAGAAATAATAAGAACAAATATAGCAATGGAAATTAGCATAAGCTCCAACATTAGGATAATAAGTAAACACAAAGTTTAATATGCATGCCAAGTCTTAGCCTGTCAACCTGTTATAGATTTCTTATCCGAAAACGGTACTCATAGAAGACGGCACTCATAGAATTTGAATGTACAACCCTAATTGACTATACAAATTGTTAAATTAGCATGACAAGACAGGGTATAAGTTATATAATCTAGAAGACACGGGGAATGCTTTTTAGGCCAAGTTTCAGGGCAAATTATGTTATATGATATACTTTGGAACCTTACACATTGGTAAAAATACATATTCATAAGCACTTTTACTCAACTTACTATACTGACTAAAACAATAAAATACAAGGAAACTAAAAGTTGATGTATTCTGAAAAAGTTTGAATGATTTGCCTCAAACTAAAAGCATATTGATCAGTACACTGTGCATATAAGATGGTACTTGACTACCCGACTATTTTCTTTATATGAAACTAAAAACTATGAGGCAAAATGCCTACATGATGATATGATATAGGCACTCAAGCCAAGACAGGGATCTAAAGTGCATAGCTTCAGAACAAAATTGTTTTACAGAGAATTCTAAAAACCTATGCCTATTTTTCTTTCATTACTCTTGACATTCAAAATATACATTCTTTAGATACTTTTTCCAGTAATGATTTCCTTGGTTCCAGTCTTAAAACAGGCCCATTTTGCTTGAAATCAAGTTTTTTGTTAGGTTGATGATAACTGAGACAGATTCAATACATTTTCACATGAGCACTTTCCATATGGACACTTTAGAAATAATAAATGCATTATTTCTAATAATCAGTCATCCAATTATCTGAGTACACCAACTCACTTGACAAGCTGCTATGACAAATCATACCACTGTTTAAAACATAATAAAAACACTTGATCTACATGTGTCACTATTAGATCTCATCAAGTTTGTGTCAAGAGCATTCAATGGGGTCATCATTTTGTCAAATTTAATCACATCTCAAAACTTAATTTCCAATTACTGTTATTGAAAATATTTTCAAATGATAAAAAACGCTTGGTATTGGACTAGTGTTTCTCTCAGATCACAGATATTAAAATCTCTGCCCATATAGACCAGTAATTTGCAATATGTTGACCTGTTTTGATGATGATATTATAGTAAAACATAATAGTTTCATCTTGAATAAAGCAATCACTGATTGATTCACCACCTGCCACATCAATAGTAATGAAGTAAATTGCGTCCTTACTGTTCCCATTTCTATAATGATTACAAATGAAAATAACCTAATTTTTGAAGTGATTGTTCAACCTGTTGACTGTGATAGACACTAATCATCCCAATGCTATGAGGTTTACTGGTTTTTCAAGTGGTTTGTGCCAGACTCTCTGTCGTCATGTTGTGTGGTTAATAGCTGCTCTTCTGGTGATTGCAAATGTGGCGTGATTTAAGGAAATGAGTAACATATTGGGACTTTTCAATAACATTTCATGGAATTGGATAACTGGTTTATAGGACTAATAATAAGCACATACCTCCAACCCCCCCCCCCCGATTAACGGAGAGCAACACACACTTTGCATTCTTACTATCAAACCATGGACATACAAGTTTGAACTTCATTTGCCTTACCACAGACTATGTCAGTTCCATCCCTGCTTGAACTGACACTCCTAACTTTTGGACAATGTTTATAAAGCATTTCTACGGTATTTTGACAGTAACACCATCCAACAAGTGAGGACATCTGCTGCTCCTGTGTCCCCATTTACAAGTTTTCTTATGTGTGTCACTGGACAGTACACAATAAAAGGCGAGTGTGTTTGCTACAACATTTCTGCTATTTGATTTGTTTTACCTCTTTGATGTCATGTGCATAAATCACAATCTGCAATTCATTGACTCTTTCTTGGCTAAAGAGTAAATAATAATCTGGGTAATATTGGCAAAAATAAAATAATAATAATTATTATTTATATCAGGCTTTTGAGCGATACAATAAAACTGTGTATTATACAATATTATCAAAATACCCGGATGCAATACAATATTTCTTGAATATTGTACGCCTATCGCGTACGCGTCGCGCGTAACCATGGTGACGGCACCAACACGCGTCATGATACAACAGCACAACAATACAATAAAGACATCGAACGGCTCACAGGAGATTTCAGTACTGTATAAACAAGTAAAATCACAAACTTAATTCGCTGCAATTCTGGATGATGATAACCTTAGGAAATATAATCCACATCTTAATAAACCTATATATAATTATTCCGAAATTGTCTTTGGAGAGTAAAGAGCAGAAAACAAGAAGGTCAAAAGGTAAGCTTACATGACAATACACATTGGTTAAACCCGATGGCTAGGTAAGCTTAAATTTTCATTTTACCGCATAGCAAAAGCCTGATATAAATAATAATAATAATATTGAATGGCTTATTTTAGGTGTGATACAAGAATATTGACTTTCGATAGAAAATATTGCACTCGTCTTCGACTCGTGCAATATTTTTCTATCTCGTGCAATATATTCTTGTATCACACTCAAAGCCATTTAATATTATATAAATATTGCAAACATAGAAAGCTCTTGACATAGTCATAAGTACCGTACACAAATATCACTTTTAAATGTCAATTGTGGCAACCAAAAGGGGAAAATATTTAAATCAACAATATCATCCATTGTATTTATAAACTCTAATCAAACAGTCCATCTGAAGAGTACTTTACTGTCAACTCATTCTATAATGAGGGGGAACGACTGAAAACAGCATTTTAGCAAACTGACCTCTTTGTACATTTTGTGGCACATAGAACAAACTGTTTTTTAGCACTTCTCCCATTATTGTGCAACATAGCCTAATCAATGCAATATGCAATAACAATTCTAACCTATCCTTATACCATAAGTCTATCCTCTAACCCTAAATGATGCCATGGTGTTTTGCTATCGGAAGGGAAAGAAGAAACAAAAAGAGGAGAAGATGATCAAAGAAGTCACTTGGTACCCGCGGGATTCAAACCTCGGACCCCTCACATGCCACGCAGAACAGCACCGTTGTTGCATCATATGGAATGCATGCATACACACGCAGTGCTTTTAATAGTGAGCTTTATATTAGTGGTTGGGTTTGGGTTAAGAAGGCCTAAATCTAGGAAAAACATGTTAACTAACCTTTACCGAATCCATAGTTTTTTGCTATCAGAAGGTAAAGAAGAAACAAAAAAGGGGAACCAGCGATTCCTTGGGTATATGACTTAGGCTGATTGCCTCATCGCAACACGTGGAATGCATGCACGTACAGTGATTTTGAAAAAAAAAACACCTTTTTTTAATTTAAAAAAAATTGGAAATATTACAAACAGCAGCAATTCCATCAATACCACTTTTTCAACAACTCTTAATAACATCACAAGATGATACCAAAGCTAACAATTACATCAACAAGAATTAGATTACACAAAATTACTACTGAGTACACTTGACCTAATTGAAATCAAAACTACAATCATTACTCTAGCCTTGAAACCAATGTAACACATGTTGGCCCATTTTAGTCCATTATCATACCCAATCAATATTGGTTCTCAATATCCCCTTCACCTGGCTTGTTACCATTTATTTCCCCCTCCCTTACATGTATTTCCTTTATCGACTACAGAGGTTGAGGGGTTTTCCTCTAGTGTTCATTGTGGAATGAAAATTACACCCAATAAATTGATTTGATTCTTAATAATAAGACAGGTGATCTGTTTTGAAAGCATCTAAAGACAAATTAGAACAATCTTATTATCTTTTTTCATTCTTACTCTAAATGTGTCACCAAGGATTGTATCTATCTGGTATCTTATGTAATAGCTTTAGCTGTTCTCTAGAAACACTAAGAATTATAACAGCACCATCATCAGCTGTGAATAGAGTCAATTGTCAGTCTATCACAACCCACTGAGAACAGAGTATGGTTACTCTGAAACGTCTACAGCAAAACTTAACAAGTGCTGAAGAATAGTTTTGCTATGCAATGTCTAATTTTGCCCCTTTATTGATGCTTCCCTAATTATGTAATTCCAATTTTGAATGTATTAACTATGTGGAACTATAAGTGAGATAATGTTGTTGATAAATAAAAGCACAGGGCACCAGTGTTCTGTGGAAAGATAAAGAAATCTATATCAAACTACCATATATTCTCGAATAGTCATCCCTGGGGCGTTGCATTTTCCAAAAGGGGGCGTTTATTAGATGTCTTTTTAAGAACTATAATTCCTGTTAAAATCATTAGGTAAGCTTAAAACTCGTGCTGAAATGACGAATTATGAACTTCTGGTTCACTTCTGGGTTTACAATCAGACTTTCGCAACCACCGAAATGTCACCAGGGTCAGGTCAACGGGGTCAATTGTCATACAACATGACTCAAATTTCAAATATCATGACGATTCAGAAAACTATAGTTTGACCTATCTGCGACATACCGTTCTTGAGTAATTGGCAAGGAGGTCAAAATTGGGGGTGTGGTCAGTTGTTTTGAATACACAAGATAGTATGGAAATATCAGCACATTTGAAATATCTTGGTTAATAAAATGGTGAGGAGGGCGTTTAATTGAAGGCGGCGACTGTTCAAGGATATATGGTATTTTATCAACTATCTAATTGAATTGGCTTGTTTTCAAGTTTTCTAATTTTCAACAAATCTTGTTGTCTAATACAAAGGTATAAATCTAAATTCTATATGATGTTAAATTACAATTAATTATCACTATTAATTACATGAACTAATAATTACAATTTTCATAATATCATTAAAAGTTGAAATCATTATGTTGAATAGAGTATTATTCCTCTATTCACATATCCAAGCTGTTCCTCTTAGCCAGATGATGCAATTACTTGTCACGCACATGACCTTAACATTCTGTTAATGACAATAAAATTATTAATGAATTTTAGTGTAATTTTTGCAAACAAAACATCTCTCATTGTCAGCTGGTAAGGTTAATTAGTATGCAATCTGTTACTATCAATATGCAAATGACCACATCTATGTTAATTTAATGCATGGCGCCAGAAAATAAAATTTTTGTCCATAATCTATTTACAGAAAAAACAAATCCTTGATATTGCCTATCATCACATGTTTACACCACACCCACCATCTCTTGACAGTCCATATTTTCATGCAAATAAGTTTTCAATTTCATTTGAAGGGAGGGGTAAAAGAAAATTAAGCATAACCTTACCAACCATGCAACTATGATTAAACTTGTCAATTTTGATCTGAAAATTACACTTTGCATGTTAATGGTCAAAAATGCTAAAAAGTGTTTTAGCATTGAAGGGGCTACCCTGCCTAAAGAAAGAATAAATAAAATAAATAAAATAATATCATAAACAAAAGAATGAAGTACAGCCTTTGTATCGAGACATGGTATACAGTTTCTTATCCCTCGACATAAGGCTAAGAGCAAAATTGTTATATTCATTGTTGGGAGTGGCCTTCTTTGCTACTTCATAATATTACTTTTCTTCTTTTTAACTATAATGACCAGCATGCTTTTTATAGACTCATGGGCTAGCTTATATAGCCTGGCTTGTGCATAGGTCTGACCATGAATTCACCCAACATTCTCCCTTACATACCAACCTAGGTAAACATACAAACAAACAAGTATCTTTCCAACTTTCATCTCGAATGTACATCCACACCGGGAAAGCTGCAATTATTCAAGACAAGGTCCACCTGTTATTAACCGGCTTAAAAAACCCAGGAAATTGTGTAACTTCTGCTCCAGTTACTTTGCATTCCATCAAGAAGGCACACATACAAACAAACAAACAAACAAACAAACAAACAATTGAGGCATTAGACAAACATGATATGACAACTCCTTTGACCCAGATAGGTATGAGAAGTGTTTTGTTTTACAGAAATAAAATGGGTTTACATCCTTTGCACCTGTTGGTTTTCCCACTGATCAATATGCTATGAAGTCATACAAAAGTGAAAAACATTTAATATTGATGAGATGGGCTTCTATGATAACAGGTCTTCTGACTGGGTAGTTGCCTATATAGCAACCTAATTCATCATAGTGCTGATTCTGATGTTGAAGAACTTATGCAACTACTTCGTAAAGGTGATGTCACAGATTAAAAAGTGAGAGAAACACGTCTGAGGTTGAGTGCTTGAGGTACCTGACCCAAATTGTAATAGTTGTTTCCCTCTTCTGGTGCATGCAACTTTGGATTAATTAATTTTAGAATGCTTGCTGGAATTAATGTTTTGGAGCCACTTCTTTTTTTTTAACATTTGTTCCCTTTAGATCAATTTATTTGAATAAAACCTTATTTAAATTGTAAGTTTCAAATCTATTTATATAACCAAAATTTCATAAATTTGCAAACTAGTGCAAAAATTCACAATTCTGGTCCAAAATTGTACTTCTCTTAATGTGCTTTGTGTAAGTGGTGGTAGGGGTGTGAGTGGTAGTGGGGGGTGGTGGGGATGCAAGGATGGGTGCTTATGTTTGCCTTTATACAGTGCATCCCTATACCTTTATGTGTGCTTAAAACAAGTTCCTTCATGTTCTATTTTGTACTGCTTGGGAAGTGCAAATCTAACCGCGAAAAGTTCCTGAGGGAGACACAATATTAAATAGGATGATGGAATGTATACCAAAACACTCCACACAATACAGCAGACAAGAAGTGAATAGAGACTTGGCAATGGATTTATCAAAAGGAATTGGAAATGCCTCAAGTAGGTTAAGGTGAAATGAAGTTTAAACATTAGTCTGTTATGCTATTCCTTTATATCTGATGTTCAGTGTTAACCCATTATATGCAAATATTTGGAGCAGTCTACAGGACACAAATTTTACTTTTGAGGGAAAAATGCTAGGAAATTTTGAAATTTTACACAAGATCAATTTGGAACATGCAGTAAAATGAGCATGAACATCTCCAAAGTTAGTCCAGTGGTTCTTAAGATCAGTATCACATAATTATGTGAATTTGTAGCTAAACATATATTTGCAAGCACCATATATTTCATCAACAACATTTTAAGTCTCAAGTTTAATTTAAAAATCTTCCATTACAAATAATTGAGGCTTATGCAAACACTACCTATGTTGTTTCTAATTTGTATGCATTATTTCATGCATACTGATAACACATTTGCTTTTGGAAAAAAAACTTTGTCATGTTTTATAAATGTCTGTGAAATTTGTGAATATCTGTACTGATTTACACAGGGAGGAGAGGTAGGGGCTGAAGACAGGATGAAGTTGAATTTGTTTGATTCTATGTTTTCATCAGCCTTTTAGTGTGGTACAAAACCTGCAATCTGTGGCTTAACTAATTCAGTAAAAGCCAAACACTTTTAAAAAGGTGAATACATTTTCATTGAATTAAAGAATAATTGTTGGTGACTTTTAATTATTATCTCTGACCTATATTTTGCAGGTAACATCTGTTTCACTGACAAAGAATTACTGATAATATAGGTCAATTGTGTGCAACCTAGATTAGAAAATAAATAGGCCATCAGGAAAAGTTAACATTTATTAAACTAAAGTGCTGCTAATAACCTAATTAGCTTTATTAACAAAATATGTTGATTTTGAAAATGACATGATTCTATCTGTTACTGTTGTCTTGAACATGAACAAGGTTGAAAAGCAGTTCATATTGAAAACTTATTTAATTGAATAGGTGAGGTCTGCTTGTTCTCTGTTAACCAGGGACAATCTTCAGTGAACGACTCTTTTCAGAGCCACCAAACCGTTTACATCAGCAGATAGGCGAGATCTGCTTGTTCTCTGTTGACAAGAAACAGTCTTCAGTGAACGAATCTTTTCAGAGCCACCAGTAGGCAAGGGGCGACCTATATATCTCATTCTTAGGTACTTTGTCCTGAAGAAGTTCTAAACATGTCCGACGGCAAACCCGCTAAAAACTTACCAATTCCTATCGCCCACATTTACAATATAAGTTAATTATTAGAATTTCCCTACAAACAGATAATGGTATTTATATCCACGCCCATATGCTCATCTTTGCACGTATCACACATCAATGCAAGAATGTCTCACTTACAATATTCAGCATTCACACAAATAACGATTAAATTTTCGCCTGTCATCATAAGCAACTAATTACTAACACAATAGACAGAAATCATATTTATTCACTGCCACCTGCCTAGACTATGAAGCACCTGTTTATTGGTCTAAGATGCAAACCTATAGATTAAGCAATGTTTGTTATAATGGAAGTTCAACTTCTATTTTGGTTTCTGCGGCTTATGCTAGTTTTATATGATGCATTTGGGAGGTAATATCCTATAAAAACAAAACAATGCTTTCTTTGTAATTGCTATGATCATTACGTCAAAAAATGGTCAACGTTGTGACGTACATTTTAGTCAAAACAACTTGTGACGCCCAAGCATGACGCATTTTGGTTGATTATTTGTGGAAAGATGAAAAGGTTATCAACATCATCCATTATGAGCACTATGTTTTTCTTCTAAAAACTTTTCTCTCCTAATAAATATGCACCTGTTTCTTAACATCATAACAACATGAACAGAGACAAGGGGATCTACAATCTAAGTCAAGTGCAGGGTTGCCAAAAGATTTTAGCCCAAATCGGGGGTCAAATAGTCGAAAAGTCGCCCAATTTTTCTCTTTACCATTGGTTTCTATGGGGCAGGAAACTATCGGAAGTCGCGGGAGCCAATGTTGAAAAGTCGCCCAAATTTTTTCTAAACCATTGCTTTCTATGGGACAGGAAATTGTCAAAAGTCGTGGGGAAAATCTTTAAAATTCGCCCAATTGGGCTACCAAATTGCGGGTTTGGCAACCCTGGTCAAGTGTATGATCCACTTTTGAAGACTACTAGCAAGACTAACATCGCTACCGGAAGTGACATAACATCAGCTGTTGGATCATCACAATAACAGCCAGCTTTGATAAATCAGTGGTTCACTGACGAAACTGTCAGCAAGAAAAACTAGAAAGTTTACTTCAAATTGGTTTTGACAAAGGAAAAACGCATCTTAATTTTTTTAATCACATTAAGAAAGGGGAGTTAATGGTTCAAATCATAACTGTTATGATCACATGTAAGAAATAAGTAAATAAATAAAGTCAGCACTCAGATATTTGGTTGAAAACAAATTGGGCTTCCAACATATTTTGATTGATACCAATTTATGTTGAATCAAGGAAAAAAGATATAAAATTTTGAATTCTATGTAGGGAATACATATCAAATTAATAAAAACTGAAATAATAATTGTCAGCAGGTTTTTAACGATGCTCTAGATATTGCAAATTGCTTTTGCATTGCAAAGTTCAACTGTTTTTCTTAAGGGCTGGGGTATGAACGTTTGGATAGTATTTATTTTGGGACATCAGAGCACATCAGACGTATCAATTGCATTCTGAATACTGAAGAATGTCATTCTGATATCAAATAATTTTGCATTTTTGAAATTCGCAATTTAATACACATTTTATGGCAAATCATTAAAATTGATATTTTTGATATTTAACAGTACTTGAAGTAAACTTTATAAATCTGATGATTTATACTTAAAGTGTATGTAGGTGGGATGAAAAACCCGACGATCAATTGAAAATTTTGACCTTTCAGATTGAAGATATGGATTTTTTTCCCCAAAACACCAAAAAAAATTAGGTCTTTTTGGGAAAAAATCCATATCTTCAATATGAAAGGCCAAAATTTTCAATTGACCGTCGGCTTTTCCTCCCTGCTACATACACTTTAAGGATATATCATTAGATTTAAATAATTTACTTCGAGGACTGTTATATATCAAAAATTTGAAAAATATCAAATTTTTATGATTTGTCATAAAATTTGTATTATATTGTGATTTTCAAAAATGAAAATTATTTGATATCAGAAAGACATGCTTCAGATTCAGAATGCAATTCGATAGGTCCGAGGTGCTCTCATGTCCCACAAAAAATACTGTCCTAAACGCATAATAAACGCTCATTTTAGATCCCTTAAGAGTAAACCCCACCCTATCATTATAATAATACTTATGATGATCAATTTTAGGGCAATATTTGCATTAAATATGTGTAGACTAACATGATGTTGTCATTTGTGGTACAACGCAATTAGGCACCTGGTGACACCAGATTCACATTTCAAAGTTGTTATTTTAAAGTGCAGACCTTGCCATTTCCAGAGCAATACTTCAGAAGACCAAATTTTGAAGTATTATTTCCATTAAATATAACACAATTAACCACCTGGTGACACAATTCTATTAACTTTTATTACATACATTTTTGTTGCAAAGATATTACCTTTGCATAAAATAATGGAACAAATGGAATTGAGTTTATTTCTAATTAGAGCATCATAACTTTGACTCTATTTGACTGTACTTTGATTTGACTGTACTTTTAAAGAATTTTTTCAAAATTGTTCAAAGCATTTCAAATAAGTATGGTTACATTCAAAATCACATGAAGAAAAAGTGTTGCGATGATAACAAAGGTATTGATACAATTGTGAAATGTTGTGACTTATTTAAATCATGGCAAATCAAGAGGACTGTGGTTTTTAATCAAAATATACCTGCTGACCTAAATCAATTGGTTTTTACCAGAGAAATCATGACCCTTAGCTAAAGTACAAGAGCTTGGCTCTGCAAGTAGGTACATAACAAAAGAAAACATTATTTCAGCTCCTGCATACATACTAGCTACAATAAAATTCCTATAATAGTACAAAATGAGTTTTATATGATACAGTTTATCCTATCATAAGTGGCATATACTTCAGAATTTGAGTATCCTTTTTTATCCAAGAAATACTTTACCAAAAGTATTCCAATGAATTACAAGATGCCTTCTGAATACATAACACACCACTGTCCTTCAAAAAATACATCATCTTGCATGAAATGGCACTTTAATGAAGCGACCTACTTCTATCTCATCTTGAGAGAGACCATGGCCTCTTCACCTGATTCAGGATGCAAAGATACAAGATGATAGGAAGGAGGGAGGGAAATGATACCTATTAAGCTTGGAGCGATACCAATTCTACCTCACTTCTAGCTTATAACCCCTTATACCTTCACCAAAAGCAGTTCTTCCCCCTTCCTCAAGAGAGAACAAAGTATGGAGTAAATCCTAGCTCAGAGGAGTTGCCACCGGTTGAATGTCCTCTTGAGGGCCACTGACTCAACCCTAGTACACCCATGGAGAGACTTACTACTGTATACATAATGACATGTGCTCAAAAATGTGTAATGTAATACAACCTGTTTGTACCAAGTGACATACAACTCAAGAGAGCAAAGAGCATGGCATGCAAGTCAAGGAAGGAAAGAGCATTATTGTAATAAGGGTAGAAGGGGCAATAAGTATTTGTTGGGAGTCTTGACATTTCATCAGGCAAGTTTGATTATAACCCTTTCTTTACTATTCAAAACAAAATTTACAAAACCATGGGTGATTGGTGTAAACTCTCCCTTTCCAGTCAATATTTTACTGTCTCAAACTAATCTGGTGTTATAAACAAAAAATGTTTTACAAAATGGTAATAAATAATAATCAAACTGCTGAAGTTGTAAGTGTCGAATCATATATAAAATGTTTTTGGGAGAAAGCTGCTCAGGTCAAGATTCTGTAAAGAGTAGCATGTGACACACATTTCCCACTTTGTTTGGTAGGTCACATCGACATGCCGCCTAGTTTGTGCCCACCCAAATCAGGTTGTCCATTAGCAGAACTCAAACAAAACCTCAAGTTCAATACATCATGCTTGAAACATTTCCTTCAGCCATGACATAGTTTATGATTATATAGATTTACAACAATTTTTTTTTGCAGATCCCTAGATATGTCTTTCTTCCATGCACCTGATGAAGATGCAATAAGTTGATCATACATCTTCACCTGCTCATATTATGTTGGGAGTTCCAATATACAGCAGCAATGATTTGTGTTCAATTTTGACCAAGGATGATTTGACAACGGCTTGCAACAAATCATAAGCCCCACACCCATCACATATTTCCACATCCAGCACAAAGTTTATAGTCTATATATCTACCTCGAGTCACCGACTCCAGCTTTGAAGTTCAGCGTTAGCTTAGCATTACTTGGTGTGTGTAAATACTTTTATGTGTGCGATCAACATGCCGCATATGTACAAGCAAGAAAGCATGCTAAGCCAATGCAGCATACGCCAAACTTCAAAGCTAGTGCCGGTGACTCGAGGTAGATATATAGAGTATAGTAAGGCTTCTGATAGAGTAGAAGACTCTCACAATAAGCATTCATAGCAAGCAATAAAGTTTCAATGGGTATACAATCGTATTGAAAAAAAAATGTGAATCTTTCATCTGGTGTGGCTCTGACTACCTTGAAATGGCTTGTTAGGACATTTGATAGAAGCCTAAACCACTGGTACTTACCTGATTGAGATGGAGGCAGCAGGTATCGTACAGCAATCTCTGGTGCTAGGAACGGGTGCTGAAATGCCTCCCATACACTGATTCTATCACCTGGAATGGAGTGGAATACAAACAAAATGTGATCAATGCATTAGATTATTAACAGATTATAAATTTAATATTGTGTATTTCCTCATCTAATGCAGTAGCTTAACTGGCTGAGCATCAGACCAGGAAACTGATGGTTCAAATTATGGATGGTCATTTGTGATAAGATCTGATCCCCTGAAAATTGAGTAAGAGAGTTAGTATCATTACTAACTTGCTCAGTGCCTAAGTTTGCTGATGTTAAAATCCCTACCTCCATGAAAATTGAGTAAGAGAGTTAGTATCATTACTAACTTGCTCAGTGCCTAGGTTTGCTGATGTTAAAATCCCTACCTCCATGAAAATTGAGTAAGAGAGTTAGTATCATTACTAACTTGCTCAGTGCCTAAGTTTGCTGATGTTAAAATCCCTACCTCCATGAAAATTGAGTAAGAGAGTTAGTATCATTACTAACTTGCTCAGTGCCTAGGTTTGCTGATGTTAAAATCCCTACCTCCATGAAAATTGAGTAAGAGAGTTAGTATCATTACTAACTTGCTCAGTGCCTAAGTTTGCTGATGTTAAAATCCCTACCTCCATGAAAATTGAGTAAGAGAGTTAGTATCATTACTAACTTGCTCAGTGCCTAGGTTTGCTGATGTTAAAATCCCTACCTCCATGAAAATTGAGTAAGAGAGTTAGTATCATTACTAACTTGCTCAGTGCCTAAGTTTGCTGATGTTAAAATCCCTACCTCCATGAAAATTGAGTAAGAGAGTTAGTATCATTACTAACTTGCTCAGTGCCTAGGTTTGCTGATGTTAAAATCCCTACCTCCATGAAAATTGAGTAAGAGAGTTAGTATCATTACTAACTTGCTCAGTGCCTAGGTTTGCTGATGTTAAAATCCCTACCTCCATGAAAATTGAGTAAGAGAGTTAGTATCATTACTAACTTGCTCAGTGCCTAAGTTTGCTGATGTTAAAATCCCTACCTCCATGAAAATTGAGTAAGAGAGTTAGTATCATTACTAACTTGCTCAGTGCCTAGGTTTGCTGATGTTAAAATCCCTACCTCCATGAAAATTGAGTAAGAGAGTTAGTATCATTACTAACTTGCTCAGTGCCTAAGTTTGCTGATGTTAAAATCCCTACCTCCATGAAAATTGAGTAAGAGAGTTAGTATCATTACTAACTTGCTCAGTGCCTAGGTTTGCTGATGTTGTAATCCCTACCTCCATGGAATAATTTGGTTGCAAAATTATTACCTTTTAATACATCAATTTTCTATATTTTTTTAAAAATTGTTTTTTTTTGCCTATATATCCGAAATTCATTATTGCTTAAGTTGGTCTGATTGGATCAAATCATGTAATATTTTACTATTCCCTAGTATGGTATTGGTCTTTACTCAACTCTCACGGACCAAAGACACAGCTAGACATGCAAGACAGCGGCTTATTGGCTAATATGTGAAGTTAGATAATGTCTAATAGGAGGTGCTTCAAAATCTCTTTTTTATAACTTTGTCAATGCTGCAATGCAATTTCAAAGAAAATACTATAAACCTAATGTTCACATATTTCTTGCTCCAGTCAAAATGAGAATACAAACCCTGATAATGAAATTCACCTTTCAAGCTAGACATTGAAAGTATGTATGTTTAGATATTTTTTACATTGGCAAAGAAAATATTTTACACCTTATATTCACACAATGCATATTCTAGACAATATTATCCCTCATTTGCATGATACAAAACTTTGGCAACGGAATTCCTCTTCCTTCACACTGAAACCAAGTATGTGTGTGTAGATATTTGTTGTACACTCCATCTTCACACAAAATTCTTGCAAAACAAATACTATACACTTTATGCTCACACAATACATATTCTTGACAAAATTAGTTATCATTTGCATAATACAAAACTTCAGTCATGAAATTCCCCTTCAAGCTTGACATTGAAACTAAGTGTGTGTGTGCAGATACTTGTTGTATGCTCCTGGTCGCTCCATCTGAAGAACACCAAACTCTTAAGGTTATTCATACATCAAGACAATTGCAGGACCAATATGATGCATCATGCATGACGGAACAAGACATTGACTATCAGGAAGGGGGGAAAGTTTGAACAAAAACTTGACAGCCACAACCCTTCCCCTTCCTCTTAGATACCACTCCAGGCTGTCAGAGTATTTTAGGCATTCAACTCTTAGCTTTTAACAAACAGGAATAATGATAACAATCAAATTCCTCATCTAAATTACCTCACATTAATTCATAAAATCCTGCCAAGTATGTTTGCACAGTGTGACTCACCTTGGTTCTTAACACATTCAACACCAAAATCATCAAAAATTACATAGTTTTTAAACTTAAAATCACTCCATACATGGCATTTAATTAAGGGAGATATCACACATACAAATTTTCAAAATGAAATCATTTGCATCAAGATCAAGCCTGCAAGAATTTACCTTAATTACTTTTCCATCCTGTATAATAAACTTGATGTCACAAAATCACAAAGTTGTTCTGATCTTCTAAAACTTTCTTTAAGAGTAACTGTGCAAGTATGGCATGTAGTGAGTTAACCACACCAATTTTAAGTGCAGGATTCACACTCATACAGATGACACTCGAGTCATGTCTTGGCATGCCTTTTCCTCAAGTTTTCATTCTCGTCTTCTCCCCTCTCGTTTCTTCTTCAACTTGGATCAGTTATACCCAGCTAGCATACCAGCAGTCCGCATATGCCTTGTAGCATTCAGACCCCTCTGGCGGGCTCTTTACTCTTCATATCATATCGACACCGACGGACGGATTGTATATTATAAGAGAAACCACCAGCGTAATTTTAGCTCATTATCAACGCAAAGTTCACCCACCTTTTCGATTTAGTTTATTAGCCATTTTTTTGATGAGTTAGATGGTTAGTTTACACTGTCAAACTGCTAATTGTTCTTCGCTATGAAATACTACCCTGTTTAAATGTGTTGCCATGGTAATTTGGGTGTTTCTCAATATCAGTCTAGCGACAATTCCTCAATTATGGATCTATGTTAAATTTTTATTTCAAATTTCTTATAGTAATAATATATTGGCAGTCACACCTTATTGGTTACACTGAGGTTCACAAAAACTGTACCATGCAAACAGGACATTGTTGCAACATCCCATTACGCGATACGATCAATGATTATAATTGATTGAAGTGATAATGACTTTGCTCTATTAGTGCTGCATTTGAACAAGCAACACTGCCATCCATAGGTGATCTTTATTCTCTCCGTATTTTCATAAGCAACGGATCCATCTACCTGCATGATGAAAAACATGCCTTGCGTGTCACTGATGAATATGAAAACATTTCATGCTCTTATTTAAACAATATTTCATTGGAATTAAATTACGACTGATTGATTCTCAATTTTAGGCTGAGACTATTTTTGTTTGATAAACCCTCTACACAGAGGTTCATTTGTTAGTATAGCTAGATGAGTGAAAGTGCATTAAATTTGATTTAGTGTAGATGTGAAAATGTAATAAATCACAGGCAAATGTTCACTTTCTTGCTTTATATGAGGTAAAATTTGAATACTGAAGCTGTCAGTGTGATGCTAATAAAACATTACTTTGATATAATATGAAACTGTAATATGAAACTGTAATAAATCATAGGCAAATGTTTTTCTTTCTAAATCTGAGCAAAATGTGAATACTGAAACAGTCAGTGCGTTTTATAATGATAAATTACTTTGATTCAAGACATTGAAGGGATATTTGCAGTACAAAGTCTTTCAATGTGTATTTCTGAAGCAAAATCATGCAAACTAGACACGTAAGAAGTCAAACTCTAGATTCTATTTAGTATAGTATAACTTGACCTATCTGCGACATACAGTTATGGGTTATTAGCAAAAAGGTCAAAATTGGGCGTGGACAGTTGTTTTGACCAAACAAGGGTCAAAAACTAAAAGTGTTCCGAAATCAACGAAAAATGGTCTCAAATTGTTCATCATGTAAAATGTAGTCAAATAATGGATAGTTTGCACTGTCTAGAATGCTTTGTTATTGCCAAAATCCGACAATAAAGGTCAACTCGCATTACAGCCTATTATAGGGTCTATTGACCATGACCTATTTTGTGATGTTTCCTAGGTAACGAAACATCTTAGATGGTGAGGAATATTCCTTATTTGACTTCATTTTACATTTCGAACAATTTTGAGACTATTTTAATTGACATCTGACAAAATCTGAACAATTTTGAAATTTGAGCCCTGTTGTATGAAATTTGAACCACCTTGTTGGCTCCTTGGACATAAAACATAGCTTATCGTTTTCTACACATTTTTCTGCTCTACAGACATTAATTTACGAGGGTGCGCCCCCGGGGGGTGCGCCATGCTCCCTTCTTCCAACTAAACTATGATCTTTATCTTCAAATCTGTTTCTCTCTTTTCTGTTACATAGCCACAGCATGCTTATAGGATTTTTGGCCTGGCTTGAGCATTTCATCACTTCTACAGCGAATAATGTTATGTGAACTTAAGATATTTCAGAATTTATTTTCAATGAATTTATTTTTATTGCAGCATTAGCAGCAAATTATTCATGCAATAATACATCTTTGGTGACTAGCATGTTTTTCTCTGATAGCTTACTCCATACTTCAAATTCAAAATATCCAACTTTTGCCCTAAGGGATCAGATAATGTTGCAAATTATCAAAATTTCACTGATATACAATTCCAAGTTTGTCCAAAACATTGTTTATATAACACAAAATTTATAGAATTTATATGTAACTTAATGAACATGTTTGTGTTTCGTATAATCTTCCATAATTTGCCGCATTTGTCAAATAAACAATAACAATAAATTCAGTTGTGACAAATCATTACGAATATATCCCCATAATCTACGCACAAATGCAAAAAAAATCCATATTCACAGTTTCTCACACCCATGCCAAACAAGTGCTTGTGTCCATTAATGAAATCAGCTATGCTACAATACCGCCTTTATAACTCCTTGAAATCAATCAACCTCCTCTAAGGACATTGTAAGTGAGAAACCCGACCATTTCTGAATGACTAGCCTGACCATTAAGGAACTCATTCAGTAACATTATATGCAGCTTACATGATAACATCTCACTGCGTTACCACATGAAACATTTCGCTATTATTGATGCATCGCGCATGCACACCTGTTGCACTGTAAATACTGCCCTCTACAGCATATTATCATAAACATACACATCAATATTGGCAAATAGTGGCCAAGATTCTTCTTGACCATTTCCGAGTGGACAGTTTAACACTGCATCATAGGCAGTCAAGGTTAAACAGTGTTAGCTCCTCACACTTCAGGGAAATTTCAAGTTGCATGATGTACCTCAGGGAGAAAAAACTGTGACAAAACTTCACTGTTCCTGGAAGTACTGCATTTGGCACTTTTCTTTCATAAATATTCCTTCATAAATATTGCTGTCTATTTTCAAGAATTTGGAGAACCATTATAGATGTTACTGCCTCGTTTCAAAGAAGAAAAAAGTCCTGAAAATGCATTTTTTTCAATAAGGAAAATAAGAAATTTTATCTTTGAAAACAAAATTGATTTTAACAGGAATGAGTCTGGGTAGACCATTAATGCACTATAGACTGAAGTGCATTCAATCAAATACTCCATTGCCTATTTTTGCATTTACCATTTTATGGCAGTATTTAAAACATTCAAAATCAAGAGTTATGGATGCATGATTTTCTTTCCAAGAATAGAGCAACCCTGGAGCCATCTTCTGTCACCTTGTTGTTTATGTTTTGCAATGAAATATTCAGCCTCAAATTTGGCAAATGGGTAAGAAATGTACATGTAAGAAGATATGGTATTATGCTAAACCAGAGAAGATGTAAAGAAAGGAGATAGATCCAGCTATCCTCAAACAAAATATGTGTGTTGCCGCTTATTCAAAAGCAATCACGCTATTTAGGTTTAACAATAAAATACAACAAAAGGGTTCGAACCCATGACGGGTGTGATACACAAGTTGCTGCTTACTAGTTTTAGGGAAAGGTCAGTGTCTGTATACCATCAATACTATGCATACCATGCATGCAGATCCTAACAAATAAAATATGACCAAAGTTCCATGGCAAATAATAATTTTGCACGCTTGGTTACGCTTTCAACCTCTACGATTTATGATACAGACTATTTTCAATTATCAAAATATCTTTATTAGGTTTGCAGGAAATGACAGGAAAATACATTAAAACAATAAAATATAGATGATCAAAAATCATTCCGTTTCTAACAAAATCCTAAAACACTCTCCTAAATAAGTAATATATGTTACAAAATGGGAGGATTTTTTTTGAATCTTTACAAAACTACATTTCTTTCTTATAGTATCCACGTGTGGTATCCCTGCAGAGCAACATCAGGTACTTAACACACACGTGTCATACTTTCAAGGAATTATCTATAGAAACATTGGATATGGTTTCAATTCTGGAGTGAAAATTAATCAACCGTAGTCGGCAACACACATCACACCAAAGGCTACTTTCAAGTAGATGTGTAACTACTTGAGAATAAAGGATATGAATAGGTGCGACAGGATAACCTACGGGATTATCTCAAGGATATAATTCCGTTCTTCCTCCTTCTTTTTCAACTTTCCTGGCTAAACACACATAACAAGTTTGTGTCATGTAAGGAACACAGATTTCGTTTCAGGGTGCAATTTTAACACATTTCGTTCACTCGTATTTTGAGAAATCCAGAAAAAATTACCATTTCATGCAAAAATGCAAAAAGAGAAAAAGAAGCATGTTTTTTTAAAAGACTATATGAAGTTATTTATCTTACTATGAATGTACTTCTATACTTACTTGGGTTGTATTGCAGCATAGCCAAGATGAAAGAGACAAAGTGAGGATCTGAAACACCCATCAGTTCTGTGTGAAGCTTGGCCCAAGTAACTGAAATTAAAAGGAATCAGCACCAAAGTGATAAATCTTACTGTGAGAAGTGATATCATTGCTTGTTTGATGCGACATGATACCTTACCCATATACATGGGCCTACACAATCATTTTTCAAACATTTAAAAAAAAGGAAGAGTTGTACCCTGGTTGTAAATGCTGGAACAAAATTGAACACAATTTGTGAATTGCATCTTCCTTAAAACCTGTTTCGCACCAAAATGACCCATAGTTTTGGCCAATAGCATTAAAATTAGAAATCTTTCGTCCATTTGTCCCAGTAAATTCATTATAGAAACAAGTCATCAGGATGTTTTGCCATACATCTACACAATCACATACGAGGGCGGTCAAAAAGTTCATAGAACAAGGTATGCTACTTAATCGCATGGCAATGAATTTAGTCTCATTTGACATCTTGTTCCTTCAAAACATTACTGCAAAAATATTTCAGTTTTGCATCACTGTATATGGGCAGGGCACTCTGCAGGGCGAAGCCTACCTCCTTCAATTAATACCTTCTGACTGTGGTGAAAACTCAAATAAAATTTAACAATGTACAGTTGCTGTAAATGGTAATGAAGTCCTAATATTCAACAGCAACAAAATGGTCCTTAGAGTTCAAGCATAGAATGGGCATCCCTGAAGATCATCCCAGGTCCAAAAGACTTGCTGACATCACCACTAATGACATACGTGCTGGTACAGTGGCATTGATAATGAATAAGGAACCAAGCAAGAAAGACGAGATAGCCACAAAATATGGACCAAGACAAGTTTCACCTATTTGGCTAAAGGTAATAGGACCTACATTGATCACTGGAATTATGAGTCCATTCAGTGAAAGCACCTGGATCTCACACCCGTTAGAAGATCATCTCTCGGTCAACATAGTCGAAGGTCTTCATCGCTGTTTTCTGAGCTTCAAGGGGGGGGGGTCTTGATGACAGATTGTTTGCCAAATGAAAGTACAATCATAGGCATATTTCATACAATTGCGATAGGAAAATTGAGGCGAGTCGTCAAGTGGTTGGTGGTACAAATGGGACTGTTCTCGGATTGTGTCCTGTACCCTATTCTCAGTTTGTCAAGCTGCCATTCACAACAAAGGGGTCTGTTAACTAAAGTAACCATATTGTGCCCCAACCATGGCCTCCAGCTAGTGCATTCTATTCTAGCATTTTAAGTCCTACTTGGTAATATCAGGTTTGCTGGTGATCAACGCTAGTGAGCCTTCAAAGCAATCGGAAGACTTCCATTTTGCTGACATAGAATATTTCAAGAAAATTGTGACGGGTGCATTAAGGTATGCAGTGAACATGTACAAGAGTGAGACAGAAAGAGTTGGGCTAGTAGTAGTACTTTCAGTACCTTGTTCTACAAATTTATTGACTGCCCCTTGTAGTAGCAACCACCATAACACAGTATGGTTTTTCTTATTGGTTTTTGGAACATAAAATATTAATAAAAATCATTCACAAAAAAAAATGTTGCTCCCTCAGAGAAAATGACTATTCTAGTTCTCTTAAAGGAGATGAATTCTTTAAAAGAAGTTCAGAATTAAGCAGGTCATACAAACCAGCGCAAAATACTTTGGTAGCAAGACCAAGTGTTCTCACATGAACTATAAGTATAACAAGCATGTTAAGATTTGTCCCACACTTCACAACTACATGTACTAATAAGGAAGTCATGAATACAAGATACTACTTAAAACAACATTTTCAATAGTCTTCATTTTTCACAAATTATTACTTTTTTAATTTTCATATTATTACTGAATATTCCACTGGTTGATAAAACAAATGTAATGCAAGCCATTTCAATTAAAATTATCACCTGCCCATATATCTGTTCATGTTATTTTAAAAAAATCAAGAAAATGAAAATCTGTAAAAATGATAACAAATCTAAGATCAAAGATACTACCAGTTATAACATGGTGAATCAAGTTATGACAAGGTTCAGCAAGATAAAGTCAAGAAAGTTAATACTTTACATGCTGTGGAACTTGCCATCAAAAGGTAGATTTTGAGACTCTTCATAATACGCTCCCAAGAACCATTATGTATATGTATATAATATGTCCTAATTAAGAATAGCATTTTGTACATTATTCATAGGGTTGAAAGTTTTCAAAATTCTGGAATCTCAGACAATTATGTTATAATTTTAATACCTGTTGTTTAAAAAGTTAGTGCCACTCATATGCAGGAGGGTTTCAAGAAAATGGCAAGCCTGATTAAGTGGACTAAATGACAGCTGAGCTGAGTGTAAAGTGTCCCTGCACCATTGTTGCCACAATTTTTTAGACCAAAGGTGTGGTAAGGACAACCTCAAGGCGGTGACACATGGTCTTTAAGAAGCCCACTTTCCTGTCAAAATCCTAATAATTAACTCATTTCCCGGGACTCATTTATACTGATTTTAGCAAAGAAATCACTTAATTACAACCAAAAACAAAACCCTTAAAAAATTTGCATAATAAATGCCCAGCGCATATTATTTTGAACAAGGTCTGGTGGTGCTGGTGTACGCTTGGCATCAAGCGCAAAAGACCATGCCTGAAGGGAATTTTAAGCTGTTAAGTTTTGGCCGGATAATGGAATACACTTCATTTACAGAGCAATTCAGTGCTGTGTGGACTTAAAAACCTGTGAAATCAACAAATGAAAAGAAAGTACCATTAAAAAAATAGCTGCGCCATGAAACTTGAAAAGTTGCTAAATTTTCAGTAAAGCACAGCAATTTTTTCCGAGATGCGGCAGGCCATCTACAAGTAGCCCAATTGTGCTGATAAGGAGCCTCCATGGCAACCCTGTGCAGCACCAATGACAGTCAGGTGGTGACAGTATTAATGGTAATTGTGGTTGAATGTATTCTTATAAGATAATGGCATGGACACTAATTGGGAGCTTGCCGCTCAAGTGATATTTGTGGTTTTTGGCTTGATAATATAACCCACAAGAAATGAGATTTTTTGTTAATTCTTACACTGACATTATGATTCATGAGAAAATTTTAATGGATAAAATTGATACCAGGCTGCAGAATCAGCTGGCTCTAACTTCAAGTATGAGAGTAAAAGAAGAATTTCTTACAAGTTTTGACATGATACCAAGAAATACATGTTATGCATTGTAAGGAAAGCTACACTTAACTTGCTCACCAATGTTCATATACTTTCTTAAGTTTCCACTAAAAGTACCATGCTGAAAATACAGGTGACTCCCACTTTGGGGAGAGCATGTTTTAGGCGAGTTACAATATGGGCGAGTTAGGTAAAGGCGAGTTAAAAAGGCGAGTTACCCCCCACAGAGTGAGGCTATTTTAGATATTCCCATGGGTAACACTACTATGAAGTCCTGGTGGCGAGTTACAGTAACACTATGAAGTCCCGGTGGCGAGTTACAGTAACACTATGAAGTCCCGGTGGCAAGTTACAGTAACACTATGAAGTCCCGGTGGCGAGTTACAGTAACACTATGAAGTCCTGGTGGCGAGTTACAGTAACACTATGAAGTCCCGGTGGCGAGTTACAGTAACACTATGAAATCCTGGTGGCGAGTTACAGTAACACTATGATGAAGTCCCAACAGTGAGTTGATGGAATATTCATCGGGACTTTTATGTTTTGAATTGATAATTTGGTACGGCTAATGTTTGTGGATACATTCCCACCAAGAAAGTTAAAAAGTCGTGTGTTTTTAAAACAATTTTAGATATTTTAAATGCTTGGGAAAAGAAGATGAAACCAGCAAAGTTTTCTTGCACATGCATGCATGCAGACACATAGCTTATCTGGTTGTATAACAACCTTGACCATGCACAGCAGGAGCCCAGTGTGATATTTTCTGAAAATAACCATGTGTTTCTCAAACCACATGCCATCAGTGGCTGCAATGTATTCTGGGGTTACATTTAAACAACCTCTGAAGTATAATTATGGAACTGACATGAGTCAAAGTATCCATTTTTTTAAATAATCAGTTTTTGAATTTTGACCAAAACTGCATTTTTGGTTCAAAATCTTGGACTTTCCGGAAATTCACAACTCGCCGCGTGGACTTTCCGGAAATTCACAACTTCGCCATGTGGACCTTCTGAAATTCACAACTCGCCGCGTAGACTTTCCGGACATTCACAACTCGCCGCATGGACTTTCCGGAAATTCACAACTCGCCAAGATGGACTTTCCGGAAATTCACAACTCGCCGCATGGACTTTCCGGAAAACACTGCAGGGGGTAACTCGCCATTTTAACTCGCCTTTTTCTAACTCGCCTATTTTTTAACTCGCCAATAACCTGTTCTCCACTTTGGGTCAAGATGGGTAAAATGAAGAATTTTTTGCAAGTTTTAACATGATGCCAAGAAATTTGATATTATACAGTATCACAAATATAGTGAAGCTGAATTATTTTGCAAATTTTCATATATGCTTTCTCAAGTTCACTCTGTTAGATCACAACTTCCAAAACTTTCCCAATCAACTTCCGTCAGTGTTAAAAATCATTCCGTTTCTGTCATAAATGATAAATGACATCATAAGGAGTACCTGTAGCTCACTCTTCCTCAGTGGCAGCACCAAGGGAGAACTCCACCACCCCACTTTCCCTCTGTCATTGAAAATCCTACATTTTGGGGCAAAAAATCTTCAAGTTCTAGATTTTTAACTCCCAAGATTTCACTTTGTCCCCGTGGTACCACCACTGCTCCTCCTTCTTCAGATGGTTACAGCTTCCATATTCAGAGATTGTACTCTTGACATTTTGATTCCCAATATACTACCTGTATCTTATGATGATTGTCATATCTTTCAACCACTTACCCAACGATGTTTGCAGCTTCCTGTGTAAGAGCTATACTCTTGATAAAACTTGCCCCTCTGTAAGACATTAGTGGGCAGAGGACCTAGTACTGACACCATCCGCTCCAACAGATTTTCTTTTGTTAAAGCAAAGAATAATGGCTTGCCCATATACAACTACAAAAAGAGGAGAATGAAAATGGTTACAACATACAATGTTTCAGTTAGGATTTATCATATTAAATTTGATCCAAATTGCTTCAACCTTTCCAATTTCAGGCAATTTTTTCTCACAAAAATATGGATCTACAAGAAATCATTCTACAAAAAATAATGCCAGAACATGGATGAAATATTGAAGGAAATTTTGGGAAAATAGTGACAACTAGCAATATCATTTCATGGTCAAAATCTCTAACAGAAAACTTACCAGCTAGCTGAATTTGACTGGTGGGTGTCAATAAAGACATTTAATAACATTTTACTAAGATTTGAGACCACATACTAGACAGTTTGTGGATAAATTCTGTGATATAAACATGTTTGAGTGGTGGGCTCCAGCATTGAAATGAACCTTTAATGGTGGGCTCCAGAAGTGAGTGGTGGGCTCCACCTCTCCAGCTACAATCCTAAAGCACACAAACAAAAGATGTTGGTAAGATGCTGAAGGAAAAATCATAAGAGTAGATGAACAGAATGTCACTGTCGTAGTGGTTGAATGTAACTCACTATATTTGCTTTATTGTGTACTTGTTGGAATGCCTTCTGTGTTTACATTCCAAATTCACCTGTTGCCATTCCATAATTTATCTACTCCTTACCCCAAGCCTGAGCCCCCTAGATGAGACAGTAGGATCTCTCACTCCTTTCTTAAATATCAGGGAATTCCCATCATTACAATGCCATAAGTACATCACAGCTGAAAGATGACAATTGGGAATTTCCATTGCTTTGGGCATATTTATATATACATCTCATTTCCCAGATGTACATTCTGGGCTGGGAAATGTACTGTCATATTATGAATAGCTTGGGAAATCTTATATAGTTTTGTGAAATCACCAGTGGGAAATACCACATGTTCTTTTTTTTTCAATTTATCTTTGTTGCCTTCTTTCATTTTTTGGGAGGGGAAGGGGTGAATTTCTAGATACATTATATTTAATTTACAAACTGACTATGTTGCACTCCAATTTCAATATTATATAAATTGCACCAATTACAAATCAATAGTTTATACTAAATGACAAGAAACGTACCTCTGCTAAAATACATCCTAAAGACCACATGTCAATCTCCAAACCAAATGGAAGCCCAAACAACACCTGCAAGAATAGAAATAAAACAAAAATATTTGGTAAATTACACATAATGGGACTATTCTGAGAGGTAAAATCTAGCATGCATTATATCAAATATCACTTAACTTTGATTCACCTTAAGTTTGCTAATGAGGTATGTATGCTTATTTTGCTGGTTGCAGTATCAAATCGAATTCTCAATAATCGCACAAAGCTTACATACAAGGTGGTTTATCGGCACTCTTACTATGCATTGCCAAACTTAAGGTAAACCAAAGTATAGCACAAAGTGACATGAAATCTGGATTCCTTATTCCACTTTGGTGTGGATCATAAAGTATCATGCAGCTAGCCCTATTCAAAAACACCTTGAGGCAACTAAACTGATTCAATATCCCTCATGTTCACAGGTATCCTTAATACAGACAATGATAACATTTATGTTCTAGTAAAAACGAGTGTGAGAAAGACACAATTCCATTGTGCGTAATCGTAAGAGTATGTTACAATTTGCATCTACTAAGTACCCAAGATTGGATAACATAAGCATAGAGGAGTCCATATTGAAGCAGAGTTTTGAGCTAAACTCATGAGGTACCTTTCCTAGCAGGAGTATTCCCCCAAGTATTTACACAATGAGATTTGGTAGAAGGATGACTCCCTCGAGAATTTCAGACATTCAAATTCGGCAACATGTTGAAGTACCATACTACAAATGGTGTAGGATTCATACATCTTTAAAAGTTTGCAAAGAACAAGTTTTATGTGTAAAAAACCTCCATTGTGTGCAGCCATGGAGTATGTTTCCTACCAGGACCATTCCCATGGGTAGTTACACATAAAAATTTGCAATAAGATCATTTTCCTGAGTGTTTAGATTTACAGAATTGGCAACATATTTTGAGACTAGAGTACCGGTAGTACAGGATTCATACATTTTAAAAAATTTTGCGGATATTTGTTCTCCATGGAATGTACATCTCAATGGTGAGGTGTTCCAGCATGTTTTAGCAGGAAATCCATAATGCAATAATACAGTGGCTTATCTCATTCCATTTTCGACTTTTCTATGTTTCTTTTGTTTCAATTTATTTTAATATGACAATAGAAGCTAGGTGTTTAGCTAATACCATTCAAAAGTTCTGCAACATGGAATGCTGTCAGGTTTATCTGTGAGTCACCTTGCCAAAAACATAACTTTCATGAACATCTACATTTTCATTTTGATTTTCATAATTACAAGAAGAAAAAAAACATGCACAATTTTTATATCGGAAAAAGTGCAAAAAGAATATAAAACAGCTGTATATCATTTAATCAGCTGTAAATCTGGTATAAATCCAAGTCAGATTTTTAAAACCAAATCTTTGTTGTAATGAAACACATTACCATAATTTCCAACATTAATAAATATCACAATAAAAAGTCATGGCTATAGCACCTTAATCCCCTCAACCTTGCAAGGTGATTCTATCCTTCATATGAATACTTAATGGAAAACTCAACCTATTCTATCTCCTGGAATGAATACAATTCTTTTCCAATCCCCCTCTCACAATGTGGTAAGAAAAGAATATGTTGTCTCAGTTCCCAACGGAAAACATTGATAATGTTGACATTCACAACATTGAAATTGACTCTTAACTGTTCTCTCCAGTTGGGAATTCTTTTTGTTAAACATTTGAATAAATCACATCCGTTACTATGGAAATATACTAGTTGAATACTAAATAAAAAGTACATAATGCCTTTTAACCTTTTCAGTTCAGATAAGAATATGATATGATAATAATTTTAAAAATAAAAATTGTTATTTAAAAACCTACCAGCATATGATGTGCAATAAATTACCTACAAACATGCTTAGTAAAACTGGTTCAATTTGTTTAAGGGGGTACTACACCCCTGCCCAAATTTGTGCGTATTTTTGCATTTTTCTTAAAAATTATAGCGCATTGAGGACAAGTAAGATATGTATATTATAGGGGCAAGGACTACAACTACTGCACTGTAAATTTTATTTCAGCACAGACAACAGTTGTGGGGTTACAGTCAAAAATGAGGGAAAACCAATATTTGATCAATAAATCAATAACTACTTGCTTTGAGTTGCTGAATTTTCAGTACAGTAGTTGTAGTCCTTGCCCTATAATATACATATCTTAATTGTCACCAATGTGCTATAATTTTAGAGAAAAATGCAAAAATAGGCATAAATTTGGACAGGGGTGTAGTACCCCCTTAAGGTTTACTCATTTTTAAAAACTGGTTGACTTAGAATATGCAATAACTCTTGGAGTACTTTACAAAGATCTCTGTCTTGGATTATTTTCAAATTGCCATCTTTTAGCACAACATTGATGAAGTAAAATTGTATGAAATCCCAGTTTGATAAAGAAACTGACAACAAGAGGATATGAGTTGAATTCAAACACAATTTTTATACAACTATTAAGTGCAAGATATCTTAAAATTCTCTGTGGACACTTCTATATTGGAAAAGATTACAGACAGCCGACTATCTTCAGGGGATACATACTAGTTCAATGTCTGCTGTTTGGATTTCAATGTCTAAATAATAACAAAAGTATTATAGTTTTATTGTTAAGCCCCATCGAGGAGGCAATTTCATCCATCTTGCATTATTTATGACAAGAATGACAATAGTGTAAATGAAAATTGGTGCATTGCAACAATGCTCTTCAAACACATACACAATTTAAAAAAAAATGTAAATCAATTTTTGCAAAAAGAAGTCAAAATTGTCAAAGTTAATCCCGAAACTTTGGCATACTTAAGTTGTGTTCAGACAGTAACTTACTATCGTCAGACAGTGACTTACTATTGATGTTAAATTTGCCTATAATACGAACAACTGTTAATTCATTAACAACGATGCACTTCCACACGATAATTACCTATGACCCAATTTTACTTGCAAACAAGCTTGAACCCTATTGTAATGTAAATTATATGTAAATTACTGAAAGGGTACATGAAAAAAGGATTCCGCAATCAACGGCACTGCGTGATTACGCACAGGTCACTTAAAGTATGCACATTTTGAAAAAGTGATTGTGGTTCCTTCTACTATATATACAAATACTGCAATCAGCAGCAATATAAGTGCAATGTTCAATAGTCCTCTGTAACAATCCACAAATGCTGTAAACAGAAGATCATTGCCCCATCAATACTCTATCACTTAGCTGGTAGCTATCATTACATCTACTGATGAAGGTATACAGTCAGATTACTTTCCCAGAAATTTAATTTACGTATCTCAACTCTTGTCTAAACCTTGTCTCTCTCATCACCGATATACATCATTCTTATAGCACTTGCTACATCCTACCTTTCCACAAATGCCTAATGAAAAACATACCATACACGCTCCAAATAATATCAATCAATACTAATTGCAATGTATATAAAATAGAATAATAAGAGTCAGAATAGCCTTCCTTGCGCATACAAGGTGTAACCTGCAGGAATTATCAAGTCAAATTGGTGGATAAAACAGCGTTATAACAAACAACTAGCCTCTATAAAAATGAGACAATGACACTAAGGCCTAGGGATTATTAGGATGAACACATCAATTTCCATTAGCCAAATTTGATTAATAATTCTGCAACCTGTTCAAAAAGGCTTCTATGAGACGATTAAACAGCTGTAACATACATATGAGTCTATTCAAGTTGCCCCAAAGAGAACTTGTCAGAGACAAAATACAAGTTAAGGCAACGACAGAGCCGGCAAGCTTTGCTGATCACATCCCTGACAGTTGCGCTTTTTTCCTGTTTTCATGCAAGGTTAGAATAATGAACACAATGCCGGGTGAACCTTAGTACAGCCTAATCCATCAGTATAAGAGGAATAGCTCATATCGCCTTAAGTGAGAACACATAGATTGAACATTCACCCTGGCTGAGTAATCAATGGTGAAAGCAATAGTAATCACCCCAAACAACATTGACTCATTCAATCAAATCCACTTTAATGCTTTCCTATTTAAGTTTTATTTCAAACTATTACATGAAATAAAGTGTTGCTCGTTTTAATGAAGTGTCAAAATTGCCTGTCACGTTCACGGTCTTAAGAACCTGCATTACCCTCATAAAACTTATGCTGTTTAATCTTGTGATGATTTGTTTCTTTGAATGCGAAAAGGTTATAATAATCATTCCACAAGATGAAAAAGAAACATTGGACTTTTCCAGTTGAAATCCATTCACCCCCTAGACATGACCGTAACATTCTGCACAGGGAGTGTGAATTTCAAATGGGGTTACCTGAATGGGTGACTTCATTTGAAATCTACATTCTACACCCCCTTTAACAGAGATTTAAGGCCACATATTCCAAAAGGGGTGTATGGATTTCAACTGGAATAGCCCAATTATTTCTAAAAAAGTGTTGCAATTTCTACACTTCAGGAGTTTATGGAATGTTGATTAAACAGAACTCACGTCACACATCATTAGTAAAATAAAATACCACAACTCATTAAAAAGTACCCCTATCCTGCCAGCAAGTACAAGAATAAATTTTCCCCCTTAATATTTCAGGAAGCATTAAGAAACAGATTTAGGCAGCACACATGGTGCCTGCCTTTATTCCTTTCATCCTCACAAAACCAACTATGCATACAAATTTGAAGTGTAACCAGAGCCAAAGTGACGGGGATTGAGCGCCAGTGATGAGGAATATTTCAACACATCCTAATTCCGTTCAGGGAGTATCAATTTATTCTGCACCTCCTTGGGATAAGAAAACCTGTGGATCCTAGCCAGGTAAATGGATGGGTATTTTCTTGATCTGACAAATTGAAATCGTTCCAGTTACTCATGTTACAAGGTTGTTTAAAAAAACTGATATGATTGTAAAATAAGGGATAAAGTATTTGCAAACTCTCACATCTGCAGATGCATTTAATAGAGCCGGAGGCATGAAGTATCGGTGATAACGTTAAGATTGGTGTAAACTGTTTGGTAGGATGTAGAAGTAGAGCAGGAAAGAAATGAGTCAAGATTTCAGGTTTCATGCCTAAGGTTGGTATGTATACCAATGTCAACCTTGAAATAATAATCATTAAATGGAAACGACTTGGATTACTCAAGATGCTTTCCCAAAATGAAATCTGCACAATGTACTAAAAGGAAAACTACAAAGATTTGCTTCCATTCTTTTGTAACATACTTTCAGTCAGTCTAGTTTACCTACAATTGTATTCTGCAATTCAACCCTCCTCCATCATCCAATGCTCTGAAATGCCAAAACAAATCATAAATGACTTGGGAACAACTCACTTTGGGGAACCATCAAACTTTGCAGGCAACAGGGTATTGCGAGTGAAGGGGGAGGGGGGTAAAAACCCAACAACTTTTGTTTTAACTATTTCAAGGTCATTCCTGCTTTACCTGATATGGAATTCAAATTTGGGGTTAAGTTAAAGCAAGGAATTTCTGTCATAAGATATTCTTAAAAACACCATGTTTGTCTGAGTTTTTAATGAAAAACAATTTTTCGCTAACATTATATATACGGCACAGCATTTTGCACAGACCCTTCAAACTGTGCACGATTTGGTGCCGTAACAGCATACACAAGAATGTGGGGTTCTGATTGGCTAATTGAATCATGTCATCATTACATTGGCACCTCATTTGCCCAACCAACCGTGTAGTATTGCGTAATACAGGCATGACCTAGTTCTTTTACGCAATGATCAGGAAAAGCAAAATACTGTAGGATTCCACTTATGCAAGGGTATACTCAGATTCTGACATTATGGTAAAGAAAAATAATACTAGAATTTTGTACTTTGATTCAACTGGGCATGGCTCATAGCAATACTTTGGTACCAAACAAAATAGCACAACAAATCTAGGGAGGACTCCAAGGGTGAAAATAAGAGAGCTTGAATCAGGGGCCACTTTGGCAAACAAGGCGGTTCTCGAACCACGAGTCTCGCCTGCTTTTGTGACCGCCTGCTTTTGCGATAACTGTTGGTAGAGAGGTAAATGAATTTGGCGGTTATCGGCTGGGCACGATTATCTGGCCGATGGTAACTGTACCCACCAAGTTTCATGTCCATACGACAGTTTTTACTAATTTGACCTCAGATGACCCCTGGTGACCCCAAAATGACCTTCCAAAAATTTGCCTTGAAATGTTGACTGTACCTATCAAGTTTCATGCCCATACAAGTTTTTAATAACTTGACCTCAGATGACCCTGAGTGACCTCGGATGACCCGTAATGACCTTCCAAAAATTTGGCAAAACCAAAGAACTATTTCATCAAAGTAATAAATCAAAACAGAAAGATGCTTCCTTTACGAGTTATCACTCATTGAAAGTGCTACTTTGCTATACTTTACATGGAAAGCGACTATCTTAAAGTCGTCATATTTCCTTAATTACATGACCGATCAAGCTGTTATTGGGATATGTGATGCACAGTTGAAAATTAATTATTAAAAGATTTGGTGACCTCAGATGACCTTTGACCTTGTATGTGACCTTTGACCTCACGAAATTGGATAAAGTATGTTGCGCTGAAAAATCAAATTTGGCAATACCAAAGAACTATTTCATCAAATAAATCAAAACAGAAAGATGCTTCCTTTACGAGTTATCACTCATTGAAAGTGCTACTTTGCTATACTTTACAAAGAAAGCGACTATCTTAAAGTCGTCATATTTCCTTAATTACATGACCGATCAAGCTGTTATTGGGATATGTGATGCACAGTTGAAAATTAATAATTAAAATATTTGGTGACCTCAGTTGACCTTTGACCTTGTATGTGACCTTTGACCTCATGAAAATCTAATCAGGTCGAGTACCTCTAGCCACGCAACTCCCCACCAAGTTACGCCACTGTACCCCATACGGATCTCCAGATAATCTGTTCACAAGGTATTTTGCTTATTACGCATATATTATGCAAATTAGGTACTTAATTACCATATTTTACGCTCAAAATCTAATCAAGTCGAGAACCTCTGCTCATGCAACCACGCACCAATTTACTTTACTGTACACCATCCGGATCTCCATTATCAATCTGTTCACAAGGTATTTTGCTTATTACGCATATATTATGCAAATTAGGTACTTAATTACCATATTTTACGCTCAAAATCTAATCAGGTCGAGAACCTCTGGCCACGCTACTCCCCGCCAAGTTACGTCACTGTACCCCATACGGATCTCCAGATAAGCTGTTCACAAGGTTTTTTTTGCTTGATATGCATCAAATACGCATAAATTATGCAAATTAGGTACTTAATTAGCATATTTTGCGCTGAAAATCTAATCAGGTCGAGAACATCTGGTCTGGTTCTTCCCACCAAGTTACGCCACTGTACCCCATACGGATCTCCAGATAAGCTGTTCACAAGGGTTTTTTGCTTGATACGCATCAAATACGCATAAATTATGCAAATTAGGTACTTAATTAGCATATTTTGCGCTGAAAATCTAATCAGGTCGAGAACATCTGGCCACGCTTACTCCCCACCAAGTTACGCCACTGTACCCCATACGGATCTCCAGATAATCTGTTCACAAGGTATTTTGCTTATTACGCATAAATTATGCAAATTAGGTACTTAATTACCATATTTTGCGCTCAAAATCTAATCAGGTCGACACCCTTTGGTCATGCTACCCCCTATAAAGTTTCATCATCATAGCACTTACGGTTCTCAAGATAACGCGTTCACAAGCTTTTTCCGAACACACACACGCCCACACACCCCCACACACACACACACACGGACACACACACACCATAGTGATTACTAAGTCTCTCCCTGAACATTCAGGCGAGACAAAAAAGTGGCCCCTGGTTCACCAAGATTTGAAGAAACCAAGGGCCACTTCCATTTACCAAGGGGCCAATAAAAATAAAGATATGCTGGATGGGTTAAAAAAGCACTAGTTGCTTTGAATTTGATACTTTTTGGTTCACTATCCAGGGGCCAGTTTTGTGAGAAAAGTGTCCCCTGGTCAACTACAAATGAGATGGAACCAGGGGCCATTGCAGAGTTTCTGGGGGCCAAACGGCTCCTGTCTCCTGCTTAATTTCACCCTTGGAGGACTCGCATAAAGTGAGAGAAAATGACATTAGCAACAACAGCATTTGACTTTAAAGATACAATTTATAACACCAAATTAATTTCAAGGTAAAGGTTATTTGAACTAATACAACAAGACAAATTGAGCAACTTTACATCAAAACCTATATCCTGCAGACATTAATTCCCCTGAATGCCTACTATTTCATTTGTACACTTCTAAGCCTTGTGTGTTATATGAACTGCCCAGGTACAATCTCAGGTTATTAATTTGATTAAATATAGAGTGGGGTTGCACAAGTTGAAGATTAACTATATAATAATAGCTTTAGTTAACTTAAACATGCAATTCATACACCAAACTAGTTTTAAGGTACATGTCTGCAGTTATTTAGACTGTTATTACAAAACAAATTGTATAAATTCACATTACCACAGCTTTATTACAATGCTTACAGACATTAATTGCCCTCATTACCTACTACATAATACTCAATTTGTATACTTCGTATTATATTGTGTTTATGAGATGCCCAATTGCAGGACAGGTTCAGGAGAGGATGGGACAGGTAGGCATGGTGAATACATAAAGTCATACTAGTTGGACAACTTAGAGCTGCACAAAACTGCATATCCAAGCCATTTTATCATTTGAACTTGGATGTTGCACTATAAATATTTATTTTCCTCTCCCGGTTTCTCATTTCCCTTCTTCTCCTTCACAGTTACGCAAACACAACAATTCACCGCTACGGTTTTTCTCCTCGTTTTTCTAATCAAAACATGACCGATGCTTGAACCTTGCATAACATCAATTTACATGGCACTTGTAACAATGCAATTGTTGCGTGTTATGGTGGTACAATCAACATTAAATCCCTGAGTCAATTTGTAATAACTGTGTCTTGCACAAAAGACCAGCTGATACATTTTCGGGGCAGAAATAAGGAAAAAAGGCAAGGTGAATCAAAGTTTACACTAAAGCTGCACCGCACCACTCCACGTAAGTGCTTTTTATAATTCTGACAAAATTCTGAATTGGAGTTGATGTTTAAAGGTATGCTACATTGTGGTCATGTATAAAAATATACTGTAAGCTAAAACAGTTTCATTTCTAATGGCACAGTTCATTGAACCTCTATTCAACACTCATCTCAAAATATGACCTCAATTTAAAGAATATAAGTTTTTGTACCCAACATATTCACAGGTCATTCTATGAATGTACATACATATTGGGGTTAACAAACTGTGTCCTGACAGATGAGAATGTTTGAGAGGTTTTGTGTCAGTCATATTTAACTTTGTATAGTATTACCTAAGGCTGACACAATTAGGGAAATAGGAACTAATACAGTCACCAGTAGTGATACAATAACCAAATTGGTGTGGCTTCTGAATGCAAACAAGCTGTTTCATGTATACTACAATGACCTACTAACACAATTGTGATGGTTCTCTAATTCATTGAGAATGAAAAGCTCTCTCTTTTGTTGTGTATCATTTGTTAATTTAAGGATTGGTACAACAAATACATCAAATCATGTATTTCTTATTTGGACCTTAAGATATCCACATAAGTTACTGTATTGTAAAAATGCCAGTGTCCATTTATTTTAGAGTGGTGGTACTTGTTTGATGATAACAACTTTCCAACCAGGAGAATGCAACAATGTATGCGACAATAAACACAAAAGCACTTACTGTGATATTCTTGAATTTTAATGATAAAATGGCAAAAGCCCATCTACCAAGCTACTTTACTTAGCATTAAAGGGAGAATAGCAAAGATATTCTTACTTACTTAATCAAAGAGTCATCTTCAGCTTGGGTACATAATGAAATAGCAATCACAATACAGCTTGATGTAATGAATAAAAGCATTTGATTTTTATACTGTCTTTCAATCTTCAGTAGCCAGCAATGTACAATTTATCAATAGTTTTGATTCTTTATACTGTTGTACTGTTATCTTCAGTAGATAGCAATGTGCAACCCATTGGTATTGTGGCATGCAACTGGATTATAGCTAGTGTTACGCTGCTATCTTCAGTAGATAGCAATGTGCAACCCATTGGTATTGTGGCATGCAACTGGATTATAACTAGTGCTACATTGCTATCTTCAGTAGATAGCAATTGGTATTGTAGCATGCAATTGGATTATAACAAGTGGTACACTGCCATCTTCAGTAGATAGCAATGATGATGAGAGTAGCTAGCAATGTGCAACCCATTGGTATTTTGGCATGCAACTGGATTATAACTAGTGTCACTCTGCTGTCTTCAGTAGATAGCAATGTGCAACCCATTGGTATTTTGGCATGCAATTGTATTATAGCTAGTGTTATGCTGCTATCTTCAGTAGATAGCAATGTGCAACCCATTGGTACTGTGACATGTAATTGGATTATAACCAGTGTTACACTGCTATCTTCAGTAGATAGCAATGTGCAACCCATTGGTTTTTGGTATGCAATTGTATTATAGCTAGTGTTACACTGCTATCTTCAGTAGATAGCAATGTGCAACCCATTGGTATTTTGACATACAATTGTATTATAGCTAATGTTATGCTGCTATCTTCAGTAGATAGCAATGTGCAACACATTGGTATTTTGGCATGCAATTGTATTATAGCTAGTGTTACGCTGCTATCTTCAGTAGATAGCAATGTGCAACCCATTGGTATTGTGACATGTAATTGGATTATAACCAGTGTTACACTGCTATCTTCAGTAGATAGCAATGTGCAACCCATTGGTATTTTGGCATGCAATTGTATTATAGCTAATGTTATGCTGCTATCTTCAGTAGATAGCAATGTGCAACCCATTGGTATTTTGGCATGCAATTGTATTATAGCTAGTGTTACGCTGCTATCTTCAGTAGATAGCAATGTGCAACCCATTGGTACTGTGACATGTAATTGGATTATAACCAGTGTTACACTGCTATCTTCAGTAGATAGCAATGTGCAACACATTGGTATTTTGGCATGCAATTGTATTATAGCTAGTGTTACACTGCTATCTTCAGTAGATAGCAATGTGCAACCCATTGGTATTGTGACATGTAATTGGATTATAACCAGTGTTACACTGCTATCTTCAATAGATAGCAATGTACAACCCATTGGTATTGTGGCATGCAATTGTATTATAGCTAGTGTTATGCTGCTATCTTCAGTAGATAGCAATGTGCAACACATTGGTATTTTGGCATGCAATTGTATTATAGCTAGTGTTACGCTGCTATCTTCAGTAGATAGCAATGTGCAACCCATTGGTATTGTGACATGTAATTGGATTATAACCAGTGTTACACTGCTATCTTCAGTAGATAGCAATGTACAACCCATTGGTATTGTGGCATGCAATTGTATTATAGCTAGTGTTATGCTGCTATCTTCAGTAGATAGCAATGTGCAACACATTGGTATTTTGGCATGCAATTGTATTATAGCTAGTGTTACGCTGCTATCTTCAGTAGATAGCTATCTTCAGTAGATAGCAATGTGCAACCCATTGGCATTGTGGCATGCGATTGGATTATACCTAGTGGTACACTGCCATCTTCAGTAGATAGAAATGATGATGAGAGTAGCTAGTCCACTTGTATTAAGAATTTCAATATTCAGTAGATGCAAGTCATTATAACATTATAATATATTGCTATCTTCAGTAGATATATATTCAGTAGCAATATATCTCAGAGATTTACAGTATGAAATAGCAATCATAAAACCACGTAAGAAAGTGTTCCATTACCATACACAGCCAAGCAATCTTCAGTAGATAGCAATGGATAACAATGTGTATTATGCCATGAACATTCATTATAACTACTTCACTGCTATCTTCAGTAGATAGCAACATACCCTATAGTTACACAATTAAATAGCAATAATGCCACTTGTTGTAAAGTTGTGAGTATCTTTTCTATTAACATATATAATCTGTGCTAACTTCAATACATAACAATGGACAATCATGAGTATGGGAGGCAATTAGTCACAATTACCTTTGCACTGCTATCTCCAGTAGATAGCAAAATACCCAACATACTTACAAGTTGTACTAGTGAGAGTATATAGTCAGTTAATAACATGTATAGTCTTTCTATCTTCAGCAGATAGCAGTATACAATCAATTGGGTCTGTGGCATGCAAATCATTATAATTACTGTTGGTAGTGAAGTGCTATCTTCAGTAGATAGCAACAAACAAATAGAAAAGTATCCATAGTTTGAATGTCGTCTTATGAACTGACACTGAAGAAAGAAGTTAAAATAAAATAAAACCTGCCAGACAGGAATATGAATGCTATTTAAAGAATTTCCTATGACATTACATGGACAATGGTATTTTTAGCATTTTATATAGTTTTATAAGATATTTATTATAACAGGAGTGTACATTAGAGTGATATGAGAATATATATCTCCATTCCAAGTTGCAGTCACTACTTAAACACATTAGGTAAAACATTTTTATGCTTTTGTAATGTGCACTGATGAAAAATTCTTATAATTTTGGAATTTTGTATGTAATGAAGTATATCTGACGACAATGAATAATTACAAAATGTGCATACTTTTGATCAATTGTCACCAATTCTTCATCATTACCAATGAGAATCATATCAGTCCCTAAACGTACCTACATCACCAACCCAAGTTAATTTGTTTCTATTTTGACAAACCTGAAAAGAACCTGTCATATTTTCTTGTCCACTAGGCTGTCAAATGATATTACTTTCCATCATACTCACCTATCTACTAATGATTCTGAACTTTGGATGAAAACTAGACTGCTTCCTGTCATTAACCTCGCTATCCAAACCACAATTACAACATAACTTGTTTCAAATTGACAATGTTAGCCTCATCAGATGATGACGAGACCTAGTTTCTAGATACGATATGAAAATATTATCATTGCCACAGGCAAAGAAAATCTTGTTTGATTTGCAAAATTTAACTCAAAACCATTCAAAAGGATTTGCTATATAATTGAAGTGTTGATCCGTCTGTGAGCCATTGACCTAGTATCGCGAATAGTTCAACATTTTCATATTATTTGTCTTTTCCCGAATATGGAAAGAAAAGTCAATTTCAAATTGGGTCAAACAAATTGAACTCACACCATAAAATAAATGAATAATTATTGTGCTTACTAAAGTAATCAACTTGGACCCGCATTTCAGAGCAACTATTACTACTACAGGCTATATTTTCTGTAACACATGTTCAGTATCAAATTAGGGAATTTTATGACAAATGGTGAGGTTTTGAAAGCCAATTTTGAAATGGGATATATGCAAATTCTAGGGTATCAAGTCCATATGGGTTTATCTGGATTTCAACCCAAAGACCAATACCATCTGCAGCTTTTCTAGGTTTAATACAGAATTTGTGAAAAACTACTTTAAAAGAATTCAAGTATAAAGGCCCTGTCATAACTTACCTATCAATGGCAATAACTTTATAAATAAGATAAATAAAATAAAAGTAATAAATTGATTAATTAATTTAAAAGAAGAATAAGACAAAATAAGACAAAAGGGCAACAATTTGAAAGAAATATTGTCGATGTAATAATATGAATGAAAGAAATTACAGACTTAAATTCCCCTAATTTAATTGAACCCTATCAAATTTACCAATTTGCTTTGACCTGTTTCTCACATACATTTACACTGCTCTAGACTTTATCAACCCTAAACTTATTAGCAAACTAATTGATATCCAGATATCAATAAATCAAGGTCTCTGCCTGGCTAACAACAATGCACTTAACCGTTCTTTTTGCAACAACCAATTATTGCAACCCAATTGCTACACACAAGCATTTAGTCCCAAATTTAAAAATATTTAAAAACAATTAAGTTTTCAAAGGATTTTGTATCGGTCGTAATGCATCTTTTGAAAGTGAAAGTATACCCCAGGAAAGAATAAACTTGTAAAAACATGCACTAGCACTATTTCAAACAGAATACTATCTGTTTATACATCCGCACAGCTTTGGCTTTCAAACCCTTGCAAGTCAAAGTTTTATAAAATAATACTTTTAAAATATGTGTGATTTAGGCTATGGGGTATAAAACGTCCAACAGTACAAACTTTGTCATTTAACATAAATTTCGGAAATACGAAATGGAGAAAAAAACGAAAAGCTCCACTGACGTACCTATACATCATAGCAAACACACAACATTTATTTATGGGCTGCTAAACCAACTTGCCATATTACCTACATTATCCATCAATTAATTCATCTAATCAGACTTTCAAAAATCAAGAACTCAATGCAAACATTCATTCGTTTCCTATCCATTCATATACTAAATATGTTGGATTAAAGTAGCCTCAGTTTAACACAAAAAGTACAAACTACAAGTTTACATCATAATCCTTGTCTTCACTAACCTTACACATCAAAATGATTGATTTTCTAAGTCTATAAGGTTTGGGACAAATTCCTAAGCGTGCTACTATCAAGTAGGCCACCTATGATGAAGAGGTGGGAAATCCCAATCCGGATTTCTAAATGCTATCAAACTTCAAAAATATTTAATCTAACAACAAACCTAGAACCACACAATAGCGTTTTTCAAAAATCCAAGCTTTAATCATGATCTATGACAACTTGGTATAAATCCAAGATTCAAACATTAATTCCAAGCATTAATCTTAGCTCTGCCATGCTACTTTGGCTCTTATATATATCACCGTAATAAACCATTCCCCAGCAGCAATTCTTCCCCATAGCTCAATATTAAAGGTAGCATGTAATTCTAGCTTTTCATAAAATAATCTGTATCAAATTCTAAATCAATATGGGGAAATGGGGATAATCAGGCTGCAATCAAATGAGAGATGCCAAATATAAGGGTAGGGTTAAAGGAAATGATGATAGCCAGCATACAAACCAAAGAAAAGTTAGAGACCACGCCCAGATTAAAAGTTAGAGACAAGCCATAATTTGAAAGCAAGAGAAAAACACACATGTGGAAGTAAAGAGCTAAGAAAGATTAAGAAGGCGAGAGAAAGAAAGAAAGGAAAAAGAATGAAGGAAAAGCTGAAAATAAGGAAGACAGTATAGACCAAAAAGATGACATATGCATATTACCTATATAGTAGATTGCATTAGACATAAATGTCTTACATCCACTCTCTGACAAATATGAAAGCTGAATCGCACATGCTTCCTATTTTAGGCCCATAAAAGTCCACATAAATCAAGTGTTTTAACCATCAAGAATTGTCTAATGCCTTTTGTTATAAATATGCATTGATTTACATGGATAGGTGATTGTCAAAGTTAGAAATCAAATGTACAAAAACATCTGATATGGGAAAATGTAGAATGTTACAGAAAAAAATGACATTTGTCACCAGTGTAAGATAAGAGCTACACCACCCTGTACACCATGCGATGCTCGCGTGCCAAGTAACTTTAGTTCCGCCCTGTTATTGTACTGTAATTGGTATATTAAAAGACTTTTCATTCTCAAGTGACGTGAGAATGAGAGTTTTACTACAAGGGGCATGTCCAGACATGTTGTTTCTTTGCTATTTAAATTTGATTGAATTTTTTGGCGGTAGCTTTATTTCGTACCGTTGCTGCTATGCCAACAGAGTTTCTGATATAAAGATAAAATCTTTTTGAACTAATGAGTCAATATTTGACAACATAAAAGCATTCTTCCTTAAATTGAACTTAAAAGTCACATGATGTTATCGTAAAAAAAGTTATCAAATGTTTGTATTTTAGAGTGTAGATTAAGAGTTTTCAAAAAGATCTGCTTTTATTAGATGATTTCAGGATTGATTGCATAAACGGAATAGAAACACTACTTTATATTCATTGCTGCAGCGGCCGTAAAATGTTCTCAAGTTGAATGAATAAAAGTTTCACATGAATGCAAATAATTAATAATATTAAACTAATTTATTTCACATTAAATCTATATTAGTAGGTCATAATGGACCTTGATTGGGTAAGAAACTATAACAGATAAAAAAGGAATAGGCATTTGAAGCACTTTGAAAATTATTACAGTATTCTAAATTCTTGCGTTGCAAATTTTTGAATAACTTTTAAAATCATTTTAGATGCATTTTGTTAATAAAATGATTTTATCTCACACTTGAAACTAACATTAAAGATCTAACAAATATGCACAAACTAGTATTTGGATATTCCAGTTACAATCCACACCCCCCTCTTATGGAAGACATGGCCTTAATCTTCCACACAGGGGAGGGTAGAATGCAAATGGAATCACCTATCCATGTGTGGAAGATTAAGGCTATGTCTTAAATGGCCTATTATAGAGGTGCAGGCTATGCATTTCAACTGGAATAGCCCATCGGTTGAGTAGTTCTTGTAAAATTTGAATAATTGCAGGATGATGATAAACAACAAAATCAGTTGAAGGGATTAATCAGTGAATGGCAAAATCAGAAACCCTAAAAAATCATTGAAAATAAGAAGTTTGTATTTCCGTAAAGAGTGTAGGTGTGTGCATATAATATGTGATGTGATCAAGCAAAATCAGTCGGAAGTCAGATATATTGATTTTCAGATACAGCCAAGCAAAGACAATAATTTCTTTTGTTGCATATTGTTTTGGAAACACTTGAACTGTTCATATCTTTGGAACTAAATGTTCAATGGGGTTTTCTGCAAAATGTAGCTTTGAAAATGTTTTATACAATCATGTAAAAAACTAAAAATTTAATATGCCCGACTTCAGACTGATTTTGCTTGTTCACACAACAATACCCTTTAAGTGACAAGACAGAACACGGCACGGCCTAATATGCAGGCATGAGAATGATCATCCATGAAAAACCCTGAAAAGTTTGAAAAAGCCTGAAAAAGGGTGTGAAATGAGGCTAAAAAGGCCAAAAAACAGGCTGAAATTAAAAGAAAGTGCAGAAATTTGGACCTCAAAAAAGCAGGAAATTCTGCAAAAGCAGGAAAATTCTCATGCCTGAATATGGGTAAAAGGGCACATTTTAGTCAATGTTGAAAGAGTCTGTACATACACAATAATTGAATGGCATTCCATATTTATCAACTCTTTCTTCCTTTTTGCCAATTTTTAATTGAAGAAACTTGTAATGACAATTTTATTGACTTAGCCTTCACTTTTAAGACACTCCTAAAAAAAAATCAATATTTTTACTCTTTTGCTGCTATCACTGATAGTGCCCTTCAAACTTTGATATATGTTAGCCCGGTATGTTAGCATGAAGATAAATTGCAGCAATCCCGTAACACTTGCTATGGGCTATTTGTCTTGAGAGTTGCACTTAGTGTGCAGCTTGGTCTCCTCCAAGAATACATACCTTAATGAAAATCAATATAATGTGACACTACATGATCCAATCCAGCCAAAGGAGGCAATTTTGAAACTTGATCATCAGCTTGCCCAGAACCAGTCATGCTCTCTGTAGCAAATATTGGTTGCAAACTTAACAGATTTGATAATGTTAACTTATTATTCTCTTGAGTCGGCATCCTTTTATTTGCAATCTGCGCATATTAATTGTGTTCGCATCAGTCTTATGCCCTGCTTTAGATTAAGCATTCAGGCCACCTTCTTAATTTATTAAAATATTGTATTTGTCTGCTACGACACTAGAGAGAGGAAGTGATCATGACTGGTAAAAGATTCATCAGCAATCCACTGTGGTGCAGTTGCATCAGCTCTAGACTGTTAATTTTGACCGCGCTGGTTCAATCCCCATTGGGTTTTATTGTTTTTGCTCTCTCAATTTATTATATGTCAATTCACACAAGATTTCCTAACTGTTTAGATAATATATAAAAAAAAATGTGAGTGTTTTAATTGGTTTTTAAGCGCATTTCAGGTTAGGACTAGGGCTACGGGTAAGGTTAGAGTTAGCATTTGGGTTAGGTTATACTTTGGGTTAGCATTAGGACTTAGGGCATAGGTTAGGGTGAAATTAAGGGTTAGGGCAAGGATTAAGACTTATAACTAATATAAAGGATTTTTTGACTACCAAGGAAACACAGAAATGTTCTTAAAACGTTTATTCAAAATGTTTTAATAACATTTAAATATTGGGTCAGTCAAAGGTAATGAAAAGGGTTTTTTTCACATGTTTTATATGAAATAGCACTACAACAACATTGAAAAAATGTTGTCAAAATGTTACTGAAAAATATTTTTGGGCAAACATTTTTGCAACATATTTTGTCAACACTTAAACAACATTCTAACATAATTTTCAAAAAAACAAAACAAAACAAAAATCGAAAGTTATTAAAACGTTCTTATACCCTTCAGGCCTATATAACATCATTTAAACATTATCTGTAAAACATTTTCTGTTTGCTGGACTATCGACCTGTAAACTAATTTTTGGTCCATATTTTTTGCCCATTTCTCAATATCACATTTATCACACAAATTATTGGTCCTCAGCCTTGAATGTACTGGACCACACCCAATCAACCAGTATGTGACTCAATGCTCATCCATACCAATGCTCATTCACCTCATTGATTACCAAAACCACACAAACACATTATCAAGCATAATTAATATATATCCTAATATTTATATTAACTCTAATTGCAAATGAACCATCATTCAAATACTTATAAAAGACAAAATAATAATGACTTGATTCATACACAAACACCTGAGCATTATTTTTTCACGAAACTTTACACTTTCTCAAAAAGTGTGAATCCTCACACCCTGATGCACCCAAAAGTCCATAACTTTGGTATTTATATCACTTGAATATAGTAAGGGGAAAAGGCAGGGAAAGGGTAAAAAAAATCAGAAACATGTTGAGACATGCTTAGTAGCCAGGTAATTGTTTAACCATGTTTAACTCTGTGCACACATGAGGTAAAGTATACACTCAAGTTCAAGTTAACCCGCCCAATAGATACTTGACCAAGACTGGTAATGTTTGTACCTGTCTTAAAACCATCCACCAAAATACAACTTCAAACTTGGGTTGAGCCACAAAAATGGCAAAAGCTCAAAATGTAATATTTTAACAAAATGCTTGACACTCAAATATCGTTACCATTTTACTCATCCAATGACGTAAATGATGATAGATGTTGGAAACTTTGTGGTTACATTATTACTGATACCAGGTAATATCTATTTGATGTTCATGCATGACTACCAGTATCATTGCATGTGACACATGACGATTAACCATCTCCACCCATCTACAAGTAAAAAAAAAAAAGTTTCAGCCCAAATTTGCAAGTTTTGCCATTTTTGAGATCTACATGAAAAACTTTATCAATGTTAGTACAAACAAGCAAAGTATTTGCATAACAGTTTCTATAATTCAATACATTGATTTAAGAAATAACTTGTACAAAAAATCACTAAGTTTTTTATTAGAATCTATGGCACCATGCCACAGACTAAAACTGAATTTAGATTATTTGTCTCCAGGCATGTTAAGGATTTGAGCAGGAAACAGATGCAAAAAGAAATGACAAAATAGATTTTCTGTTCTTTATTTTATAACATCAGGGAGGGGGGAAAACCTTTACAATAATTATGTTATCATGTACTCCCTGCTTCAGGTAGACTTTTATGTGCGAAAGAGTTGTTTTACAAGGATACAAATTGAGCTCTAAAACTTAAAAAGAAAACTATTTTGTTGTATATTGCTGCAGGTGTTTATGATTCTCAACTACATGTATTTGTAAGAAAAGTTATCCTGGCAGTTGCAGACTCTCATTTCATTATTTCATTTTTATATACAAGATGAAATTCAAAACACATTTTGTATTGATGCGAAATGCTATATTAATGTTGGAAGTAACCATGATGCAGCTACTTCCTATTACATGCAAACTTGGCTGTCAAGAGCAAAAACATGGTATTTGAAGAACTTTTTGTGTGTTTTCAAAATGCAAATATAGAATTTCACCGAAAATGGAATTTTTCTGCCTCATCCAGGCATCACTTCTTAAGCAATGATGGATTGCTGCTGATAAACATTTTCTTTTAATCAGGTGCATAACCAAACAACATTTGCCTTTGGAGTCAATCTTCACTTGTAATGCATATGTTTCAACATGTTCAACTGTTTTTAACACTTAGAACTATACATTTCAAACCAATATGATAGCATCATCATAATAATAAAAAGATACCAGCAGGCTAAAAATAAGTCTCATCCACTGGTCCACTGATTCATTTTCTCATTCAATCAGTTTTACCGGAATCTAACAAAATAAAATGTGACATTTTATCCTCTGTGAAGCACCAAACTGAAAGCCCCTCACCCTTGACGGCTTTAATCTCACACATCAATTATCCGAAGCAAATTCTTGAGTGGCTTACAGTAAATCTCTACAATTAAAACTTTAAAAATAATCACCGACCAACATCAACAAGAAGATGTTTGCATATAAAACCCTATCAATAGCCAAGTTGAAACAAATTAAGTCAGATTCCCAATATTAAAGAGATAGATCTGCTATCAAGAAGTCTCATGACAAAAGCAGTAGAATACAGGAAGCTGTAATTGCTTTGTTAATATAATACACTTACACCTTTCTTGCATTCAAGCAACACATAACATTGGTAAGTATTAAAGAGTGCCTCAAGCATCCAATCTGTCAAGCAAAAATACCACTTTTGAATTTCTTATAAAAAGTCCCACCTCACAATAAAGCTATATAATGCACTGGCTCCCTTCTGACAAATTCTTAATGGGAGCTTCTTAGCATTAACTTGGGTATGGGGTTGTATGGCGAAAAAGGTAGCTTGTGTACATACAAACTGTCCAAAAAGTGGTTTTGTAAGGGGGGGGGGTCCTAATTTTCTCTGAAAAGTGCTGTTTTATTGTGCAGATTCCCCCTAAGTGTGTAGTGTGTGGGGGTGAGGTGGTAGGGGTGTGTGTGCAAATTTAGCTTCATTTTGATATAAATTCTTTAACTTCCAGAACACAAGTATATCATTGTATCTCTTTTTTGACAAATTTTGGTATATTTCTGTGGTCATTTTCAGAATCCCAGCTGCAAAACCCCATCCAAACAAACATCAAGACCCCACAAAAATCAAGAAACTTGGATTATATTTGTCACATGACATAGACAGCTCGTCTTGTGACAACCCAGATCAACAAAACCAATTCTATCAAAATTGAAAAAGACACAGAGTCGTCATGTCGAAAGCTCACATAAGTGAACAATAAGTGTGTAATAACAGTTTTGAATATGAATTATATTTGTTTGAGGAATTCTATTATTTTTAAAACATTCCACTGCCAAATAAATCTGTCACCCAAGCTTCTTTCCAAAGATTTGACATTGAGCACACGATAAAAATACAAGAAAGCAAAGAGCAGCAATCGATGATGTGTTATTTTTGAATTCACTATTGATCTGTCACGCTAGTAAATTGATGTTGCCAAGTTAATCCTTACACTTTGCTACATAGGTAGGAATAAGCAGCAGTACTCCAATTGAATATATGAATACAAAACCCACCCAAGTCCATACGTTGGCTAAATTGAGTTAAGCGTGGGGAAGTGTTGCTATACTTAGGCCTGTCATATGTATGAAAGAACAACTCACATTCATCCTCTGTGTCTATTGAGCATGTGAAAAATAGCATGTATGAAAGAACCACCCAATTCCATGATTTGAGTCTTGTAACACATTGATTGAAATCCAGAAGGTATAAAAGTCCACTTGTAACACATTCATTGCTAGAGAGTGACTTTTGAAAAAAAAAGGGTTTAATAAAGGAAAGTGTGTGGTTTATATTACATGGCAGAATGCTTATCAATATTATACATACCCGTGTGCTTTATTTTGTATTATTTTACTAGTGGTAATCTCATTCTAACATTGTTGTCTTTGTATATGATTCAAAAAACCACCCAAGTCCGAAATTTAAAATGAACCCCACGAAGTCCCTGAAATGCTAATCGTTATACCTAATACAGGTTAATCCACTCATTTGCACGTAAAACTTACCATATTGACCAGGTAAATCTAACTGAAGGAATTAAAATGATACACAGGTTTTTCTCTCAAAATCACTTCCCATGGACTTGGGTGGGTTTTGTATTCATGTATTCAATTGTCACCTTCAAATCAATATGATTTAAACCCAATTGAGAGTAAATCACAGCAGACAGCAATGACATTGTGTATTACAAGCACAAATTATACACTACCAAATCTACCCAATTCAAATGAATTAAATCACTATCTCTGGTAGCTTTACAGGTTCACTGGAATCGCTTGTTAAATTTCACACAAAATGATCACATTAGCATGAAAAAAAAAGATTAAAAACAAAAAAATCACCTTACTGTGATGAGGTACAAATTAATGCTTGTGGTCTTTTGCACAACTAATCAGAACTCAGAGTTACAAAATTGCTTTCCTTATACTAGTATTCCAATAATCAACCAAAACATAGTTGGTTTTAAAAATAAATTTTGACCACAGGCAGATTATGATTATTGGACTGCTAAGTTTGGGTACTTCTTTGTGATACTAACTTCGATATGCTTTGTCTTATGTTCAATGTCCCTGCAACATGATATTGTGGATATATGAAGGTAAAGTGAGAAATGCTTTGGAACACATTTTTGCCACATAGTTTCCATTACAAAACTAGGAGAAACAAGATGCTGGATGCAAATGTTTTGTTTTTACATTATTGACAATGGGAGGAGATCAAAGAGGTAAGGATAGAGTCCAGACTGTGTCATGTTTGGGTGTCATTCATGGAGGGCAAAATAGAGCACTTCCAATTATTTTGCTGTGTCATCAACAAACTTTAATCTTATATACATTGTGCCAATTACTTGTGCTACCACTTGCTCAATTTCTGGCCGCAGGTATGTGGATTTCACACAATACTACCAAAAGGCCTATCCCAGTCTCAGCGCTTTGAAACTGATAAGTTTTTGTACTTAAAATAACACACTTGTTGCATGTGATAGCATTTTCAAATGCAGCCCGCCACAACTTGGCAGCAGCCTCATGCTTAAAAAAAGGTTGGATACCCCTAATAATGATTCAAACATGTCAAAATCCGAACTATATTCCAATCTCTGTGCATCATGCACGTGGCTCAAAGCCGCATATAATGTGATAGATTGTCTTCAATCATGTGTGAAGCATGGATCTCATGACTTGTTTTCACTAACGAGAGGCTACTATGGTTCAGTACATATTAACCATTTGTCAAGGAGTAGTGTTAGGACCCAACTGGAATTAAGTTTGCATTTTCAGCCATATTTATGGGTTACACCAGGTTTTTTTGGCTTTTTGGCTGTCTCTGTAATGTATTTAATGAGTTGTTTGATGCATGTTTATTTTTTGCATTGCATTGTTGATTAGGCCTATGCCAAATAAAAACCAAATAAACAAACTAAGAAAAGCAGCTTGCCCTAATAATTTGCACAAAAATGACTGATTAAAAATTCTCTGAACTGAACTAAGCAAATTTGTATTCACCATAACATAAGATAAATTGCAATGAAGAAAGTTCAGAAGTTAAGATAAATGTTGGAAATAAAAAAATTGAACCAGTTCCTGTCAATTCTTTGCATAGTATTGGTTAAAATTCATAGAATGGGGAATTCTAAAAGTTAATTCTGTAATCAGCAAAGCGAGGAAATTCAACAGCTGAGGAAAATATTGTGATATTAAACCAATTTAGGCTGAGCAATGGGTATTTACAGTTCCACTTCCATGTCTGGAGTAGAGGCTAATTACTGAAGCATGATAAACTACAAAAATACTGGATAGGAAGTACACTAATGATTCAGGTTATCTATCTTCATTATATAGATTTAAAATGCATTTTTACCCAAGCTGTGCATCCCTAAAACACACCAGGAATGGCATATCTACTTTGAATGTTCATGTGAACTTTAGCTGAAACCTTCACAGATTGCTATCTTCAGTAGACAGCATAATTATGTATGTGCCAGTGTGTGTCAGTCAGGTGTTAGCAAATGACATGATCAACAACCTTTTTCCATCAAAATGGAGATTTTTTTGTATTAAATCTGTATTGGGCTATTCCAGTTGAATTCCATACACCCCCTATGGAAGACATGACCTTAATCACCCACAAAAAGGAATGTGAATTCCAAATGGGGTTACCTGAATAGGCCACTGTAATTGAAATATACACCCACTGTGTGGGAGATTAAGGTCAGGTTTTCCACAGGGGTGTATGAATTTTAACTGAAATAGCTCATTGTTAAAAAGAAGGATGTTTTGATTCAATTTTGTAAGTAAAAAACATGTATTACTGTTCACACCGTTTCTGATGCAAACTTTTGGTTCTCATATCCAAATTAATTAAAATATCTTCATGAAAACTGCTCAGGTGGGGGAAGTGAAGGACATGGTCATTCAACCAAGGTGGCAATTTAATGGGATGAAATTGAACCCTTCTCCTTTAGTTCCAAAGTCATGTTATGGCAACTGTTTACTCTTTTACCAATTTCACTGATATCATATGCATGATTAATGAAGGAAAACTTGTTTATGACTTTGTAATTGATTTTCTCCATCATGTTCTATTCCATCTTTTGATATATAGACAAATCTAAATTCACGCATTCCTACACCTGACTAGCAGCCTTTAGTTGGGTAGCCATTGGCGACAATGCACTCAAAATGTGAAATGATTCGGCCTTGGCGGAAATTTTAAACTACATTCCATCACCCGTTTTACACCTTAATACATAATAATCGGATTAACTACACGCGGTATCTATGCACTGATGTACTTTCGAACAAAAGTACTATGTATGAATAGATGCGATGGGATAACCTGCAGAATTATCTCTATTATATATATTATTCTATTAACCCTCCTCGTCCTTGCATCTTCTCTAGGTGTTAGGCGGCTTTTATTTGCACAATTGGACGCTCAAAACACCAGGTTGGTGCTAGCGGCTACCCAAAGATGTCCGACCAAATCCTGACCATGACTTGGCTCGTTGGATTCGTCTATATGTAGCACAATTTATTTTGATGATTGATATTATACACATAGCACAAAAAGAACCACCACACTTGGCTAGTATAAGTTTGAACATGTTCCATGATTATAATGATTAAACAAAAATTGATGAGATTTCAAAATTGTAAATTAAAAGGTCTTTCTGTATCTAGACCTAAATAATGAGTATGCACTCATATCATTGGTTAATGGAAAATTGTAAAGACTTGGGGTTATAGTACTGGTCCTAACCAATATGACATACACTGACAGACAAGCACATCAGTGCTACCCCCCACACTTTTTGAGGCAACCCCCCCCCAAAATTACTTAAATTTCCACTTTTTGCGACAATTTTGTCTCCCCCTGAAATTCACTTTGCCAATGCCCCCCTCCCTGAAGCACATCAACTCGCATATAACATTTAAAACACATAGGTATGTTTGGTTTAACTTACTACATTTTCAAATAGCCTCAATTTTCTTCATTCAATGTAGGAAATGTTCAATTTTGTGTCAAAAGAGTGAGGCATTAAAGCTGCAACCAACAAACTTGGCCACTTATTCAAATCCATTTAGTTCCCCCCTCACTAATATTGTGTTCAAAACATGTGTAGACTTTCTTTTTGTGTGCAGTGTCCATATATCCCACATGTACCTCTGGGGTTTGAATTCATTACTGTCTAGAACTCTAAATTCTATTTAATATTAATTGAAGACTGCATTTAGATTGTTAAATAAACCTCGTCGGTAGAGTGCTGCACTATCGTAAGTGCAGTAAGAATGTAATAAGTGCCTTTTGTAAAACACCTATTGTTTGCAGCACAATCCCCTCATTGTAAAGTGTTGATGTTCTGTATTACTTGCCTGATGGCCACTAAGCTAAGCCAAGATATCACCTTTACATGTAGTTGGGTGTTTTTTAGTGTTATTGGTTAAAAGTAAGCACATTTATTGAAATGTTGCAAATCGCAGCTATTACATTCTACTGCACTTACGATAGTGTACCACTCTGCCAAAGATATATTTTGATTGGCAGATATATACTTTATTCATCATGACAACCACCTAATTGTGTTTAGTCATTTATAAAAGCCTATCATAATTGAGACAAAATAAATGTATGTCTAATTTGATCATTAAACATGTTAAATCATCAAATGTTATTAATCAAAGCTGCAGGGTGAATCACAATGAATGTGTAAGTTAATGGCTACACTGGTGTCATTTGGACTACCTTGCAAACCAGTTAATATGACTTGTTATTATTTGTTTTCATAACTACTAAATGGTATGTTCAATAAGTTATCGGTCCTCAAAATAAAATAACTGAGCAGTACTTGTATTTTGTTTTTTATTTATTTATTCAGGAAATTTCATCAATACAAGTCTCCCTGGAAGACCTGATATATACATGATATTAAGAAAACAGTAATAGATATTACAAAATGAAAGAAACAAACATGATACAAAACATAATGGAATAATGTTGAGTTCAAATAATTATACAAAACCTGCAGAGCAGTTGTATTTTTAAATTCACCCTAAAATTGATATGAAGGTTGGAAGGAAGTTTGTTCCATGCAAATGACAATCTAAAAAAGAAAGTTTCCTTTTAAAAAGAAGTTGTTCATATTAGAACAACCAAACTGTTTTGAGATTGACCTCAAGTGCATTTAGAATGGGTAGAATGGGTGAAAATAAAATTTGAAGAAAGATACTTAGGAGCAATGTGTGTGAGGCATTTGAAAGTTACAATAAGTAATTGATGCTCCCATTTACAGCTAAATTTAACCCAGTCCACATGGTCCAGGTCATCATATCGTCTACTGGAGTTCTGGTGTCTGCAGAGAGCAAAATACGAGCAAGCTTATCATGCAAAATTTGGAGCTCATTATTTGGACCAAACAGAACAACAGCAGCCACAAATAGGAATTAACCTTAATTAAGGGTTGATGTGAGCTATCACCAATAGATGAAAGTAGATACATCTAATGGGCTATTAAAAAAAAATAGGTGCACACCCCCTATAGAGCAGTAAATTTTCAATCAAAGAAATGTCCGGATTTCCAAGTTTGCTTCCGAAACAGACTGGAATTCCAGCTGACGATGTTACTGGATTAAGCTTGGAAATCCAATCAAATGAAGGAAAATCACGGAAATGTTAAAAGTGAGCGCTCAAAGTGAGGATTTCTGATTTTGAACTATTGTTCTGCCGGATTTTTTTGCCTTTGGGCACTTTAAAAGTCTGGATTTCCAATAGTCACGACTGGACAAAAAGTCCGGATATCCGAACTCCTCTATAGGGGGTGTGCATCTATTTTCTGGAATAGCCCAATGACATGGCAAGATATCAGCAGCAGAGAGCTGATGAAATGACAAGCTATCAGCAATAGATAGCTGATAAAATGACAAGCCATCAGCTTGCTGCTATCACCAACAGATACCTGATGAAATGGCAAGCTATCACCTACAGCTGGTGAAATGGCAAGCCATCAGCGGCAGATAGCGGCTGAAATAGCAAGCTGTCAGCAGCAGATAGCCGATTAAATGAAAGACTATCAGCAGTAGATAGCTGATAAAATAATAAGCCATCAGCAGTAGATAGCTGATGAAATGATAAGCTATCAGCAGTAGATACCTGATAAAATAACAATCTATTAGCAGCAGATACCTGATTAAATAGCAAGTTATCAGCAGTAGATAGCTGATAAAATGACATGCTCTCAGTAGTAGATAGCTGATTAAATGGCAAGCTGTCAGTATAGTAGATAGCTGATGAAATGTCAAGTTATCAGCTCTCACTGATGAAATGACTTGTTAAGCTATCAGCAGTAGATAGCAAATTGACTGGCAAGCTATCAGTAGTAGATATCTGTTGAAATTGTGAGCTATCAGCAGTAGATAGTACATGGAATTTTCTGTTATCAACAGTAGATAGCTGTTGACAAAATATGAAACAGTATCATATTACCAAGATAATTGAAGGATTTGCTATCAAAAGTAGAATTATTAAAGTAGAAAACCATTTCCAATTGAAGAGTATAAAAATGTATTAATTATCCTTTGTTGATAAAAGCTTGATAAGGGTAAAGAGTGAACTACTTCATGAGAAAACACATTATTTCATTAGCCTTCAGTTGAACAAGTTTTTTTACTATTTCTATCTTAAAAACTTCCAGAAATAATACATTAACTACCGGTATACCACAAACTTTCCTTGAGGCAAAATGTATGATGACAGTATCAATATGTAGAATTTATTACTTTTTTGTGCAATCTGTCATCTTACCCATACTTTTATTATTTATTCCTTCATATTTGCCATTTTAACATATATATCACAAATCTGTTGGCATAAATAGACCGGTATATCAAAGTTGTCCTAAACTGGTATAAATGAGGGCATTTTATTCATTTATTCCAGTCTCCTGAGGTAATCCTACGATATTAAATACTTCCTGTGTATATTATCATCCCCTTATCTTCATCCCACTCATTTTTCAATTTGCCAGCCCAATTTTGGTATGCCGAAATCTGGTTCGCCACTTTTAATCTACTTTAAGTATGCATATTAATGTCACTTAAATTATCAACTGCATAGCAACTTGTTATTCAATTTATAGCACCACTTCTGAATTCATTCCAATCCCCCCATATGTATGATTAGATTTAGTGATAAGACACGACTTAGAAGGACTTGTAATGATTTCATATGCTGTATGCAAGAGAAATTCTATATTTAAGAAGTTTGTAGAATAAAGGAAACCTACTTGATAGAGTTAGCCATTAGTCCGATCATAAAAGCACCTGTCAAAGTCTGTGCGTGACAATCTGATACCACAACAATCAAGTTGATAATCTAAACATAGTGGTGAAAGTCGCTTTTCATATTTCAGTGTTTTTTTAGAACGTATTTCTATGGGTAAAGTGGCTGTTACTATCTGGATCGATTACATTCTTTTGTGATTCATCTAAACATGACGGAGAATGTCGCTTCCTTTAACATGTTGCCAATTTTGCGGACAACCAGCATATTGTGTAAAATTGCATTCAACATTAGCCTCTCTGCTGCTGATATTGTATGAAATTTCTTCTTTACCTGCTCTGCTTACAGCAATGTATTATACCCAACAATAGTAAATGCTTCAAAACATAATAAACTTAGGAAAAGTGTACCATAAGAAGCACCTCAATTTTTCAATTTAAAGTTGCAGCCGCAAACTCCAATATTTCAGACTTTTCTTTTTAAAACCTCGATGCTACAAAAGTTTGGACTAAACCAAAGTTGTAGTAGGGGATTTGAGGCTAGTAAATTTCACAGCATGTGGAGAGTTTCACAATCATGTTACGACATGTAGTAGCTGGATTTTGGCTCCTTAATAAGTTTTTGTTATGACAACAATTAATGGTTATTCCATGTGACATTTTTACTAAGGTGGAGAACATTCCGCAATGTTTGATCACATTCAGAAACGATCTGTCCGTTTCTGTCAAGATGAAATCGCCAACTATGCAAATTCATCAGCGCATGGCTAGACTTCAAATGAGCATTTATAGTGGTTGAATTGAGTTAGCCACAGGGAGATGCATGACACTGATATATACCTTTACTCAGTTCAATTTTGTAGGAATGCCAATTACATAAGAAGAGACAGGTTAGTACAATGTAAGCATTAGGGAAGTATAATACAAAATGTAACTAACCTTGAAGTTAAAATAACAAAAAAAGTGGTGCTTGCAGCTATGGCTACTCATTGAAGTATTTATATGAACAGTAAGCAAATACCAAATTACCATGGCCACGTTATGTTAGCCCAAATAATCTAAATCAAATTTGGACTCATATTTCAAGCAATTGAACCACTATTCAACATTAACCATGTTAATTTGGTAATTTTATTACCGTTATTGGCTGCACAGACTCTCCTTTAAAAGATTCACAATATATTGATTAATCACACACCTATGTTCTAGAATAACTCAGAAATTTGCAGCTTTATTACATCCAAGTAACAATATACCTCTTTCTTGAATTCAAAGCTTCATTATGTTAGTGTTTACATTATAAAGTGCATTGGCAGATGTAAGGTAGGTAATTGGGTAACGGAGTAGATTGTTAGTGTTCAAGTCACCACAAATTATGGTGACAAACTAACATTCTGCATATCAAACAAAGAATAAGTTAGATTAAATTAAAACGTGATTGACAGCCGAGTTGGAACCAAGTGACGACACCAACAGTACTATAGACCTTTTCCATTTTCCCCACAATGCACCATTCAATGGGGTACTTTCATCAGCTGTTTTCATGTCGTTGTTGGAACATCAGCCTTCACCTTCACCAAGGCTTCACATTGAAACTCATGTACAGAGAGAGCAGAGATTTCCAATAGGTGGCCTGTGGAAGTAGAAGTAGATAGAAGTGGGCCTGATCCAGCCTGCAGACAAATAGTGGTGGGCCCATGAGCAGCTCTAAAATGCACAGTAAATGTAGCAGAAGAAGGTATATTTGTCCCTCTGACACAGGTTTTTGAAATTTATTTGGCCCGGCCTGACAAGCAAATATAATTGAGAACACAGGAAAACAAATGAAAACAAGTGATCCCTGGCACAATATATGATCGTATATAAGGAAAAAGGAAAAAAATGTGCTTTTTTTTTGGTCCAATTCGCCAGCGAAGTGGTTACGTAACTCCCTGGTAACTGGATCACGCACCTTTTGGAATTGATAGTACATGTCATAGACTTTGTGTTGTGATCATTTTGATCGTGATGCAGAACTCAAAAGCGTGATCCAGTTGGCATAGTGATAATCGGATTACACGTAACACTTCGCTGGCGAATACCAGAATCTCTATTCAATTCATAGTGTTGCAGGCCACGTACAATTGCCATAATTCCCCCAGGACACATGATTGATGAAGGAAGGAAGGCCAATGTAGATAGACTATCATATATGTACCAAGTTTAGGCTTCAACTGATGATTTAACTGGGAAGGAAAGCATGTGTATATATATTTTGCCCGTAAGCATAGGCATAGATACCAGGGTAGCGTGCAAAATGTTCTGGTTTCACAGCATATTTGATGACTTTAGCTTTAAAATGGCAATTGGCTCGCATTTGTTCCAGGAAAGCTTATTCTGGGAACAAAAGATGCTCCATTTACTCTGCACCTAGATTTCACACCAATTGCCATCCCCCAATGTCAAAAGAATTCTATGCCAGTGGCCATGAGATAGCTCACAAGGAAGGGATAAGACCATTAAGGAGGTGGGTAAATGGGTTTACAATAGAAACCATCAAAAAAGAACTTTTTTCATTACAAAGACCTACAGGTAACATGTTTTAATTTACATCACCAAATCTTGAACTTTCACATATAGGTGCATTATTATCAATGACCAAACATAGACCATCTACACTGCTATTATCCAACTTCACAAAACACCATCAATTCCGTCCTCACTTCCTTCAACCTAAGGCAACTTTAGATGCCTTTTTTATGAAGTTAAATTGTCAAATTTGTATAGATTTAAGCTGGTTTACTGAAGTTGAACAATCTAATAGTCTTTTTAAACTCTCCCTCAAACTATTGACACTCAATATTACCCCTCTAGCAGAATCACCATTCTCACAACAAACCTCCCGTCTACAGACTGTAACTCCTTTCACAATCAAGCCCAAGAAATGAAAACCTCTTTCCAGCCCCCTCTCTTGAACCTGTATCACCCCTTTTACCCACTGCGACACATCTGTACCTTTTGGCCATACATTACAAACATGGCTTGACAAAAGCCTACAGCCAAAACTTCTTTCCCGTTACATCAATATTGGGATTGCCATCGCCCCAGAACATCCATGGCAGTTAAACATCTCTCTCCAGAACAAACTACATACAGGTTGACAGATTAAGACAAACACAAAACTGTTTTGGATAAACTGAGGTATAAGACCTGTTAATCCTATACAAGACCCAGCACAATGGCAAACTTGATAAACCCTGCCTTTGCAATTGCTAGTTTTGAAAACAAAGCCTGAAGGATATCTACAGACTGATAGTCTGATGAGATGCAAGAGCCTGCATGGTAAAACAGTAAAGCTGTTTCTGTGAGTCGCAAATGCCTGGTAAAATGGTGAAAGCTGCCCTCTGTCAATCTAAATAGACTTGTAAAAAACTTGTATTCTGTTAGCAAAAGATTGGTAAAACAGTAAAGCTGCCTTCTATAAGTAATGAACTGTCTTGACAAGAAATCAATGTAGAATAAATGGCTACAAATTTGTAAATTCACCGAATGCTTTTAAGGCTTTATCCTGTATTTTCAAAGAGTCAAAATCTTACAAGGATCTGAAAAAAAAAAGGTCTGTGAAAGCAGCAACTTCTCAGAATTTGAAAATCATAAAAAATTGTGACTATAAAAATAACAGTGAATACAAAACCTCATAAGTTGTGCTCTCTTAATTCAAACTTTTAGCTGCTTATCATGAGATTGCCTGGCTCCATCGGCATCACGTTTCATTATGACTTGTACAGTCTTGATGGTGTGAGGATTATCAAGCATCGGCTATACTACATCATGTTGTCAGTTCTCTCAGTCTTCAAATTGCTGAAGTCATATCTCTTCCCTGTTTTTATTGCTCACTTTGTTTTGTTATATTTTGTTTATGCTTTGAATTTGGTTATGTGCTGGTCTAGGTTGAGCGCTTCGGTCCCGCGAACCCTCCTTCTCCAATTGCAGCCTTTGTCGTGACATTACATGGTTCTTTCTGCCTCTCCATTTCAAGTTACAAAGTTTTCCTTCATTTACATTATTCTAAGGCTAGGAACAGTCAAGTAAGAGGTTACATACACCATCTTGCAAAGTCCATATCTCTAATTTACTTCTATTATAGTTTCTTGGGATGGAGGCTATGGTTGGGTTTGTAAGCTGGAATGTTAACAACAAAAATATCTCCCAAAACACAAAATCTTTTTCATTTCATTTCATTTTATTTAGCACTCAATATACATCAAAAATTGCAAACAAAAAGAAAATACAATAGATTGCACATTATGGATGAAATACTTTAAAATCTACTATACATGTATGTAATTCAGGGTACCAGAATAAACTATTGCATGAGGTGACAATGGAATAAATACCAATGAGTACCAAGGATAGCCCAAAAAGCCTTCCGAAGAAAGCTTAATTCCATTGGGGTCAGCCTGGCCGTTGAAACAGGTTTTTTTTGTGGCCTTACGGTTATTACCATTAATTAGAGCTGGGCAGTACTTGAAAAAAAGAGAGGGTCTATTTTCTTGCATGGCATCTGAAAAAGGTGCTTATTTCAGAGTAACATGTTTTCTACCATTATTTTACTGTTTTGATGAAAAGTTTGCCCAAATTCATCCGCTGCACATCAATTTCCCACCCTGCCGGTGTGCTCCTATCTAGTCACATAAAAGGAGAACGCGCTGTAAAATGTTGGTCTTTACACTTCAGTGGTTTAAAACAAAAAAGTCTCAGGTCAGCATATGTTGAAATTTTGATCATTTAGGGATTCAACCTTTATATAGTCTTTTCACTTTGAGAGTTCCATGTATGAGAAAATCGTACTTGAAATTACCTATTTTTCCATTGAAAACTGTGTTATAGAGAATTAGTGGTATTAAACTTTATATTTCAATTGGTTGTACTGTTGGAATTTCCTACTGGGCTTCTTCTGCAGGAGGAATAGTCTTGCAACTAATTCCCAAGTACCAAACGTCTTGTTGCTTCTTGATAGCCACAACCTGTAGGTAGCTTGCACAGGCACCTTGATACAGAGTCCAATGGCTTCATTTGTCAGGCTGAGGAACTTGAAGCAGGTTCTCAGAGTCTTTACTATAGTTGATGGTTTTTCACAACTAATCTCATAGCTCAGCCAACTAAATTACGGTTTACAATTACTTTATCTCAAATTTTATTTTATTTTTGCAGCTAAATTCTCCATTATACTAATGCAGTAATCCACCATAAACACTTTCTCAATGTTTCACAAATCCGAGCTCATGAAGTTAAAAAAGCAATCAATTATTTATCGTTATAGCATTATTTTACACAATACACTTTGGTAGCCTTGAGCATTAAATGTTCTTAAACATGACAGTTCAATAAATCTATCAGTTGGAATGTATATGCATTAAGAAATTGAAAAAGACATTAATAAAAATCACTTTGACAGCCTTTTCAACATATTCAAACTCCTAGGTATTATTCTGGAAATCACATCAGCAATCCTTTTTTTTCTTCAAATAAGCTTTCAAATAAGCTTTAATAAACTTTACTCGGAGCAGTGCAGCTTATGTTATATGTATACATTTTTGTAATCTATCAAAGGCAATAAAAACCCAAGTCTTATATGCATGCAAACCACTAATTTGTCATTAATTCCATCTCCCTGTGATCGTTAGCCCTCTCTGCACGAAATACGAATAAGGATGATGATTCCAAAAATTAATAAAGTGTTACTAATTTAATTCGTACAACTATATTTGAAATCAATATGTAAAATGTACATTCAAAAGAATGCAATACTGGAAAATGTTTAAGTGGTTCTTGAAATAGGTATGTAACGATATTCCAAACCAGACTGAACGTAGGCAAAGCATTAAGCCAAGTGAGTTGAGTACGTAGTCTGTCTAGGCATGATTGAAGCTGTCTACAGGTGCACACACTCAATTACACCTGTGTCTGATACCTAATCAACACAAGCAAGCAAAACTTACTGACGGCAAGCAGGCTTTATGGGCAATGCGCTGACTACTTAGGCGCCAAGTCACCGCCCAGCAGTCATTATCTACTTCATATCTTTCCAGTTAGACGCTCAATGTCACAGACTCTCTACTTACGGGTTACCATTAATGCAATCTTGCGGATAAAATAATTAATAACAAAGAGCGATATCACTGATGATAAAGTGGAACGCTGCCATCATATGCATACGTTTTTCCCATACTCGGTTGGCTTCATGTTGCAACAGGTTGATGCAAGAAAATAATTGTAATTGATTTCCTGGATGATGCGTATCAACTAACTTATACACGCAAACATACCACTTTTGGTTTCAAATCTTATTGCACTCCCAACATTTGTGGTAAAAGGCCATATCAGATTTCAAAAATATGAATACAGCTTTTAAGTCATCGCATTACCACTTTTCAGGTAATGTAGCTTTAACTCAGAAAGTCATCTAATCTAATTTTAAATAATGCACTTATAACCAGTATAAAGCTGATTGCTATTCAAAAGATGAAACTTACGAACACATCCAACTTTGAAATCTAATCACAAAAGTACAAGTACTTCATGGAATTTGCAACTGCAAGCGTAACTTTAGGTGTTTTTTATTTTATGTATTGAAAGCCAATTAGTGATCCTAGTGAAAGCGTAAAAATCTTAAAGTGAAGGATAAGTCATTTAATACCCACAGACCGAGAAAAGAGAGACCGGAAAATATCACATTTTGCCACACATATCAGCCCTCCGCTAGGATTAGGCAATTTATTTATAGGAAATACCTATGGAATCAGCCTCTTTGGCAGGCTATTTTGTTAACCAAATGAATAACAAACCTTTGCACTGATACACAAATGATTATTCAAAACACAAACATGTGGTCTTTTTGGCGGCAATTTTTCTCGCAAAGCAACAATATACCACTTTAAAACTCGCCAGCAACTTTTTTGACACTATGACCAAATCATAACTTTCCCCACCCTTTTCTGGGAGTGTTGGGTGGAAAAATAAAATATTTTCCGAAAAATAAAATATTTTCCGAAAAATAAATCCCGATCCTAATTGGATGTGAGCTGAATGCGATGTGATATGAAATGAAAACAAAGCCAATCTCTCTTTAAAAGGCTTGCTCCAATTGGCCAACGAGATGACTCGATGGAAACTGGCCCGCGAGTGGACTTTATGGACGTGACCATTCTCGGCATGGGTAAAGTGGTTTCTTCAAGATGGTATTTTTGAAATGCACAACTTGACTTATTGACAGACCATTATTTTACCATTAGAACTTGGTTTTCAGCCTCATAATTTTACATGCAATAATGAATAATGGTATTGAAATATGAACCACACTTTTGAGTAGTTTGACTGAATCACAAAATGATATGAAGTAAAGAGGAACGCAAACAATATAAAAGTTTGCATTTAAACAGAATTAATTGAGCTCACATCTACAGTGCCATCTTATGTGTGGATCTAAATTGATGTTTAAACTGTGGTGTGCGTTTTCTGACTTCTTCATGTCTTATGCAATAATGTACACAGAGAACTACTGATGTCTATGAAAGAACTTAACCTAAAACTGCCATGTCAAACTACAATCAAGGATCTACTAGATACAACTTTCAAGATTGAAATACTTCACTTTATCTGTTGAAAAGTAATTGATATTCCTTCTTTAATGCTATTCTGTGAGAGACTTTAGCTTTGAAGATCTTAACAACTCTACAGAAATATTGTATAAATAAAAAAATAATACGCAGGAAATCACTGACATAAAATCACTGAAATGCAAAGTCAAATTAAATGTAATTGTATATATAAGGTAGCATAACTTTTACATTTCAACTCTTTTAAGCCTGCACAATTTTCCATTTCTGTTTTTTCTCTCAAAAGTTTGCTGCAGTTTTTTTTTCAAAAATAAGTTTTGCTAGCAAGTATGAGATTTACACTAAACATGGATACATGTTTGCCTGATAACACAATTAACTTTCAGTATGCAGGGACATAGACAATGGCGATTGAAAGTGATAAACATGACAAAACTGTCTTTTATAGTTCATATCATTTTTAAAGTAAGAAGAGTGGAACTTGAATAGTAAGTAGAGTGGAAAATTTGCAAGGTCATACACAATTTCTGTAATATGTGTAGCAGCCTTCGGACTAACATGTTATCTTTTAAAGGGGCTTGGTGCAATTTTTCTGTACAAGTTCTGTTTGTTTTCTAGCTTACATTGTGGCCTACCATTAAAACAATATGTTTCTAAATTTTGTATTGCTCAAGTGGCTTTAATATTAAGCAAAAACATGTATAACAATGCCCTATAAAATAGTACATACTCCTGGTTATGGTTACTACAATTAACACCTTTTCGTTCACATCATTTAAACGAACATATCTCGGGTGTTAAATGTTGCTGGGGTAATGAGAAAAAATAAGCTTTCTTCTGATATCAAAATCTGAAGTTTTTATGAAGAAAAATGGGGGATGAAGCTGTCGACCAGGTCACAATCTTTTAAATCACCTTACAAACCATGCTACTGTACAAAAGGTCTCCTACACTTTTCCTATAATCTCAAAACAATGTGAATGAGTCTAACAAGGCAATTCAGGCCTGAATAAAATGGTAAGACTCCAAATTACATTCACTACAACACAGACCTCTGTAAAGAACATAATTCTAGTATATATCCTCATTTGCTGTTCGACTTTCTTATCAGACTTGCTCTGGTTTACTGCAGATTAAGTCAAAAGTATGTCAAATCAAGTATAACACATGCAAGTGCACATTCCTAATAGACCTTGAACTTGAATTTAGTGTAATTAAGTTTACATAGCCGTCCCTCACTGATTACCGAGCGACCATTTCATGTTCAATGCAGACATGAATACAAGATTACGGATTAAAGCAAGGTTTCTGGCTTGTCTCTTGCGTCGCTAGCACACTGTCTCATTAATCACATTCAGTCAAAGCTTGTCAAATACATCATATTTGTCTTGTTCTTACTCTAGCACGCGATGGTTTAAGTGGAAATTATCGTAGTTTGTAGTGTGGAAAGTGGCGGAGCAAAGTCTGAGTTTTAGTGTGCTGTATCACCTACCCATCTATAATACTATCATTCATTTGAAGGATGGAGAGAGGATAGTTCCCAGTATATACACATTAAAAAGCAATACCTTGGGAAAACAGTTTTCAGTTACATAGATTAAAGAAACATTTAGCATAAAAGAGTTTCATATAAATGAAACTGAAAGTTCAACTTACTATTAATGGTTTTGATTTTGAAAAAGCAAAACATCAAAAGTCATTGAACTCTTCCACATCACACAGGGAGTGTGAATTTCAAATGGGGGTTACCTGAATGGTTAACTATTTGAAATCTACACCTCCTGTGTGGGAGATTAAGTCATGTCTTCAATTGGGGTGTATGGATTTCAAATGGAATAGTCCAATTAAGTTGTGTCTCATCACAATTTGCACTTCAAAATTTGCCTGTTGTGATACAACTTTCAAAGTGGGGTGCAAAATTGAGATTTTTTTTAAAAACAATAAGCATGCTATTGCCACTCATAACAACATTGCACCTCAACTTCAGAAGTGGAGTGCAATTTAGCAACACAAGTTATAAGAGTTATTTTGAGGCATGCTTGTAGCCATCATCAACAACATTGACCTTCATTTACTCTTTGATAAACAAAAGATACAGTAATTTTTAAAGTGCCTTTGAGCAGTTATCACTATTGTTACATGCCAGCAATAAAATATAAGTTATATGTGATATTCCATTGCAATACATAATGCTGTAGGGTGATTTGTCACTTTTATGAAATTTGGCCCAACAGTTTGAAGCACAGAATCAGCATCATCGGTCAATGAAATGGCGCAAATGTGGTGTATGCTTCAGAAACAGCCAAAAACCCAAAATCGCAAGTTTCACATAATGACAGATGATGTGGCGTAAGGTACAAGAAGAAAGTTATTCCTTTTTAACAATTTAAGTTACAGTTTAATTGTCTGAACCTTAAGCTTAATTTCAAATGGAATCGGTCCACTGAAAGATAATAGGAGGAGTACTGACTCTGTAGCACATCCTTCAAGTGTTTTTCTCAGAAACACATTTTGCATTTGTTCTGCATGTACACCACTATGTGTTAAGACAGATGCTGTAAATTATTTATCATCCATCCTTTCAATAAAGCTATTAAAATTATTAATCTAATATGAGCCGTTCTTCTGTGGCTCAATTCCACTACTTTCATTGTCATTTGCTAAACTCAGGCAATTTTCATTCACAGTAATTATATATTTCACCTTGAACTTGAAATGCACACAGACAGACACACAGAGCTATTTAATTTGTAATTAAACACCATTGGCAACAGGTGACAAATAGACAATTATACGATGTATGAACTCCTCTCACAAGTTAAGTGGGTGCTTATTAGTTCATTGCACGACCATCAAAACAATAAAGACCACTGGACTGAAGTATTCAATGAAATGAGTATTTACCATATTGAGGGTTTATGACCAGAAGGCCGTATCTGCAATAGCTGCCCATAGACATTTTGATAATTTCAGCATTCTATACTGTACTAAAATATGACACCTGGCAGCTATTGCAGTTAGGACTTTCTTGCCCTAAATCCTTAATATATACCATATTGACCTTGGTATAGTCACATGCCTGATTATAATCCTACCCTCTAAATCATAAGTGGCTGAATATTTGCTTTTAATCTTCGCCCTCCCCTTCAAATGTGGGTCCAAACCCGGCAAATTTGGCCCTAATCTTCCATAAGTGCTGAGCAAAAATATGAAGAAAATTGGTGTTTATGGTTGATTTATTTTGGACAATGGACTTTATATGCATGCTACAAAATATACCCAATTTGAACAGGTCAAACTACTTTCAGATTCTTGCTTGGTAATTGCCCAAAATAGATTTCCAAGATAATATGACATGTTACTTGCAATTAGCATTTTTATGTTATCTATACCTCAATTTTAACACATCTGTCCATTATTCCACTTTAAAACTATCCACTTCATTGATACAATTAAAGCAAAGTATATCGTAACAATTAAATTGTGTTTACAATGGAAGCATTTTCCAAATTAAATTGGGGAATAAGTGCAAATTGTTTGCACTTTTGAGAAGAAAGAAACAATTGCCTATATCCTCTACTTAATAGATTGAGAACCACTTGGGGCCTGTACCCGTTTCTAAAACCCCTGGAGATGAAATAGTTCATACTTGCTCTACCCTTTCCATCTAAAAATATCACTATTTAAATCCATGGGCAAGCTTTTGCTTGTTGAGAAATGTTGGGTTTAATTTGCGAGATGATAGCTAATCATCGTCCTCTCAAAGCTACGACCATAATATTGATCCAGCACGTCCCTATAAAGCATTGTAATGAAAAGAAAACATTACTGGAGAAAAAATCAGGGGCACTAAATGACCTGTATACATTACCCGTTATTGATTTAACCATGGCTGTTCAATGAGGTCTGAACAAATCTTCTGATCGACTTTGCTCAAACATCAATTTAATAATAACGCACATGCCTGACCTGGCCGGCGCTAGTCCTGGATAGTAGGATACCTTAAATGATTGCCATGTAATGTGTTAAACACACAAATGGGCTTCATTTGAATTGCTTACTATTTATACCTATGATGAAAACCTCTGAATAACTTTTCCTTTGAAAATTTATTATTTTTGTCTTTAATTGTGACAGGCATGATGGCTCTCTAAAATGAGTTATTTATTGGCAGTGTCGGAAATAAGCCTAAACTTTCAAGGGCCATTCAGGTTGTAGGTTCTAAAAATCCATGGGCCCGTATCAATTTGACCAGCTTTTGGTGGGAGTGCCCAGCTTATTTCTAACACTTAATGTGTTCAGATGGTCATAGAACTCTTGAGAATCGGTGTACTCGAGAACTGCAATTCCCAAATCAATTCCCGACTGCGTGTCCATAAGTTTTACGATGCCTGATGATATCAGCTTTGGAATTACATGAACAACAGAAAGCTTACTGTGACCTATCTAGTGGTGTGCCAAATTGAACCATATTAAATATAATTAAACCAAAGATTAGCAATCCATGATCACAAAATGGCTTGTTCATACAGCAACAGTAATAGCACTCTAGCCTAGGATCACTGGGGGAAATCCCCTAAATTTCTTGGGGATATATTTGGGGATAAATTTAGGGGAAACTTAGGTATTGGAATCCTCAGGACAGTTCATATGGCGGATTTCCCAAGTTTTTGCTCAAAAACGGCCTAACTGCCTTGCTTAAGCAAAAAGCCCTCAGTGTGGACGTGCTTCCTGTCTCCAAGTATTGTTGACAAAGTGCATCTTACAGGTCTATTTGAATATTCTAACCAATCTGCCAATTTTACTTCTGAAGTCAGAAAAACACATTAAAAGAATGGGTGCCTTTTAGCTGCTTGTAAGTGGCAATGCCGGTTAAGTAAGGAAAGGATGCAAGGTCACCTGGTCAATCCACAAAGAGGATATAGCAAGCCTGGACTTGTCTTCTTATGTCATACCAGGCAATTAATTGATTAAAATAATAACAAATCCATTGCTCCTTCTACTTACAAAAACTTGGATAATTTTAAGTTGATCAGTGACGGCGCAAGGAATTTTTTTCCGGGGGGCATTGAGGGGAAAAATCACCAAATTTTGCATAAAATTACATAAAAAGGTGAAATTTTCTTAATTTTTGGGTTTTTACTGGGGTCGGGCAACAGGGGGGTCAAGAGTTCTGACTGGGGCCCTCTCATGCCCCCGTGGCACCGCCACTGAAGTTGATGCAGGATGATTTTTAACATGTAAAGCATATAACACATTGACAATTAGACAACATAATTTTGCTTTTGCAAACCTGACTGATTTATATCTGGTACTTTCAAATATCTCTTCAAATTTCATATTTGACTATGTTACTTGGTGCACATCTAGTTGCATCACATATTGCTGGCCCATTTGTCAAACTTCAAATGTTGAAGGATTATGATCAAGATTAAAAAGAACACCTTAATCTGAATGGAGCAGTGAACTTAAGACACCAATCAAATTTTAGTAGGTATTATGGTTGAATTGCATGCCCATATATCTACACAACTGTGATTTGACACACACAATAATTTCATTGAAAACCCTCCCACAACTAAATATGTGAAACTAATCGAGTTCTTAGATGGGATACTACCAAACAATACACAGAGATGCCACTTAGTGTTGTCAAAAAATCCTGAAGTGCCAGAAAAAAGCCCCAAAATATACTTTTTAATATACTTCCCACAAAATAATCTGAGCAAAATTTCTTGGAATGTGACACCTCTGAATATATATTATCTTGGTAAAGCATAATTTGAATTTGAGCAATTGTTTATTTGTTTATATTAAAAAAAATTAAAATCACAATATAAAAGGCTGGTCAGCATTACCTTAAGTCCTCTTTAAATCATCCTTTTTTTTTTTTTATATCTTTTACCACCTCATCCCAGGACTGCCACACTTGACTAGCCAAAGATGAGTGACCACTTACTTGCTTGGATAACCATGTAATACTAACAGCAATGATGAGAGGTCTGGTAAATAAAGACTATCTTTGCCTTGGGCTAGTGACATACGTAAGTGGAAGTCAGTGTGCTGGAGTTAACATATATAAACATGACCCTGGATGTAAAAACAATGTTTCAGTTTTACACTTGATCTAGTGTGAGTGTATTACTGTCTCTTAATGAAATAAAATATTTGCCTCAACGATTCTGAACTTCTGAATGCATATATAAACTAGTTATCCTGAAAGTGTGTACTTTTATTGTGCATACATTTGCTATCTACTGAAGATAGCACTTTTGCCAATTTATTTCTGGCATAGATTTTTTTGACAACACCAATTGGCATCTATTGAAGATAGCATTGTTTGATGAGTTTCCTTCTGCTATCTACTGAAGATAGCATTGTTTGGTAAAGTTCCTTCTGCTATCTACTGAAGATAGCATTGTTTGGTATAGTTCATTCTGCTATCTACTGAAGATAGCATTGTTTGGTAAAGTTCATTCTGCTATCTACTGAAGGTAACATTGTTTGGTAAAGTTCCTTCTACTCTCTATTGAAGATAACATTGTTTGGTAAAGTTCCTTCTATCTACTGAAGATAACATTGTTTGGTAAAGTTCCTTCTGCTATCTACTGAAGATAGCATTGTTTGGTAAGGTTCCTTCTGCTATCTACTGAAGATAACATTGTTTGGTAAAGTTCCCTCTGCTATCTACTGAAGATAGCACTTTTGCCAATTTATTTCTGGCAGAGAATTTTTAGACAACACCAATTGGCATCTACTGAAGATAGCACTATTTCAGAAAGTTTCCTTCTGCTATCTACTGAAGATAGCATTGTTTGGTGAAGTTCCTTCTGCTATCTACTGAATATAGCATTGTTTGGTGAGTTTCCCTCTGCTATCTACTGAAGATAGCATTGTTTGGTATAGTTCATTCTGCTATCTACTGAAGATAGCATTGTTTGGTAAAGTTCATTCTGCTATCTACTGAAGATAACATTGTTTGGTAAAGTTCCTTCTACTCTCTATTGAAGATAACATTGTTTGATAAAGTTCCTTCTATCTACTGAAGATAACATTGTTTGGTAAGGTTCCTTCTGCTATCTACTGAATATAGCATTGTTTGGTGAGTTTCCCTCTGCTATCTACTGAAGATAGCATTGTTTGGTATAGTTCATTCTGCTATCTACTGAAGATAGCATTGTTTGGTAAAGTTCATTCTGCTATCTACTGAAGATAACATTGTTTGGTAAAGTTCCTTCTACTCTCTATTGAAGATAACATTGTTTAGTAAAGTTCCTTCTATCTACTGAAGATAACATTGTTTGGTAAGGTTCCTTCTATCTAATGAAGATAACATTGTTTGGTAAAGTTCCTTCTGCTATCTACTGAAGATTACATTGTTTGGTAAAGTTCCTTCTGCTATCTACTGAAGATAGCAATGTTTGGTAAAGTTCCTTCTGCTATCTACTGAAGATAGCATTGTTTGGTGAGTTTCCTTCTGCTATCTACTGAAGATAGCATTGTTTGGTAAAGTTCCTTCTGCTATCTACTGAAGATAGCATTGTTTGGTAAAGTTCCTTCTGCTATCTACTAAAGATAACATTGTTTGGTGAGTTTCCTTCTGCTATCTACTGAAGATAGCATTGTTTGGTAAAGTTCCTTCTGCTATCTACTGAAGGTAACATTGTTTGGAAAAGTTCATTCTGCTATCTACTGAAGATAACATTGTTTGGAAAAGTTTCCTTCTGCTATCTAATGAAGATAGCATTGTTTGGTAAAGTTCCTTCTGCTATCTACTGAAGATAGCATTGTTTGGTAAAGTTCCTTCTGCTATCTACTAAAGATAACATTGTTTGGTGAGTTTCCTTCTGCTATCTCTTCTGCTATCTACTGAAGATAGCATTGTTTGGTAAAGTTCCTTCTGCTATCTACTGAAGATAGCATTGTTTGGTAAAGTTCCTTCTGCTATCTACTAAAGATAACATTGTTTGGTGAGTTTCCTTTTGCTATCTACTGAAGATAGCATTGTTTGGTAAAGTTCCTTCTGCTATCTACTAAAGATAACATTGTTTGGTGAGTTTCCTTCTGCTATCTACTGAAGATAGCATTGTTTGGTAAAGTTCCTTCTGCTATCTACTGAAGGTAACATGGTTTGGTAAAGTTCATTCTGCTATCTACTGAAGATAACATTGTTTGGTAAAGTTCCTTCTGCTATCTACTGAAGATGGCATTGTTTGGTAAAGTTCCTTCTACTCTCTATTGAAGATAACATTGTTTGGTAACGTTCCTTCTATCTACTGAAGATAACATTGTTTGGTAAAGTTCCTTCTGCTATCTACTGAAGATAGCATTGTTTGGTAAAGTTCCTTCTGCTATCTACTGAAGATAGCATTGTTTGGTGAAGTTCCTTCTGCTATCTATACTTTGATCAGCTCGTAATCGGCGGGAATTGTTAGGCTTCTACCACTACGCCAAAAGTAGACCTACCTTAAGAGTGATATAGTTGACCTTTTTGGTCTATATTGTGCGTGCTAAATAAAGTAAACTAAGTACAGGACTTCAATTAATAATTTGTGATGCTTCTGGCAAGATGTCACAAGGAGTTCTCAAAATAAAATGTATTGATATTAATCCGCGATGTTATAAGGTCCACCGATTACGAGCTGATCAAACTATACTGAAGATAGCATTGTTTGATGAGTTTCCTTAACTGCTATCTACTGAAGATGGCATTGTTTGGGGAGTTTCCTTTTGCTATCTACTGAAGATAATAAATATTAGCCTTGTTCTGTGAGCAACCACTTTGCATTCTACTAAAAATTGTGTCTTTATTCAATAAGCATTTTTTTTTTGCCATCTACTGATTTTTTTTTGCCATCTACTGAAGATATGGTAGCATTTATTCAGTGACTTTCCTTCTACTATCTACTGAAGATAGCATTTCTGCTCAATGGCCAACCTTATGCTATCTCATTATGAAAGCTCTTTGTTCAGTGAATAACATTTTGTTATCTAATGAAGATAGTAGGGTTATCTAGGAAGCATTCCTTTGCTTTCATTTGACGATATAGCTATCAAAGCCTCTAATTTTCAGAAAAATCATGCATTTTGTGGGCTTGACTATTTGCACAGGGTTAGCATAAGACTCAAAGCCATCTGTTTTAGATATGTGCCATACTACACCACTTCAAGAGGGCCAACACCACCCTCTATAGTTATATAGGGGTAAACCCTTGCTTGAATTTAGTAGAAAACCATTCCATTGCATTCTTTTTGTAAAGGTGAGTCAAAGCATGTTTGTACCATCTCCTTAATTCTCCCAATATGGCTGGAAAACAATAGATCACATGACAAACCTTTTTTAGTCTCCTATGCAGCCAGTTTGGTTACGCTCCCTCCACACAAACAGTCTGCCAATGACCATGTATGCGCTGTTTCTGATTAGCTAAGAGGACGACAATGCAAAGTCTATGAGAACCTGATCAGAAGCGATGCATCCAGGAACTTGATTGTCAGTGGGTTGAACTCCTGGCTGAATAATCAGACACATGAAATATCTATACCTATAATTCTGCTTTACACTAAAGATGGGAGTGTCAATAAGTAACTGTGCCATAAGCAAGTTATTTATGGTGCAATCAAGCAAAATGAGATACCTAACAGTACAATTGACTTTACAATGATTATATGTGATGCGATCAAGCAAAATCAGTCGGAACTCGCAAATATTGATTTTGAGATATAGCCAAACAAAGGTAATATTTCCTTTTTTACCCTTGGACAGAGAACTTAAAAAGCACCATGACGCAACAGTTTGCTTGCATGTTGGTAATCAAACACGACAACCAATTTATTTCACTTTGATCAGACCCTCACCCGTACCTATGAACTCAGCCGTGTTATAAAAGATATTCTCAAAATTGAGTGATTGCCCCAACCCAAAACCCTAGCGGCACAATGGCCAGAGTCGCAAAGAGAATTTAAATTAGATCGGAAATTTTGAGATGCCAGTGGGCACCGACTATCCACTTTATCGCAACGCCATGCCGCAATAAATTTTTCCATACGACAACACGTGATCAAAAACTTGCCGCAGGTGGCCATCACCAGAGCTTAAATTCCAGGCGTTGGACCCAAAACCCTGTTTGATCATTAACACACAAAATCATGGCTGGAACATTAACAATAAATAAAGGTACTATACAAGGGTGAATACAGGTCAACTGCTCCCAGACGACGTAGCCCAAGACTCAACAGGCGTGGGACCTGAAGTTACAATGGATAAGTTGTTAATTATTAATGTTACATTTTATAATATGTGCATATATATCATTATCAATAAATCAGAGATAAATCAAAACCCCATCTTTTGTCGCTTGTACGAAGCATTCTGTCGTTTATACATGAAGACATGCTCTATTATAACTTTGATGACACCTGTACCTGCATGTAAGGCTTTGATATTGATGCACCACTGCCATCAATGAATATTTGAACTAAAATACTGTGTATCTTTGCAGATCTGTGATTTTCCTATAAAATACTAATGAAAATTTGGTATTAATAAGCACTTATTTAAAACATATGTTGAAAACATATTCACGTACTAATGCATCTTTGAAGATATAAAATATTTTTCTTGTGCAGCGTTAATCTGGAAGGTGAATTCAATTTTAATTCACATGCACACATTTTCCATTTATGATGAGCAATTAAAGCTCTCCCTTCATAACTAATTATTTTCAAGGACAATTATACTTCTAAATTTGACACATGTACTTAATTTACTGCTACACATACATGTAATTAACTTTCTTACATAGCTTCCCCTACATGCCCGCAAAGGGAGTGGCGGGTGGGAAAGAAAATTATTTAGATGTTGTCATGTCCGATTTCCAATCAACAGTGAAAAATACCAACGAAACACACCCAAGCCCTTGAAAGGCGGCGATACCCATTGGTCCGGTCAAGTAAACAAACACGCTGCCATAACAATTGACCTCTGACCCCGAGAACAAAACATGGGATCGATTAATATTTTCTCAGCCAGGTTAAATTGAGTTTAACTTGTTGCACATCGTTAAACTTTAGTTTCCTATTGTTTTGGAAACTCTTAAATCGCTCATATCTTTGGAACTGATTGTTCAATTTTATTGGGGTTTTCTGCCGAATGCAGTTTTGTGAATGTTTTTTACTATCCTATAAAAAAAACTGAAAATTTAATATTTCCGAGTTCCGACTGATTTTGCTTGATCGCATCACATATGTTGATGTGTACATTTCTTTTGTATTTTGTGTCTGCAACATCAAAGTTAAATCTTATCTTAAGAATGACAAGTCAAATGTTAATGTTATTTTGAGCATATTGTAACCTGTTGCCTCACAAATGACACAGTTTGTTTATCAAGAATACTTGATTACTGTCTATTGAAAAAGCACAGTATTTGTGGAGAAACATATTTTTGTTATCTACTGAAGACAGCACTATTTTGTCATCTACTTAAGATTGTGTGTGGCATATTGTGAGTTACCTATTTTGTCTATTGGCAATAGCACTGTGTTGGTTGATTACTTTTTATTTAAAGTTAATAAACACAATGTCATCTTTGGGAGGAAGCAGGGAGAGGGTAAATTACTCAATCACCTTCTCATACTGTTTGTAACATGTCATCTGTAACAAGACATAATCAATGCCATCATTAAACATGTCTTCAAATATTTTCAAAAGTGAGCAGAAATTGACATTCATTAAAACGATCTCATGAGTAGATGTGTGTATTTATATATTATCTTCTAGAATCTCACTTGGATCTGAATTAAAAGTCACCCTCAAACATGACAAAATTAGTGCCACCATCTTAAACATGTCTTCTGATGTTGTCAAAGGTGAGGAGAAAATGACATGTACAGAAAGTAATCAGGTACAGTCAGTCAGGTGTGTATTTATACATTGCCTTCCAAGTCGGATAGCGAATGAAAGTTATTCTCTTTCAAAATGTGTTAAATTACCTCAGTACATTGGCTACTTTTTTCATACATGGCTTCTTGGATGTTAATTGGGTTAGATGACAATGCTACCTGTTTTTTAAAATTTATACGTGAAGTTTTAAACATTCATCACCAAATAAAAAGTTTGAGTAGATTTTTTTCAATTATTTCCCTAGTTTCATACACAATATTATTTCAATATGAAAAATAGATATTCATAATTCAGTCCATTAATTCCCTTATAAAATACCAGTTCCATCTATTCCATCTAATTTAAAGTTCGATCAATTTGGGTTTAATTTTTGAAAATGTGATAATTATTTGGAATTCGACTGGATATATCATACAGTAAGTACTAAAATTAAATATTCAGGTGAAATCTTTATTTTGAACTGCCGCACTCATCATCCATATCATGATATTATAGCTAATGGCCTACATACCAGTACCGAATAAATTCTTCTAGTTAGCAGTCTATGCGATGAGGCTTCAGGGCTTTATTATTTCCCTAACAATAGCAGGATCTACATTTTTATTTGAAGATTGCTTTGATATGCTGCTCAATTTCATCTTGAGTAAATTGATCTTCTTCTCACCTTATTATATATGTAAATTCAGCAGCCTTAGCACATAGAGAAAAGAAAACCAGACGGTGGTGTGATTTGAATTTTTGACACACATGCATAATATTCAAGTTGATACAAGTCCTACAAAACTTTTTTCTTGAATTCTGCATGCAGTTTTGGTTCTGTCAATAAAGTTCTATTCATTCAAAACTGCATTGCTCAAGAATTCGTCAGTCAAATGTTCCTTTCATCAATTCCAATATGTTGAATTTGAATGAAACTTTTTTCCCCATTTATTATTTTAACATTAAAGACTGCAATCACTTCTGTCTGCAAACAATGACTGCATGTTGAGGGTAAATGAAGTCACATTTCCTCCCCACTTCTACATTAGACTTTTTGCAGTTGTGTTAGGTAATCAATAAAATATGTATTTAGCACAGCATTAATGTGATCAATTAGTGACACATCTGGGTCATAGTAATGCTAAAATAACACAATTACGGTACTTAGCCTACCAGTTTTACCCTATCAATCGGTGCATACTTTTCATTTTAGGAAAAATCTAATTTTACAGTAAATGATCTTGTTGGAGACCAACATTGTAGAGAGCGTGTAAACACTGGTAAGTGCCGGTATCTATTTTATTCCTAGAGCAGGAATAAGTTATCACTCTTCTCTTCCCTTTCATTATGGGGTCAGGTACTACAAAAAAGTTATTGAAATGAAATTAATATCTGATTTTGTTACTCATTATTCTCTTATAAGTAGAGAGGACGGCCTATCTGCTGTGTCCTGGCAGGGCATCAGTCAATATGAGACATTAAATATTAAATGCGAGGATCTAGAGGATGATTATTCTCTTAACAGAAATATAAAGTTCATATAGGGTAATATAATTACTTAAGTTTGTTTAACATAACTTCTCAAATTGTGGAGCCCATCTGCAAAATTTTAATACTCACAAATTTATCAATTTTTGTGTTTTGCCAAATTTATATAAGTAGCACTGAATTTTCTTAATTTACACAATTAAGTTCCAATGATTGCTTAATGGCAAAATAAAGTGGTTCCAGTATCTAGTTCAACATGAATGATAAATCTCACTGATCTCAAATGAGAAACCGAACTTGGCAAAAACAATGTATGAAATACTACCTGGAAGCAAGCTGATAATCAACACAAGACTATATGGATGGATCAAGTTGAGGCAAGTTAAGATTAAAAAAAAAAAATGTAAGTTGAAGTATACTAAGACTTTCTAAATATTTCATATTAAAATGGGGAAAAATCCTACAGATATACTTGAACTTCTTTCAAAAGTACAGCATGTTATCACATACCGCATATATCCTATAACAACACACGCAATCCTACACTAGACGCTCTGATATTGGAAATCATCTCCATGTATGCATTGGGACTTATCATCATCATCGCTATGCGTATGCTAACTTAGGTGTGCAAATCACATAAGTACTCTTGAGCGTAATCAGGAATTGTTTGATTCTCTCTTCATTCCACGTCAGTCAAGATTGGCTAATCTTACTAGGTGATGACGGCAAAGCTCTCATTTTTCCTCTCTTTATCTGATCAAGCATTTTTCTTAGGTTAATATACTATGAAGTGGGTATAAATGAGTGAAGTAGCTAACAGTCATCCTGGACATCTAGAAGAGTTATCTTCAACACTTAGGACGTAAGGGTGTCTCATAACATGGTTAATGGTCACCTTTGCTCTATTCTAGTGGAAATAAATGGCGCTTCCCTATCATATAGGCATACCAAACAGATTATATTCTAGTGCTTTTTCTATGTGGGGTTATAAAAAGATATCATCTTGATCGTTGAATTTGATGACTCTTTGTAATTGCTATGAATTTTACAACTGGCACTGTTAACTACATGGCCATTGATATTGAAGTGCATTTCAATATCATGATATGTTTTTATGGAATTGTTTGATTCTCTCTTCATTCCACGTCAGTCAAGATTGGCTAATCTTACTAGGTGATGATGGCGAAGCTCTCATTTTTCCTCTCTCTATCTGATCAAGAATTTTTCTCAGGTTAATATACTATGAAGTGGGTATAAATGAGTGAAGTAGCTCACAGTCATCCTGGACATCTAGAAGAGTTATCTTCAACACTTAGGATGTAAGGGTGTCTCATAACATGGTTAATGGTCACCTTTGATCTATTCTAGTGGAAATAAATGGCGCTTCCCTATCATATAGGCATACCAAACAGGTCATATTCTAGTGCTTTTTCTATGTGGGATTGTAACACGATATCATCATGATCATTGAATTTGATGACACTTTGTAACTGCTATGATTTTCACATTATATATGAAAGCCAAGTAATTTCTGCTGTGATTTTCACATTATATATGAAAGCCAAGTAATTTTGTGCTGATTTTTCATCGCAGATCTCTTCAGTCACTCTGCAGTCACTAAACCAATTCTGGCGTTGTTTACTCTGTGCTCCAATTTCTAAAATCAATACTATTATATGAAATTGGAAATCTGCTGACATGTTATAAATATTGCATACTTTTTGACACAAATCTCATGAAACTATGATTAGAAACTAAGATTCATGAACGTATTTGTTATTAGTGGAATTGGAAATATAATGGAAATAAATCACCTCAAATTATCTTACAAAATACAGTATCACTAAAATTCAGTATGATTTCTATGCATACATGACTCAATTAACCTACATACCCAGTTATCACCTTCCATCATTATTACTATCATAAAAATCTCAGCCAAACCCCCAATGAATAATTTTCTCTATACCATTCTGCAAAAGGTGTTCTACAAAAAAGCTCAAAAATCCCAGCAATTTCTATATAGTATTTGGGTCAACTAACACCAGATTGCCACCCTTCATTCCCATTGTGCCAAGATTGAGTGAACCTTTAAAATATTGATGGCTACATTTACCCTAGATCATCTGTTAGGGAAGCAAAGATATACCTGAAGATAGAAAAGCTGCTGTATGCAGTTTCCTCTAGATATCCTCTCAGGTATCTTCAACTTCTGGTGTGCATCCTTAAAAAGCAGTAATTTTTGAAATTGGTTAATTTTGTTTGAATCTGTTATTGTGGCATATTTGTAATGGTTGCCCAAGTTCTAACCTATTTGGAATCTGCCAATTTGTTGTGTTTGCAGGACAACAAGAGCTATTTCAATTTAATGTCATATCATAATTACTACATTAAACCCCCCATAGAGCTCCATGTTAATTTAAACGGACAAGAGAGCCATTGTTGTTTCTTTCATATTCACTCATTATTTCAGCTTAAATAGATAGAAAACTTTCACATTTCATCCTTCTTGGTATCTCATTTATCTACTTTTTTTCTTCTTCAATTTACATTTGTTTGTCTCTATAGTAAATGTTTTAATTCTGTTGTTGTGGTCCCGTATCAGCCATCGCGTTTTAGAAGTGAAGTATCCTCCCTTTAACATGCAGATGACCAATGGGTCTAACATATTGTTGTCATGATCATTGCTCAGCGTGATTGTTTATCACTTCTGTGTTCACACACAAACTACAGAAGAATTAAAAAAATTACAGTCCAAATGCTTAGTGGAATGACCTTACAATCATCCCCCCTCAGAAGAAATTTTCCTGGTATGCCTTTGGTCCACATGTAAGTAAAGTGACAATCCACACAAAGTAATTGCAAAGAAGGGTAAGGGTGTTTGCATTGTTCAGTGTAATCGATTTGAACACAAAGCAGCAATGACACTTGAGTCATATCTCAAAGCCATTCACAAGATGAGTCCTGATAGGTAACTCAACCTTGTCATCACTTAGTTCAACATCTGGGTAACAACAAATCAATGCCACATAATCTGTACCATGGAACCCTTTTTTTAACCCCTCGGACAATTTCCTTGAGGAAATAAATCTAAATTTCACCTCCAGAGGTGAAAAATGTACTTAACTATTCATGTTTCCAATTTTCAAAAATACATTGATATGCCTTGCTCAATCCCTTAGAGAGGATTCACCAGCTTAATTGAGAATTTGCACTTTTGTACAACGTTTTTTTGCATAAATGTAGCCTTGCAAAATATTTATGCAATGTGTATCAACCACTGGCTGAAATGTGCAGTACTCAATATTTCCGACATTCATCACTGAGTTGCTTGTAAATATTGTGTAATGCTAAAGCTTTAGGGTCTAATAATTCCAAATTGTAACAACTTCTCAGTGCTAAAATAACCAAATATCATAGTATATTTTCTGCACTTGAATCACTGCTCTATTATAGTTACTTGATATAGATGTTTGGCCTAAACAGCAGCGAATCAGTTGGCAAGAATGCAACAAGGACATAATTGTACACAATGCTCCTGTCAAGTTCAGACTTATTCAGTGATTGCTGAACCAGAACTCCCTCAAATTCATCAAAATTCTGATTTTTTCTTTTTTGGAACAAGCATAGATGTCCTACTGTAACAGACAAATTGCAAACATAACAGCAATCTGATAAAGACAAAATCTCATTTGAAATCTGACATAAAGATGAAGACAGAATAAAAGTACTTTTATTACTTTATTGCATGACAGAGCTGCCAAATTTGGCATGGTACAGTATTAGAAGTAGACACAGAGGATCTTTAGCAAATACTGCGCTTTCAGAGTGGCATATTTACATGTTAATGCAATAGACATGATATATAGTGTGATCAAATCTGCTTATATATAGTGTTATGTTGATCGTTTGCTGATGTAGTTAGACAAAATATTTTGTACAGAAAATTGCTGAATGGGCCTTTAATCCATCCATCACTCACATCCATACATTGTACTCATATATTAATCATTGAAGGTGCTGGAAGAAATGGAACATGGGTAGGCCAATGCATTTTAGTCTTTACCACATTGATAAAATTTAATACCAGTATATACATGTATCATGTTGCATAACAGATCTCTGTGTAGACAAGTCTGAACAAAATAGAGAAGTCAAAAATATCTCAACTTTCATCATAGAAAAAAAACCCTCTTTTATTAGCCAAGCATTGTTGCTACCTTATCACAATACCACTTGCATGAATGTGATGTGGATTACATGCCTAAAAGCATAACAAATTAAGAATTGCCTGGAGAAATAATGTTCAAATAAATTTTCATGGCATAGAATTTTGCGCCTTTTGCATACTCAGACCTACATGAAATTATAAATGCCCTACACTGATTATGTTAAACAGAACTCAGGTGCAAGAATTCTCACTGCGAATTTAAAGAAAATAAAAGCAGCTTAAAAATTAATTAAAGTGCAAAAAATAACAATTAAAAATTTATCACATTGATAATTTTTAAAGAAAATTTCATTACAGGCCTACATTGTTGTCAGCTTCAATAAATAGATAGCTCGAAGAAATCCTGGCTTGATATGTTTCAATTCAATGATTTGAGCCTATTTCTTCCATGTGTCATTCACCTTAGCTTGCTAGACACAACACTGCTGTAATGAAACACCTCCGGGTAATATAGGTAATAAATCCACAGAATCTTTTACAACATTCAAATGTTATTATTTCCCACAAATATGGAAGATGATACAAGTTTGCTCAAGTTTTCATTTTCTATTAATGGGATATGACATAGAATTGATTACAATTTGATCATGTCTACAAATTACACAGATTATAGGATGAGTCTTGCAAATCCCCTTCTTAATTTCAATTAAGATGGAATCAAGAAATAGCATCTAAACAAAAAACATGTTAATGTTTAATGAAGTTGTTTCCTATTTTGGTTTTCATGCTCAAGATATTTTTTCACTTCAGATATTGTTTTCTAACTTCAGTAAATCATAGTGTTTTTTTTCAGCAGGCGGAATACATAGAACAAAGTATAAAGATGTATTTAAAATGTTCCTATCCTATTAAGCGAGGATACTTTATAACTTTAGTAGACACCAAAGATGGTTTACACTTTTCAGAAGATAGTACAGCTTGATTACTGTCTTCATTAGATAGCAAAGCTTGCATACTACCTTCAGTAGATAGCAAAGCTTGTATGCTATCTTCAGTTAATAACAAAATTTGTATGCTATCTTCAGTTAATAGCAAAGCTTGTATGCTATCTTCAGTAGATAGCAAAGCTTGTATGCTATCTTTAGTTAATAGCAAAACTTGTATGCTACCTTCAGTTGATAACAAAGCTTGTTTACTATCATCAGTAGAAAGTAATGATTGTATGCTATCTTCAGTAGCAAACTTGTTTACTATCTTCTGTAGACTTCAAGACTTGTTTACTATCTTCTATATACATCAAAGCCTGTTTACTATCTTCCGTAGACAGCAACGTTTGTTTGTTATATTTAGAAAAGCTGTTTTCAACAATTTCTTATTAAGCGAGGATGCTTTATAACTTCAGTAGACAACAAAGATGGTTTACACTTTTCAGTTGACAGCAAAGCTTGTTTACTATTTTCAGTAGATAGATAGCAAAGCTTGTTTACTACCTTCAGTAGATAGCAAGGCTTGTATGCTATATTCAGTTCATAGCAAAGCTTGTTTACTATCTTAAGGAAAAACAACAATGATTTTATGCTGTCATGAGTATTCGGAAAAACTGTTTTTTTAAATTTTCCTATCCTATTAAGCGAGGATACTTTATAACTTTAGTAGACACCAAAGATGGTTTACACTTTTCAGAAGATAGTACAGCTTGATTACTATCTTCAGCAGATAGCAAAGCTTGTTTGCTATCTTTTATTATTATTATTATTAATCAACACTTCAGGCGCTCTAAACAATGAGCACAGCGCCTTACAAAATATACAGGCAAAAATGAATCAAGAAACAAATACAACCAACATTAATATAAATGTGTTTTAAGCAAACGCTTGAAAGCAGGCACAGACACCGCCTCCCTCAACTGGATAGGCAACTCATTCCAGAGCCGTGGAGAGGCAACAGCAAACGAATGATCACCAGCTCTTTTGTTTGATCGTGGAACCAAGAGCCTTGTTGTATCTGAAGAGGAGCGGAGTCTGGGCCTATTTTCGTGCGTTACCGTGTCGCTGAGCAAGGTAAGCAGGTCACATAAATATGGTGGAGCGACATTTGTCAAACACTTATAGACATACAACAATATCTTCAGTTTGTTTACTATCTTCAGTAGATAGCAAAGCTTTTTTGCTATCTGTTGACAGCAAAGCTTGTTTACTATCTTCAGTAGATAGCAAAGCGCATATGCTATCTTCAGTTGATAGCAAAGCTTGTTTATTATCTTCAGTAGATAACTTGTTTGCTATCTTTAATAAACTGTAACGCTTGTTTACTATCTTCAGTAGACAGTAATGATTGTATGCTATCTTCAGTAGACAGTAATGATTGTATGCTATCTTCAGTAGACAGTAATGATTGTATGCTCTCTTCAGTAGACAGTAATGATTGTATGCTATCTTCAGTAGACAGTAATAATTGTATGCTATCTTTAGTAGACAGTAAAGTTTGTTTATTATCTACAGTAGATAGCAAACTTGTTTACTATTTTCAGTAGATAGCAAAGCGCATATGCTATCTTCAGTTGATAGCAAAGCTTGTTTATTATCTTCAGTAGATAACTTGTATCTTTAATAAACTAACGCTTGTTTACTATCTTCAGTAGATAGCAAAGCGCATATAAAGCTTGTTTATTATCTTCAGTAGATAACTTGTATCTTTAATAAACTGTAACACTTGTTTACTATCTTCAGTAGACAGTAATGATTGTATGCTATCTTCAGTAGACAGTAAAGTTTGTTTATTATTTATTTATTTATTTATTAAAACCATATTTATACAGGGTTACCCTTCAGATAAATCTGCTATTACATGGGCCATGTGTCATGTCATAAAATATAAAGTACATAGTAATTGGTAGAATTATACATATTAGAATGATTAAAAATACAAACATCCAAATAAAACCATATATCAAATACATCAAATATCAAAAGTCATTAAATTCATAAAGTAAAAATCTTTGGCTAGTTATTTACATTTCTCTGTGTCATAAAATATACATGTAATACTAGTATACATAAAATAATTAATAACTTAAACATCCAAACATACATCAACTTATACATCAAATAATATCTAAAGCCATTAAAATCATAGTAAAGACATTGGCTAGTTATTTACATATTCACTGGGTCATAAAACATAATATATGTAGAATAATTAATAACACTCAAAATATAGAAGCATACATCAAAATACATCAATCTTTAAAAGTCATAAAGTAAAACCATGGAAGAAAGAGATAAGAAGGAACCACAACGAACGCATTCACTTTGTCCACTCCCTTTACCGACATTTAGTTGACATTGTTATTCATGAGGATTTACTTTGATCAATACCCAGCGTTAAATAGGTGATTGGTATTGTATTCCATGTATTTGCATGTCTTCTGGAGCGTGTGTGAAGGATGATTTGAACTAATGACCTTCCGTGCAAGCACCCTATAGGATTTTCTTTGGTGACGTGATCATCGGTCATTGATGGCCTACATCTTTTTCTTCCATTTTGCCCAATTTTTCCGAACTTTGATGACTTTTTTCTCAGAGTTGGCAGTCTTTGGCACTGAAACGAGTTAGCTAGTTACGATTATACACATATAAACTATTAAATTAAACAGGTTTTATGTACCGGACTCAACCGGAACATTGTGCATTATTTAAGAACATTTTACATCTATTTTTCATCGAAAAAGTCACCAAAATCTTACCTTATTTGCTAAAGATGAAACTCAGCAAAAAAACGGCCGATTTTGATTACCTTTTCGATGTTTTATAGGACATTTTCTACACAACACGATCAAGAAAACAGTTTGACTGTAGATCCCAAAACAAAGCTACTATACATGTTCAGAGCATCAGTGAAATTCCATAATTTTACTTCTGGGTAGCGTTTGTTTGTTCGTGGATGGGTTTGTTATATTTTTTTCCAGTAATGATTTTGCCAAGCATCGATCGCGGTAAATGGATCATACATGAAAGTAAGTACCATTGATAGCTTTTCTTTTCATGCGTCAATAGATAAGCGGATTAAAACTTGGCCGATCGAAGTCGTTGTGGTTCCTTCTCATCTCTTTCTTCCATGGTAAAACTTTGGCGCATTATTTACATTTTTCATATATACATTTTACGAAATATTAAAAGTTCAGAAATTATTGTGAAGTGCCCGTTTGAATAAGTTTGAGTTGTAATTTATTAACCTTAAATGTTGTGGCATTTCATTCCACGCTGTAACACCTCGATAATGAAAAGTTCTTTTTCCTGCTTCTGACGACACCTTGTTATGGTAAAGACATAGACCTGAGCTTGACTTTGTTACGTAGGCGTGGTGGGTGTTAACATAGGAAAATTTAGTTCGCAGGTAATCTGGGGCATTCCCTGTCAAGCATTTATGAACAAGATTAATAAGATTGATATGAGAACGGTTTTTCAAAGTTTTCCATTTCAGAACATCATACATATCCAAAACACGTGCCCTTGGGCCTTCGTTAAGTACTAACCTCACAAGTCTATTTTGGAGAACTTGTAATTTGTTACTAAGTTCCTTAGAGTAATTATTCCATACAAGATTGCAATAATCAAAGAACGGCATTACGAGTGTATTGGCAAGTAATTTGGTAACTTTGGGTGGAACAGACTTTCTTAATCTACTCACAAGACCAATACGCTGAGAGATCTTTTTACAGGTATTGTGAACATGATCATCCCACTTTAGCAACGGATCAATCCATGTCCCAAGATACTTAAAATTATCAACACGTTCAATGTCCTTACCACTTATAGATAAATTTATATTTTCACATTTTTCTATGCCCTTTTGTGTACCACATATCATGTATTTAGTTTTTGAAACGTTCAGAGAAAGCTTATTTCTTTCTAACCATTTTTCAACATTATTTAAATTGTCATTTAGTTTAGTGCACATATCATCAGCACATTTACTTGAATACATAAGTGCTGTATCATCAGCATAGAGTACAGTCTTACATGTGAGATTACTTGACAAGTCGTTCACAAACATAGAAAATAACAATGGTCCCAAGATTGTCCCTTGAGGGACACCAATAGTAATACATTTTTGATCAGATAGTGTTCCTCCAATTGCAGTAACCTGTGTACGCTCTTTTAAATAGGATGTTAACCAAGTAAGCTCCATACCACGAATGCCAATACCATAGAGCTTTTTCAACAAGAGATCGTGGTTGACGGTATCAAAGGCTTTCCGCAGGTCGAGAAACACTATTCCAGTAGCTTTTCTCTCTTCCATGCCAGTCAGTATGTGATCTGTAACATCAATAAGGGTGCTTTGTGTTGAATGATTTGGTCTGAAGCCGGACTGATTACTGGAAAGAATATTATTTTCCTGTATATAAGTGTACAATTGTTCATGAACTGATCTTTCCAGGATCTTTGAAATGATGGGAAGTATCGAAATCGGCCGGAAGTTATTTAAGTCATCCTTGTCGCCACCCTTATGTATGGGAGTAACTCTAGCCTCCTTCCACTCGTTTGGCACTTTACCTTTCTTTAGAGAAACATTACATATGTGCGTTAGTGAATTAGAAATATATGCAGCAGCAACTTTGAGAAGATTTGCTGGGATATTATCCATACCAGTTGATTTACATATGGAAATTGATTTCAACTCCTTGAGCACATAACTTTCTGTGATTTCTGTGAATCTAAATACATTACTACCAATTGATCCAAGGTTGTTACTCATCAAGTCACAGTCGTGATTGGTACTATTCATATTATTTGCATCGATAACTTTGTGTCCAATTGAACAAAAATGATCATTGATCTGATTTGCACGATCAATACTCTCACTCTCATTATCATTTACAATAATACTTTTACTTTTTTTACCAAGACCACCATGATCACGCAGTGTTTTCCAAAGTTTGCGTGTATTATTTGCATTATCATTTATAACCTTTCGGAAATGTTCCTTTTTCAGATTACGGTTCAGTTCATTAACTTTGTTTCTGATTTCTTTTGCATGTTTCCAGTCGTTTGTATCATTAGATAACTGAGCCTTTCTCTTTAAATAATCTCGTTCATGAGAAAGTTTTTTATATTCAGGGGTTATCCATGGGGGAAGATAACCTTTTACTTTTCTAGTCTTAAAAGGTACGTGCTTGTCACAAATACCAAGAAACATATTTTTCCACAGCTTCCAAGCATCATCTGGATCATCAATGGCAGTTATATTTCTCCATTATCTACAGTAGATAGCAAACTTGTTTACTATATTCAGTAGATAGCAAATTTGTTTGGTTTGCTACCTTTAGAAGACATCATATAACTTGTTTGCTATCTTCATTAGACAGTAAAACTTGTTTGCATCTTCAGTAGATAGTAAAGCTTGTTTCCTTTCTTCAGTACCAGCAATGCAAGCTTTCTTTACTTACGGTACTATTTTCAGTACACAGAAAAGCTTGTTTACTATCTTCATTCGACAGAAAACCCTGTTTACTAACTTCAGTAGACAACAATGCTAGTTTGCCATCTGTAGCAGACAGACAAGCTTGCTTTCTATTTTCAGTAGACAGAAAGGCTTGTTTGCAATAATCCGTAGACATTAAAGGTTGTTTACTATCTTCAGAAGACAGCATACAGGGTGTCCCAGAAAAAATTACCGGGTGAATAAATTTGGACGTAAGTCGAGAAATATACATCAGAATCCAAAAATCTAACAATCAACATGTAGCCCATCTTATTCTCCATCTCATACGCTAATTTTACTGGAATCGGTTGACTGATTGCGAAGAAATGAGCGTTTACCTAACGCATGCGTCAATTGACTTCATTCCAAGTTTGAGTCTTTCAACACAATGCGCACTAGTGGCTAATTGTTACGGTCTTCATATTTTGTTCGGTGAAATCCTTTTCATTCTTTTTAAACAATCTTTTTCTTGCAAAACATTTACTTAGGTTTTGTTCAAATTTGAAAACCTTCCCGATATTGAAAATGAATGATGATCGGTACTTGTAAAATATCTTTTTTCGCTAATGTTAATATAAAATTTTGCATAAAGAATTATTGCATAAAGAATTCCAGCCGGCTTAAAAATTTCTCACACACATTAATGTTTTTGGAATATTTCTAAGATATTGTAATGCAAAGTTTAAATCATTTAAAACTTCAACATTAATGTTGTATGGTATCAAAATCACACGTAAAGCCGTAAGCACTTGATCATTGTCATTCTTGGCTCATATGTTCTTTGGAAAGTTAAAATATAACATATTTGCACAACCTAAATTATTAAAGTTGGAATGCTTCCAATTGCAGAAATCAAAGTTTTCTCAGACAAACTGTTATTCATCTTCAGTGAAAGCATGAATAACATAACCCCGTCGGATTATAAAATAGATAATGTGGACTAAATTTAATGAGATACACAAACTTTTGGAAACGATGAGCAAGTATGAAAAAGGTGCCTGTTAATCAAACTTGGAATGAACTGCATTGATACGCTCATTATGTAATCATTAATTTCTTCGCAACCAGTCAACCGAATCAAATAAAATTTTCAGATGTGATGCACAATAAAATAGGCTATGAGCCACATTTTATATTTTTGATTCCGATGTCTATTTTCGACCCACGTTCATTTTTATTCACTCGGTAATTTTTTCTGGGACACCCTGTAGTTCAGAAGATAGTCACTTGTTACTATATTCAAAAGACAGCAATGCTTCAGCTTTTAGCACACAGTAAAGTTACATTTCCTTCCTTCAAAGGCATCAAAACATTGGCTAAACTTGAAAAGTTGTTCTTTATCTTTCAATCACTCATTTTGTATATTTGAAAGATTAGGCATGTTCACATGAGGACCATACTGATGATCAGTTGTATATTTGAACAAAATCTGAGCAAATGTTTTGTTTGGTACCTACCTCCGCAACATACAGAAATATATCTTAACTTACACAAACCTATCATTTTTTATACAGATACATCTACTGATGAAACTGCAACAGATCTTGAGATCTTGCAAATTAATTTCACTCCTTCAACTTACAGGTTGTTACATGCCTTCAGGGCATGTACCAAAGTTCCAAAGGGATTCAATTGGTCAATGATTGAGATTCATAAAGCGTGTGTGTAAATTGTGGTATTAGTATTCAATCCACTGGCTTGTGAAATAGCACTTTATAATTCCAAGCATTTAAGTCCTGAGGGATACGCTGGTGAGAAGTACAACCTGATGATAGTCGTACAAATAGGATTGCATCCTGTGCAAAAACGAACCAATTTGTAAATTCATCCTGAAAATACACAATCAATATAATGTATGTTTGTACTTAATTGAATGAAATAATAACAAATATATATAAAGTGTGAGAATGTTGACATTTCTGACTTGTCCGCTATTGGTTTAGACCATTTGCACTTGTTATCCACACAAGAACAGTTGAACGTTCTATTGATTAAGCAATGTAATACTCACTGGAAAGGCATGTAATGAGATAGCCCAAAATTGATTTTGGGGTCATACTGCCAATACCAGTATTAAATTTCCTTTGTGTAATACAGTTGTAAAGTCAGAGAGAATGCTAACAAAATTCATGTCCGGCGTTTCAGCATTAGCTTTCAAAAATGAGCAATTATGTGAAAATATGATCTTGCTAATCAAACTCATGCCTCTTTACACAACATATACAACATGATGATGATGACAGTACAATGTATCAACAATGAAAATATCAACATGATGATCAGCAATGATTGATATTAACAGCAGCATCATGAAAATTCCTTTCTTCAAATACATCTCAACTTCTATGTATGCACTTTTGCGAGTGCAGATAATTTGTGAAATTGTCATGCACACAAATATTTTTTTATTCTTATAGGCTTTTAAGGAAATGCTCAAATCCACCAAAATATTGCCACAAAAATATTGTGCTTTACTTTAACTAAATGCCTAGTACAATACAATCTTGGCACGATGGATGGGATGGCAGGAGCCACATTTGTCCAGTTTTATCCTTGTAACTAAAAACTAAGTGTACTTCTTATTAATACATATATCTTACAGAAAATTAATTAAGGAAGTCAATAATCGCATTTATATTTTCATCTGTCTTGCAGTTCTTAGGTTAAAACCATTAATAATGAGATGGAAAGTTTCAGACATTTTCCATCTCCTGTGAAAAATCATGCACATGGGGTGAAAATTATACCACTTATATCAAGCCTTGGGATCTCCCTTTATAGAACCCATACCATTCCTGTTATGTATCAGCACTATGTCTTAATATTTGAGTGCAAACACCAGTTCTTACAAATAAATAAATAAATGTAGACATTTATATAGCGCTTTATGCCGTAAACAGCCTCTAAGCGCTTTACATTTATTCCGCCGTCATTAGAATATGTCGGAACCACATTTGCAGCCTACAAGTGGCGCAGGGTCCATCAGTACAACGACTGTGACTACCCTAACAGCTTCCCATTGCACCTGGGTGGGGTGAGGCAAGCGAGGCAAAGCGCCTTGCCCAAGGGCGCAACACGGTGGTGGGGACGGGAATCGAACCCCACACACGTCGAGCAAGCTCTCAGATTATGAGTCCAAGGCCGTAACCACTGAGCCACCGTGCCCTACATTATGCAGACTGGCAGACTGTGGCAGACTGGATTGTTGCATGTTCATGAAATACTTTCCATCATTATAAAACTGTTATTTTTTACAACAGTTGCTGTGTAAACAGGTACATCCCAATGTCATACTTAATAATTGTATGTATTCAATATTCAATTCAATTATTTAACAACAAAATACCCCTATTGTATTGAGCAATATGGGTTGACCCTCATGCTAGGAATTCATCGTAGTGTCACTAGGATCCACATCATCCACAACATGCTCATCTATCAGGGGCAGCTCTTTAACCCCAATACATTTGTACATTCATTGAATGACCTTTCAAAATATGGGGATAAAAACTCATACTCTGCCACTTCAGGTCAAATTTTGCACTATGATTGTTTAATTCAGGTTATTGGGCTATGCCATTGGGATGTGGTCATTGTAGTCCATAGTGTGTGGTGGCCTAGATTTATGATAAATAGGATGGAAAGTGGTTGTCAAATCTTAAGTGTTAGTGACCCTACAGACTTTGTATTCGCTGTAAAATATTTGATGTAACATATGTAAGGTATTTAGGCCTAATCTATTCCCATTCTATGTCCAGTATTTAAATGTTTAGGGGCTGTGCAATAATGCAATAATTATGCCCCCCCCCCCCCAGTCTGGGAGAATTGCTTGCCCCCCCCCCCTCTCCACCCGCCAAAAATTCTTTTGCCCCCCCCCTTTGTACATGCCAAATTTTTCGGATCCCAATTTACAAACCTTAAATGGTCTTGATAAATGTTGCGAGCGCAAGCGAGCAGGAAAATTTGCATATTAAAGCGTTTCAGTACCGTTTTCCTAACCCTTTTTAGCGCGTTTTATTTAAAAGGCGCCCCATGAATGTGTGCCAAAAATCGCCTGCCCCTCCCATTTCGGCTCGCCAAAAATTTTGCACAGCCCCTTAAGTTCTAACGAATGTTTGATGATGTAAAATTGATAACATATTTCTACCAGATATTATACGTAACATATATTGATTTTATGTCAGACATTTGGGTTACGGTTCGCTATCTCTAAGGTTCACTATCTCTAAGGTTCGCTATCTCTAAAGTTCGTTATCACTAATTACGAAAAAGGTTCGCTATACCTAAGGTTCGATATCACTAATTTTGAAAAAGGTTCGGTATTTCTAAGGTTCGATATCACTAATTTTAAATAAGGTTCGCTATCTCTAATTTTAAATAAGGTCCGCTATCACTAATTTATTGAAGGTTCGCTATCTCTAAGGTTCGCTATCACTAATTTAAAATAAGGTCCGCTATCTCTAATTTTAACAATCCCGGTATCCCTAAGGTTCGCTATCTCTAATTTTAAATAAGGTCCGCTATCTATAAGGTTCGCTATCTCTAAGGTTCGCTATCACTAATTTCAAATAAGGTTCGCTTTCAAATAAGGTTCGCTATCTCTAATTTTAAATAAGGTTCGCTATCTCTAATTTTAAATAAGGTTCGCTATCTCTAATTTCAAATAAGGTTCGCTATAGCGGTCCTTATTTAAAATTAGAGATAGCGGACCTTATTGGAAATTAGAGATAGCGGACCTTATTTAAAATTAGAGATAGTGGACCTTATTTAAGATTAGTGATAACGAACCTTAGGTATAGCGAACCTTAATTAATTAGGGATATCGAACCTGAAACAAAACTAGTGATAGCGAACCTTAGGTATAGCGGACCTTTATTGGAATTAGTGATCACGAACCTTAGAGATAGCGAACCTTCAATAAATTAGTGATAGCGGACCTTATTCAAAATTAGTGATAGCGAACCTTATTTTAAATTAGTGATAGCGAACCTTATTTATAATTAGTGATATAATTAGAACTAGCGAACCTTATTCTAAATTAAAATCGAACCTTAGAAGTAGCGGACCTTTTTTTAGGTATAGCGAACCCTTTTCTCTATTAGAGATAGCGGGATTCTGATCTCCATAGACTTTACACGTTAGTGATAGCGAACCTTAGAGATAGCGAACCTTAGAGATAGCGGACCTTAGAGATAGCGGGATGTCACCAGACATTTGTTGCAGCTTCCTGTCTCGCTTTCCTTCACACCAATAATTTTTATGAACCTGCAACAATCTGTGGCAATTTGAGCATGGATGACCCTGACATGACCTTGATAATTTTTGTCCACCATTACGGGTCTTGTGTCACAACCTGGGGTACCTTTGTGTTACATAGTAAAAAAATGAAATGGTTCATACATTTTACCTACACGTCTCATTTGAAGTGGTTCATCTTCCTGAGCATTTTAACACCTTTTTTTATGGAAATCGGTTAAAAAATGAGAGAGTGCGGGCAAAAACAATCACAAAGTAGGTGGGATTTAACCCGGGGATTTAACCCCACCTCTTTTTTCCACATTTACAATCATTCTGAGCAAGTATTAGTCTTTTAAATGACCTTTTGTATTTATTTACCTGGTTTAGATGTCTGGGAGTTCATTTAGACTTTTTTTACTAGATTCAAATTTTTAATGGGGGTTCTAGATCATATTTACGATACGAATCTCTCCCCCTAATCCTCAGCCACCCTTGGCACATTTCATGTCAAACGTCATAAGAAAATAATTAAAAATTATTTTAAAACAGGTTAAAAACATGAGTAATATAGAATAAATTAGCCTCAATTTAAGACCTAATTGAATCTTCTAAGTGAAGGAATACTCAAGAGACAGTGTTTTGAAATCCAAGCTGCACATCAAAATGTAACAAAGCCACCTTTTTTAGTACCCCAGTATATGACACAGGATCAGGGGTAGTTCTAACCTGACACTACTACCAAATAATACCAAATGGTATATTTTGATACTAGTCTCATATTCTAACCCAGTCTGCCACAGTCTGCCAGTCTGCATAATGTAAGAACGGTGCAAACACTGCTGGGTCATGCTCCCTCAAACCTGCCTTAAATCTACAACCTACGAAAAAAGTCCTTGGAACGCTTGGTACACTCTGTCGAAATTCCGTGCAGAATTTCACATGATCATGGAAATGACGTATATTTTGCCTGGGAACGAGCATGACATCTACAACAATGATTTACCCTTCCCTCTCCCCATCAATCAATGTTGGAACACATCGGAAACCGCTGAAGACTTTGGTATTTCTCAACATTGCACGGGGAGAGGGGTGACAGTTTTCCGTTATTTACACGCATAAGCGTTCCAAGACATTTTTCGTTGATTGTCTCTACCGAATGCAAAATATTTCATCTAAATTTCGTTTTTGTGTCATAACTAAAAAACGGAATGTCGTATGAGCTTCATATTGCACACGATTTGAGAGTGGATTATATGCTTTGAAATCATAACAAAATTGTTAATAAAGAAATTGGTTTATTTAGGGAGTGGTCACTGAAACCATCGCCTATGCTAAACAACACACGTTTCGTAATTATGGCTCTAAACTGCTCTAAAATGTCATTTTTGTCCCATAACTTAAAAACAAAATGTTGTATGAGCTTCATATTGCACACGATTTGGGAGTATATAATATCCCTTTGAATCACAATAAAATTGTTGATAAAGATGTTGGATTATTTAGGGAATGGTCACTGAAAACACCTCCTATGCTAAATTACACACATTTCGTAATTATGACTAAAATCTCGTTTTTGTCTCATAATTCAAAAACACTACAAATATAGTTTTAAAAAAATATTACAATGTTTTGCAGTATGTTTTCCAAAATGTTTTTGAATGTTATTAAAACGTTCTGTACCCTTTATAATATAACCCAACATGTAAATGTTTTCTGTAAAACTTGCGTTTGCTGAGTATAGGCTTATCCGAACGAATCAGAAAGATTGTGATATAACAATTTGAAACAACTAATTTCTGAATATTATTTATAATAAAATACGCTTTTGCGGTGAAAAAAAAAAAAAAAAAAAACAACAATTGAATACACTTAAAGAAAAAAAATCGACCACCACGGGGACTCGAACCATTCGCATCAATCAATAGTCAAAAGATTACCAGTCGAAGGACTAAGCCGTTGCGCCACGCTGCCATTTCGCAATCGAGGTAATCAGTTTTGGTCTTTTATAGTAGTCAGGTATCGGGGAAAGTGTAAAGCTGCATAGTGCAAAATGGCAAAGTGGATCAGTTTACCATAATGACAAAATGGTCCAAAATCGACATTTTATGGTTTTTAAGCCGCATCTCATTAAGCGTGACGTTCGTTTACCTTGGCTATACCAATTGAGGATGTTTGAATACAAAAGGAATGACAAATTGATCGCATTTATGACATTTGTTAACAGTTTGCCATTTTGAATTGAAATAAATATCTATACGTATATATTACTATCAATGCAGGGCAAACTGCTCAGTATGCACGCTATTCAATGCAGCAGTTTACCATTACAGATTACCATTATGGGTTTACACTTTACACCCTTTGACTATTCGTGTTTTGTTTGCGTGAATCATTGCTAATTTATGCATTCATTATTTTCAATGCTTCTTTTTTTTCTTTCTTTGTATTAAAAATAAAGAAAGAAAGAAAGAAAGAAAGAAAGAAAGAAAGAAAGAAAAAAGGAAAGAAAGAAAAAAGAAAGAAAGAAGGAAAGAAAAATGAATGAATGAATGAATGAATGAATGAATGAATGAATGAATGAATGAATGAATCAACGAAAGACATTTGAAATAAATAAAAACATGAACGTGGAAAAAGTTTGAAGTGACCGCTTATAGGTTCAAATTGTGCAAGCAGCTTAATCACGAAGCTCACGTGGCCGAGTGGTTAAGGCATAGGTCTTGTAAACATGAGGTCCTGGGTTCGATTCCCAGGCGGTATTACTTTTATGTTTCATTTATTATTTGCGACGGTGAACCGGTGAAAATATTTGTTTATTATAAATACATGAAGTATACATTTTTGATTTATTTTTTCTGTCTTTCTTTCTTCCTTTCTTTCTCTATGTTTGATTAATTAATTTAATTATTTCTTTCTTTCTTTCCCAAAAGCCCCAAATGAAATACTTTCCGATTTAAATGTGATCTTATAATAGTCCTACAACTCCCTCCGCCCTACCCCACATACATCCCACGCCCAACACCTCGCACGCACACACCCCCACATTATACACACACCCCATACACAAAAATGTGAAGCACAAATCTGCTGAAGATAGTTGTTACATCATGTCAAAAACAAGTTAATGCTATCTACTGAAGACAGTCGTAGTTTATTATTGACTTAATTACAATCTTAACGTACATGCGGTTTTAATATTTAATTAAAACTCATTTTTCTGTTTTGTAACGCTCGTTCACCTATCTGACAAGTGCTATGAAGGTGAACTTTAAATATTAATTTCAAAAATAAATTAAACAACTCGGAATCATGCAGCTTAGAGCCGTGATACGATTTCTCGGTTTTAAGATATAGCATAAAAATGTCATTAAATGCGTGTATGTTAGGGTATGGGGTGTTTCAGTGTCCACTCCCTGAACCAACCAATTTCTTTATCAACAATTGTATTTTGATTCATAAGTACATGGTCTACTTCCAAATCCTGTGAAATATGAAGATCATACAACATTCTGTTTTTGAGTTATGGGACAAAAACTACATTTTAGAGCAGTTTAGAGCTATAATTGCGAAATGTGTGTATTTTAGCATAGGGGGTGATTGCAGTGACCACTTCCTAAAGAAGCCAATTTCTTTATCAACAATTTTGTTATGATTTCAAAGCATATAATCCACTCTCAAATCGTGTGTAATGAGAAACTCATACGACATTCCGTTTTTGAGTTATGAGACAAAAACGAAATTTAGATGAAATATTTTGCATTCGGCAGAGACAACCTAGGAAAAAAAGTCCTTGGAACGCTTGGTACACTCTGTCGAAATTCCGTGCAGAATTTCACATGATCATGGAAATGACGTATATTTTGCCTGGGAACAAGCATGACATCTACAACAATGATTTACCTTCCCTCTCCCCATCAATCAATGTTGGAACACATCGGAAACCGCTGAAGACTTTGGTATTTCTCAACATTGCACGGGGGAGAGGGGGTGACAGTTTTCCGTTATTTACACGCAAGCGTTCCAAGACATTTTTCGTTGATTGTAGTCTGATGCAAGACCCTTGCAAGTTTATGGACAGCTTCTCATTTTGCTATGGCCTGGGAAACAGACTTGGACCCTGGATCATAGGAGCCTATTCAAGTTTGCAGTAATTGACAACAGACTACCTGGTTGATTGATTTCAACATAGATTCTTGGAATCAGATCATTTAGTTTTACCCACACACCCTCAAATTGATTTGATTTCTGACAGACTGCATTAACCACAGATCCAGGGTAGCAACATCATATCCCATTTTTCACAAATCCTCACAATGTTTACATTTAACTTGACATTTGCTTTCATGTATGGAATAAAAGCTTTTAAACCACTTTTAAACCTCAAATGTGTTTAGTTACTGTATCACATTCAAGCATGTGACATGTTTATGAGAAATAAATCATATGTAGCTAAAATTATCTTTAAAATTAACCACGATAGCACTGCTACTATTGTTTGCATAACAATAAGAAATGGGAGTATCAGATTTATGAATGCAACTAATTTCAACAACTTTATTATTAAATTAGTTTCAGCATAAAAACATAATTGAGTTAATCTGCAATGCAATTTTCCACAAGTGTACAAAATTATTTTTCCTTCTCTTTTGAGTGGCAGTATGAGATCAGCAAATGAATTGGTTCCACTCCCATTCACAAGGAACCTAATCAGACTGATGCAAAATCTACCATTGTTACATCCAACAATCTGACCATTCCCAATTCTCTAGTATAATTTCACCCAGCGCAAGTATTGCAACCTATATCCAAATTACAATGGCAGAATTCAGAAATGCCTATGCAATCGGGACATAATACAATTCTGTGGTTATTCCCAGTTTAATTTGTAAGTTCGATATATTTATTCTAGCCATTCAACAAAATGAAAAACTTGGAGGCATCTGACAACATATTGTAATACTTGTTATGTGCATTTCAACTAACTAAAGGTAGAATCAAATAATTCTGATATTTTTCTTCACTTACAAGTGTCAGTACCTGTCCTTGTCAATGCAAAGCTACCTGTTAACTCAGATGCTTTGCTTTGAGCATTGCATCTGGAATTAATAGTTGCTTCATGCATCTGTAACTGTCCAGTGACTTACACCTAAAATCTACATGCAGTCTTGCTTTTTTTTGTGGGCTATCTATGAACTATTCTAGATCTTAATCATTTTTGGAGTCATTTTAGTGTTACCTGATCCAAGTCTTGTATGATATTTACAAGACTTGTAAAAAGAATTTGAATTGTTGATGAATATGAAGAATAATGCATATATATATACTATGTTTCATAAACTTGCTTTCTCTTCCTCCCCTCCACAAAAATATGAGGTTTCATTCTTAAATATGCTCACAAAATTGGGGATGTGTACAATGCATTGAAGTATCTCCATATCCATAAGCACATGTCATTTTCAAAGTCACAATGTTATACTCTGCTTCAAGAGGATATCCTCAACATTCTCACATTGCACTTGTACTCAGTCCAATAACATCACCACACAAGCCAAAGTGGAAGGAAGTTTGCACTTTCAACATCTCAAGCACTTTGTAAAGTTGTCTTTGAGCAAGAGATACATGATTTATTCATGTGCCCATCAAATTGCTATGGTTTCATGCTTCATATGATGTCGATATGTATTTTATCATCAAGTAAATCATGAAACATGGTCTTCATGGTGATACATTAAAAAAGAATACCATGTACATTAATCAGATATGTACTCAACATGACTTGACTTGCATTTCAGTGTAAAATAAGTCATGTTTTACCCATGTCTTTTATTACTGATAGATGAAATGAAAACCAATACCATTCATGTCACATATGGTTTATCTACAGATGTTCTTTGCTTGGTTGAAGTATGAGGAATATTCTATTGAATCAAATTTATATTTTCTCTTCACATTTTAGTATTCTATAAAGCATTAGATTGCAGACTGCTTCCATTATGGCAGGGCTCTTCAAACTTTTTTTCCTGTGACCTAAATTTTATGAGAAAAAATGGTGCGACCCATAGCATAATCTGATATGTGGTTACTTACAGTGGTATATCAGGCAATATTTTCAGGGAGGGAGGCAAGGTTGAAAAGTTATTGAGATAACCTGCTACCTAAATTACTATATTAGGATGAATGTGCAGAAATTCAGTTTAAATGCTAAATTGGCCTAAAACAGAATAAACAAAAGATGCAAATCACAAATTTTGCTCAATGTTGTCCCAGTATTTCGAGCCTTAGGAAGAAAACTTTGCTATTTTTTACTTTTTTTCCCTTTTCAGTCAATATCCAGGACCCTGAAAAGAAGTGCTTGTGACCCCCAGTTTGGAAAGCCAGACATTATTGAAAGCAGTCGTATGTTTTTACATGAGCTTAAATGTCATCAAAAGATGTATATTACATCAATAAAATGTTATGGCCTAAATTATATTATGCTTTGGCCTATTATTATGGTGAAGGGGTTTCCCCTTCTTGTTTTTGAAAACCAAGGTACATAGAACATCTTGTGGTCCTGTATCCTCCTAGTGGAAAGTGCCCACAACCATGCATTTTATTGATCTATCAAACAGCAACATAATGTATGTTGCAAATACTTTCATGATACCAATATTATTAGTATTTTAAATCATAAAACGTATTCATCTATCGTAACTTGCCACTGGGTATCAGCTGCTCTGTGAATCCTACGTACCATGCACCACAAATGGAAATGAATAACTTTATTGCATTTGAAAATTGTGGAAACTTGTCAGAACCTGGTATTTTCTTTAACTCGCTTACAAATTACATATAAACGATACTTTTTTTAAAGAATCTTGACTGTGCTTAGCATGTCACTACTGTTTTGAAAGCGAATGTTCCATGATTGAAATGGAAACACGAGACAGATACAGATAAATCATTCTTTCCGTAAAGAATCTTAAAGCTGACTGTGTTTAGCATGTCATTACTACTTAGACCAGCTAATGTTCCATGACTGAAACAGAAAAATGAGACAGAACATTGTTTCTATGATCCTACAACATACAACTAACATTCAAAAGATCAAGTTTCTGCACATTCACCGATTACATACCGCCCCACTTTTGCTCATTCCAAAGTATACAACTGTGATATTGATTACAAGAAATCCATTCAAATCAAATTGACATCAGAAAATCAAGGAACGCAATACCAATTAAGGTTTTGCATGCTGGTCTATACCGATCTTAAGAATATGTTACATTGCAACAAGTATAGCATAAGATCATGTTACTTAGCAATCCACCTGCTACACAATGCACTTCTAAATGTTGAAACAAAAGACGCTAATTGGTCTTGAAATTTTGTTAATAATTTACACCCAACAAATACCACTTTGCCTGAACATGTCACAGACATTATCATCAGTTTTGACAAGTGGAATTGCAAATGAATATACATAAATGATGAAGCTTGTAGGTACTGATATAAACTGCCAAACTGTTTAAGGCTTTGATATTTAAAGACTCCATACATATTACTACCTGTACGAAACTCGGAAGATTTGTTTGCAAATGACTTTTATTCACAAAATTGTTATTTAAGAGCAAAAACATATATACAGGATAGACAGCTTCAAATTAATTTTAATCTATACATTTATTTGGTCTTATTTGACTTCACATTTTCACATTAATTTTAATCTATACATTTATTTGGTCTTATTTGACTTCACATTTTCACATTAATTTTAATCTATACATATATTTGGTCTTATTTGACTTCACATTTTCACATTAATTTTAATCTATACATTTATTTGGTCTTATTTGACTTCACATTTTCACATTAATTTTAATCTATACATATATTTGGTCTTATTTGACTTCACATTTTCACATTAATTTTAATCTATACATTTATTTCGTCTTATTTGACTGCGTACTAATCACCATCTAATCACACTAATGTATAAAATATCTAGGGCGGGTTACATCTGCCCATCCATATAGCAACATGTTATATACCCCCAGCCAATATTCCTTCATCACGTTGATCATGAATACTTGATGATTTTCCACTTTCATTCATATATCGATGCATGATAAGAAATTGAATTTGAGGAGTTTATTAAGAACAAAGTTTATATCTTGTCATCCTTTCCGATCCCCAATTTATGCTGCATGGCAGGTGTTTTCACTCATATATAACACACTTGTTACACAAAGTAAATTAATAATTGAAATTGTACTATGCAACAATTTTTTGTAGAGCTTTTTTATGAATGGAGGATTGTTCTATGTAGAAGTGCAATTTTGCATTGGTCGTTACTTATTAATGTGTTAACAGGTACCTTTTGTATATTGTTAATATAAAGAAGCTTGGAAGAAGTGTGTCAACTTAGAATCATGTCACTGAGGAGAACAAACACTGTATGATTTGGATTTAGTTTGATAGGTTCAGAAGAGGACAAGTAGGCAAATGGAAGATGATTATTAATGCTGTGGGAGGCAGCAATACCAACAAAATTGCATGTATAAACTTACGGGTATATATATTTGGTAAGCACCTACATGTAATAAGTTAATGCAATTTTACCATTCATTTGTGATATAGCATTGCATGGCATGCAGTTTGCCACACATACACACCCAACACCCCACTATAACCACACCTCCCACCCCTACACACCCCACCCACTTGTAAAGACCTACACACAAGGACCTACAACTTTTTTTCCCTATTTAGTAAAGGACACATGAAGGATCCTGCATACTCAAGCCAAGCTCGAAACCATAGACCCAGTATATTAATCAATACACTGATAAAGACAGAACCGTGGATGTCCTTGGGTGCTGGGTGTCTTTGGTCATCATGGTATTTTCAGGGATACATCCTTGTTTGCAGGATTTCCACGCACCCCCACACAAATAATACTTGTGAAAGTCTCCTTACAGTACGACAGCAACTTAGCTCACTTCCGGTAATTTTTACCGGCGTGACCTTTGCTGTTACGTAACGTAATGTTGTAAATCAGGTGGCAAATACAGTTTTTCAGAAAACATCAAAAAAATGGAATACACGAGTGGTTTCTCCCTTCATTTCCATATTGAGTCCATAGATAAGATATGAAACATGAGTATAAGGCAAACAGTAACGTGTAAAAGTCCAATTATTGTGGAGAAAATGAATGTTTATTGTGCGCGAAGTAGCCTAAAAAATGAAATAAAATGCATGTCACGATCACCAAAATGGTTATATCTGCAACTATGCGCCAACGCCGGTCGTATGCTTTTCTGTAATGATAGATATTAGCTAACTTGAGCTTGTATTAAATTTTCAGCGAAAATGATTGGTGGAACAATCGAGTCGTAGGTTGGAAAGTTGCTTTCAAAACGGCTTGCCCTCGCAATCGTGCGTGATCATAAGTGACCAGTGTCAGCAGGAAAATTAACAGCCGGCCTTGTCCATATAATCGATTAATAATTGTCAGGATCGTCCAGTTGACTACAATGATATTTATTTATTCATTCAAAATACTGCCCTGTCATACAAAATATCGAAGTCAATATAAAACGTAATTTCAAGCCATTTGACTGAACTTACAAACAGTTTATAAAAGATTATTGTTGAACGAGACACTGAATTAGAAATAACATTGCAAAAGGTACGAGAATAAGTTAGCAGGTTGTGATGGTCTAGTGGCTAAGTCCGTGCCTGAAGTGCGTGAGGTTGGAAGTTCGAACCCTACCATAGCGCTTTTTTTTTTTTTTTTTTTTGAAAATATTTATGATATTAGTAAACAACTTTCAGGAAGGGTTTCTGATCATTTGAAGCAGAAATAATGAGGTAAAATGAAAGAAAGCATTTTTTTTATCTTGACCGCTTGTGGTGTTCTATTGAAGATAATTAAAGTTACTCTAGACAACTAAACGCTGATTCCAATTATGTGTATGTCTGGGTATGGTGTAAGAATGGTGTAAAATTACAAATAATATTGTGCCAAAATATCAGGTTTGAAATTGTAAATTATGGCTGACGCTATCTTATTTTTTTAATATGTAGGCCTACGATAAAGAAAAACATTGCAAACGTGTTGCATAGAAATATTTTAAATTGATCATAATACTGACGGGCCTACACCATAGGCCTAACAGAACAAGAGAGAAAAAATCGAAATGCTGTAGGATTGAACCTTCAACCTCTCGCACTTCAAACCACGGCGTCAACCACTAGACCATCACAACCTGCTGTAACATTCGCCACTTGCACGGTTCCGCCATTATGCACTATGTGCGGGGAGAGCGTGAACTGGCAGCATACATGAATGGGAATTGAACCAGTCATATAACATTCTGTGTAAGGTTACGTAATTCTTCCTTTCATGTATGCTGCCAGTTCGAGGCTCTCCCGCATATAGTGCATAATGGCGGAACTGCAAGTGGCTAATACTCGTATCTTTGCAATCTTATTTCTCATTCAGGGACTCGATCAACAATAATATTTTTAAAACTGCCTTTTAAGTTCAGTCAAATGAGGTGATATTACTTTTTATATTGACTTCAATATTTTGTAAGTCAATGCAGTATTTTACTTGAATAAAGAAATATCACTGGAGTCAACATGACGATTCTGACGATTATTATTCGATATAATGACAAGGCCGGCTGCTATTTTGCTAGTGACACTTGTCACTAACGGGACACGCACGATTGAGACACGGGCCGCTTTGAGAGTAACTTTCCAACCTACGACTCGATTGTTCCACCAATCATTTTCGCTGAAAATTTAATACAAGCTCAAGTTAGTTAATATCTATCATTACAGAAAAGCATAAGACCGGCGTTTGCTCATAGTTGTAGATATAACCATTTTGGTGATCGTGACATGCAATTTTTCTCATTTTCCGGCCACTTTGGACATGTTCAAGCTTCTTTATTTTCAATATTATTCAACTTTTACTCGCTTTTTTGTTCTTTGCACAAATGTTTGGTATCTTATCCGTGATAATGATACACAATTTAAGCAAAAAACGACCCGTGTCTCCCATTTCTGGAGCTATTTCGCTAAAACATGTTTGCCGGCCAAATTTTCAACATTTAGTTACGTAACCCGTGTTCACCAACCCGTAAATTTTTTCTATGGAACAAAAGAGGTCACGAAGTTGCCCTCGTACTGTTAGTATGTTACATCAGAATAGTGACATAATAAGCTTACATCTACTGCTGATAAGGCAACTGTTGAATTACCCAAACAAAACACAATCCATTCCCCTAACGTCCAACTGCTGTCTCAAGTGTACTTGCTTACATACTCATGTATACTTTTTTATACACTCATGCATAATTATTGTAATAAAGACAGGAAACCAATTCATGACCCATGAATAATTGGAACTGATTAAAATGCTTAACATCGATAAATAAAATTTAACAAGTAATTACAGGTTAACAGCACGATTTCCAAGTCCATGCATAATGTCAACCTGTTACATTGCACTTATTTTACCCACCCTGTTTATTGACATCTTACTGAATGAATGCCCACCTGACCTACTTAACACATTACCAGCTGTAGGTATGGTATCCATATGCCTAGAAGCCACTCATCAGCTGTTAATGTTATCTCCAACCACATCTGAGATGGGTAGAAAATGCGTAGCGAATAAACGCCATCCTCGTCGTCGTGACACGTTCAAAGTGATTTCCTCAAATTTTACAGCCAATGGATGGATGGTAGCAAGGGAAAAGTAGATCAGTTCAAATTTGGATTGTAATGTTTAGTGGTACCACTTCCAAGGTTTGAGGGGTTTGAGTAACACAATAGGTTTTGATTGTATTATTATTTGACTCTAGTGCCGATGACTTGTTAAACACTTAAATAACACTTAAAGGGGTGCAAAAAAGGTCACTCAAGTTCAAACACCTGTCTTCTCTAAATATTTTAAAGAATTAGATAAAGATGTACACTTGTACAGATGGTGAATGTCATTTGTGTGAAAACTCTTCAATTAATTGCCTTCAGCTTATAATATGCCTGAAATATTTATATGGAGATCCTTTGAAATACACATTTGCCAATTTATATTCCTGGTTTGACTCCAGGTAATCTAGTTGTTACTGAAAGTTATTTCATAAAATCTGGTTTGAAAATAATAATGAAATCTGAAATTACGCAGGAGATGTGAACTTATTTCATCTGATAAGTTCACAAAATTAATAAGGAGAACCAGGACTCAATGTACCGCCACATACAATGGTGCCATCAGCAATGGGACAAAAATTGGACGTATTTGGGTCCTTGCCGTTAGTATGCAGAAACGAGCGAGTGTGACAAATATGCATTGCATTGATCCTTTGACGCAATCAGTGCTTCACACCATGAAGCATGTCTAATTGCACCAGTATCATGTATGATCTGCGAATATCACCCAAATGCAACAATTGGCGGTCGATTCCCGGGTTCTCTGGCTTAATTCTACAATAAGCCAAACTGTAGTCAATATCCAAATGCTAGCAAGTAATTTCTATGTCACATAAACAAAGGGTAAACATCAAGAAATTTTATTATTAAAAAACTACAATGAAAACAATTTCGCTTGTGGCATAAGTATACCATACATTCACAGCTTTGATGCAAATTCATATCTTTGTCAGATCACACCAATTAATCTAAGCCGTTTTACTTTTCAATGATACCTATTACAAAAGCAATATTGTGACTAAAGTGGGTCATTGGTTTCTTCTGTAGGATCTGAGTAGGGTACTGGTCTATTAGTCCTCGAGCACAGTGTCCCATGGCTACCTTAACAAAGCTGTTAATGTTATCACAGCTAAACATCTGCCTAAGATAGCTTTCTGTCTTCCCATTCCATCCAAGATATGATTGTGTATATCTGTAAATGACTACATGTGTATATACAAACTACAAACTAGTGCGGTTCATCTATATCTAGAGGCTATTGGGATGGTGATAATGTATCGATAGGCAATTACTCTTAATGTCACTTATAGGGTCTAGGTTACATTGACACTTAGAAATCGCAGGGAGGAGTAAAGTGAGATATAGAGAAACAATTTCTCATAAATGGCGGACAAACACCTGCTTGTTACAAATGCTGTATTTTACTTCTAGAGTAAAATGATTCACGATGTTATATTTCAAAAACAAAGTAATTATGAATTACTTGTCAATAGACTTGGTTCTTCTTTAACTTTCAAAGATTCTTACATAATGCTGTAAACAGAAATAAGCAAACAATGTCTAGAAACACTGCAATGCTAAAACACTACAGTGATATTAAAATAACACACTAGTAGATACTCAAAATAGCGGACATTTGTGAATGGACAATCTTAAGTTACTGGCCACAGGGACATCCAAGTGAAAATGAAACCGTTAACATTTATCGATGAACTGGATGTAGAAACTGCCCTAGTTGTATGATTGGTGTAGCTTTTCACATGAATCTTTAAATGACCCCTGAGGTCATTTAATGCATTAAATGCCTTTGCTATGTAACCTGAGGTGATAATTTCCATCACCTGAAGGAACTGGTTATTTTATGCATCAGATATGTAGGTAAGTTCAGCCCTTGGCAAATCAACACAAGGACATCCAATATCGGAAGAAAAAATGTATCAATTCCTGAATATAAATTGGATGTTGGTTAACTGATACAAACAAAACAAATGTTTGCTGGATGGATAGGTGATTTTGTTAGCTTCGATGTGATGGATTGTTTTGTTGTGACAAACCTAAAAAAATTTGATCATAAGTCTTATCCTTCCGATTGCTGCAAAATTTTCAGACAACTTGCATAGTAACAATGGTTGTTTGAGAAACCAAGCTCAAACTTGTATTTTGGCTCGTCCTTTAGGTGATTTCTCAAGGGGGTACATCAGTGGCATGTGCCAGTGTGTGACTTGGGGGATTCAGACCTCAGGTTTGTAAAAAAATCATGTAAAATCAGTTATTTTGGGAAATTTCATCCACTTGGGCTCCCAGGTGCGTACACTCCAAGCCCTGGAGTAGCTGGTTTCTGGGCACGCAATTGTACATGTACACCAGATAGACAGGTTTAAAGTGTATTTTAACTGTCACAGTTGAATACCCAGTAAATCAAACAAAAATGTTCAAGTTTCATATTATGAAGTCTGTTATCAAACAAACCTGTAACTTTGATACAGATTTGTAGTTCATTCTACCACCTGTTGGAATTAAGTTTTACCTGTTTCAAAAGAAACTTCCAATCCTGTCTTTGCGCCTGTGCAGGTTGCACTCAATAGAAACATGTTACAAATACACCTTCAACATGTTCAGTCATATTGTCAATCCACTGCCAAGTAAGGGACTGGCATGTTGCCACAAGATTCTAAAACATACACTTTTTGGGCCTATCTTATTCCAAAATATAGGCAATTTGAATTTATATGACAAGAGTTCAATTCCTTGAAGCTGAATATGCAACAAATCAGATGACCCCCTTTCCTTAATAACTCATTCCCCCCTTCCCCAGTTTTTGCAATATGCTTCCAACACCTAGCCCTAGGGCAAAGAACTCCCTTAGATTGTTATAAATTGTATGAATACATGACTAACTAGCACAGAGTGACAATCAAAATACTTCTCAATAGCACCACATCAAAGAATCTAGGTTACATGGTGTGGAACCCACCGAGGGCCAATTTACATTGATGTGTGGGTGCAATATTACATGGGAATCATATCTATTTGCTTAAGCCCAGGTTTTTAGCAAATTCACTCAAATTATCCACAAGGGAATGTTCTGTGGAAAAATTACTTACACATTTGTTGTTTTTATCATTTATTTAGCGTAATTTTCATCCGTTTGATGAAACTTGACAAGGAATCCCTACATACTTCAATGAAAGTATTGACATATATTTCCATCAATAAATAAACGGATACTAAAAAATAAACTGAAAAAAAAGCGTCAAATTGAAGCAATTATCACATTTTTATATTCATATTTGAAATTGTTCTAAAAGGAGTACATGTATATCTAGTGAGAACACCTGAGGACTGGGAGAAGTGGAAACTCTGTGTCATTTCGCGTTAATACCATCACATCTCCCCAACAGACTCTACCAGTTAATAGATATGATGATGATGATGAAGATGATGATGATGTACAGTAATAATACAAAGGTTCTTCAGATTGTGGGTACTAGTATTTAGCAAGGAATCTCTAAGTAGGTGACTTTCACTAAGGTGAAACACTTAATGACAAAATATCAACTGCATTTACTATACATCTAATGACTGCTTTGTTCTCATGAACAAGTACCCTATTATCTGTGTGAATCACTGAAAGGAACTTTTATCCTGGCAAAAATGTCTGATTAGTTCAATCAATGCTACAAGGAATCATAGTCTTCTGTAGCTTTCATAGAAAATGATGAGCCCAGAGGATGTAAACCAATATTGAGCTCTTACCAACACATTACCAGAGAGCAAGCCACCATGGCAATTTATAATGCTATTTAATGCAAAATAAATATTATCATGAAAGCTGATATAAAAAGTTCAAAATAAATATGTACATCATTTCCCTCAATTCAAAAAGAACACATAGTAAAAATTATATCGTCACACCCACGTTTTATACCCAAAAAGGTAATATTTCCAAAAATTTAATTTAATTTTAATTCAGAGTTTCCAGTCTAAACTTGCTCTGACAGCAACTTTGATTAGAAATTACAGTTTTCCCTTTGCACTTCATTCCAAATCTCATCTGCTCTATTGCATCTTAGTAACACGTTGCCATCAGGTGTTCCAATTTCTCCTGTAGACCACTTCTGCTTTATAGTTTCCTAGTTCTCCAAAATATATGTTGACCTAAATTTAATGAGTGGGTGCAAACAATATTAAATGGTCTTAATTACTGCGCCTGTATACTACGTGACTTTTACAGAATTAAGGAACCACACCACGTAACAGATTGTATGCTTCCAATTTCGATTGACTTTTCTTCCATTTTTTATATTTAATATCTTGTTTTGAAGAAGATGAAGTACAAAGCAAGGTTTAAGTTAAACAATATGTAATTAGTGAAATAATTAGAATGTATTAGGCAAAAAATATTATTGTGTTGCCCTTACATGAAAGTTTGAGATAGGGTCTGGTGGTCTGAATTTTCTCTTCTTCCATTTTCAAGGACCACTTCTTAGGTACTACTTTTAGTTTTGATTTTCTTGTTTCTTTCAAACATACAAAGAGAACTTTATACGTTTTTAAAGCTGTAACAGAGAGCAAACACATTACTGATTGCACTTTCTATTCAGGTTGGTTAAGCAATAAATGTGATTTATGTTTGATTTGATTTTGACACTTTAGCAAAGAAAAAGTGATATCCCTTTTTCATCAAAAATCAAAACCCATAATTTTACCCAACTCGGATCTGTCAGGCAACACAACAATTTTTGAGGCCTTAGAATGAGCTGACTGACTGGAATAAGTGACCAACTTTATTTAAGGTTAATTTTTATTAACATTAACATGCAATTAATGTATGGCTTGATGTTCAAAGACATATTTTTTTTTCATACCTAAAGTAGGGTAACATAGATGCTTAATCCTTCCTGATCACTATGATTATTTCACGACACATTGGCATCATGCCTGAAATCAGCCGTAAGAAAATACACAATTTCTTGCCAACTCATGTATCATCCATAAACACCCCAAATTTCACGCCAAAATGAAACTCTATCGTCAATGCAATGCGTGTTGTAAGATGTTTTGATACATAGCACAAAATGGTGTCGGGTAAATCTAAACAAATGGCCAAGTCACTGGTGTAAATGAGAAACTTTTACCTTTTATTAAAAGACTTAATTTTAAGCCCAAGGCACGTTCCCTTGATGACAAAAAAGTGGCATAACAAAAACAATTTATTTTAAGCCAGATTATCTTTGTTCGTGTAAAAACACTGGTCCAATGACTTGACTAATTCAAATAATTGCTGATAAAATCTCTTTAAGCTTAACAAAATTATTCAAACTCCAATTTTGAACAAATTAATTCTCAAGACAATTACGGAAACCTTGTACGTGAAAATTTATGCTTCACAAATTAAGGCAGTTTCAATTGCATCTAAGTAGACCAGCCCAGGCAAGTCTTAAAATCAGACCATTCGTTTTACCGACTGGAAAGTTGGTGAACTCAAAGATTTTTGAAATTAATCCTATATTATGTAACTGAACCTACCCTAAGGCATGATTGTACTCATTTAACATCATATTTCATGATTCAAATATTATTATAAGAAGTGCACAATTCTTTCGAAATAGTTTTTACACATTTTGGTTGTATTCATTATTTCTTCTAGAACAGGTTACGGCGAACTAGAGTAAGGACCATTCATACCAGCTGATTATTAAGAAGGCTCAACCGGCCCTTAAGGGTGCCAGATGTCACCAACTGTGAGATAAGTGTTGAAGTATTGTCACCAACCATATGGGAATTGCAATTGTTTTCATGCAGCTACATGTCAGAAAAAGTGGTTCTTTTTGACATACTTTTTATCTTAAATGTTATCTAAATAGCCTTACTTAGTCATGTTGAAATAAGGGTCTTTCTTTTTATGAATGAGCTGATGGCTAATGAAATAAAAGCAATTATCTAGTTTTTAAAAAGTTGAAAGTGAAGTACACGGGAATTGCTGCTCTTTTCTTCGGGCAGAGACATGTCACAAAAAGTGGTTCATTTTGACACACTTTCCTTTTTGAGTGATTGATATCCATTTCGGTATAAATCAAAGGAAAAATAGAGGTCGCATCTCTTGCAATGGCTTAAAAGCATCACTATGAATGCATTCTTCAAAACAATGGTTACAATACCAAAATGGATATCAGTTTGGTGTTTGCATTGTATTTGGGATTTGTTATTTGTAAATGTAAACTAACATTTTGTATCTTCCCCCAAGTTGTGAATAAATGCTCCTTGAATAAATAGGAGAGAGAACTAGGAAACTATAAAAAGGCGGTTCTCGAACCACGAGTCTCGCCTGCTTTTGTGACCGCCTGCTTTTGCGATAACTGTTGGTAGAGAGGTAAATGAATTTGGCGGTTATCGGCTGGGCACGATTATCTGGCCGATGGTAACTGTACCCACCAAGTTTCATGCCCATGCAACAGTTTTTACTAATATGACCTCAGATGACCCCTGGTGGCCCTGAAATGACCTAAAATTTTGGCTCTAAATGTTGACTGTACCTCTCGTGCTAAGTTTCATGCCCATACGACAGTTTTTACTAATTTGACCTCAGATGACCCCTGGTGGCCTCGAAATGACCTTCCAAAAATTTGGCTTTAAATGTTGACTGTACCCATCAAGTTTCATGCCCATACTGAGTTTTTACTAATTTGTCCTCAGATGACCCCTGGTGACTCCGAAATTACTTTCCAAATATTTGTCTTTAAATGTTGACTGTACCCACCAAGTTCCATGTCCATCCAACAGTTTTTACTAATTTGACCTCAGATGACCCCGAAATGACCTTCCAAAAATTTGGCTTGAAATGTTGACTGTACCCACCAAGTTTCATGTCCATCGACAGTTTTACTAATTTGACCTCAGATGACCCTGGTGACCCCAAAATGACCTTCCAAAATTTGGCTTTAAATGATGACTGTACCCACCAAGTTTCATGCCCATACGAGTCTTTAATAACTTGACCTCAGATGACCCCTGAGTGACCTCGGATGACACAGTAATGACCTTCCAAAAATTTGGCAAAACCAAAGAACTATTTCATCAAAGTAATAAATCAAAACAGAAAGATGCTTCCTTTACGAGTTATCACTCATTGAAAGTGCTACTTTGCTATACTTTACATGGAAAGCGACTATCTTAAAGTCGTCATATTTCCTTAATTACATGACCGATCAAGCTGTTATTGGGATATGTGATGCACAGTTGAAAATTAATTGTTAAAAGATTTGGTGACCTCAGTTGACCTTTGACCTTGTATGTGACCTTTGACCTCACGAAATTGGAAAAAGTATGTTGCGCTGAAAAATCAAATTTGGCAATACCAAAGAACTATTTCATCAAATAAATCAAAACAGAAAGATGCTTCCTTTACGAGTTATCACTCATTGAAAGTGCTACTTTGCTATACTTAACAAAGAAAGCGACTATCTTAAAGTCGTCATATTTCCTTAATTACATGACCGATCAAGCTGTTATTGGGATATGTGATGCACAGTTGAAATTTAATTATTAAAAGATTTGGTGACCTCAGTTGACCTTTGACCTTGTATGTGACCTTTGACCTCATGAAAATCTAATCAGGTCGAGTACCTCTGGCCACGCAACTCCCCACCAAGTTACGCCACTGTACCCCATACGGATCTCCAGATAATCTGTTCACAAGGTATTTTGCTTATTACGCATATATTATGCAAATTAGGTACTTAATTACCATATTTTACGCTCAAAATCTAATCAGGTCGAGAACCTCTGGCCCCGCTACTCCTCACCAAGTTACGTCACTGTACCCCATACGGATCTCCAGATAAGCTGTTCACAAGGTTTTTTGCTTGATACGCATCAAATACGCATAAATTATGCAAATTAGGTACTTAATTAGCATATTTTGCGCTGAAAATCTAATCAGGTCGAGAACATCTGGCCACTTACTCCCCACCAAGTTACGTCACTGTACCCCATACGGATCTCCAGATAAGCTGTTCACAAGGTTTTTTTGCTTGATACGCATCAAATACGCATAAATTATGCAAATTAGGTACTTAATTAGCATATTTTGCGCTGAAAATCTAATCAGGTCGAGAACATCTGGCCTAGCTACTCCCCACCAAGTTACGTCACTGTACCCCATACGGATCTCCAGATAATCTGTTCACAAGGTATTTTGCTTATTACGCATATATTATGCAAATTAGGTACTTAATTACCATATTTTACGCTCAAAATCTAATCAGGTCGAGAACCTCTGGCCCTTCTCCTCACCAAGTTACGTCACTGTACCCCATACGGATCTCCAGATAAGCTGTTCACAAGGTTTTTTTTGCTTGATACGCATCAAATACGCATAAATTATACAAATTAGGTACTTAATTAGCATATTTTGCGCTGAAAATCTAATCAGGTCGAGAACATCTGGCCACGCTACTCCCCACCAAGTTACGTCACTGTACCCCATACGGATCTCCAGATAAGCTGTTCACAAGGTTTTTTTTGCTTGATACGCATCAAATACGCATAAATTATGCAAATTAGGTACTTAATTAGCATATTTTGCGCTGAAAATCTAATCAGGTCGAGAACATCTGGCCACGCTTACTCCCCACCAAGTTACGTCACTGTACCCCATACGGATCTCCAGATAATCTGTTCACAAGGTATTTTGCTTATTACGCATAAATTATGCAAATTAGGTACTTAATTACCATATTTTGCGCTCAAAATCTAATCAGGTCGACACCCTCTGGTCATGCTACCCCCTATAAAGTTTCATCATCATAGCACTTACGGTTCTCAAGATAACGCGTTCACAAGCTTTTTCCGAACACACACACGCACACACGCACCCCTACCCACATAACCCTGAAAATGGGGACATGGGTAGAGATGTAGGAAATTGGGGACAACCTATTGCATGACATTATGCTTGAAATTTTTATTGCTTATGTGTAGGTATACCCTACTTATCAACAATCTGTAGTGGGAATATCCCCATTTTAAATGTAAAGTTCTGGAAGTGTGTATGGGTATTTAACATATTAACTGGGGACATTGGAACTGTGGACACACACCAATACACACCCAAATGAGTTTTTAACATGAAAGAGGGGAAAACGGAGTGCGTTCATATAAAATGTGAACAACCCCTCTCAAGTTCTGGAAGGGTGTGTATATAAATGTTTAAAGCCAATTTTAGCTACTTTAGGAAAAGTATTGAGAACTAAAATGAAATGAAATAATAAGGAACCCTGAAAGTACATTGTATGTTTTAATTCTCCCAGTCCTGGGGTTCTTTCAGATCTGGAAAAATTATTCTTGTGCAATATTTGCCACATTTCCCTTCAACATGGCAGGATTCCCACAGGAGTCAATTGGGGAAGTAGGGATATCTCCAATTCTCTTTTGATTACATGGGGGTGTGGCAGAATGTTGCAATTGGTCGTATGCCATGAACTGGGTACGCTAAAATGGGGGAGCCATTTTTTTGTCAAGTTTCATTCAAGTTTATTCTTAAAGTACTTGACTGTGTTCAAAGTATTTGGTATCAATTTATTGCTAGAGGTCTGCTCTAAAAATAAAACCATTTCCAGCACATTTGGACTAGTATTGCATTAGTGTTGCATTTGAACTACAGGGTGTCCCAAAAAAGAGGCCCCACATTGCCCTCTTTTTCTCCTATTTCTGAAACGTTGATCAAATATATTTTGGTATGTAAAGAAACCCTAAATTGTTAGCTTTAATTAAACCAAAACAATTCTTTCAATTCAATTTTTGAAGATATGCCCTCTTTAAGAAATGTACCCGTTTTCACTCTGTCCACGGATGAGGTTTGGCTACATCAAAGATTTAAACGAAACACACGGTTAATGACATGGATAGATAATAGCATTAGTCTTGGGAAAGCATTCACTATAAGCGAGGATCACCAGCTAGCTTGAAACGTGGTCGGAACCCCGTATTGCTGCTGCATTCGCAAGTATCCGGCGCACAAGGATGGTACGCAACGCAATTAATACAATGAGAACTAGGGCTGAAACCTGTATTCGCCACGGAGGCAACCAGGTAGAGGGCAGAGCAGCACAGTAAACTCACTTCAAAAGAACCAAAGACAAACTAAACAGCCCTTTTCAGGGGTAACAAAAAATTACAAAAAGAGAAATGACTTATGTTGTCAATAAAAAGAAAGCAAGAAACGAGAAAAACATAAGTAATTGCAAGTATAGCAAAAGAAGTCCCATCCCACATCAATTTCGCCCAAATTAATGACACTTAACAAAATCCATAACCCATAAGCCCACCGGTAAAGCCCATTCCCTAAGATAAAGTTGTAATTTTATAAAGTTATCATCGAGGAATGTTTTATATTCATGCCATGGTATATGCACTTTTCAATCCTTGAACTAGCCAAACCTCCTCCGTGGACAGAGTGAAAAACGCATACACTTCTTTAAAAGGACATATCTTCAAAAGTTATGAGCCGATTGAAATAATTGTTTTGGTTTATTAAAGCTAACGATTGTAGGTTTCTTTACATACCAAAATATATTTGATCAACTTTTCAGAAATAGGAGAAAAGAGGGCGCAATGTGGGGCCTCTTTTTTTTTTGACACCCTGTACAAGTGTAGGGAATTGAAGGAAAGGATGTATACAAACAAGCTAAGCATGATTCAAATGTGGTTATTCCAACAGGTTGTGTTCTTTATGTTGGAATAGATATGATACATGAAAACAATAAATTTGTACATCGGGTTCAAGACCATGAAGACAATATGTGCTCAATATCCGCCTAATAATATACCATATTTAAAGTCACCCTGTATAGTACCATTTTGCATAGAGATGACAAATAATATATGTACTTAACAGAATGTACAAAGGGCCATTTAATTACATAGAAGAAAATGAAGTTTGTATTCCATGACTACACTTACTACATTAAACCTGTTTAATTTTGATGAATTTCGTACTAATAAGTCAAACATAATCACCCTGTATAATATGTTGATCACCCTGTATACTTAATATTTGAGTATAACTATGGGCAGAAACTCACGACTCATGTATTTCTCTTTCTAATTTACATTTTCAGTGATGAAATATAGGACTGCTACTTAAATAAAGAAGTTAATTGATCTTCAAATTAATTTTTTTTGCATCAAAAATACAGTCGAATTTGACCACCCTGTATGATCAACACAGAACACCACCAGATGATTTGTTTGTGGGCCATTGTCATATTTTTTTTTAATCCACATCTGTTTTGACTTGTACATTTTGGGAGAAAAAGATGACTCAGGTATATCAAAATTTCAAAATATGTATTTATTTTTTATGTTACACCCTATAGGAATTTTACCCGCCCTGAATATTGGATCTCTTTTTGCCGTATCTAACATCCTTGTAATAAGCTTTCCAAAAATATATACGTGTGTGCACTTTAAATGTAAGGAATAAAAGTTATGCTTACTGCAGTACATATTGGTGACGTTTATGTCATTTTTCAGTGTGTAATATTCATGACATACGACCAATTACAGACACTTATTTCATGCTGAAATTGGGGATACATACAAGGATTCTTACTAGTCAATTGGGGAAGAACCATGAAATAAGGATATCTTCATATTTCTCTTTTGTTTACATGGGGATGTGGCAGAATATAACAATCAGACACTTATTTCATGCTGAAATTGGGGATACACACAAGGATTCTTACCAGTCAATTGGGGAATCGAATTGGACACAAAGGTGTGGCAGAGTGTCGCTCTCACAGACACTTATTTCATGCTGCAATTGGGGATACACACAAGGGTTCTTACCAGTCAATTGGGGAAGTACATGAAATGTGAATATATTCATTGGGCATTTAGGTGTGGCAGTGTCACAGTGGCAGGGTTCTTACCAGTCAATTGGGGAAGTACCATGAAATGTGAATATATCCATTGGGCATTAAGGTGTGGCAGTGTCGCTATCACAAACACTTATTTCATGCTGCAATTGGGGATACACACAAGGATTCTTACCAGTCAATTGGGGAAGTACCGCGAAGTGGGAGTATATTCATTGTGCATTAAGGTGTGGCAGAGTGTCGCTCTCACAGACACTTATTTCATGCTGCCATTGGGGATACACACAAGGATTCTTACCAGTCAATTGGGGAATCGAATTGGACACAAAGGTGTGGCAGAGTGTCACTCTCACAGACACTTATTTCATGCTGCAATTGGGGATACACACAAGGGTTCTTACCAGTCAATTGGGGAAGTACCGCGAAATGGGAATATATTCATTGGGCATTAAGGTGTGGCAGAGTGTCGCTCTCACAGACACTTATTTCATGCTGCAATTGGGGATACACACAAGGATTCTTACCAGTCAATTGCGGAAGTACTGCGAAATGGGAATATAAACATTGGGCACAAAGGTGTGGCAGTGTCGCTATCACAGGCACTAACTTCATGCTGAAAATTTGCTATTTCAGATTATCCACCCCCCCCCCCCCATTTCCAACTCCTTTTCCTCTCAATATTGCATGGGAATTCCCATCACGAAAATGCCTAGATTGAATGGCTATAATGCCTATTGCTCGGGAATTCCATTTATGTAAATACCTATTGTTTGGGAATTCCCATCAGAAAAATGCCTCTTGCATTGGAAATTCTCATTACAAAGTAAAGTACTCAAACAAAAATGTGCAATTGTATTGCAAAAAATAACCAAAACATGAGATTAAAATTGGTCTGAAACTGGGGTAAGGGCTCTGGTATGAACGTTTGTCATTTGGACAGTATTTTTTATGGGACATGAGAGCACATCATGCATCAGACATATCGAATTGAATTCTGAATACGAGGAATGTCCTGATGATATCAAATAATTTTGATTTTTTTTTTAAATTTGTGATATAATTGGCAAGATTTTTGGCAGGCCCAGAGGGGTTGGGAAGTGATTTTGGCAGGCCCAGAGGGGCAAATGATTAAAAATTGATATTTTGATATTTAACAGTCCTCAAGTAAACTTTCTAAATCTAATGATAAATCCAAGCAATCCAGGTAAATCATCCACATAGTAAATTGCTCAACCAGGCCATCCTACACTCATTGCATTATGTTCTGATGTTCTGATCTGATGAGTGTAGGTCGGCCTAGCCTGCTTGGCTTGCCTTCATGAAACAATGTTGTAAACAACAATGTTTTAATCAACCACCAAGTTCATTTAAATATAAATCTAATGATGTGTACTTAAAGTGTATGTAGCTGGGATGAAAAGCTGACAATCAAATGAAATGTTTGACCTTTCGTATTGAAGATATGGATTTTTTCCCAAAAACACCTAATTTTTATTTTTTGTGGTGTTTTGGGGAAAAAATACATATCTTCAATAGCTACATACACTTTTTATCCCAGCTACATACACTTTTTAAAAGTACATATCATTAGATTTATAAAGTTTACTTCGAGGACTGTTAAATATCAAAAATATCAATTTTTAATCATTTGCCCCCTCTGGGCCTGCCAAAAATCACTTCCCAACCCCTCTCGGCCTGCCAAAAATCTTGCCCTCCCCTCCCATGCTAAATTTTTTGGGACCTAAATGTGCAAACCTTAAGGGATCTGGAATGAGCGTTTTGACAGTATTTTTTGTGGGACATGAGAGCACATCAGGATGATCAGACATATCCATAATAATAATGATATCAAATAATTTTCATTTTTTGAAATTCACGATATAAATTTGATATTTTTCACATTTTTGATATATAACAGTCCTCGAAGTACATTTTATAAATCTAATGATATATTCTTAAAGTGTATGTAGCTGGGAGGAAAAGCCGACAATCAATTGAAAATTTTGACCTTTCATATTGAAGATATGGATTTTTTCCCCAAAAGACCTAACTGATCGTCGGCTTTTCATCCTACCTACATACACTTTAAGTACATAATTATCATCAGATTTATAAAGTTTACTTCGAGTACTGTTAAATATCAAAAATATCAATTTTTAATCATTTACCATAAAATGTGTATTACACTGCGAATTTCACAAAATGATATCAGAAGGACATTCTTCGTATTCAGAATGCAATTCGATATGTCTGGTGTGCTCTAATGTCCCACAATAAATACTGTCCAAACGTTCATACCCCATCCCTTAAATGGTCTATATTGTGAGTGCAACAAACAGGAAAATTTGCATATTTTAAGCATACTGCTTTTTAAGCATTTTATTTAAAAAGGGCCCCATTAAGGAATCGGATAACAACGTTTGCACAGTGTTTTTTGTGGGACCTGAGAGCACATCAGACATACCGAATAAGTATTCTTTGAAATTTGCGATATGATACAAATTTTATGGCAAATTATAAAATATTACTATTTTTTCATTTTTGATATTAACAGTCCACGGAGTAAACTTTATAAATCTAATGATATGTAAAGTGTATGTAGCTGGGATGAAAAGCCAATGATCATTTAAAAATTCTGACCTTTCATATTGAAGATATACATTTTTTTTCTCCAAAAAGACTTACATTTTTTTTTTTTTTTTTAAGAAATCTATATCTTTAATACGAAATGTAAAAATTTTCATATGATGAACGACTTTTCATCCCAGCTACTTACACTTTAAGTACAAAATTATCATTAGATTTATTCAATTTACTTTGATGACTGTTAAATTTCAAAAATATAAATTTTCAATCATTATATCGCAAATTTCAAAAAATCTAAATTACTAGTATTTGATATCAGAAGAACATTCCTTGTATTCAAAATGCAATTCAATATGTATGATGTGCTCTCAGGTCCCACAAAAAATATGTGAAAATGTCGCTATCCGAGCCCTTTTTTTGGCACACATTAAAATGTGTGCCAAAAATCACTTGCCCCCTCTTGGCTTGCCAAAAATGGTTTGCACCCTTCCCCTCTCAGCTGGTCAAAAATGTCTTCCTTCCAATTCCCAACCCCCGCTCTTAATTATTGGTGAAGGGGATGATTACGCAATCTAATGTTCAGATATCAGTAGACCTATATTTTTAGAGAAAAGATTGGTATAGCTATATATTTTACCTTCATGCAAATTAATTGCTAAGTTTTAGGTAAAAAGAAGCTATGTTTTTGCATGCAAGACATGCATATAGAGATTATAATATGGGTGGTTGTGAAGAAATTCCAACCAAAAGGCCATTTATTCCATAGGGAAAAAGACACTAAAGTTTCTCTATTTTTGAGGAACTATATAAAGTTATCGTAGAACGTGTTTCGATTAATGGTGATCAAGATTTAATTGATCTTAATTGATCTCATCAGCTACATTTTGCTCAGCTTAATTTAGGTATATTTGTTCACAGTAGAAACATAAATCTGCATAGCTATATAACTTGGGTCTAAAATGCCTAACTTTTTGACATTGGCAATTTGGTCCATTTTAAGTGACGGAGTTTTTCTCTAAAAATGGAAAATGCAATGTCTATTATGGCATTGTGTAGGCCTATGCTAACATATAGTGATGTTCTACTATGAAAATTAAGCATGAGTGGTTTTGATTTCATTCAAATGGATATCTTTTCTTTATTAGAAAAGAGTAGACCTATTAGTAGGCCTACATATCATAATAATGAAAATCTAGTTGGGTACAATAGGTATATAGTTCGTATTTGTTTGGTATAAACTGAGGAGTAGGCCCTATTATACAAGTGCCTTCATAGTGGGTGACAACACCGGGGTGGACTCCATAAGTGGGTTTATCCTCTGTAGTGGTTCTGAAAAGAATGTGTGATTGGAAGCATGTAGGTGATTTATTTTTTCATGCATACATTTTGAGAAACATAAATGCTTTTAAGGGCATATTTTTAACCCTTTTTCAAATAGGGAGCTTGCTACGGAATTGTTTAAATGTTTTGACCACGAATATGTATTTCTAAATAAAATGATGCAAATACACTTTCAGCTCTTCATTAAAGCATCAAATTATACATTATCTGAATAATAATAATAATAATAATAAAATATTTTTTTGAGCGCCTCACAACAAAAGCAAGTTCACCAAGCGCTTTACAAAGCAAAATACATGAAAGCTAAATACACAAATTATTTGCAAGGTACAAGCCAGCTGTACAATGCCATAAATTAAAAACAAGGTTACTATACCATAAATTAAGTACAATAATTAATCTACATCTTGAACGATAATTTGAATAAGATGAGTCTTTAGGAATGTTTTAAAGTTCTGCAGAGAAGTGATGAATCTAAATGATATCTGTAGTATTTGGGCATTTATTGGTTCATGATTTTATGATTATACGGGTGTCCCAAAAAAGGTTACATGTAGATTTGTGAAAATAATCTAAGTTGCTGTTAACAAATATTAATGTCCTTTTCACATGACATAATCTTTGTACCCTCTACTCGTACCCCTGTGAATGTCAAGTTCTAGCGATGTATTTAGCCCGCATTCCAAATTCCTGAGCAAGCTGTTTACTATGTTTACGGGACATAATGCAACACGAGGTTCGCTGCCGCACACAGCGCACAGTACATTTGGCGGGTCATTTGAGTAGGTCCAGCCATAGCATGGCAGATGCAGTATTATTCTGTTGAACAGAAAGTTAATTTTGTTCAGTTTTATTTCAAGAGACCAATCAGAAAATGGACAATATTCTTACAGTAATTTCAACTCGACAAAACCCAAACAAAGCCTAAATGCAAATTATTATTAATTTCATTATGTTGATGGCAGAAGATACAGCGTGCAGAAATGCTTTCACCAAAAATTGGTGACTCCATATGTTACATTATAATATTTTATGTATAATACTTTTCGTGACGTCAAAAAGTATATTACAAGTCAAATAAAAATGGGTTCTACGCCGAGTTGAATCACATTAAATAGCTCGCTATAATCCTGACTCTTAATTGTTTGCTAGATTCAAGCGAGGTCATCCGAAAATCTATCAAAGATAAATTTCTACTGATGCTGCTAAAAAATCCAAGAGGTGCTTTTGGATGTTTATTCTGCACTTTACCAGTAGGCCTACTATAGTAATAAATTCACCAGATCTAAATCCACCGTGCCAGGAAACTGAATTCCTCTACCATTGTGTACTCTGTAGTGTTTTTCATTGGCTTTCCCTACACCATGACATCTAATTTCATAAACTTATAAAACAGTTATAAGATACACACATTTGCTTGCATTTTCTTCATTAATATTTATGATGCACCCATATTTATAAACAAAATTTCAGATTTTCAAGAATATGCCTATTTTTAAGCACATATTCTTACTAATTCCGACATGTCCATTATGAAACCGTGTGAAACTGACCCTCGACCCCTCAAATTCCAATAATTAAATTCCTTTTGCTGGAAAATACACTAGGCCTATTATTATGTCAAGGACTCACAACATGCCCTTAGGCTTCTCAACGATGTTCACTTCATTCAATGCAAATCAATCACTACTATTCACTATGGATGTGAAGTCCTTGTACACCAGTATCCCACATGACGAGTGACTACGAGCTTTACGTCATTTCCTTGACAGGCGTAAGATCAAAGAACCATCAACTGACACTATTTGTCGACTTGCTGAACTTGTTCCGAATCTCAATTGCTTTGAATTCAATGGACAGTTTTACCTTCAGACCCAGGGCGTAAAGATGGGTACCAGATTCGGATGCTTGTATCTTCATGGGTTTCATTGAACAACAGTTTCTACAACAGTATAAGGTTCCAAAACCTCATCACTTCCTCAGATACATTGATGACATAATCGCGACGCTAACTGCAGAGAAGAAGATTTGTTACACTTCATGGAATTTGTCAATCAATTCCACCCGGCGCTTAGATATACCTGGGAAATCTCCAACGAACAGATCAGTTTCCTAGACATCATGATCACCATCGATGGCAATCATCTCTGCACTTCAGTACACTACAAGAGCACTGACTCCCATTCGTACTTGACCTACACATCATCACATCCAAAGTCATGTAAGAATTCCATACCGTTCTCACAACTTCTCCGCCTGAGACGACTATGCAGCAGTGAAGCCGACTTCAGCAAGCAATCCTTGGACATGATCCAGTTCTTCAAGTCTTGTGGTTACCTCGACAATGTAAACTCTGCGGCATTACAGCGGGTTCATACCATCACCAGAGAAGAGAGCCTTCGCACTGAAAGGCGTGCCGACAATCACCAATGTCCCCGCTTGTACTCACATATCATCCAGCCACTGTTGCAGTAAGTAATGTGATCATGCGCAACTGGAAGATAATTAGTGATCATCCTACAACCACTGATATCTTCAAAGAACAACCCATTGTGTCCTACCGTCGCGACAAGAACGTTAAAGATCACCTTGTTCGCTCTTCACTACCACAAACAGATGAAGAGACGGTAGCCAACCACGGCACAGTAACCTGCAAGCGACGCAGATGCAACACCTGCCGCCATCTGAGGAGCAACAACAGCGTAACGGGACCCAGAGGAGTGTATCACATCAAGAAAACATTCAGTTGCATTTCAACCCATGTGATTCATTGCATCCCACCTGTCTATATATCGAGGAGATAGAGCGTAGGTTGGCCGACAGATTTACAGAGCACAGACACGATATCCTTCAGTTCTGCGTGACATCTCCCGACCAGTTCGGAGCACTTCACTACCAGTGACCACACCTTGGATGATGTCAAGTGACAGCACTTACTCAAGTTTCAGATAGAAAGAACCGCAAGCTGATGGAACAACAAATCATTTTCTAACTTGGGACACTCAAACCCAAGTAACCCAACAGCATGAATCTACAATTTAATGTATTCAATATAAATAAATGTGACTCTTAATTTCATCCATCATGCCGCTCAGTAGTCCAGGAGTTGCGATCTGCGTATCTGTTTTTGTTTTTGTGTATTTCCTGCATGTTTATGGTATGTGCGCTTTACGCGCACGCACAACACGCGGTCGCTTTTCACACGCACACGCTTCACGCAACAATCTTTTCTTTGGTTGTTTTCAAGTACGTGAATCGCAGCCCACACTTGATAAAGGCCAAGGGTCGAAATATTGTGAATAAATCTGTGGATTAAATTCACAGAAAATTTTAAACGGTTTGTTCCAAAATTCTTATTTAATGGATCTACTAAACTCCTCAAAAAAGTTTGGAAACTTTAAAAAACGGTTGTATATCAGACAATTTTGAAATCTATCTCCATATTGTTTCATACCAGCGAAAACATTGTTCTTTCCTGTCAACAATGACACCTCATTTGTGACGATAATTTATTCCACGGCTGAGTAACTTTCTTTGAAAGACAGAGAGGTCTCAAAGAAAATGTGCGAAATAGACCATTATCTGCGCTCATCTTATTGCTCTGAATGAATGAACGAGTGGTTTAATGCATGAATAAAAGAATGTATGAAATGTTGTTTGCAGTACATCATGTTGAATGAAAAGTGCTAGGATGGGATTAGCAGTTCTAGTACATTCAAACAGATCAACGCAAGTCAACCTATCTTGCTGGTCACTTCTTCATAGTGGTCATTTGCAAGAAAGTTCTAATCAAACATGGTTCAATTACCAGACCTGGATAAAGCTCGCGCTATTGGTCAGCTTGAGGCTGGCATACCTCAGAATCACGTTACAGCGACTTTTGGATTTTCTTGCAGTATGATCTCCAAGCTAAAAGTCAAGTTTCGTCAGACCGGAGATGTTAAAGACAGACCCAGAAGTAGCCATACAAGAAAATGAACGGCTGCAGAAGACCGGTATGTGAGACTGGCAGTACTTTGAAACCGTTTTAATGAAACAATGTGGCATTCCTTATTCATGTTTACTGATGCAAATGGCGAGACAATGACAGATTTGGCACATTTTGTTTGAGACCTCCTTGTCTTTCAAAGACAGTTACTCAACAATGAAACAAGTTATGGTCACAAATTTGGTGTCATGTTTGCCAGGAAAGAACAATGCTTGCATTGATATGAAATAATATGCAAATAGATTTCAAATTGTTCTGATATAAAGCCGTTCTGGTAAGTTTCCAAACTTTTTTGACATATGGATATATGGACGAGAAATAAGATGCTGTATCGTGCACAAAGAATGGTCCGAGCCTATTTCATATGACACGGTGTATGGATTTCAAAAGACGGTGTTATAATAGATATCGGCAAGGGAATTATTACAGCATGACGCTTATGTGCCGCAATCCTCTTGACAATCAGCCAATCAGAAAAGCACATTACAAAAATATTTTCGTAGAGTTGAATTTATTTCAACTCAGAAATATATTTCAATTTTAATCTCGTTTCACGTTTAGCAGCACTTTGACTTGCGAAAAAGAAACAAAGGGGCAGTGATGATAAGTATACTCTGTGGAAAGCCATAGAGGCCTAATAATTAAATATATAGGCGTTAGTCTTTGCCAAATATTTATATTTTCTATGCGAATTTCTTTTTGTATACATTACAATAAAAAAGACGGGTCATACTTTTTAAACGTTCAACGCATTTATTAGTAGGCCTATACTAATTGTAGTTCTATTAATTTTATTATGGTTGTTAATTATATGTATTAAAATGATTATTTTATTATAGTTTTATTAAAGTTGTATTAGTTGTGGGATCATTAGTACCCATATAAGAGGCGTTGCATATGATTAACATTATTCATGTTTTAATGTAGGCCTATTTTGGGATGATAAATAGAACATACTCCAACATTACATGTAATATCACCGATATCAACATGCACAAAGTGTTGCAAATTCATAACCCAACGTGTTTATGTTGTAACCAGTTCTGCAACTCTTATTAATTTATTGTTTTACCCGTAAGTAGAGTGGCGTTGTGAAGTGTTGTGTCATCCGGCTTTTTTTTTTTTTATTCCAGCGTAGGCCTCTAAATACCGTACCAAACTATTCATGATTATTGATAACATGAATAAAATCAAAGCAATTTTTATTACCGTATTATTATGTGGGATGTCTATAAAATTAATGTAGTAAATTATCCGGTTTTTTTTGGTTTGTTTGTTTTAAAATTAGTAATTGAAGTATAAGCCTACTGTACAGTTAAAATATTATGCAAGAAGACATCAAAAGGTGTTCATCATTGCGTGTAAGAACACTCACTAAATTTACCACTCTTAGAAATTGAGCAACTCCTTATGAATTAATTAAGCAACACCCAATATAACAAAATATATATTTTCCCGGTACATACTTCTCATTCGATGTGTAATACTTTTTGACGTCACAAAAAGTATTATACATAAAATATTATATGTAACATGTGGAGTCTGCAGACTGCCTTAAGCGGTACCCTTGGACAATATAGTATTACCCATATACGGATTCATTCAATAATTACCATTTTATTCATTCATTAACATAATAGCAAAATTTGAACCTCTAAACTCAATATAGATATTGTTAAATCTATCATGTTACCTACGAATACCTGGGTATCTTCACGTATCATTTAATAAAGTGTTAAGTGTATGCTTATAGTTCCTAAATGCTACAATTGGGGATACACACAGGGATTCTTACCAGTCAATTGGGGAAATTCCGCCAAATAAGGATATACCCCCATTCCTCTTTTTTATAACATGAAGGTGTGGCAGAATGTCAAAATCACAGACACTTATTTCATTCAGGATAGATACAAGGATTCAATTGGGGAAGTACCGTGAAATAGGGATATCTTCATTTCTTTTTGTTACATGGGGATGTGGCAATCAGACACTTATTTCATGCTGAAATTGGGGATACACAAAGGTTTCTTACCAGTCAACTGGGGAAGTATCGCAAATTGGGCACAAAGGTGTGGCACAGTGTCGCTCTCACAGACACTTATTTCATGCTGCAATTGGGGATACACACAAGGATTCTTACCAGTCAATTGGGGAAAAATAATACCGAAAAAATAAGGATATCCCCATTCGATCTTCTTTTGATAACAGAATGTCACAATTGAAACCTAAGTATGGGCCCAATTTTCAGCAGCTGTTCTCATAAAAGATTCTTCTCTACAGACTCCAGTACAAGGTATCAATTTGGAATTGGAGTGGCATAATTATAGTTTCTGTATTTTCTCATCTTCTCTGGTTTAATCAACAGTTCACACACCATGCAAAATGGAACAGGACATTGGTAAATGCCAGTTTAGGGATTGTGCAAGGTCTTGATCGATGTGAATAAAGTGTTAAGTTTGTCACCCATTTTCCCTTGTGTGCTGTATGAGCGTAAGAATTTATAAAGATGTTGTTTTAACAATAATAATTTTCCCTATCCAGTAACGATGTCCCGTGTTATATGAGATGATAGATATTGGCCTATACTGGTACACAAAGAAATGTTAGTACCAAACTGGGGATGACGTACTACAATTACAAATCAGCAGGCCTAGGACCAGGCTAAGGTAGCCTAGGTCAACATAGTAGGCCTTATCCTGACAAAACCAAATCAACATCAAAGTTAAGGTCAGCGGGAATATCCCCATTTCATGGTATTTCCCCAATTGACTGGTAAGGATCCTTGTGTGTATCCCAATTTACAGCATGAAACAAGTGTACATAAATTATGGGTATAATCAGAAATAATGGCACCAAAGTGTGACAAAGTGGTCAAAATTACAAAGAGTGTTCTTGCGACAAGTGAGTTTTGGAACATTTATTTTGCGCACCATGTAGTCTTTATATTTTCATAAGTAGACTATTAAGTGACTAATTTGAAAGAATGTGGTACTTAATAATAGCAAACATTTCAGAAAATGCCATGAAAACCCATGCAAAACTTTTTAACTTGTACATTTTTTACAGTGCATGTTTCAAATACAAGCACGGTACCTCTTTTCACGCTAGCATGTAACACTCCTGACCATATGGGGAAGAAAATTGGGCATATTATTTTTTACATGACAGCTATGACACCATATACAAAACACAGTTTTTGAAGGATGAATTTCCGTGCTGGTCTTTTTCATACAACAACCTCACGGTGCCATTATTTTTTACTTTACCCATTATACATATACCATTCTAGTTTTACTGTTTATAATACAGTGGCCATAAACCAGTAGAAGGGGCCTATTAGATACCATTGTCAAATGAATAGAACTCACACCCCAGCATGTGATTTACTATGAGTATGAACATCACAAATTGAAAATCTAGGCCCCCTATAAATAATATAAACCCGGAATATAAACTCGTTAATGAAGAAAACAGCATGAAATCAAAACAGAACTCTGATATCCACATTGCTGATGTGAAATTCTGAATAGATATCAACAAGTAATCATGGTAATGACAAATTGGCTTCTGACAGAGTTACAACAATCCCCCAGAAATCAAGATTGGCAGCCAGAATGTTGACAAATTTCTGTAGGCTACATACTTGTCAATTTCAGCTTATAACCATGCAAAATTTAGTTGCAACCCAGCAAACACAAAAGCGTTTTTAAAAACGTTTTAAATAAGTTATATTTTGGCTTTTGGTTTAGGTAAAAGCGTTTTAATAACATTAAAATGTCGGGTTATATAAAGGTCATGATAACGTTTTAAAACGTTTTGTATGAAAACACACTACAACAATATTTTTTAAATGTTTTCAAAAAATTTTATTTTAAACTATTTTTGCAAACATTTTTGCCAAATATTTTGTCAATACTTAAATAACATTATGTTAAAATATTTGAACCCAGCAAACACAGAAATGTTCTTAAAATGATTTTTTTAAAACCTTTTAATAACATTTAAATGTCGGGTTATATAAAGGTCATGAAAACATTTTTAAAACGTTATTGCAAATATTTTGGGCAAACATTTTTCGCAAAATATTTTTTCAACCCCAAAATAACATTCTGTTTAGAATGTTTTGTATCAAGTTTTCAAGAATGTTTTTGGAATCTTATTAAAACATTTTTATACCCTTTATATGTTTGCTGAGCAGTAGATTATCAAAAAATGTTTTTTAAGGTTATGAAAACGTTTTATACTCTTAATATACCCTTTATATAACCCGACATTTAATCGTTTTCTGACAACCTTTTATATCCTTTTTGCGAATGATGTCGAAAAAGCGTTTTGTGTTTGCTGGGAAGTTACTTACGTTGAAGTTGAAAAATATGCACAAGTCAAATGAGCTGCTGGCCACATTAGGTTCACTTTTGTCCATGGAAGCAGGGACATCAAATTGGGTTGGCTTATTATATTTTGTCAGTGGAAATGGGGAGATCACATCAGTTATTTTTTTTCTGTGGAAATGGGGACACACTCAGCTTGATTTTTGACTGTGCAAATGGGGACGTCACAACAGTGTGGTTTTGTCTGTTGATATGGGGATGTCACCTAAACTGTGTGTAAACTGCATTGTTAAAGCATCTTACACACATGTGTGTGGCAGATTGGGATAAAACCATGCAAACTGGGTATGTACCTCAAATCACCCCAGATTTTCAAAAATGCATTTTTACATCAAATTTTAACATATTATGACCATTAGAGAATTGGGGATATCCCCATTTCACCATATGTCCCCAATTGATTGGTACAAATCCTTGTGTGTATCCCCAATTTCAGCATGAAACAAGTGCCCACACGCCCACACACACACACACACGGACACACACACACCATAGTGATTACTAAGTCTCTCCCTGAACATTCAGGCGAGACAAAAAAGAGAGGCTGATAAAAGCTTTTTTAACAAAGTGGTTGACAGCAGATAAAAGGCTCACTCAATTTGTTTTTGGTTCATGTCATGATCAAGGTACTCTGTGTACTAAACTATTAATACCTACTGTCATGTAGCTACTTGTAAAAATATAAATAAAAAGGTATCTTGTGATATGAGCAAATGTTTACAAGAGTGGGATAGGATACAGGTAGAATTTTGATGCACATTGCAATACTAGACAATTTTTAAAGTTTCAAATGTTAACCAGCACCACGATTAAGCAATAACATCAAATTTCACAAATAATTGTGCCACACCATCCCTTCAAGAATTTGGATTAAATCTTGTAGTTTTCACAATAGCAACTGAACTGTGTCGAGATTTTTCACATTGCTATGGTTACGATAGTGCAATGAGTGACGTGCTTCTTCTTTGGCTCCTTCAATTCTTGAAATTTAGTCAATTGCACTTACTTCAAATATCAAATAATAGACATGGCTGTGAAAACTACACTTCTAACTTCACTGGAAAACTAATTATTTCACAATTTTCCATCTTTGAAAATTTTTGAAAATTTTGTTCACCTGACCACAAAGATTTCTTAACCATCACTGACTAAGAGATGGTGAGCAAACAATTGAAGATTTCTGATAATTGATCAATTTAATTTGACATCTTGCCTTACTAGCCCTTTGTGGTTATCATTACCAACTATTCCTATGATACCATGCTAAATTACAACAGAACATTATTTTATCAAATTAACCAGCTAGCTGAAATTGATAGGTATCAACTCATGCTGGATGCATGCCAAGATTAAACTGTGGAGCCATTTTCATTAAAAATTTAAAAATTAATTATTCTAAAACAAATAAATACAAAATTGCGACCAGAAACATAACTGAGTATAATCCCTGCTTCTTCACATAGCCCTAGGTATTTTCTGGGAAAGTGTTAAAATTGTAAATTTTTACCAATTTATCTTAATGTCATGAATGTGGGAGAAAATATTAATAATACAACTGGCTCAAATCATGCATGGCTCATTGGGCCTGTATCTTTTGTAATACTGTGACAAGTTAAGTCCCATGTGACAAATCATGGGTGTGGTAGTCATGACAGGTACCTGATGGTCATGTATATTCCCATTGGGGGAAATAGGTGAATGACCTACTGGGTGAATCCCTCCTCTCCTCTATCAGGAGAATCATGATCAAGGTCCTGTTGCATCAATTCACAACTGAACCAGAGTTTTATATTACATGAATGGACACCTCAATAAATGAGCATTACAGATTGTGAGCAGATTTATTAGTACTTGATGTTTTGAAACATAAGAGCAGGTAGCAATGCTTCCTTGGTAATCCAGTACTTAATTTTGAACTTGATTCCTACTAAGAAAAAATAAGGTCCATTCAGATATTTACAATTGGAAAGACTATTGGTATGACAGGTCAGAACATGAGATTTTCCTTATTATTTACTTTATATCACCTCCAAGCCAGTATTGCAAGTTATAAGAGTGCCCTCATATTAAAATATTAAGGACCATTGAACATGTCTTCCTTCCTTCTTTCATTTTCTATAGTAACTATACCTTCATTTCTTTGTCATTTTTCCTTCTTCCTTTCTTCTATGAGAAGGTTATGAAAGAATGTTTTTGAACAATTTATCATCTACTTCATCATTAACCTCTGATAATAAGGAGATGAGATTTTAACAATGCTCCTTGCACTTCCAATTTTATATACCTCTTTTACACCATCAGTCAATGTCATAATTTTGATATGACTGATTTCCTAAAGGAAGGAACTTTTTCAGTCATTTTGCACTTTTTGACCTAGGTTTAATCAATTTCATACTACTAAATCAGTGGTTATTCATAAATTGGGTTTGAAAGCTCATTTATCTTTCCTCCCATCTTTAACCCTCACACTGCTGACCTTTAATAGCTATGAAAGTCTTGAAAATTTGCAATTTAATTTGAAAATTAAAATTTTATGCCCATAATTTTAGGATTAGATGAAAATTAATCGAAAGCAGAGCAAAAGTTGCTAGTAATTGTGGTTTTTGACATCAGAGGCGGATAAATTGCAAATAACCTTATAATCATGAAATAAACAATATGCCAGCATTTACCTCTACCTAAGGTGATTAAGTACTCATATGCTATCAATTGCAAAGGTTAGAAACAATATGATATGAAAAGTGGATACAAAACTTCAGGTTTTTGCATGAGTGGACTTGCAAAGATGATTTGTTTCTGCAAGATGACTTGGCAGAATTTCTTTCATATTACACTATTCATGTGAGCACAGATACATGGTGACAGACCAACACACATTGACACAAGTTTGCTTTCCCTATATTAACCAGAAACAAACTATTAGTATTCATAACAAGAAATAATTAATGCAATGTAAACAGAGGTAAATGAGGAAATTAATGGAGAAATAAGTAATGAAACAAAAAGAGAAATAAACGATGCAAGACCATTTGGTATAAACTGCTGTTGGCTGACAATAAAGTCAAAATAAGTATTCATAAAAGACTAAATCTTGCAAAAATATGACTACGCCCTATACTATTTTTCTTCTTGGCGAGGCAGTGATGTCAACTTCTTGAGGCAGCTGTGTTGCATGCACATCTATTTGGTGTCTTTAAATACATGCAGGTATGCTACGCTAGTGCTGTGTGTGAACACTTGTGTTTTGAAGCTAAAGCTGGTGTGTCTGCTTGAGTAGACCAGTAAAGTTATTTTTAATGATGAACTCCAACAAAGTTATAGATGTACTACTGACTTTGGTTCACCAGTTTTGTGATATTCTCTAAGTTCATGCAGGATCTGAAATCTGCCAACTTTCAAAAGAATCCTGTTTCAAAAAAAATCCTGTGAATTAGATGATCTTTAGCTTGTAGAAAGGGATTCAACCATTTTCACAGTTGTTAAACAACTTGTGTCTGGCACATCTGCATGGTTTATTTTGCTTGGGTCGTTAAAGATGAAGAACCGACTCATTTACCATAATGGCAAATTAATTTCACTTGACCAGATAGCTAATAATAACAAACAAAGTACACTAAAAAAAAAGATGACCCTTTCACAGAAATAGATTTGTACTTGTGAATTGATATATTTAGATCAATAACAACAATTTTGCTTGTCCACAAATCCTCTTCATGAGGTAGGGTTGGTCAAATTTTTTCATTTCCAATTACTGTCAAAACATGCATAATTAGCATTAATAAAAAGCCTAAATAAGTATGAATTGGAATATTTCATAACTCAATCACTTTATACATGCTTTGAAACAGTTTAGAAATGTGAAGTAGTACTTTTTTAAGCATTATAATTCTGGATGTCCAAATTCTGAAGGACAAACAAAAATTTTGAATTTTCAAAGGTGCAAGATACATCTAATACATAAGGGTTACTGACTGCAAGAACCATCACAAAATATTTATTCCATATATTGCTTTTTTAATGGTATTGTTTTATAAATTTTGAATTTCCAAAATTAGAGTTTGTACAGTGCAGGCATAAGCTTATTTATAAATATTACATATTTTGTTGGTGCTACATACACACAAAAGGCTACAAAAACAAACACGAATGAACAATCTTGAAATATGCATGGTTCACTTCATGAATTATTTCAATAACTGATTACCGAATAAGTTTGTCAACCTTTTGTGATTGAAACAAACCAATCACAGGGTCACAAGGCCAGTACACGATATGCATCATCAACTCTTTAACTATTGATGAGGCTCTAGTTTGGAGACCTAATTAATTTGCTAATCAAATTAATGGGGTGTAAGCACATGCATACAATAAATCATTCTCATGTAAACCTAATACTTATGCATCGTTTGTGCTCATTCTATTGTTGTGGGGCTAATGATGCTTCCGATAATACCCAAGGTATTTGAACCAATTCCAAGAGATTTCACTTCACAAAACCAAGGTTAATTGTGATGATTAACCGTTCAGTCATATCTGTTGTATATTCTTAAATCTGACTTCAAAATGATATGTAGGATTTTAAAAAACTGCCAGCGAGTATTACTCAGATGTGATAATTGTTTTCTTTCTCAATTAGTTTTCTAAGGACAAGAGGATGAGCAAAATTTGACCTCACATCAATTGTACAAAAATATCCCAAGATGCTGTAAGTGTGTATTGGTCATGGTTAATTGGCGTGAACAGCTACAGAGTTTCAAATGAAAAGTCAAGTTGATAAATTTAAAAATAGCCCAACATAACTGAACAATAACCTTTTTATATATATAAAAAAAAAAAAGGGGTGGATAGTACAAGCTTGTACATTGATTTTTGGAAGTAGATTGTTTAAATTACCATCCAGTGGAATTGACTCTCATTTAAACAATAACACTTGTAGATTTTAAAATAGACCTGATTTCTAATTTTCTAATTTGTGGACAACACCCAACAAGTGGTAACTTGCCAAATAATCACCACATAGTACTATCCACATTTGTCCTTTTTCAACAAAATTAGTCAGTATATGGCCGATTTCCAAAACAATTTACATTAAAAATGGTGGGAATACTGCCACATGACAGAAATGTTTTATTGTGGCACAACAATTGTCTGCAGAAAGTAAATCTGCAGAAAGTAAATCGAAAAATTATACACCTTTAATAATTTTAGCTCATCTAATTCTAAAATTATGCTGTTTTTTCACATATTCAACTCATGAATTTTGAGGTGATTTGAACCCAGGTGGTGCACTTGGGTGCAATTACCTTCACCTCTCTCCATCCAGGTGTGTTATATGGGTACCTAATGGCAAGGAACCATATGGTAGAAATTACAACAACTGCAGAGTTAAACACATTGGTAATTTGTGTATAATATATATTATCTTTTTGCTTAATAAAGGTACCATCATCTGATTTATGACCATCAAGCGCTTTTTGTGATGTTTGGTATCATTTATATCTAAAGTTTGTTTGTTTGTTTGCCTTTTAACAATAGCTTATTTTCTCTTTTTTTTTTCTCTTTATATCCATGGATGTCAAAGACAAATGACACAAAATTTGACAACAAACTTTTTGATTTTGTAGTAATATTTAAATACATCCAAGTAGCTGCTTCATTAGCAAGCCTTTTGAGATTGATGTTTTGTCCTACATAATTTAAAAGTAACATTTGCGGTCTATCACAACTCAGTAAAGCCATTTGACATTTTATTATCAATTAGATGAGTTTAAATATGCCATGTAATGAAAGCAAGATGTATCAAAATGTATCAGTTACTTTCCGTTCAGTCTTAAGATCTTAATCCGGAAACAATTGTTCAGTAAGTGCTGCATATGTTGATTAAAGTCACAAGTCTTGTGATGGTTCATTGCATGACATAGCTATGGATGATATCCATGCTTATCCAGAGAACAGTCTTAAGAACCTCAAACCAAGGACCTTAAACAGTAAACAAACAAAAATACAATTACACTGAAAATGTAGATTTTACATGTGATCTATTTGCATTTGCACACTACAAATTAAAGTGTCAAGATTCTCGTTAATTCACATACATCATCTAGGATTACACAACAAGCCTCTAACAAAAAAACCAAGAATGGTAAATGATCAAATGATCCTATCCTACCTGAATCTGGGTCGCTGGGTGCACCTTGTGTTTATATCAAGAGTATGACTCAGCAACATTATTATTGTACAGCAATGATGCAACACTCAACACAAACAGATGTAATAACCACCCACTGTACTATGTCGGTTCAAGTTCAGTTTAGGTAATTCAACAACAGCCCCATCAGCAGTAGATGTGTATACACAATTATGTGAACGGAGGCAGGTCAATGCACCCAGTTAAAGAGACTTTGTCTACTTTTAAGGTGTGTGTATGTGCGTGGCAGTTTATGGACTCAAGGTGTTTGCTTCAGGTAATTTAACTTAAGCCCTGCCAGCAAGAAATACATCGCATAGCATCCCAGTGCAATTCAAAGGCACCACACTCTAATATTGTAATTGTTTTATGTACATATAGCATTGCAAATTGTATTATTAAGTTCAGCTTCTTCAATAATGCCCCCATTACAGCAGTTGATGCATATTTCCCATTATTACAAAGTTGTTAGCTTCAGGAGACAGCAACAGGATACACACTAAATAAACATAAATGCTATCTTTAGAAGAGAGCAAAAGGATGCTCAATTATTTAAAATGCTATCTTCAGTAGATAGCAAACGGATAAGCACAGAAAACTTATACCATCAGTATAGCAAAGCAAAAGAATCTCAATGATTAAAGAAGTTATTTTCAGCCGATAGCATGTAGCAAAAATGATCCTCACTGAACGCTACCTTCAGTAGATAGCAAAAGGATACTGACTGAAGTTGCTAGCTTCAGTAAATATCTACATATTAATCTGTGAAAAAAAGATGTAATCTTTAATAGATTTCAATATTAGTTCAGTTGCTCATTGAAAAGATGCTACATTCAGTAGATAGGCAAGGTTGCTCAATGCTCATTGATCGCAGATGCTAACTTCAGTAGATAGCAAAAATGCCTAATGAACAAAGATGCTATCTTCAGTAGATAGCAAAAGGATACTCACAGATGCTCGTAGGATACAGTTGCTATCTACAGCAGATAGCAAAAAGTATGCACATAACATTCTTGTTATCTTTAGCACATAGCAATAGTATGTTCATAGTACAATGTTATCTTCAGAAGATAGCAAGCAATTATTTTATGTAGTTTAAAGATATTATCTGCAGTCAACAGCAAGATGATATCTTCAGTAGATAGCAAAAGGATGCCCATAGAACAGTTATCTTCAGTAGATAGCATATATTTTCAGTAAATAGTGAAAGGTTGCTCACTAAACAAATAACATATCTTCAGTAGATAGCAAGGGATAGCAAAAGGTTGTTCACTGATTAAAAATGCCATCCTCAGTACACAGCAAAAGAATACTCATAGAACAAATGCTCATAGAACACAGTTGCTATCTTCAGTAGATAGCAAAATGGTGCACACATAACAAAATTGCTGTATTCAGTAGCAAAATGATGCCCATAGAACACAGTTACTATCTTCAGAAGATAGCAAAAGTGTGCACACAGAACAAAGTTGCTATCTTCAGTACCAAAATGATGCCCATATAACACAGTTACTATCCATACAAAAGTCAAATGCAATGTAACTCAAGACTAGTAAACATCTTAATGTTAAAATGGGTTAAGTAGCATTATGACACATAAGAATCAAATGTCTTTGACAAGGAATGCCCATCCATACTGCCATTATAACACTTCACAAGTGGCCAGTAATTCACCAAAGACCAACCCATTTTGATCACTGCTAGCTTACAGCCTGATACCAAAGTCCATTTAAGGGATCATCAAGGGATTACTGAAACTGGGGCTATTTTTCAACAGGAAAAGTGTATGGTGCATTGTAAACAACGGTTGTGTGCTCAGGCACGTTCATACAGGAAAAAGTGTTGAAAGTGTTTTTAGGGTGACCAAAATTTGTATGAGCTTTGCTTTTTTGGGGGGGTCATCCCTCCAATGCTTCTTATGTAAATGAAACTGAAGTGTCTAAAATTTGACTAATGATTTCAGTTCTTTTTAAAATGTATTCCATGGGACCTGAACATAACAAATATTAATAAATTATTTAGTGTCTGCTTTATTAAAGTTTAAATTTGTTTTGAATTCATACTGCCTATATTTACCACAGAAGTTATTTTGTGTGTGGAAATGTGCAAAATAATAACAATAAAAAAAAGGTTATTCATAATGTAGCAATGTGTGAAGACAGGGAGAAGATGTGATATGATACCCTAAATTTCAGAAACAGAACCAGACAGCACATAGCAAACTAGATTGTTGTGTATTCATTAAACAAATTGTTTCCTTTCAAAAAAGCAAATTAACAATAATAAAAATAATTGAAAAAATTGAAAAATTTGGGCCCAAATCCCCCACTAGATGTCAATTCAGCTAGCATTTTATGGAAGCAACTCAAAGGTTGTCAGCTGTTTACACCAACATAATATAACACAATATAAAATCCTGGCAAAGGTGCAAGATACATCTAATACATTTACATAAGGGTTACTGACCGCAAGTACCATCAAAATTAAATATTTATTGCATTTATTGCTTTTTTGATGGTATTGTTTTATAACATAATAATTGAAATGCATGTAAAATATGAAAATACAGAGTACTATAGATGATGGAATAGACAAAAAGGTACAGTTGTGTAGAATTTATTGCTCTAAAATGATTTTCCTAAACCATTTTTTCTTGTTAGGGTGAATGACCAAATTTTTATGACTGAACTGGTACCAAAGATTCTTTCCATCAATTTATTTGCCTATATGGTGTATTACGATAAGTTTCATTTTATTGCAAATAAAAGCCATCAGGTAATATGGCTATAAAATATTGTAATCTTGATCCTGTTTCTGTTAAATATTGCGGTGATAATTACAACCATTTGCCAACTATGGTACCTGTTGTACATAGAAAAAGCCTTCCACAAGAAAGTTATTTTCCCTTTTATTTATCAATTAATTATAATTATTGATTTTCAATATTTCCCTGTTAGATTGCCTAGAACCTTTCATAATATTTCACTCCGTGTATCATTGACATCCCCCAGCCAGCAACTTGAACATCATTAGTTAATATTTTAATTATTATGTTTTCTTTTACCCATATGGATTTTAGCAGCATAATGGCATTATCACACTGGGTAATGACTTAACTGTTTTCTAATAGTAGATACATTAATTCCAGAACATTCAGAATCAGTTTCAGATATTTTGTTGTAAAATTGCTGGTTACTGACCTGTAGAATTTTATACAAATCTGCATAGCAGAGTTCATACTCACAAATGTTTACACTTTCAAACGATTTACAGCATAAAACTTAATTGGCCAGCATACACCATTGTATGTAAATGAGCCCAATTTGACTACCTCTACTGAAGAATACTGTCACACATAAAAAAAACCTTTTATTTATGACTGCCATCAGTACTGAATAGCTAGACACATATAATAACAGATAAAGGGAGGTGTCTTTTATTCCAACAGATGATGTTGATGACTAATTCAAACTAGAATTATAAAATATTACTAAATCATGATTGGAAAGAAAATTCCAGTACAGAAGGAATAATATTTTTTATTGTACACCAGAAATTGTCATTTTTGGTTTTAAAGTCCAGCGTTTAAATATTTTGAACAACAAATATTGCCTACAAAAATGCTTATGAGATTCAACACTTGGTTCATGTGTAAAAGAGATAAAGTCGCTTTAACTACATGTCAAGATATATATCCAAATTTGAAACTATTTTTGACCATGTTTATGCATCTCAGACCAATATTGAATTTGCAATTTATCTAACACTGTATTAATGATTGTCAATGATTGGTCAATTGTGTAATGGAAAAACAAACCTTATTACCTATTTTGTTAACATAAATATGGCCAATAGTAAGGTTTCCTTTACAAAAAAAAAATAATTCAATCCATGATAAACCATTGTGTACCACAATCAATGTGTACCACAATCCAACCTCTACTCATTTGACACAAAAAATCTTGAAAAGACATTACTAAATAATGCATGTTTGGGTCACACTAAACTAGGACATTGAAAGCTAATAAAGAACATGTCACATGAGTATTCCATCATTTTCACTTCCATACACACTTCGCTGTGTTCAATAACAGAATATTCACCCGATGTGGCATTATTCCCTGTGACAAGTTCCACTGGAATACATACATCATATCCTTAAAGACTTCACAAGGCTTATCCTTGGTAAATTACAAAAATAAATTACTTAGTACTACTGGAAAGGAAAATCCATAAATTAATGAATAAATATATAAATGAAAATATAGGTAAATAAATAAACAAAGAAAAATAATGAATGAATGAATGAATGAATGAATGAATGAATAAATATGTGTACCAACTTAGTTTCAAAAAAAGCTGCCAATAATGTAGTAGGATCTATGAAATATTATACATTATGCCGCATAATACTCACAGGTAATGATCAAAATGATTGATTATTCATTATAATCAACATTTGCTGTATCCAAAATCAGAAAGAAAAGTGTCTGATTAGGAAATACTTTCTTCAAAGACAAAACCCTATCACAAGTATTATGAACCAAAATATTAGGTGTGTGTTTATCATGTACCGTATTTATTCTATTACTTACCCAGAGGGATTAACAAAGTCATTTTGGGTGGGCGCTTCTTTTATTCATTTTTTAGGCTTACAATACGTAAAAAGGCCCAAAATATTAATCTATCCTCATCAGTGTGTCATATCCTAGGCGAAATGTCAACCGTGCTAGCATGGTCAACCATGGTCAACCATGGTCAAAACATGGTTGACCATGGTTAACTATGGTCAGCGATGATCAGCCATGGTGGCTTGACCATGGTCAACCGTGGTTGCCATGGTCACCATGGTATACCATGGTCGACCATGCTTTAGCATGGCCGAGCATGGTCAGCCATGGTCTTCACCTCACTTGACCATGGTTGACCATGGTCACTTTTAAGTATACCATGGTCAACCATGCTTTATCATGGGTGAGCATGGTCAGCCATGTTCATCACCTCACTTGACCATGGTTGACCATGGTCACTTCAAGTATACCATGGTCAATCATGCTTTAGCATGGGTGAGCATGGTCAGCCATGGTCATCACCTCACCTGACCATGGTCACTTCAAGTATACCATGGTCAACCATGCTTTAGCATGTGTGAGCATGGTCAGCCATGGTCATCACCTCACCTGACCATGGTTGACCATGGTTACTTCAAGTATACCATGGTCAACCATGCTTTAGCATGGCTGAGCATGGTCAGCCATGGTCATCACCTCACCTGACCATGGTTGACCATGGTCACTTTTAAGTATACCACGGTCGACCATGCTTTAGCATGGCTGAGCATTGTCAGCCATGGTCATCACCTCACCTGACCATGGTTGACTCTGGGTAGTGAATGAGAAAAAGTGCCCTCTGTTGTTATTAATCGTATTTAATGCGTATTTACAACGTTGTGAATAAATATTTGACACCATAGAATATAAAAACTAGTAATTTGATAAGTTAAAATAAGATTTTTAACGGAATAAATCTAAATAATATGATTATGCAGTTTATTCCGTTAAATATTTACCCCATGATTTCCCTCATTCTTCAGGCATTGCCCTCTATCGGGTGCTAATTTAAAGTTTAAGCTTGATTGCTATTGTTTCTTTCTATTGTTTCTTCCTTGATTGCTATTGTTTCTTAACCATGGTCAAACATGCAAATTTTTGACCATGGTTGACCATGGTCACTTTAGATTTAGACCATGGTTGACCATGGTCTCTGGCCGTGGTGCCATTTTTCAAAAACATGGTTGACCATGGTCTAAAACATGGTTGACCATGGTCAAAACCCTGGTTGTTGAACTATGGTTGACAATGGTTCAACCATGGTCAAACATGCTAAGTTTTAACCATGGTTGACCATGGTCACTTTAGATAGACCATGGTCAAAAGGTTAACCATGGTTGACCATGGTCTCTGGCCGTGGTGCCATTTTTCAAAAGCATGGTTGACCATGGTTTGACCATGGTCAAAACCCATGGTTGAACCATGGTTGACCATGGTTAACCATAGTTCAACCATGCCTTTTTCGCATAGGATGTTTCAGACCATGATTCAGATTTGCTTGGGCAGTTAATGAATTAATAATCTGTTTGTTGTTGTAAAGTCACTGGGTGGGCACTTATAGGGGCATGGGTGGTTAATGGAACAAACACACACATAATATTGTAAAAGTGTGTATGAGAAGCAATTCATGCATATTTAAGCTTGCCATGTTGACAACCCAATATAAAGGGTTTAAATTTGTGACTGAGCAATGAGCATGAAAATCAAGAGTATAATCAGTAGTAGCAGGTAAGTCATCCACAGCGATATCAGTAGTAGATCACATCTGGTTGATAAAGTATGTAAGGTGTAAAATCCTCACACATGACCTGCTTTTTGTGATAAACTATAAAACTAAATTGAGCCAAGTGTAATGCCTTGATGGATAGTTATGTGTACTGGGTTGGGATATGGAGTAAATCAAATGGATAATCTGGTATAGAAGGCTTGATGGATGAAACTAACCTAAATGCATTTGGTGTGAAATGGAAGATATGAGGCATATTAACAACAGGGAAATTGTGACTGTTTACTATGTACTGCTTGAGCTTTGAGCAAGGTTGAGTTAAGGGTTGTTTTACAATCAGGGTACATTTGGGCTGAGCACCATATTGTGCCCTGTTTCAAATATTAGATTAACTTATGATTAAAAGTTGCCATGCCTAATTATTGGTCCCTATTAGTTCCACCTACAGCCACAAAGAAACTGTTTGAAATGCTTAGCAAATGATGAAAATATACATTTCTGTATGATTTTGGGACAAAATAGCCGTCTCATTTGACCTTTGTGAACTTTGCAAATGATATATCACTGCCAGCAATACCATAAAAACATATTTTGACAGTTCAGAAGTAATGTTTGAAACATGATTGTTCAAAATTGAGAACCACATAAGATTGCGACTGTTTCATTAATTGTACCATTTCTTCAAATTTATGTTGAAAATTCCGTCAAAAAATGTCCTCTCCGAATACAAGCTCGTAATCCATAGTTAAAATTGACCCAAGACTAAAATTATATTTTCTTGAAAAACACTTATGTATATCCTACAAACTCATAATAAACACTTAGTCCACTTACACTTAGTTTCCATGTATCACATGTTTGAAAGTTGGACGTCAGGTTTCCGTCAAAATGTGTCCTCTCCGAAAAATGGGGTATACAGAAACATGTGTATCAAAAACATGTTTCTGGCATAACTTGAAACTCTGAACACTTGACGCCTAAAAATTTTACAGATTTCCTATTTGACATATCTACAACACAAAAACAAATAAATTGAGGAAAAACTAGACACTTCATTTTTCCCCCCCAGTGAGACAATCTGTGTACCCTGATTGTAAAACAACCCTTAAGATTGCAAAGCACCGTATGGGAGTAGTAACCGTATTTCCAATATGCCTTGCGGTTGAGTGGATTTAACCATGGCCATAAGGCTTAAACCCAGGATTGATGTAGAGCAGTGGAGTCCATCTTCCTGCTATAAAATCCCCTCTATACAGGTAAAGATACTCCATTTGTCATGTGTCCTGAGTTTAATGAGATTTAACATGGCCAAGGTGTTCAAATCATAAGACTATATCCTATTTCTTCCTGATACCCAACTCTACATAATAAGGCCGAGATCCCTGAAATCTCATAGATATCTTGAATGCCAGGTATGCCCATCATCTTTTGTTTTGGGACACCATTGCAAATAAGCCTGCTTTTATGGGCTATCTTTTGCCTTGCAACGTTGGTATTGTGGCGTGTATGCTGTTCCAATCTGGGATGTAAACAATTATCCGAGTTTATGAACATAACAATTAATTGTTAATGTGAAAAAAAACATTAAAGGCAAAAATGGGAAAGAAAATGTAACATGAAAGAAGAAAACATTACAGAAAATTAATACAAAATCAAGAAAAAAAGGAAAATAAAATGAAAATAAAATAAACATTTAAGACAATTAAAAGAACAGAGAACATTTATAAGGAAAAGACAAGGTATGAGAAATCAGACAATTACCCTAATTGACAGCAGTAAATTATGCATGTTTAAATTCATAATTCATAGCTAAAATTCAACAGCCCATACTGTTTATCATCTTTCAATAATCAAGTGCAATATGTTCAATAAAATAAAATAGATATTAATTATTCAAATAAAATCTTGACAGCACATAAATGTGGCACCAAAAGTTCAATGCCCGTGAGGACATTTACCTTTAATCTGCATTTCAACTTTTGTTACCATATATTAACCTACTCATCACATTATTGTGGAATAAAATGGGATCAAAATAACCTGTGAGAAATGAATCACCCACCCTTGCTGGCTGGGGGTAATTCCCAGAATGTTATTGTTACGTTTTTTAGGACAACAAGAATTTGCGGTTTTACACTAATGCACAGGGAAGATCAAAATACAAGTATTTATTTTTAGTAGAGTAAGTGGCACAGGGAGGTGAAATAAAGTTCAGTATCCTAATTAATTCTACCTCACAAATTACGCATCTTGTTTTGTGGTGAGGCAATTTTTGTTGTTTTTGTTCCTAGAAAAATTAATGACAAATCATTGTACGACACAGGATATTGTTTTTGTTCTACATGATCAAAAACATTTGCCAAGGATAAGAAATTAAATATGTAAACTGCCACCTGTAGCCGAAAATGCAGAAACAAAGAAATTTAAAAAAAATAACATTGAAAATCTCAGCAGAAACAGTAGTACTCTGTACACTGACCATGCAACAAAAAAGATGCACTGATAAAACAAATCTTTTTCCTAAAGTAACATTTTTCCTTTAACTTTGCATTTTCTGAGAAAATCTGCACAATACTCAACTCACCACATCCTCAAAAGAACACATGGGTAGTAGTAAGTCCAAAAATCTGGCGTGCCAATTTTGTTTTTGTTTTTAAAGGAGGTATTTTCTGAGAATCAAAAAGTGAGCCCAATGCTACACCATGTCATACCCACTGAGGGAGATGTAGGTGTCAATGTCAAGATAAAGAAATCAGGCAAGACAAATGGATTTCTAAGAATTTACAATGACAAGACTTCCGACAAGATACTCCCAAAATATCACCCTCAATTGATCAGTCTGATGCACTCCCCATCACCCCCATCCAATCAATAATATCAACAACTAACGTCTGGGGGTGAACGACCACTCAGTCATTACCCCCACGATAGCGTGCGATGTGAGCAAGGATGATATACAAGCCCGCAACCAATGCAATTAAAAAATACATGAGCACAGTTGTGAATCCCACAGATGAAATCAAATCTATATTTATGTGTTGTGATATGATACGATTTGAATGAAATGAATCATTATAGCTTGTAGGCATGCATGAATGATAGAGGACAGTAATGATTTTCTTTCATTTTTCAATCTGGATCCGTTTATGAACAATTGGATTATAAGCGCAACACATGTGGATCACATCAAAGCGGGAATAATTAAATTTAAGCAAGAGGAAGATATATTGGTTAATGTTGCGTCAACCTTGAAAAGAATCTGAGATTAGTAAATGGGGTGAAATACAGGTCATTTACTCAATGAATGTTCAACTTTTGATTAAATGGATGCAAATAAATATTCATAGAATTCTATATTGTTGGTATTGTCAAAGGGGTGTATCATGATCCACAATTTTATGCCCCAAGTAATCCACTAACCAATCCTTAAAATGTAACAAAAGATTGTCAAAAGCTGCTCTGTTTTATATATGGATGTATCACAATAGTAACCCAATTGCAGGAAATTGCTTGAATCATACATATGCCAGAAATCCTGCAATTAAAGGAATAATCAAATTGTATCTTATAAAAAGACTTTCTTAGACTGCAAATCCCTATCAAGGAGTTAAACATAAACAACTGGATACAAAACACCTTGCCTTGTTGCAGCAAGAAGTCTTTATAATATATACCCTATGGAGGTTTCCACTCAAATTTCATTGCCAACACTTGCAATAAAACAATACTAGCAAGTCAATATGCATTGTAATGAATTGTTAATAATACATTTGTGTGTTAAGTTGTATTTAAGATTTATTGATTCTTTTCTTTATGCAGAGAAAAGATATATTTTTCAAAAAGTGCTCTCATAAATCTTCCAAAACTAGAATCTTCTGACCCATTTTTTTCAACTGAATCATTTACCTAGCCATATCTATTTGAAAACTACATGATATGAAGAGTTTCAGGTGTAAAATGCTGCATACCCATGTGATGACAATATTGATACACACAGCCGATAGATATATATTTGCATCTGAACTCACAATGCTAGTTTGTGTGGCTGAAGTGTATTTCCCTTTACGCTTTTAAGGTTGGTCTGAACCCTGGAAATATGGAAAAAAATTTTATTAATTTTTAAAAACTAGATCAAAATATCTAGGACCCGTTTTTTTCATTTTTTTGAATTTCGACCAACTTTGAGAAATATCGCGCCAAAAATGGTCAAAAAATGCTGATTTTTCAAAAAAATCATAAAAAAGGCCGATTTTGGCACAAATTTCTCATTTTTGGTGAAGTTAGTCGAAATTCAAAAAAATGAAAAAACGTGTCCCAGATATTTTGATCTAGTTTTTAAAAATTAATAAAAAAAAAATTTTGGCCCAAGAATTTTTTTGTTACGATGCATGAAAAAGAAGTGGGCCAAAAACCATTATTTTTGGGATTTGGGGCCAAAAGTGCCATTTTGGCCCAAATTTAACCTCACAGATGAACTTATCAAGTCTTTGCCATTCTAAATATGTATACTTTTATATACTTTAGACCAACAATTTAAAAGTTATGAGGCCCGAAATTTTCCATAATTCCAGGGTTCAGACCAACCTTAAGTTCCTTTTAAGAATTAACAACTCAAAAATTGATTCAACCTTTTTTCAAGTGGAAAAGGGCTTTTAACAATCCTGTCAAAGAATGCTTTACTATACTTACATAATTTTACACTCTGCAAATAAAAAAGCTTCTTATTTGAAACAAAAGAAAAAGTGTGGAAGAATCAATACAATAGACACAAAGTATTACAGTATCTTACGTTATTGAAGCGCCACTATTGTACTATTGCACTAAACAAATAAAATGAACCTGATTCTGTTGATACATGCACTGTTAGAATTACTGTTTGATCCTACAGTTAGTTACATGTAACACTTCCAGTGTTCACTCTTAATGCACTCATCTAAACAAATAAAAGCCAACAAAGATGCATATTTGGCACTTGCTCAAATGAAGATTGGTTCTTACACATCCTTACAAATCATGCAGTGATAGTTGCTGTCTTTACATGTGCTTTTAGCATTGTTTGACCTTCACACACACATTAAAAAAAAATCAATAGTCAGAAAGTCACGAACAGGCATGTTTGTACTCGATTAAACTGATGGCTATGTTAGAGTATAAACTTTGTGAAAATAAAGCGAAAATGATGCATACTGGGTTTTTTTAATAAGCATACTAATATTACGCCAGAAAAAGTTGATGGTTCATTATATTGTTAAACCAACCATAAAAAGTTAATAAAATCATCCGAAAGTGTAACACACATGTACTTTTATTTCATAACAATCAAACAATCACCACTCAGGAATGTGTAACAACTGCTTCAAAATGCTGCTCTAATATTGCATCCAGGAAAGGGAAGTCAACACGCATGCTGTCAGCAGTAGACAGCAAATAAATGGGAATGTAGGCCACCGCACTTTACTGAAAAATAGAGGCCTAGATTACACCACTTGAAAACATAATCAGCGGTTTTTTTATTAAAGCGGTACCTAGGATGGGAAGAAAAGCACTATTGTCAATAATTGACAATGAAGTTGCGTTATGCAGTGAGATTAATCAAATTTGCTTTTCTTAGTACAATAAATGGTGCTTTTCAAAAAATTTAATCTAATAGAGTAAGAAAGTTATGATAACATTGCTTTACTATTTTTATCTCTTTTGCCAATTACAAGTGTAACGTACCAAAAACTAGGTTGGAATATAGTTTAATTTATTGAGTACTGAATATGCGATATGTTGATTCATTACCACAAATGGAACACTGCGCTCAAAAATGGGTCAACAGATGGAAAAATATGATTAATCAAAGAAAACATTTGATGAAATTATTCTGCATTTTCACAACCATCTATAGAAATCAGGTGAGAGGAAATAAAGTTTAACACAGTGCAACAAGTTAAACTCAATTTACCCTTGCTGAGAAATGGGCGAATCCATGTTATTGTTTACCGGGTCAGAGGTCAATCATTGTCATGCAGATAAATTTGTATTGTTTGGCTCGACCCGGGAACCAATGGGTTTTGTCGCCTTCGCGGGTTTCGGGCGTGATTAGGTGGTGATTTATTCACTGTTGGTTTTGTATTGGACACGACAACAACAAAAATCTTGCGTCCGAGTGTTTTTCAATTTCTCTGTCTTAGGGTAACTGTCCAGTATTGCATAAATTGTTCTTTATAAGGCTTGACTAGCATTCCTGAAAAAAAAAACATACCAAGCTCAAGCTGTCTTCTGTATTAACAGCTCATAAAACATTCAACAATATTTATTTACATTTATTCCTTTGAACCCCTTATTTCAAGAATGTTGTCAAATTTGAAAAAGAAATTGACATCTTGCTTGAAAACTCTGGTGGTCACAACCATATCAAAAAGCTATAGGAATCGTTCATGAGAAACATACAAATATGCCTAAATGTTCTTGATGTGGCCCCTCCCAAAAACAAAAAACATACCAAGCTATTTTTTGTAGCTCAATAAACCATTTAAAAATATTCACATAGACAGTAGCAATGTAATATCACCATGATTATTCCTAATTATTTACATATGTTTGTGTAATTGTTTGATGAACATCTGATGCACATGATTGAATGATCGGTCTACCATTTCAATATAAAATTGTGATTGTTCTTGACTAGATAATCACCAGTGTCGTTAAAGCCTATTATTAAACCAGAGTCATATGTTACTCATCAAGTATATTAAATGTGTGGAGGAATTTAGATATGATTAGAAATGAAGGCTCTATAAATTATGCATCTTGATAAGTAATTACATGGTTGGTTCACAATACACTTCCAAGAAGAAAAAGAATTGATGGTTTTACATTTTAATTGTTCAAAAACAATATGCAAAAGGTTATGAATATTCATTCATATACAAATTAAGTTTTGGCAGTGAATTGAGTTTTATCAAACTAAAATTCAATCATGACACTACAATAATTCATTTAGTACCGTACTTTACAAATCATGTAACAAATTATACAAAATATGAAAACAAAACAAAATATTTTAAAATTGTTGTACACAAGTTGGGGAATGAAAGAGATTTCTAAAATATTTTCACTTGTATCATCATCTTCAAGACAGAAATGTGTCATTTTACACTTAATTCTTCAATCCACATAAACTTTTCTTTATTACCTTAAAGCCTTCACTTTATTGAAGCGCATCTTTTCCCACTGGAGTACTTTCACGTTTTTTTTTTTTTTTTTTAAACTAAAGGGTACTTTAAAAAACATTAAAAGCAGCAACACTTAATTGTCCTTTAAGAGATGAAAATCATAGAACTACACACAAAAAACTCTTTAAACACTCTCACCAAAGTATTCATAAGCGAGGCATGAAAGGTAATTGAAATCATTTAAAAGCATCAAATCTATTTCAAAATCAAATATATTATAAGCTGTGACTTATGCTTACCAATCAATTCCTTTATCAACATTATCATGATATATAAAAAGGGGAAAATATGAACAGGTAATGAGAAAGGAAAAGCCTTAGCATCGTCATCATCAACTCACTCCACCCACTGACTGGGTTCAAATTAAGTTCAAGCAAACAAAAACATGTGTTTGCTTTGCATAAAGCTTGTTGTTCTGTCAGTACGCCATCTACCTGGGGCTGACATCATCTTCATGGATACAGCCTAAAGAGATGGTTCCTTATTAGTGCCACCGTAGTATAATTCATTATTTAGATGCTATTATAAATAACCACTATGATAATTATTGCCCGCCCTTTTAATTTTGCCGATTCATCATGATGTTTAGCGCAAAAATATTATGAGTTCATGATAAGTTCAGGTATGATGATAACAATTTTGTCATCAAAATTTTAGATCCATGAAAAAATTATAAAAAAATAATAATAAAATAATAATAATAATAGTTGCCAGCCCCATTTAATTTTGCCGATTCATCATGATGTTTAACACAAAATATTCTGAGTTCATGATCAGTTCAAGTATGACGATAACTATGTCATCATCAAATTTAGATCATGAATAAGACTTTGCTCATCCAAATTGCTGGTGCTTATAAAAGATCCTAATATAAACCTTACGTCTTTGTTCTATGATGACTGCTGGAAAAAAAAAACCTTAAGGACTCAGATAGCGGCATTTGCAGTATTATTGTGGTACATGAAAGTACATCAGACACACCAAATTGCATTCTGAATACTAGGAATATCTGATATTAAATAATTCAGATTTTTTTTAAATTTGCGATATAATAACAATTTTAAGACAAGTTAGGTCAAAATTTTCATATAGGCCTAATGGATGGCTTTTTCTCCCAGCTACCCAGATACATAACATACACTTAAAATTACACATCATTTGATTATAATTCTAAAGTTTACTTAAGGACATGTTCCTTTTCAAACAGGAATAAAATACAAATCAAAGCCTGGCAACAATGTCACTGCTATTAAAACAAGACACAGGGACAAAATCCCAAACCTAACCCACACAATACATCTGGACCATCAATTCCTGCAACCTGTTGCTTGTATAGGTAATTTACTTTAAACCCATCAGTGCAATATTGCCAAACAAGTCCACACCTGTAGGTCAATGGGTTTCTTCATTACCATAATTGTCAATTATTGCTGCAATTTCTCATTGCATCTGATTCCGCCTCTAAACAAGGACCACTTGCAGACACACTTAACCTCATTTTTACCTCACAGCCCTCAAATTAAACATATATTTCATTTCAATTCAAACCTAATCCTATGACATATGAGAACTCACATCGATATTGCTGTAGAAGTTACCCTGGAGTTAATCCATTTTTGCTTCTTTCTGAATCCAACGCTAAGTATTCTTCCACTTTACACACTGTGAAGATGGTGAGTACGCTCTCAATAACCAGCAGTTATTTTTGCTACTCATTTAACTTGTCAAAGATGTTTCATCATAAGAGTTCACTCGCAGTTCAGGATACACCCAGGTATTGTATTCGCAAACATAAAAAAGTTGAAAATGACAAAATTAAGCCATTTCTCAGAAGAAAAAATTGAACTGGATACGAAATTGGAGTTGGTCATTGTTAAGTGCCAGGCTGGAGGGAAGAACTTCCAATTATCTCTGACAAAATGTAATGTAAGATGCAATCATAGTCAGCATATGACAGCTCCCTTTAAGTTAAAATATTTCAAGGACCACCAATATTGTCTCAATGTTGAAAATATGTTCTAAACTTATTTATATATGGGTGAAGGGAAAGTTACCCGGGGGGGTCACTCCCATTGTGGCCTGTATACCATCCGCGATAATGAAAACGCGTAAAAAGGGTATTTTTTTGTGGGTAGGCACGATACGCGCGTATCGTGTTTAGGGTGTCAAAAACATGAAAAATTGGAAAAAAGGGTAGCAAAATTGCAATTGCTGATACGCGGAAATGAAATTTAGGGTATGAAATTTGATGCAAGGAATAAAATCCCTGTTTAGGGGCGTGTGTTACCTGTTTAGGGTATCGTTTTAGCCAAGGGTTAAATCCTTGTTTAGGGTGCTTTTCAAAAGTTGATTATCGCGAATGGTGTATAGGCCATAATGGGAGTGACACCCCGGAAAGTTTTATGTAATTGCGGACCAACATGTATATTTCTGAATATGTAGCAAGGAGAGGATTGAATAAGAAGCTTGCAGCAACAATTGTTGATTACCTTTATTAATGCATGTGACTTGATGTCAATTGATCGAAGATGATTTGTATTCTATCCGACAAGCATCATGCTTGGTGAGCTACTCATAGCGGCTTGACAATGGCATCATTATCATGATTAGAACATATAAATTGAAGGTTATGTATGGTTCATTGCACCCTTTACATTGCTAGCAAATCTAGATGACTATCATATAAAATACTTGATAGCTTTTGAAGTGCACTTTTAATTGACACATTGACAATGAACGATTGGGTTGAACTGTAATTAGTGGGGTTATACAAAATGTGCAACCATTATGAATGTCCTGCTTGTTGCTTGCTAAAGCAGAAGTAATATTATTTTTATTTAAAATGAAAAAAAAACATTGACCAATATTATTGTCAGTTGTGCTCAATTGGTTGGGAGGGTTCAATGACCTATACATTGTGCAAAACATGGTCAGGTTTGCCTTTGTTGCATCTAAGTGTGATAAGCACCATTCTTGGAAAAGTAGGGAAATCAGGCAGTTTCTTTCTGAGAAATTGGCATTTGTAGGGGGAAAATTATTGACTGATTCTTTGAGTTCACACCACCATCCTTCTATAGGCTTTTCCCGGTTCCAGTAATTTACTAGTTTGGTCCCATCAGAACTAAAGTGTGTTTCCACATCATTGAAATAAATACTGCACATACCAAGTGACAATAGGTATACAAAGGCTCTCCCTGCCATGTGAAGATAAAAAACAATACAACTCTACTATTATTGTCAGTTTGTTAGAAGGACACTGATCTACATCTACATGTAGTTATCTTAGGCCTAGCTTTGAGCATACACTCCTTGGTTGCTAAAAAGTATTTCCATGGAAAAGATAGTAGTGGCTCTATATCAATTTAGTAACACTTGATAGGAAACACTAAGAAACATACAGTAAGCCAAAAAATTAAGGTACCAGTTATGTTTACCTCTTATATCCTAAATAAAGACAGATATGTCATAATTGGAACCAGCAGCCAATAGCTGCATCTTTTAGCTTGAATTTAAGACCTCATTTGTTGAAATTGTTCAAGAAACAAAGATATGATGATCCAAAAACCCAAGGAAGATGCCAATTTAAAATTGCAGTTTGCTCCATTGCGTGCCCTATTGATTTGCACACAATGCGTTCACGAACAAGAGAACCATCGCCGTGCTTCCATTGATTAACACGTTAAAACTAGCGTTGATTAGAACACAAAAGTGCAACTTTTGATTTCGTTTCTTTATTAGGTTTTAGACCATCGCTTCTTCACGACGTTCGCTGATGTCAATTCTCAACCAATTTCAACAAATGAAGTCTTAAATCAGAGCTAAAGAGTACAGGTATTAAGCTGCTTGTTTTAATTTTGACACACCTTTCTTTATTTAGTTATGCAGGGGTGAATACAACTGGTATCTTAATTTTTTGGCTTACTGTATTTCACTACTTTAAACTCAACATCCTTTCTGCCTTTAACTTTTTGGAAGGAAAGAAGAAATGTAGAAAGAAAAATAGGAGATGAACGGGAAAGTTGTTTCCTTACTCAATTTAAACCCCGACTACTCAGGTGCCGACCACTCGGGTGCCAACCACAAGGTCAAGTAAAAAGGGTAGCAGGGTTTCCCCGTTAATGTCTTTCTGTGTGTATTAAGTTTGCAAGGATTATGCAATCGGATCACATGGGATGCATGGACTTGCAATCACTTCATGCTGTATTGTTTTGTATGGTCTAGTGTCATAAAGGTTAAACTTGTTATTTGCACTTTTTGACAATACATTGCATTGCATCAAAAACTTAATTAAAATATTGACCTTTCCTATAATAATAATAATAATAATAAAATAATAATATCTAGCAAGGTTTGGTTCATCCACCCTAAAGCACAAATTTTATTGCAAATTTTACAAAACAATTAATTTTGTGTTTGATATTTGACATGAAACTGCAGGCATCACACCTGTATACCCAGGTGCCATTATGGGTGTGGTTTTGATTCCCTTTGTTTTGACATCCACTTTGTGTTCTTTTTTTATTTACCAATTTTAGTATTTTTAGCAAAGATTCTGAGATTTTGCATTGAAATTTTGTGATCAGTGTAATTAATATCAATTTCTATTAATCAAATTGCTTTGATATCAGAATGACACAATGATTCTGACGTGGCATAAAAAAGGTGACTCGCAAGTGAAAGGAAACTGACAATCAACTACCAAGGACCTAACCAATTGAACTCTTTTGGCACTCATAGCTAGGCAACCCCTAAACCAGCTATGTGATCCCATTACAGAGTAAATCAGGCAAACATTTATTTTGTTTTCCTTTCTTAACTTACACAAATTTAAGGTCTAATTTATTATCCCAAACATACTGCATATAACTAAAAGCAGATAACTACCATTTCCATTAATTTTGAAAACTAGTTGTCAGAGGAATTAAAGTACCGGGTGTCCCAAAAAAAGGTTACATGTAGATTTTTGAAAATAATGTAAGCTAATGTTAACCAATATAAATATCCTTTTCATGACATAATCTATGTACCCTCAACTAGTACCCCTGTGAACATCAAGTTCACAACCTACGTATTTAGTCCGCATTCCACACATTCCTGAGCAAGCACTTTACGTGACATAATGCAACACGAGGTTCATTATACCACCGTCACAGCCACCGTGCATTTGGGCATTTGGCGGGGCACTTGAGTAGGCCGGCCCATATCATGGCAGATGCAGTATTTTATTCTGATAAACAAAGCATAAAACTTGTTCAGTTTTATTTCAAGAGTTTATCCAGAAATGTAAAAATAAACAACAGCGAGTTCAAGTCCAAAAAATCCAAACAAGACCTAAATGCAAAAGATTGTTATTCATTTCACTATGTTGATGACAGGAGATACAGCGTGCAGAACTGCTTTCACCTAAAATGTGTTCTTCTCTAATGACCATCTTCCTTTATTTATTACCACCAAGTGTCAAGAAGTTCTAAAACTTATTTATTTATTTTAAGTGTACAACATTTAATGTTTTAATATTTTTCTTTTGTGCAATAAGTTCAACAATGAAAAATAAGAGAACCATAAAAAGTAATAAAGAAAAAATCTGAGAACAAAGGTGTGCGTGTGTTTAACTTTCGTTGTGCGATATTTTGATGGTTAGTCACTTTTGACACCCCTGTCATCTTGCGCTCATAACTTAAGTTGCTTTTAAGATACGGAATTGAAACTCAACAAACAGTTACGAGAAGGATTGATTAATAATATCTGAAAAAATGACATTGTTTCGTTTTACCATCACAAAATGCGGTCCATTTTCTACATGTAACCTTTTTATGGGACACCTTGTACTTCCAAAATAATGTACACATCTGTCATCTGAGCACATTTATGTTACACTCATTTATTTTTAATCCAAAAGTTCACTTCTTGAAATGATTATGCTTCTAAGATATCCAACTCATTTGACATCCAAATCTTTCACATTTTTTTCTATCAGAATATGATAATATCATATTCAAAAACTGATCAGAAAAGAATATTTAGAAATATAAACATAATTGATTCAACTGATTTCAAGACAGACCTTTGAATTAGGTAAGTGAATCTTTGTTTAATTCTGTATTACAGCTGCATTCACAGAGTTAAGAATTTAAAAAAAATCACTCATGTCTTTCATGACATAATGGCCTGTCATGGTGCAATGTTTCTATGCAAATATTTGCCACGGCTTCCTTACCACCCGAGTCTGTACAAAAACTAAATTCACTCCCTCGTCACTGCAATCAATATGCTTATCACCAGTCATAATTGACCATAAATGGATTTTTTCAAAATCCATTCTCTGAATGCACCAAAACCCTCAATCTCCTGTTAAAATTCATACGTAATTCTGAGAAGTTATTAATTCACCCCACTAGGAGTTGTCGCAGTTGTGATCCACTTGTCTCTTTATACCTGTCCCTCAACCCATCTGGTGTGTCATTGTTAACCGTTACAGCCCTATCCCAGTGGGAAAAAACGAGGGTGATATCGAGACTACTTCAGGGTAAAGTGTCCCCCTCGCATCCATTGGAACAAAAGGCATCAATTCTGATTCTAAACCGCAAACTTCCCGAATCAACAATACAAACTACTCAGTTCTGGGAAAAAGTATAAAACAGCTAACCCAATCTATTTCTGACACATTCCAAGCCTTTTTTGGGACCTATGATGTCATCATTGCATCACACAATGACATCATTGTCCTATACTGGGACTTGGTTTAATCACCCTTGGTCGTTTCACCGTGTATTAGTTATTATATGATTTTTTTTAATTATAGAAAATTGCAATAAAAATTCTGCTTTTATTAGCATAAACAAAAAGACGACATGTACTGACATGCACAAAGTGCACGCTGACATAACAGAAATCCAGTTTACTGACCCTCTTGCAGTTGATTGGAGCTTGTGGTTTGTGCATGTGTGTAACAAATGTAGGGGTGTCTCTGTCTGGGTGTGGGGGTGCACATACATACAGTGTGTAACCAGTAAGAGGGGACGATGAGGGGGCCAACTATCAATATACCAGATAAGTGGGTGTAAAGGCAGGTAAATGGCAAAACACACTTTGTAATTCAGAGGGAAGCAAGGGAGCAAACACAAGTGCCAGCAGAGAGGACCTTCTCCATTATAGACTTCTATAAACATCAGTACATTTGGGAGGGAGGGGCTCAATGGGGACCTTAGGTCTTGACCAATGACCCAACACTGGTGATACCCTAATAGAATGGAAACCAGCCAATGGACCTGAACAAACCCTTGTAACCTTGGACCTTTTTGGTTACATAACTGAGTGTGTAAACCTGCAAGTGTGACAAACTTTCCAAGTGTCTAATTCTAGCATGTAAATAAAATTCATCATATTAAAACAAAAAATTGGACCGTTTGAAATGCACATAATTGCAAATAAATATAAGCACACCTGCAACTGCTCTGAATAAATTACAAATAGTTTCATTACATTTTATGACAAAAGATGTATCAAATTTCAGCATATAAAGAGGGTAGATGTCAACCATCCTTTATTCAGTTGGATAGGATTGTTTCATGATTTCTTTCCCCTTCAATATTTTCATATTCAATATTGTCACTAACACTCAGATAATCATTTCCCCTGGTAGTTTCTCAATAGTATCACTAAATCATCAAGATATTTCAGATAATCCAAAATCCGGGGTTATTTGGGGGTCATTGATTTGCTTCACAGCATTGACTTAATCCACTCACTGACAAACAAATCTTAACTTTATGTTTACTGCATGTTTATTAAATATTTATCCTGTTCTTTTTAAGTGGCTTAGTGGGAATAGCTCTAGGAATTCATTCATTTTTTCCACTACCATATCTGAGGCACATACACACAGATATTATTTAAATTTGAAATTGGAGGTTATATTCGGTCATGACTTTGAGCAGAGTGTGAGCATCACATCATAGCCCTGATTTAATCCAATTTCAGACAAAAAGAATCTTAAGTGCTGACCCAAATGGCTTTAAGACACATTAAGCCGGTAGGATTATTAAAAGTGCATCCTGCTCGACCAATTTTTAAGCAAACATTGGGTCAATCAGATGGAAAGGAAGTTCAAGAGAATGGATGAATGCTTAACATGGGTAACATGTCTAGATTTGTCCAAAATGCTCTCATACGTGATCAAATTGAACTGTGTGTAAAGGTTTCAATTCTCACCTAAAATATCCAGATTTGTTAAAAAATAAACATTTCTGCGATATTTGCATCTTTTTCCTATTGAAATAAAATGTACACACACAAAAACATCCCCCACCACCAATTTAAAACTTAAAACAATAGTGTACAAAAAACCTACAAATGGGGCCTATTCAGCATACAAATGGTAATTTTCGCACAACCTATAAACCATGAGAAAATCTCAATGGGGAAACCAACACTTACAAGTTTCCTCAGTGCAGATCCAATTTCATTTGTCCACCATTCAGAAGATTATAATGATTTCAGAGAGCTCAGAACTAAGGTGCGTTACGGCCGGCCACACTTGAGGCTGTGAATTTTAACAAGTAATGCGACATATCGGGTATGTTTCTGACTACTTTTGTTATGAAAGGAGTTACCGTAGTGGTAAAAGATGATTAAAACAGAAAGTTGATTTAGTAAAATATCCACCCCTGAAGTGTAAAACAAAACAAAATGACTCCTAGATATTTGCATAACTCCCATCTGTCACTATTATAAGCCAATTTCCATAACTCGTTCTTGTATGAAAACTCACCAACACAAGACTTGTAAATGATTTGCCCCTGGTCATTCATCCATTCATTCAAGGGATGGACTAACTTACCTCTGGAGCTCGGTAAAGAAGTGTTTGCAGTTCAAAGTCATCGTAGTACAGGGATAGTTCATCGTATACACAGTGGATCGCATTTCCAAAGTCAATGACCTTTATACCTGATGAAAGGTTATCTGAAATGGAAATTGAAAGTGGAAAAGAAAGCCAAATAATTTTAATTCAAATGTTTAATTTTGTTCAATAAAAATTGTATCACCATTTAGGAACCACAAGTGCACACATGTCTCAGATACACGGTAGTCCTAATTTAGTCCTCAGATATTGTCCTAACATCATGCATCCACAGGTGAATTAGATTACGAAAGTCAAAGTTGGCAACTGGAAAAATGGCATATCAAGACACATGTCTTGTCAATATGTATAGATTGAACAGGAAAATTTAATGTCCACTAACAAAAAGGGAATTTGTCAACTACAGTCCAAATGCTATTATTTGTTCAAAGATGGGGGTCTAGGGTAGGGATAAGATAGGGGCAACATAATATTGGTATCAAATGCTATATTTACAGAAGAATACAACAGTGTTAATATTTGATGTTCAGAGAGTCATTTTCTGCACTAAAGCACATGTTGGTAAGAACTGCTTTGATGAGCAAATTAACAACAAATATAATTTGCCGTATCAATAATCAAGCAGTTGGGAATATGACTTTATTGACAAACTTTGTGACTAATGTGACCCACTTTCCTTCACATCATCCCACCAGATATTTCATTAATACCTACAGGGGTTATTCAGTTGGTTCAATACAATACCATCCTGTCACATATCTATTGATTTATTCACGATTTGATTCCAATAGGAACACCGTGACTTGTCATAAACAACGTAATCATTTCTCACTCGTCAATTTGCTCTCTTTTCCTGCCTTACTCATTTGCCTGTTTCTCATCCCCAGCTGTATGAGTTGAGCAACATCTACTGTCGTTTTGTCAGATCCCCTGTGATTGTTTTGATCATATCAAGAATGCCCTAGATTCCAACAGGAATACTTGCACTTTGAGAGAATTCTTGTTGAATCTATGTCAGATGAGCAAAGTAGCAGAAATTTGAGGACCTGATATAGAGAAAGTCACGCAATGGGATGACTGGAATTAAGTGCACGAAGTTGATGACACTATACCTTGACGTGCCAATGTCGGTTTGTTTACACACCGTTCTGGATCGATGCCATTAGTTGGAATTTTTAACATATATTTAATGGCAACATCTTATTTCACACAATTCCAATCCTAATCTCAACACCAAAAGCTCTCAAATCAAATCATTCCCCTAATCGCTCTGCTAATCCAAACCCTTAAACGAAAAAATGCGAAAACACAAACGACCCCAACAAAAAGGATGAATGTGTGATTTTCATCTCAAGGCACTGTTGTTATGTGAAACACAACCTGATATTTTGCAACACAAAAGAACACCAGAGAAGACGGAAAAGATTATGTGAAGAAGTTCAGTTTGCAGGGGGAAATCAGGGTATCCCCCATTCCTGAAAACCTGCCACTAATTCTACTGCTAACCATTAAAAATTGTAACATTAATCCTACTTGTCAAGCAACTCATACAAAGTTTCTAACACTGGGAAACTTGCAGTTACCCCACCGACCCCTAAGACTCACTGTAGATCAATTTAGTCCCAGTCTTTTGAGCCATAGAGGGCAAGTTGCCCTGCTCCCATAAGTCTTGCCCTGTCATATACCTGAAATAGTGTGCAGTAAGAAAGCAACCATGTAAAATAATGTCAAACTTTTACGGCTAATCATCTATAAATGACAAACTGAATGCTTCATGATTGCCTTAGTAGTTAGATCATATCTTAAGACAAGTGCGGTTTTTAATAGCTTGTCTATTCAAAAGCGTTTTTGTCACCATGGGGTCTCCCTGTTGGTTTTGTTTTGGCTGGGTTTTTTCTCGATGATCGGGGGGAGTAAGGCAGGTTGTATTAATTGCCCCAGCTCAAGCCATATCAGTAACGTCACCCTTGTGAGGTAGTAACTGCGGCGGGGCTATTCCCCTTCTTGATTGGCTGCCTTACGACCTTGCCAGGCTCGGTCCAATCAGATCTCTTGTTAGTGAGCGTCTGGTACTTCGCGGCTTTTTCCCTTTCCATCTCATTCACTTTTTCGGCTGGAGCGGTTAGGTTCGTTTGAAAATAAAATTTGTCTGAAGTGATCAAGTTCGCCTTTTAGAGCTGAATCAGTCGAACTTAGACTGAATTATAAACGGTCAAGTTCGTTGGACTAGCGTTGTTCTGATGGGTTGAAAGAGGGAAGTTACTGCACCGGCGAAGCAGCCGGACTCGGCGAAAAAAGGAAAATCTACAAGGAATACAGAAGATGACACATCGTGAACTGTGTTGGAAATTCCAAGATGGCCTCGGATAGCAGTAGCATGCATGTCTAGTGCCGGTGCGGTGCCTGCAGCAGCTGGGCAGAGCCGATGCCTGATGTCAGGGTCGGTGTCGATGCTGCAAATGCTATGATGCTGCCTCCCACCTCAGGGGCCGCACCGCCCTCCAGTAGTCGGCGTTTCAGCCACTAGAGGCCAAGATATTCACCCGGTGAGTTTAAACAGTTTCAGTAGTTCATTAAGCCCTCCTGTAGTTACTGAAAGGTGAATTCAAATTGGCCATCAAACCGCATCAACTTAAAGTAAAGAATGCAAAAACTGGGACCATTTTGTCATAGCCCTTTCCGTAGCAAAGTTACATATTGTCGGGGATCGTCTTTTATCAAAACTATTTCAGTCATTATTTTATAATGTTATTTAAAAACAAAAACAAAACAAAAACAAAAAACAGCATAGTCTTATGATAGCGCAGTTTGTCTCTACGTGTAGGCCAAATGGCTATCAAAATTCCTCTAAAATTCCACGTGCGATTGCTCATGAAAAATATTTAGGTCAAGTGAAGTATATGCAACATGTTTATGTAGCCTTTCATGGACATGCCTGAGCAATCTTTTCTTTTTAAACTTCTTGTAAATATCAGGCTAAGATAAATCGCCTATCCGACTCTACTCCCGGGGCAATTAACAATACTGCCGGGCAAGCTAATTCATCAGGCCTCTGCCGATCGGAAAATGGGAAATTATTGTTCAAAGCGGCATTTTGACCCGCTGGCTTTACTTTTGTAACGTGGACAAGCAAACAAAATATATTTCCGCACTAATTTCCACTGAAAATGTTATGGAGCGCGGGCTATTCCTAAAAGCATACATGCTAGACATGAGTGGACATCACCTGTTCAGACCGTGGGAATCCACCATATCAAAATAATGTTTTAAATATTAATGAGGTCAAATCGTTTTCATTTACCCCGAAACACGTACAGAGTATATCGCAGTGTTCATTATTGTTGGTACCGTACAAGCACATGTTTACTCTTTAATTATTAATGAGGTCGATCTGATGACGCGATGCTTTTTCCCTGACCCCGAAACATGTGCACGCAGTGTATATCGTATGTAGAATACGACCGCATGTGTACATCACTTATGAATTATTCAGCGCACGTGGGTTTTTCGGGCCGGCGCTGCTCGCCTGGGAGAAGAGTGTCACCTAATTTGCATAGAACATTATATCAGGATTATCAGCCCGTCGAATTTTTCTTTTTCTTCCACCGCACTCGGAGGTTGCTTGCAAAATTATTCATCACAAAAAACAAGATGATAATGAGATAATAATTTAGAGATAAACAGAGAAATAAATAATAGAGTAAAATTATTAACAATTACAAAATGAGGAAATATATATATTAATAAATAAAGATATGAAAGAAAGTCAAGAAATTTACAAAAAATTAAAATAGACAAGAAGGAAAAAGAAAACATCTGCACGCAATAAGAAGGGGGTGCATTCCGCCGCGCGATGACAAGAAAGGATGAAATGAACAATCTTTATGATAGAAAAAACAAATGAAAATTGAAAAAAAAAAAAAAAAAAAAAAAAATTAAAAATTTAAAAAAAAAAAAAAAAAAAAAAAAAAATTTAAATAAAAAAAAAATAAATAAAAATAAAAAAAAAAAAATTAATTAAAAAAAAAAAAAAAAATATATATTATAACATCAACAAAAAAAAAAGTAAAATAAAGTAAATAGAATTAACACAGTACATATATACATGTATAGTTAACAATAAATAAAGGACAATAGATGGGTGAACAAATAGTTAAGAGACAAAAGGAAGGAAAGGGAAAAAAAAAAAAATAATAATAATATAATAATAAAAAATAAAAATAAAATAAATAAATAAAAAGTTTTATATAACAACCAAATAAAATAGTAGTTAAATAAAGTAATAGAATTAACACAGTACATATATTGAAGAGAAAGAAAAAATAAATAAATAAACAAATATAAAAAATTAAAAAAATTAAAATTTAATACAGGAACAAACCAAAATTGGTTTAGTTCTTAAATAAAGACAGGACAATAAAAAGCAATAAGTTCAATATTAAGAATTTAAGTTATCAAAGGCAGGAACAAACCTAAAATGGTTTATTTCAAGCAGGACATTAATTAAAGACTGGAACAAACAAAAATGGGTTTCGTTCAATGGGACATTACTCAGTTAGCTCAATTAAGGCATAATTACAGGAACAAATCAAGACTAGTTTACTTAAATAAATACAGAATAAGTTCAATATTAATGTTATTTATTTATGACAGAAAACAACAACAACTTGGTTTAGCTTAATCAGGACATTAACTAAAGACAGGAACACACCACAACTTGGTTAGTTCAATCAAGACATGCTAATAAAAAGTAATACAGTTCAATCAAGGATACTCAATACAATATTAAAAATTCATTTAATTAATTAATTTAATCAAAATTGGTGTAGTTCATCAAATCATTTAATATGGTAATAAGAATTAAAAGTTAAATATTATAAACCAAAAATTAGTTAAGTTCAAGCACAACATATTCAAAGACAGGGAAAAACCAAAACGGGGTTAGTCAATCAACCCACGATATTAAGAAGCGTTCAGTTCAATATTAAAAACTAATTTAGAAAGGATGGAAAACAAACAAACAAAACAAAAACAAATTGGTTTTATAGTTCATTCAAGGCAGAGTGATAGACAGAGACAAACAAGAACTGGTTTAGTTCTTAAATCAAGACAAGTTTAGAAGAAGTAATAAGTTCAGCGTTAGTATTAAATTATTTAATCAAACAGAGTTTCAATCGAGACAGAATTTAAAAGCATGAACAAACCATAACTGGTTTAGTTGAATCCAAACATAATAGAAAGTAATAAGTGCAAAATGAAAAGAATCAATTTAACTAGGCAATTGAAGACAGGAAAAAGCAAAATTGGGAGTTAATATCATAGACGTAATTAAAGACAGGAACAAAACAAAACCTGGCTTAGTTCAATCAAGACACGATAACAGAAAGTAATAAGTTCAATAGTAAGAATCACTTTAATTACAGTACTGAACAAGCCAAAATTTGTGTAGTTCAATCAAGGCATAATTTATGATAGGAACAAACCTAACCGGTTTCGTTCAATCAAGATGACAATAAAAAGTAATAAGTTAACATGCAGAATTAAATTATTTAATCAAATAGAGTTTCAATCAAGACAGAAATTTAAAAGCATGAACAAACCATAACTGGTTTAGTTCAATCAAAACATAATAGAAAGTAATAAGTGCAAAATGAAAAGGTTCAAATTAACTAGGCAATTAAAAACAGGAACAAACAAAATTAGTTGAGGTAATATAGACGCAATTAAAGACAGGAACAAAACAAAACCTGGTTTAGTTCAATCAAGACACGATAACAGAAAGTAATAAGGTCAATAGTAAGAATCATTTTAATCACCGTAAGTAAGACAGTACGGAACAAGCCAAAATGTGTTTAGTTCAATCAAGGCATAAGTTATGACAGGAACAAACCTAACTCGGTTTCGTTCAATCAAGATGATGATAAAAAGTAATAAGTTAACATGCAGAATTAATTTAGTTAATTAAAAACATGACACGGGGTCGACACCCTATACTATTAACATAAACTTAATACTCTGGCGCTGCATTTTGCGAAGCGGGCAAATGGTATTTCACGAACGCAAGAAAGGGAGTTCGGTCTGATTGGCTAGCAGTCGATCGCTAGATCGCTCAGCGGTGAGCGACAAACTCAAAATGGAGCGATGTATTCAATTCGATTGAAATTAATATTCTATTATTGATGCAGATAAAGAATGTGGCATAGCATGTATTGTTTAGACTTGTGATTTAATTTTCTAATATACGTGTTCCCTTATAGATTTGGAATTCCCAACAGTGGTATACATTAAATGTTTATTTTGACGATCCAATTCGATTTGCTTATAAAAACGTAGTAAAATATACCGCAGCAAACAGCAGACCCGCTAATTATTCTTACATTTCCAGTTAGTGTATTTAAAAAAACCTGGGATTTACCTGACAACAAATCAAATTTTCTTGGAATAGCAATATCATACTGTTTATCAGAGTTAAGAAGGAAAATAAGAAATAAATACATACCATAGCGTAAGTTAAGTTGCATTTGCTGCTGATATTTCTCTTTTTTCTGTTCTGTGTCCCACCTTTTATTACAACAGGTCACCAGGCGTGGACGGTGGGTGATAGCCGAGTATATTAGGCAGCAGCGCGCAATCTTCCACTCCCTGGCGCTGGACAGGTTCTCATGGATGGGGCTTGGCGGCACAAGAGTCAATACATTTAGGAGAGAGTTGACAAAAAAGTGAATGGAAGGGCTGCTCCTCCTATGCTATAAGACACATTGGGAAAATGACATTTTCACACCCCAAGAAACTATGTCAGGCGGTTGACCGTCAAAGGAACTTGACAGATTACCCCATACATGCGTAGGGTCGCATGACCGGTTTATTGTCACGCTATTCTGGTTCTGCAAAGTCCTTTTGACGATCAAAAGTGGTGACAACAGGGTCATTTCACAAGGCCATCACGCATCATGTCCGTTCCGGGTGAAAGGCGGTGGCCATCCTCAATAAGGTTTTCGCCAGTGTCGCGACCAGGTGAAAGTTTTGCCAGCTCTATACAAACTCTTAGTCTAGACTGGTAGTCTAGTGGCCGTTTCATTTCATAAATAAACATTTTACATGAGTTGCACGGTAATTATAAGGGCAGCACTTTTCGAGCCTCAGTTTGCATTTTCTCATCCCATTGTCGGCCTGCAAAAGGCCCGGTTTGAGTTTCATGTAAATGTAAAATGGTTTCACGGTTGGAAAGGCGGGCTGTGCTTCTGATATAGTTACCGTTCAATTGGATAAGGTATATCAGTAATTGGTTATAAGTAGTTGGTTAAACGGCTTGTTGGCATGCCTCGTTCAAATTCAATTCAAAAGATGTGCAAAAGCGTCTAGCAGAAGGCCAGGGCAAACATGTCAGCGTTGTTGTGGGGCACTGGCTCACTTAAGGAAAACTAAAGCAAATTCTAAACCAATCAGCAATTTCAGGGGATATCGTTCAAAAACGTTAGTCTCGTTGTGGCGGTGCATTTTTCATGTTAACATCAACTTGCAGAATGGATTGATGTTGTTTTGTCCTGTTCTTAGTCCACTTACGTTCTGGTTGGATGGCAATGAAAAGCCAAGTGAAAATGAAAGAGTGTTCGGTAAGGCATTTTCATTGAATTCAAATAAAAATAGGCACATACGCTCTTGTGCGTAGGGTAACTAAGAGCAAATGACAGGAATCAACCAAAAAGTGGTTTTGCATTTCGTTGGAAAAAATTAAAAAAAAATATAAAAAAGGTTTTGGGGAACAGGATTCCAAAAATGGTTTCCGCTCAGAGTTCGCTATTGCCGGTGAAGATGGTAATTAAAAGCAGGTAGCTTTTAAAAAAAGACCAACCAAAAAATGGGTTTCTGTTGTTGCGGTGACATAGTTCACTTCAACATTAATAGTTGAGTGAGAAAAAATGGTTCGCTTATTATGTTATTATTCAGTGGAAATCAAAGCGAGGTTGGAAAAAGAAAATGTGTTTTGGAAGTAACTTTTCACAAAGGTCAGCTAAAACATGCTTGCGTTATTGGCATGGTCAAGCATGTTTATTGTGTTGACGGCAATTTAAAAGCCAGACAGCTTGGTCACAAAAATCATTCCAAATGGATGTTGTTTGGGTGACTGTGTTCACTCAATAGGCAATTCAAATGCCCACCCAACCCGCCCCACATGAGTTTTACAAAAAGAAAAAAAAAAGGCGGGGGTTGGCAAGGGTTCAGTATGGAACCCTTGGGTGGCATGTTTTTCAGGGGATCAGGGTCTGGACCGTGTCTTTTTGGTAGTTTCAATGGTCGTGTCCGGAAAATATTTGGAGGTGTGTTGCCCCAAGTGGGATCCACCATCAAAATCATCAAATAATATGTCCAGAATCCGTGCCCACCTTTTGTTCCCTATCAATGGGTAATCTCTGTAGATAGTCCGACTTGTTCGTGCATCAGTGTGGTGCTCTGACCGTTCCAGCTAATTCCGCGAAGAATAAATGTTAATTGGGTGGTATCATAAATTGGCTGTGTGATGAGTTATTTTTCTCTCTGTGCATGTAGCCTAAGACCCTCTGAGGACAAGTGCGGTTTTTAATAGCTTGTCTATTCAAAAGCGCTTCTGTCACCATGGGGTCTCCCTGTTGGTTTTGTTTTGGCTGGGTTTTTCTCGATGATCGGGGAGTAAGGCAGGTTGTATTAATTGCCCCAGCTCAAGCCATATCAGTAACGTCACCCTTGTGAGGTAGTAACTGCTTGGCGGGCTATTCCCTTCTTGATTGGCTGCCTTACGACCTTGCCAGGCTCGGTCCAATCAGATCTCTTGTTAGTGAGCGTCTGGTACTTCGCGGTTTTTTCTCTTTCCTTCTCATTCACTTTTTCGGCTGGAGCGGTTAGGTTCGTTTGAAAATCCCGCCCAACCCACCCAGTTTTGTAGCTGGGGGAGGGTTTGGTGGGTCGTGCCCCAGACCTGTGGTGTTTGGGGGTAGCTGGCCAGGTCTGTGCGCAGTCCCGTTCCGGATGTGGGGTGGGCTGGCAAGATATCTTGCAGCCGTGTGCTCAGCCGGGTATGGCATGTTTTTCAGGGGATCAGGGTCTGGACCGTGTCTTTTTGGTAGTTTCAATGGTCGTGTCCGGAAAATATTTGGAGGTGTGTTGCCCCAAGTGGGATCCACCATCAAAATCATCAAATAATATGTCCAGAATCCGTTCCCACCTTTTTGTTCCCTATCAATGGGTAATCTCTGTAGATAGTCCTACTTGTTCGTGCATCAGTGTGGTGCTCTGACCGTTCCAGCTAATTCCGCAAAAAATAAATGTTAATTGGGTGGTATCATAAATTGGCTGTGTGATGAGTTATTTTTCTCTCTGTGCATGTAGCCTAAGACCCTCTGAGGACAAATGTTCAATGTTACGATCACCTAAGTTTATGAATCACTTAACATATTGACAAAGCATAATCCAAACACTAAATCCTTATCTTTTGCAAAGGACTACTTATACCAAATGCTTCCCAAATCTCTGATTAAATTGATTCACCCCCTTGGGTGCTTAACCATGTCCTGTCCCCCTTGCTTTTCCACTGCTTAGCCAAAAGCTTTCCTTTCATACTTTTGGGCCAATCCATTTCAATAAGACGGTGAAAAACCTTTTCTGAAAGCATGCATGCGTGTGTGTACTTGTTGGTTACCCATAACTTAAAACATAAATCGCAAGCTTCAAAGTTGAATCAATGCCTTGGAGAAAAATGTATGTGTAAGAAATGTCACATTTTTCTGCAGGGAAAATTTTTTGTGGAATGAATCTCACCTTGATATGATATTTGGACAAGCAATGATTGACAAGAATGTTAATTTTTATACATCGTGGCATAATCTATTAATGGGAATAGATTTTCTTTTTGGTCAATGTTTACTCACCTGATCTACAGAGAACATTTTCCGGCTTTAGATCAGCATGGATGACATTTTCTTGTTGTAGAAATCCAAGCACCTGGAGTAAGCGAATTGTAACCTTCCGGATCCATCTCAACTTCTGTAAATTATTGAAAAAAATGACAAAAAGGAGAAAAAATAGTTACAATTGATTCAAATCCAAGATTTAGTCATCAATATTAAATTTCACATATTTGAGGAAAGGTAAGCAAGAAATGGGGTTAATCCTCTAAGCGCCTTGATAAATTAAACACACAGCACTTTTTTGCGTCATTCACCTTGGATGCAGAGAACGGTACATTTTCCCTGATCCGACACGTTTCTCCCCAGCGGGGTTTAACACAGCGCTTTTGACAGCACGGCAGTTGGGAAAGAAAAGTAGGATAAGAAAAAAACTGTCACATAGTTGTGTGTATAAATGTCATTTGAGGCTAGAGTGGATGAGTTGAAACAGATGGCCATGTACAGTTTACATTGCAAAAGAAAAACAAGTGCATCAATGATAGATTGGGTTTAATATTTGATGTTCTGTGCTTACACTTCTTAGAAACTGGATCTAAAATTGCTAGAATCGCATAACCAATACAATATAAATCAATTGAATGGGCCCATCATAACCTAAATATTTACATTCGCTACTTAATACATAAATATTTCATGCTTTGAAATGTGCACTGAGAAAAATAGAACACTGCTACAGGCCCGTAAGTGGTGTGAGCTGGCAAAGTCTTTTGTCAGGGGAAAAAAGCAACAAGTTTAATTGTTTCATTGAAAATCTTGGTCTTAAGGCAGTGATTATGCTGAACCTCATCTGAAACTACTAAAACAACATCTGATTCCTGAGATATCATTTTCATATTGCTGAATAAGTTTGACAGTTAATTTTGCTATATCATGAAATCAATTTGATGATATTGTAGTCATTGTGCTTGATCACACAACACATATATATACTTGCTTTGGTTTGCTTTTTCTGCATTCTCAATTTACAAAGTAAATCACCCAGACACCTAATGAACATGATGAAGAAAAATTGTGTTGTAAAAATATGCTCAGGGAAACTATCTCCAGTTGATAAAAACTTGATATATGATTACCTAGAGGAAAGTAACTTGATATTAGAACTGTACAAATATAATATTTAGTAGATATGAAAAATACCTAGAAATCTCATCTTTCACAGGCGGGTGTTTGATGCGAATTGCATACAAATAACATTGTCTCTGGCATGAAAAGTGAAATCATTAGAATGTAGTAATTTCATATCAGATAGCATCTTAATCAGTAGTGCTGTCTTTAGCAGTTCAGTAAGGAATTGCATGGAAATACTATCTTCAGCAGATATCAACTTAACATAAAGAACTCATAGCAGTTCATGATGGAATTTTGCAGAAATGCTATCTTCAGTAGATAAAAGATTGATTTAGGAGCTCAATGGAATCGCTGTGTGTGTGTGACTTTAGCTGTTTGTTAATAAATTGAATAGAAATGGTTTTAGTAGATACCAGCTTCACATAAAGGAATTATTCAGTAATGAATTAAATAGAATGTTATCTTCAGTAGATAGTTAATTGATAGAACAATTGAATTGCTGTCTTTAGCCGTTCATTAACAAATTCAATAGAAATTATGGAACATTCAGTATATCAGCTTTACATAAAGGTATTATCTAAAAATTTTGTTAGCAGCTCAATAACTAAGAACTTGCATAGAAATGTTACCTTCAGTGAAAAGTAGGTTGATATAGGCACTCAATGAAAATTGTTGTCTTAAGCATTAGGTTTATTAACAAAGTGAATAGAAATGCAATATTCAGTATCAGCTTCACAGTTCAGTAAGGAATTACAAAGAAATGCTATCTTCAGTAGATAATAGCTTGATATAAGAACTTGGTGGACCTGCTATTTTAAACAGCTTAATCAGGAAATGCCATCTTCAGTAGATAGTAGCTTGACATAGAAACTTGATGAAATGCTATTTTTAGCAGCTCAAGAAGGAAATGCTATCTTCAGTAGATATTAGCTTGATATAGGAACTTGGTGAATTGCTACTTTTAGCAGCTCAAGAAGGAACTGAGTAAAAATGTTATAACAGCTTGACATAGAAACTCGGTGAAATGCTATTTTTAGCAGCTCAATCAGGAAAAGCTATCTTCAGTAGATAGTAGCTTGACATAGAAACTTGGTGAAATCCTACTTTTAGCAGCTCAATACAGAATTGCATCTTAATTAAACAGCTCAATCAGGAAATGCTACCTTCAGTAGATAGTAGCTTGACAACTCGGGGAAATGATATTTTTAGCAGCTTAATAAAGAATTGTACAGAAATGCTATCTTCAGTAGATTGTAGCTTGATATAGGAACTTGGTGAAATGCTACTTTTAGCAGCTCAATCAGGAAACGCTATCTTCAGTAGATAGTAACTTGACATAGAAACTTGGTGAAATCCTACTTTTAGCAGCTCAATAAAGAATTGCATAGAAATGCTCAGGGCTGGAAAAAGTGCGCAATTTCCCGGGATCATAGTTAAGATTTCCCCCCATTTCCCACTATTCCTTATGTATTTCTTTATTTAGAACTCAAACAATTCCCTCCAAATCACAAAATTTCTCTGGAACCAGGTTCCCAAGTTCCCTATTATTTCCAGGCATGGAAATGCTATCTTCAGTAGATAGTAGCTTGACATAAAAACTCGGTGAAATACTATTTTTAGCACCTCAATCAGGAAATGCTATCTTCAGTAGCTAGTAGCTTGACATAGAAACTTGGTGAAATGCTACTTTTAGCAGCTCAATCAGGAAATGCTATCTTCAGTAGATAGTAGCTTGACATAGAAACTCGGTGAAATACTATTTTTAGCACCTCAATCAGGAAATGCTATCTTCAGTAGATAGTAGCTTGACATAGAAACTTGGTGAAATGCTACTTTTAGCAGCTCAATCAGGAAATGCTATCTTCAGTAGATAGCAGCTTGACATAGAATCTTGGTGAAATGCTACTTTTAGCAGCTCAATCAGGAAATGCTATCTTCAGTAGATAGCAGCTTGACATAGAATCTTGGTGAAATGCTACTTTTAGCAGCTCACTCAAGAATTGCATAGAAATGCTATCTTCAGTAGATAGTAGCTTGACATAGAAACTTGATGAAATGCTATTTTTAGCAGCTCAATCAGGAAATGCTATCTTCAGTAGATAGCAGCTTGACATAGAATCTTGATGAAATGCTGCTTTTAGCAGCTCAATCAAGAATTGCATAAAAATGCTATCTTCAGTAGATAGTAACTTGATATACACTTGATGGAACAGGAACTGCTATTAGAAGCAGCTGGATAAGGAATCGCATAGCAGTAAATAGCAACTTCCATAATAAACAGCATGGGAACTCAATAATCTGCTGACTGATCAACTAAACAGAAAAAGTGCAAGACTGACAGAATGAAAATAATCCTGTGTTTAATACACATTAGTATATTTTTCAATTATTTTGTTTAATGTGAATTAAGAACAGCTGAATTCATATTAACATAACATTAATCCAGATATTGACAATTAATAGTAATTTATGTTACAAAACACAGCAGGTGGTGTTTTGTTTTCCGTTAATTTTTCATATAATTTAAATCTAATTTACATTTGAGCATGTTTTTTAGAGTTTTCATTTACTATGTTGAAACATCCTGTTGAAAATTGAACAAACAATTGATACTAAATTTCATATATATTACAAACAACAGGTGATGATCTGTTTTCATTAATTTTCCATTAAATTTAATCTAATTTACTTTTGAGCATGTTATTACTATAGGAAATCAAAATAAATTATCAAAAACTTCCAAAGTTTTTCATTTATTTCAGTATTATTTTGAAACACATTTAATAATGCTTTCATTCCTATGTCAATCTGAAGCAGGTACATCTTATAGAAATGAAACATTTACCCAGGTTTTGACAATTAATTACAAAATATCAACAACAAAAAATATTATGGTATTCATTTTTGTGATCACTGTTCCAATATTGGAGGAGTTTTGCATTGCAAATAACATTCACATTTAGCGTGCGTGCAACAGATATGAAAACTCAAATTGTTGCCATTTTGCTATGTGTGCATTTTTAAATTGCATATTTGTTTGATTCCATTTCCAAAGTTTATAACTCATCCCAAATTAAACACGGCAGCCAGTGACGATGCCACTGCATTCCAATTTATAGACGAATCCAATTTCACGCATTCCTCCACCTCAATGGCAGCCATAGCTGGGTCCCTGTCGGCTCAATCCCACCTAAAATATGAAATGATGCGGCCTCGGAGGGGATTTTAAACTGCATTCTATCACCCGTGTTATACACAGACAAAAGAATGATGACAGTTTACTACACAATACAATCTAACGTCGATTTTTAAGCAGCTTTAATCCACCCAATTGGGCAGTCACGACACCAGTTTGGTGCTGCGGGACCCAGTAATGGCTGACTGAATTCTGACCATCACTTGGCTCGTTGGATTCGTCTATATGTTCAGACAAAGATTCTTGATTTGACAAACTTGTTGCAAGTTGTGCAATACTTAATGGAAATCTGTATTTCACTGTCAATTTGTCATATTTTAAAAATTAATCTCTGACCCAAAGAGATCTGTATCTGAACTTTAATAGTGAAATGGCATGCATTGCATATAATAACTAATTATTACACACCACACATGTCCATCACCAATGCCTTCAATAAAATATAAATATTCAAATCATCCTGGGGAAAATGCAGCTGCATGCTTGAAATTGGCAAGCTTTAGGATTAACAAAATTCATTAACATTAATGCGATAGTTTGTGTATCATACCAGAATTACATAAATTTCAAATTTTGAACATTATTAGATAACAGCTTTTTCCATGACAACCAAAAAACAATGACAAATATTACCATGGTGATACATTCAAAACAGATGTTAAACAATGGTAGTCACCTAGGATTATGTGAACATTTAAACAATTATTAAGTAGCAGGTGCCAGGTACATATTACAATAAGTGATAACATATCATGAATGCATACAAACATTGTACCTGAAACATTTTTGTTACCATTTAGCCAATCTCTCATACATAGATATAACTTCTGTAAAACAATAGATGACATTTTCTCAAGAGTAAATATGTTACTTTACTATAGTTTTGTTCCACCCTACCATTTGACCAAGTCATTGATAAAAAAGGGTTGCACAACTTAGGCATATTTAGCAGATGACTAGTCAGCATTGAATAGTTGTGACTATGGTGTCTAGACAGTCATGAAGATGAATAATAATAGTAACGGGGTACCTTAATGTCCCAAACTTAGTTATATTCTATCAGGAATAAGTTAACTTAAATTAAGAAATTAAGCTCAGGCAAACTGGCACTATAATAAAGGAGAGAGAAAATAAAAACCATTGGAATTTGAATAAGCTCGCACTCACAATCACCTGTAGTTGACTTCACCAACACATGCCACAACAGCTCATGGTGGAACTGAAGGACAAATTCAACATGTAATAATTTATATAGTAAAACAATAACCGTAAATTTAACTGAACCTTGAGTATATCTTTTTTCTTATACTCATTAAGGACAAGTCAACTATCACCAATTTGTGACTACCACTATGGTCGCGCCTAGGAATGATGTCAGTTAGCTGTACAGCCCCAATGATAACAAATTCATAGCTTAGGGTGTTTCCTAAAGCTTACAAGGCATGGGCATAAGCAGGATTTCCTTAACCCAAACTAAAATGCAAATCCATTCAACAGAGGGGTGTTCTGATTGAAAACCTTGATATTATTGTAAGATATAGATGATATAGGAAGAATCAGAGGGGATGGAAGATGGATTGAATAAAGCTGATACTTAACTATAAAACTATTTAATGTTGTGTGAAATGATAGAAAAACTATTCTTGTATTATTTTATAGTTAAGAAAAGTGCTAGTTTTGCCGGTTCACCTTAAATTACCTGTGAATGTTACTTCCAATGGTAGTTTTTATCAGTTTATCTCATTTTATAGCTGCAAACACATTTCATGCAGCAATGTTATTAAGTTGTGATATGACGGCAGTACACAATCAACATCTTTTTAGCGTTTTATGTACAATTTCACAGTGTTTTATGTAAAATTTGACATTTTCAATTCAAGATATGAACATCCATGTCCAGCCTCCAATACACATTTCCAAAAGGCACTGATGGCAGCTTTCAAAGCAATAAAGCAACACTTTCAATCTTGCATTGTCTTTTGATCTTGCTTCAATCAATTGCCAATTACTTATTTTAAAGTGTAGGTACCATTTTATTTACAAAGGGTATAACACCAGACAAATTTATTAACAGTTTGCTTCCACATAAAATTGATCAGGTAAGTGCTAAAAACCAACTTACGCAAATTGCAAGACAATAGAATTCTGGTGCGAAACCCCTGCAGACAAAAAAGTTGGCTACATGAAATGGTTTGAGGCTGTTAGCACGGTTAGGTTGTAAAACATGACTATGTTCACATCAATTTCCATTTAACATTCAAGATGCTGTTAATGGTATCACAAAAGATTAACAACACTCACTATTTCAGGCTAATGTTTCACAAAAGATGTACTTTTTTGTCAGTTCACAGTTTGTAATGCCTGCCTAGCACAAATAAATGTGCCTCTAGGATGATAGTAGGTGAGATGGCAGTATTTAATGGATCATAACCCAGAGGGAGGGATCCACAGAAAGATGCAAGTCCCCGGTTTACAAGCGTTGCCCATGGATGCGATTGATTCCTAAGCATCATTCCCAGATTTTCCTCCCCAAAATCGTTTGATGATGATGTGAATGTACTTTTATCTATGCTAGTAAGACTGGATATTCATTCTGTCAATGCAAACTAAATTGGCCAGATACCAAGAAAAGTCACAATGAAATAAACATTTTATAATTAATGATAGATCATAAACTGAATTGGCCAGATATCAACAAATGTCATATTGAAATTTATGAGTTTTGAAATTACTGATGAACACTTTCAGAAAGGTCGTTTACATCCTAACAAATAATTATTATATCAGCAAGGTGACGTAAGGTTTCTAAAAATCTGCTAAGCAACAGTGGTTTAAAAAAGTCGCCACTGCAAATCAGGCAAAATGAGATGTATTATTGAGCATTAACCCTTTATGGCAATAGTTCACTGATAATCCACTGTTGTCAGTGGATCCACAATAGAATAAAAAACATTGAGATTATGAATTTTATAAGATTATTATTAAATTCAAATTAAATTCAAGTCTATATTATGTGTTCAAATAAGTACAAGAATGCCTAGTACAAGTTGGATGTGATCATTTTGTTCCTATTATAGCTTGATATTTTCTACATACCGGTAATTTTATCTATTTTGCATGGTTAAAGAAATCAACATTGTGTGCGAAGCATAAACACATTATTAAGTGCTACCCTGGGTTTTATTGTGAATAATTTGATCAGAATGGTTTCTAATATAACTAGTTACCTTTATATAGGGAAGAACATTTCTTTTATCCCTACAGAATGAAGCATATTCAATTGCATGTAAAAGAATTGCTATTCATTATTACTTGTTTATGCCTCAATCATTTCAAATATTGCTTGGAAGGGTTAAGACCTTTTTCATTTTTTCCACACAGCAGGTATGAATATGTAGAATTAGATGTTTGTTGTCTGCTCGAAAATTGAAATTGATATTTCTACTCGAAGAGTTTTAAAACCTCTACTGACCAGGGCTTGAATTTCAGGGAGGCCATCAAGGCCATTGCCTGCCCTTTTTAAGTTTTGTCCTGGGTGCCTCAGAACTTTGTCAACTTTGAGGAATTCTTCATCACTTATTGGCCCTGGTGCCCTTCTTTGTCTTTGCACAGTGGCCTTGAAAATATGTGCCCAAAAAGTTAAAATTCAATACCTGCTACTGACCTATTAAAACTTGTCAGACATTGAAAAGCATTAATTTCCCCAATTCCTGTGATAAATTCTTTCCAGAATGATTTGGATGTGTAATACAAACATATATGGGAAACCAAGGTGCAGTGATAAGTATACTTGGTTCTGATATATGTGTGTAAAAAAAGGGTGTACATTTTGCCCTGATTGTCCAAATCAGTCCCAATGCTATTTGGATATTTACAATATGAGCATAGACATGGTATGCACTAACAGCAGATTCTTATGAAATGCCACAATGATAAGCCTGTGTATATGTTCTCTGTAATTTACTATTATATTACCGGTAGGCAAGGTAGGTAAATTGAATCCTGCCTATCAAGTATAGAAGCAATAAAACAAAACAAAAAATATTAATGATTTAAGGTGCACTTCATTGTAATTGGTACCAGCACACTTCAACAATTTATTCCACTGTCATTAAGATCATCAGAATCATTTCTCGTTAACAAGGGCGTAACAAAGCTGATGTCGGCACTTATATTTAATTATCCCCTAACAGCTCCCCATCTGGTGGGGTGAGGCAAGTGATGTAAAGCATAACATGTTGGTGCTTTAATGCAATGATGGTTATTCATCAATATTACAAGTACACTGATGGAGAAGTTTTCTGAACAGTTTTAAAAGTGATGCTTAAGTATTGTATTGTAAAATCTTTTTATACATTAAAACTCACTCTCTCTGCTAATGCAACAATACTCAAGTTGAAGCACCTTGTGAAGATATTTGAAAGTGGTGATAGTAACAAAAAGCATTGAATTAATAACAAAATCCAATTGAATACTGTTAGCTTATGTTCACTTTCAAAATGAGCAACATGTAGAGCCTCTTATCCCTTATAAAAGCCTTGTGATAAGAACACTCCCTTGCAAAAATAGTCTTCCTTTGTTTCAAACAATCCTGATTTCTTATGTTTTAAGTTCTGTAATTGTTGTACTGTTGAGAGAGAGAGCTTACATAAACTTCTCTTACCAGGGTTTCTTACCAATCAAAATACTGCACAAAAATTCAAGGTCACTGACGGCATCAGACTCCTGAATCTTTCCTGCTATACTACTAAATCAACTGCTATGGAAATATTGAAATGGCTATACTTGAAAGATTGGGAGACATAAAGTCTCATGTTTCGCAAGCAAGTGAAACAGTAAAAATATTGCAAAATAGCCAACTATACTAATGGCATATTTCAGACAAGATATTTAATATCTTTGGAAAGATTTGAAGTTGCTGTTTTTTTCCTTCCTATTTCTTTTTTTTCTTTTGTCGTATGGTGACACCAAGTCTGGAGACAATTCATCAAAAGGTTGTATATAATGTGTTTCTTTTTTCTTTCACTGATAAGCATGCCGAGTCAATCTTTTGTTTCCTTCTGTAGCAAAAATGATGTTTAAAATTAAAGTTTCTTACAATTTAAGGTACGCACAACATATGAAGAGCTTATTTCCAAACCGTGTTAAGTCCACCCACCTTCAAAATTGAGATTTTGATGAAAATGGGTAGTGAGTAACTAGGGCTATCCAGCAATGTGTGTGTTTTTCCCCAAAATTAGTCAAGTTCCGAAATGTTGACACACAAAGTATTGATTTTTTTCCAAAACGTGTTAAGTCCAATCTAGTTTGGTAGCAAACTGTGTTAAGTCCACGAACACTGCCCTTGTGGGCAGCTTGTAGGCAAGTAGCACGGCATAGGGCTTCCAATAGTTAATCGCACAAGTTCTGCATGATTGATGACACTGCCTTGCATTGTGTCTTCGTTCTTCTTTGGTCCTGAGAATACCTGAATTTGGTCTGCATAAAAAGTTGTTGTTGTTGTTGTTGTTGGGTTTTTTTGTTGTTTTTTTGGTTTATATTAGTGGGCCTAGTTTGTATGGGATTTCTTAGATGTTTGATAGATACCTCCAGAAAGACATGAACAGGGTGGGAAGGGGGGGGGGGGGAGATTGTGATGGTAGAATTAATGTTAGAGGATGGTGGTAGAGTTAGTTTTTGATATTATTATTTTGTATGATTATCAAAATGTGCTACTAAATTCAAGGTATAATTTTAAAGTTAAAGGTATAAAAAACTTAACTTAAAGACTTAAAAACTTACGACTGTCAATATGAGATTAGGGTGGCGGCATGGGGGAGGGGGAAATTGTGATAATGTGATAAAACAAGTGGATATTTCAGGTCATCACTTATTGTCGGTGAAATGATGTTTATTCAATTATGAGAAATGCAATTCAACTAAGTTTTGAATTTTGAACTATTTAAACGTCGCATTTTGGTACAAAATGGGCGGGAGGAGGGGGTTCGAGATGCAAGGTGTTTTGTGGCAAAAGTGTGTTTCATAGTAGAGAGAATCACATTTTGTATGTTTTTAATAAATGTGTTATCTTTTAAGACTAGTTTGAGAAAAATATGGTTAGTTCTGTGTTACAGATACTATGTTTTGTGTCAAAATGTGTTAAGTCCATGCCAGAAATTGTGTTTTGTGTCAAAAGCGTGTTAAGTCCATGCTATTTTTAAAACAAATTAATTCATTAAAAAATTCAAAAGTCTCTAGATTTTAACTTAACATGTTTTTATGGTCCTATATATGTCACCTTCACTTCACTGTAATTTTATAGAAATCAAACTTTTTTTCATTGCCATAAAGAAAATTCCTGATTTTCTTCAAAGTAAATCTTGTGGACTTAACACGGTTTGGAAATAAGCTCTTCATATATAACAATAGTAAGATATTGATTGAAATCATATAAAAGCTCTATCAAATATGGCATAATTCATGGTGATTTTTTAAACATTTGCTTTCATCAATAATTTTGGGTTTAATCTTCTCATGGCTTGTGTCTCTTATAAAATCAAGTGACAAAAGCAATTAACTGCCCATGCCCCTATAAGCGCCCACCCAGTGACTTTACTATACATGATCCTCCCTCATTATATGCAGGATCCAGCTACACATCTGATCCGCCATCATTATGTGCAGGATCCGGACATTTATATCAAACTTGTAACCATCTAGACATAAAATCCATACTTAAAGCCATTTGTATGTAACATGAAATTTTTTATATGTAAACAATATAAAAAAATAAGCCCCCACCAAAATGACTACAAATTATACGGTATTGATCTTACATTAAAGAATACAAACTTAAAAAAGCAATTTTGCATAAAACAAAGGAAACATTACAAATTGTCATTGGCTTAACATTAGGCCAAAAGCAAAAAAAAGAAAATGAATGTCCATATTGCATGAACAACATCCTAATAAATCATGATTGGCGCCTAATGAATGATGACATCGTAATTGCTGACTTTGCCGTGGTGTGTGTATGACTGTACATATTTATGACGCAAGTCACATGATGACAAAGATTTGTCCATGTGGTCACTCTCATCGTTCATTTATTACAATCGTATCATAACACGAAAATTATGACACGATGACAAAAAATACTTGTGTGGACCAGGTCTAATAAAGCAAGTCATTTTACGCAACACACATAGTATAAGGAAGGTTAATTAGTTTGATATGATATTGATGTTTTATCTTGGTGTAGATTAGTCATCCAATAATTTGAAACATTATTTTTTTTAATTAATCCAATACTGGAACTAAAATTTGCAACTGACTTTGCAATGGTTGCATCCGATACCATCATCAATCAGATGCCATACCATTGGACATCAGATGAAACATAGCAAAGTGAGTTGTGAATTTTAGTTCCAATAGGCCTACCGTAAAAACGATAGTTAGCATGTGTGCTTACTATCGAGCGCTTTTAAAACATGCAAACATGAAGAGCCCCATCCACAAAGGTGTAAAAAGTTTTGAGCAAATCATCTAAACACATACAAACAAGTAAACCTGCAAATGTGTGTCTCAGCCCCATTAGCTAAGTTGGTAAAGCGCTGGACATTGGTACAAATTCATGCTTTTAAAAGCGCTTGATAGTAAGCACATATGCTAAATATCAAGTTTTTACGGATTAGATTAAATTAAAAACTAATATTTGTGTTCTGCAAGCTTTCAAACTGACATTGAGTAGCCTTGAATTTGATCAAGATGTGTGTATATCTCATATTAAATTGTCAGTTACCTTTCTTACCTCTACAATAATTTTTCATATTAAGATGCAAATCTCATTATTGGTAAACTGTTATGATAACACATGCCTGGAAATATTAGTTTATATTCCTCGGTGTCTGAATTTATTTTATAACAGTATTTAAAAATAGCCCTAGGAAAAATAGCTAGGTTGATAAGTAAGCTTATCATATTGAAGAGCTAATATGTTATGTTTTCAGTTAGATGTGTGATGCGATTTTGAGCAAGAGTGTCATTTTCATTTTCCGCTACATTTAGTTTGAAGACTTCATAACCCTTGTTTAAATTGTTTTTTTGATCTTGCAATAAATAATGCACTACATAACAAGCTCCAAATATTGTCAAAATAAATAACAAATATTGGCCATATACCTAAAAATAATTTTTCGTCAAGAACAAATCACATCACATATTGACAAGATGAGAAGGATGACTGCGCATATTGAATTATTCTTAAAGGCAATTTGCTGCCTTTGTGGCGTTTTAAGCATGTCAAGGATGCAATGTAAGTTACTCATCACTGACATAGTTCTAATTTTCTATTTATTTCTGTATGACTACTACTACATCAGAAAAAATATCTGGTGCTAAAAAATAACTTGGCACCATCCTTTATTTTCCCAAGGGGTAACACTTTATCAGTACATTTATATATAAAAAAAATCATATACATTAAAGGAAGATCCACACATCTTTCAGTCTTCCTGGCACTATGGTTAATTTATAGCTTTAGCACTTTATGTAAATGTTTATCATGTAATAACTCAATGACTCTTCCATGTCTAGTCTGTTTGGAACATTTGTAAAGATATATAGATGAAAATTGAACTGAATGTTTTTGAAAAAAACTAGTACATCAGTTTTTCATTTTAATTGGCTGAATGTAACAGCTAAACATACACTAAAACAAACATTGAGAAAGAACAGTGTGCCCTACAACCACACAAAGTAGTATTTTGTACGCAGCGTTAAGCCCTTAAGGGACATCGATGTAAATCGCTACAGCGTTGTTGTATTATCAATATTATATTAAAGTACCTTCCACTTTTCATAAATAAGGCTAAATCCTCCCCATATCCCAATAACACAAATTTTATGAACCACTTAACTAAGCAACTTAGTTTTTTTAAGTAATTTTCCAGCTCACTTCAAATCTGATTAAACAAGTTAAAACTGTGAAATTGTTAACATTATGTACTTTACACCAGAACTCAATCTCCATGTGTGTGTCAACATCAAAGCCAAAGCCAAAGCCAAAGCCAAGGCCATGTATGGACTTAATAAACATAGGAAGTATAGATGATGAAGGAAGGTGATGATGCATCATAAATTAAGGATGTTAAGAGATGATGACCATCATATCACAATATTGCTGTCATTTACAGGATATCCTTATATCTATGCAGGCAATGTAAGAAGATGTACTTCTACCTTAGGCAAAGGACACTTAACCTTTTCCATGTTGATGAAAAGCGCAGGTGACAAATGGTAAATTTTAGGGATTTTTTTAAATATTGGGAGTTTGAATCTGAAGGGAAAAGTAAGTTCAGGTGGTCACAAACACAACTACTACTTGCATCTTGTCATTTTGCTTTTATTGTAAGTAATTAAACTTATACTTTAGTATAGTAAAACTTATATGCAAAATATCATGTTTAGCTCTATGCCATTTTGCTAACATACACCCAGTGCATGCCACATGGATTAATAAAATATTCAAATATTGCACAAAATGTATAAATTAATGATTTCAACAGAGACTGATTTCTGATGTCCTATTTGACAAAGTCTTACAATATGCATCACCATTTTGCAAACTCAATGGTCTGATTTCTCGAAGCTTGGCTAGTGGTCAGGCTACCTAAGTCAGCAGGCTAGCCCTACCAATATGGATTCATTTTATTGTCTTATCCAATGTATACTAGTATCTTTCTATGTAATGTACAATGTGAATTTGTAAGCACTGGTTTATAGGACTAATTGGGCTGATCGCTTAGGAAGCCTAACTACTACTACTAGCCATCAAGAAACTGACCCAATGTGTTTTTAAACACATTGGGTCATTGCATTTAAAAATCAATGCAAAGTTATAAATAACTAAAGACTTGGGATGGATTGAAGCTCTTACACAACATACAGTTCCTGCATGTATGAAATTGGCCCTTGATTATCCTACATGGCTACACATTACATAATAAATGCACAATTATTACAATTTCATAAATGTTGGTTTTCAATAACATCCCGATCATCATTTTCAAGTATCACAGCTATCAGTTTCATTATAGTAGGAAGTAGTAAGAGCTTTTATCTTACCATGTGAGAAACAATGATAAGATGTTCTGTCAAGGACAAGCTTCCTAAATTCTTAAATTACACCTCAAAAGTTCTTCAAACAAGTGTTTTATCATCGCAATATTTTACAATTTCCATTCAACAGAAGGTATTTTCTTGCATGTGAAAGACAAAGCCTTTTGACGGTCATACAACACACACTGCATATTAATAAACGCCATATCATTTTCAATTGGTGTAATGAGTGTTGTATATGATACTGGATCCTCACTTGACAATGAGCAATATCAAAATGAAGTTTGAAAGTCAACCTAATCCAATTGAATTTCATATATTAAATATTGACTTATGAAAATACTTGTAAGCTTTTCTCTGATTTGATTGAAAATGGAGAATATCAGGTTTGGTTTGCAAGTGAATGTATTGTTTAACATTGACATCTAATCTACTTATTGTACATTTGTAAGTTAACTATCAAATGTCTTGAATCATCCATCCATATCTTTTAATTCAAACAGACAACTGAAGTCGAGTTTGTGATTGAACTTGAGTATTACCATCAATAAGGGGAATTATTTTAAACTCATAGGTGTTTAGGTGAAGTTATTATTTCCATAATAATATGATTAGAACTTTGTATTATGTTTACAGAGCAAGTTAGCCATCATATATATGTAAATGAAAAACAAATTAATTGCTCATACTAGCAAAAGGCACATTTCAATTATAGTGTCAAATATCAGGGGCTCTGTGCACCAGGTCCTAGTCTCCATTTTAGGCAAAAAATGAGATTTTCGTGCCACTTCATCATAAGGAATACATCATACCTTAATTACTGGTTCATGCTTGGTTTGTACACCTGTTTGCATTGTGATCATTTTGATTGTGGTTCCAAACACAGATAGTGTGAACCAGTTGACCTGGCAATGATCGATTTGGACGTCACACTACACCAGTAAATTTGTTCAGAAAATAATGGTCATTCCAGAAATACCAATGTCCATTTCAAACCCCAATAAAAACACAGACCCGTGACATTTATATTCACTTGTTTCTTTTTCCTTTATCACCTTAAAGAAACTTCAGGAAAAATGGACAAGATCAACTTCTCCAAAACCAACTCTCTACACCAGTACAGTTATTACCCAAACATCAAGGATGAGTTAAGGAGACAGATAAATGAACCTGGATCATTGTTAGTAGAGACTTTAATCGCTTACTTACAAGCCAGGATGAAATGTCTACTCCCTGCTCATATTCCCCTTGTTCTAAACACAAGGTGATATTCCATAGGCCTTATCACTGTAACATTCTGTCAACTCATCTTCTTTAACCTGTTCTCTGCAACATGATGAACACAAATGAGACTGAATTTTGTCATCCTAAAAATTTAAAAATGTTTTTTTTTTTTATCATCAGATTTGGAATCTGAATGCCAAATTGCTTCAATTGAGTACAAACATGCCTAGTATTGGTTTAGTCATTCTTCATACAGGTCTTGCTTATTTCTCAACAAATTTTAGATTCAGGTGAGTTTTTTATATGGTTAAATAGTTAGCCTCGTTGGAAGCATTAAGAAGATAGCTTACAGCTAAGAAGGCCACATATCGGATTGCATAAATCGCTACTCCAAGCTCTTTGATGGGATGCCGTCTCGGCGACAATATTCCATTAAGATTTTTTCTGCTAAATATTTCTTGGCTTTTGATACTAACATTTGGACTTGGTGTCAAATTTCCAGCAATAGACGGCGCGGATTTTCAGCGATGATTCTGGCGGAAATGGATCATATTCATTCCCAATATGGCCTATGTTATCCGAAGACAAAGCCTCCAGACCATCACTGGATTTCTCAAAGCTGACATCTATTGCTATGTAATTTGAACTAATTTTACTCTTACATTGGCAATTATCCTGAACTTTTGTCAGGGAATTATTGTCATAGTTTGGTTATAAGCGAGTAAGATGGCTGTCCAAACAGCGTGTTATTCATTGTGACAGATTTCTATACTTCTCTACCTTGGGCTCTGCTATAACGACCACATAAATTGAGACACTGTTTTTAAAAACCCAACACTTTCCAGGAATGCTTGCAGGAAAAGAAGTTTGCTTCCACAATTTCTCATAATCAAATAAAAGTATTTTTATCACAAATTGACATTATGTTTTATTTATTTGTTTGCTTGTTTGTTACTTAACTCCCTTGAGGCATGCACTCGTATGCACAAAGGTAAGATAATAGAATTCTGAGAAAGATTGATCTGCGACAATAAGTATTTTTCTAAAGGTATTAGTTAACATTGACAAATAAAACTAAATTCAAAATTCAAAATCAAGAAGAGGTAACTAATCACTAAGGAGAAAGTATCACTACACTGGCTTTCGGAACTCTCACATGTTCCTGCATGCTGACCAGGTTCTTGAACTAGAACAGCAAACTCCAATCCACTCAGAATGAGAGCTTTAATAAAATTGTTATTATGTTTCCATTTTCGTACTTTTACCAGCTGAGACTTGTAGGATATTTTTGGTAACTCTACTCTAAGATCCTGCAGATTTCTTTTTCTAATCCTGGTAAAAAGTGGATTACCAATTAACAATGTCTTCATACCACTGACAGAGAATCTGAATTACAAATGACTACATTTATGCATTTCCCTTCTGGTAAATGACACTTGGTCCATGTAATTCAATATGCTTTCCAACCATTCCTCATGTTCCTTATATGTTGCTTCAGAAGATAAATCACTTAAACATGTTAAATATGCCCACTTCCCCATTTTACCACCTTCCTGGAGATATTTGGTAAACTGACATATCAAGGATCACGGTTAAAGGCAAGACACCAGACTATCATCAGGATAATTAAGTACCATCATGAGCGTGGTTGTGTAGAAAAACTGCCATGAAAAATTGCTATGAAAGCCTGTAGGTGCAAGTAGGGTAAGAGCTAGTCAAGTAGATTAATATGGGAAATTTGACACCTTCATAAGAGTTCTTATTTCAACCCTATCACCCATAAGCACCAGTGCAATTGCATGCAACACCTTACATGACCTAAATTACTTTCTATCACCAATACCATAATGAAAATGTCACAACAATTTTGCTACATGCATTAATGGATGTTGCTAAATTAAGTTCTTGATGGCAATTTCACTCTGCCTTGCATACACACCAACGATGATTGGAAGTCTGATCATTATGAAGCAAGTTTGGAAACTCGATGTGGAATACCCTTTTTAACTGTCGGCAATGGATTGACAAAGAAAACTGCATCAGATTGATCTCTCCACAGATTGGTATGGTAAATAGGGTGAGCCTATTGCATTTTTTCCTACTTGAGCATTCCTGTAACACCCTTACATAATAAAAAGTAAAGTACATCTATAATTAGTAGGACAATATCTTTACTGCATGTGCAAAACTATATAATAAATATTGCTACAATTGTAAAGCACGCACAGCATCACTCTGGGTAAGCACTCTGCAACATGTTACCCACTTCTGTTTCTACTGGGTCCAAATCACAACAACCCTCTGCTTTACACTATTAACAGAACTAGATGCATAATGTTCAGCAGGACCCAGGAGGAGCTCAACCCCATCAAGTTGCAAAATAATGCCAAATCAGTTTATTTTAGTGTGCTAAAATCTAATTTCATCCCTCTCAGCCCCTCAGTTGATTGAACATGTTTCAAATCCTACATATCTGTGGGTGATGTTGTTTCCAAAAAACTACGCACAGATATGATCAGCACAATTCTCAAACAGATGGAGAGAGAGGGGTAAAATTTCCTACTGAATTTCCCCTAGCTTTGAATTCCCCATCCTCACGATGCAGTTACCTATTTGTTGCTCTTCAGTACCATCCTCCTCAATTTCCTCCTGGGTTCAAGGGCATGATATTGATTAATAGAGGGGCATCATTAAACTTTCCTTTGATGCCAATAAACCCTCCTTAGGGCTTTACCAGTGCATCATTAACAAAATCAACACCCTTGCATTAATCCTTTCAGAAAGGAGGTATCATCAGGGTTTACATTGACACTATGAACCTTCCTAAGGGTGTAACACTGATAGTGTTGGTGGAAGCTAACAAATAACTATTATGTAGGGTGTACAACTCCCAGTGTTTGCCGACAAGATCCATTCAGCATCTAAGCGATCTATGCATCATGAGCCTCTAAGCGAACAGCAACCTTGATATGCAATATTTAAGGTTTCAAATCATCAATAAAAGATACCTATCTCATAACATCATTTTAATTCCATGTTAGGGTTATTGGTACGCAAAACAGCCGATTGTGCTCCATTGGCAAAATGAACCATTTTGTGGTGACAGAATACACCTTGCCAACCTGTCTACTTGTTACCACACAGAAATTCAAGTCTTCTTGCAGTGAATTGTACTAGATCACACATGCCCCTTGGTATTCTTTGTGTCATGACAGAGAACCTGTGCTAAGATGGTGGATACCTTCTAAATATACGCCTAAGATAATACGCCTAACCTTACACATCCAAGATGTAAGGTATACGTCATCCATACAGTGCTGGAAAAACCTCCTCTGTATTTTCACTGTTATTTTGCAGATAGAAAACAGGAACAAAATGTCAAATTTTATGGTTCTTTCCATCTTGCAGAGAACATAAAACACACTTTCATGCAGGTATCGGAGTCCCAGCTCAAACTACATTGTCTAAATTTGTCAACATACAGAGTAGGCCTATGTGCTGGTTATTTATTAAGAGGTTCTGAACAATGCATGATGGGAAGGGGTGATATACTGTGTTGACTATATTACAGACATTATACCTGACTACCTCTAGAAAATACTTTAAGCTACTGCATATAACCTTCACCTTGATTTGCTGACTGACATAGATAATAATTGCCTTGCCTGCACAGGTAATGGTGAACATCAATTATGTATTTCATTGTCAATTACTGTTTGAAGTTTCACAACTGATTAAACAAGGCAATATGGTTTTCTTAGGTTGCTAGTTGGATTTTTAATCTAGCCTCAAAGAGATGAAATGTAACAGAAAATTTCATTGCAAATTCAAAGCTGTTTTTAAATACAAGAAACTGTCAACAAGGATCACTTTTTGTAGTGTATATTTCAGAAGTCATCAGGGGAGTAATGGTGTTGGTATACCTACTGATGATTCTCTAGTGCTTCTAGAAGTTTACAATGTTCTTTTTATCCTTGTGTTGGTTCAAAAAGTGAGTTTTGTTGACCAGTTTTAAGAACTTCTTTTGAGGTCTATTCCTAACACATACAAATCTCTTCATTGGCAATTAACTTCTTGCTTAAAAGATGGATTCTAACATACTAGTTCATTCTTGCAAATCTTTTCATTACCTGTTTGGTGAGAATACGCTTAATAAACATGATTACAATAACACCAAATTCATGCCAAAAATGATATTTTACAATTCAAATTGTCACGTAACATAGATTTTTACTTTAATAGATTTTCTTCACAAAGTTTACTTGAAGTTTTTATAAGTTTCTCATTATTAATAAATATTTCCTGAACGTCTCAAAAAAGTAAATTTCTGCAAGGTGAAACACTGCGTACAGCATTCTGCAAGTTGAGACACATTTTCAGCTAATTTGAAAGTGTAGATACTAAATACAGCTTTTGAAATTCATCAGAATTGCTATTGGTTGCCGCTCACTGTCACTATGGTGTCATACTGCCCTCTCTAGGTCATTCATACTTTAAGCAGTTGGCAGATTGTCCTCTTGTCATCTTGATTCAAATACTGTAAGTTGTATTTCTCATACACTAAAATAAATCCAGCATCAATTTGCTGGTTCCTATTTCTAGCTATACACTTATAATTTGATTTTAATTTACTAAGTTTCAGCTTGTTTGAAAGCATGACCAATAGCGTAGCAAAACAAATAAACATCCACTTTTGTAAAATTTTGCAATATCTTCTTCACATACAGGGAAAACTGTATACATCAGCACTGAACTTAGGCCATGATTCTCTTACTTCATGAACTCTTCAGTTTGAATTGAAGAATGTAACTTTCTACCGATTTTTTTTTAATATATATATATATGTAATTTGAAGTTGAGCTGTCATTCAAACTTGCAAACTTATTGGTCTGTCACAAGCTTTACAACATTTATTTTGCATGGTCAGAAACAAATAAACCTCCATCATGCATACTTTATCAAAGTCATTTTTCTAACGACTTATGCAATACCTGACACAAAATTTCAATAGTAACTTTAATAATCAATCAGCTTTTGTGTTATTTGTATATTTATTTATAAAAAATATTAAGTGTAGCTGTCTTTCAACCTATAATCACATGTGGTCATAAATCAACCAGAAGTCCATCATCCACAAAATTCAATCAAACTAGTCAAATATGCATCAATTAAACCTTTTCTCATTCTACTTTTACTATGGCCAATAGATAATAGTAGACATTGTTTTAATACCAACCTCAACAGTAATTAGTCAGATCTGGCCAGACATGATGAGCACAAACCCAAAGTCCAAATTTGAAAAAGGAAAAATAAACATTCTAATTGAATCCAAATCAAATCAAATAAACATTATTTCCAAACAAATTAATGTATAAAAATACAAAGTGAACTGGAGGGGAGTGAGAAAAAGACACACTGTAATTCCTCATATTGGACAACTCCAGCTGAAATGCATACACCCCCTATGGAAGACATGACCTGAATCTCCCATACAGGGGTGTAGATTTCAAATGGATACCCCCATTCAGGTGACCCCATTTGAAATTCACACTCCCTGTGTGGAAGATTACAGTCTTCCATAGGGAGTGTATGGAGACAAAGCAATCCAACAAACAAGGTTTAATTAAAATGTTCTTATTATTTGGTCATGACATTCAATACTAACAAAAATTTTTTAATGCAATGTTTTAAATGATACAAAGGTTGCTTGTTTAAAAGTCAATGATAATGTATAAACCTATGGCTTCATTTCTTATTTACAAACCATCTGCATAATTAATAGCACATAGGCCTATATGTTTGATTGGGCTCATAAGTGTATTAATCATAAAAAGCAAATTATACATGATGAGCCATGTTTCTGAATATGATATGCATGTATGGATGACTTGAACAATTATCTGAATGACTGACAGTTATATGTATTGTGATTAATAAACTAATCAATCAATGTCAACTAATTCCAATTATACCTGTCTTGATATAAAAATTTGATTGTGTCCATGTGTGCAGTCACGCACATGACCAACATAATTATAATTATAGCCTAAACTTAAAGATGGGTGACCTGACCTGATCTGATCGACAGCCTCATACCCCCCACTTTATCCTATCAGAATGGAAATTTTGACATCAGAAGAAAGCTCATGTTAGATCTAAATTATATTCCGTTTAGATGTTATGAATGAAAAAGTGATAGCCTCATCCCCAATTGTGGCATACCACACATATCGTTCTATGGGCCATTGTGAAATACGTTATTACATCTAATATCAAAATGGTTAGTGCAATTTACCTCAACATTTGGAATTTGATGATTTTGGTACAGGCCTCAATGTGAGGTGCAAAACACAATACAAAAAAATCTGACCACCTACCTTTAATAAACTCAACCCAGAAAGTATCGAAACGATTATAGATGGTCAGATATATCGGGAACTGAAATATATAGCAAAAACTTATTTAATGTATATAAAGCGCAGCTTTCTCCTGTGCATTTTGATACCTCTTTTGTTGCTCTCACGGTATTATTTGGTCAAGTTATGGGCGCTTGAGTGGCTTCAAGTCGGATTTTGAAAGTTGCACTTAGCTCCTATTCAAGCCAAATGCGTTCGTCGTGTACACACACACACAATCAAGACAAAAGACACTGATGTGCTCTGTTTACTTAACCATGAACTTTACTTTATTTTACTCCTTCGAATTCCAACTTCAGTGTACACTTGCTACCCTTTACTTATCTCTGACTTATCTCATGAACTCTTTCTGCTGACATCTCAATACTTGGTGTGCCCACCATCACTGTCTATCACTGGCTGGATTCGTCGTCGCATGCTCTGAACAAGATGTCTTATCTTGAATAGGAGCTAAGTGCAACTTTCAAAATCCGACTTGAAGCCACTCAAGCGCCCATAACTAGACCAAACGATATCGTAGAGCAACAAAAGAGGTATCAAAATGCGCAGGAGAAAGCTGCGCTTTATATATGTTAAATAAGTTTTTGCTATATATTTCAGTTCCTGATATATCTGACCATCTATAATCATTTCGATACTTTCTGGGTTGAGTTTATATTGGCCCCATTAAAAGAATACTGAACATAATTGTTTCTGCATGATTGATCAACAGATCCAACTCAGTGAACAGGCAATTCTTTATATAAAGTAAAACCACAAATTATGATAAATAAGTAAGATACAATAAATATATAATCAAATACATAAAACTATTAATAATAAATTAAAACATTACTTAATTAGCAAATTGATTTAAAATCACCAACTGTCAAGACAATTGCATACCCATAAAATAGCCGACCCATTAAAATCTGTCTATTGTGTTTTGATCTTTGAATTCCTATACAATGTGTTTCCCACAACTGGAAAATTTACTTTACCTTCAAATTTGTCAAGATAAATCTTCCTACTCTGTAAACTAAGTAAAAAGAGTCTGGTCTAATTTTGTCACAGGTTAATTCCACTGTGGTTGATTCTCACCAAAGTATTTCAATCCTTTTTGGTATGAGTGCTCACTGCCCAAATGGTGCATTTGAAGACAATCACATTTTGGCATGAGTGCCCAAAATGTGTATTTGAAGAACCCTAAAACTGTGTGAGCACTAAGTGGGTTAACCCACTAACCTAGGAGTGGTTTGAGTGGAGGTGGCCTATGTGCTGCCCACCCTATGCCCCCGGTGAAGTGAAGGTACCCTGTGTGTCAGATTCCTTTTACGGTTAAACAAGTTTTGGCTTCCAAAATCAAAAATATCTCACCTTTCAGACCTAATATGAGGGTCAATGAGGACAATATGGGCTTTCCACTGATAGCAAAATCCCACTAACCCAGAAAAAGCAGGGACGAGGTTGCTGATAACACATACAATTTCTACAAAATTTCTACTGTGACCTAAACCACCAATACAATTCAGGAAAACATTTCATCTATTATAACATGTATTCTTACCATTTCCATTTGAATTGTCAAATTTATTCACACCATTTAAATTAATTCAATTTTACATCAAAACATTATTATGCATCATCAATCAAGCCGCCGCTAGTTACTTTAAGAAGTGCATCCAACTCTTATTTGTTACAACAGCCATACTGTGACACTTTACGTGACCTATTATTTCATTTAGCACGGCCAGTTTACTTCGCTTGCTCACAAAAGCTTTTTGATGTACAAATCATCTTACAATATATATACTAGCTATACTTTCTATTTTGCAATTCAAATCAAGGGTCACCATACTTTTACTGAACACTATTACCAAGCAGTAAGCCATGCGGTTTTGCCCGATGGCACGCATTGAAGCAAAATGCAATAATACAGAAGATGCGTGTTGTCCTACAAATGTAATCAAGTGTAAAACTAGTACAATTGCTGTACCACAATGTACTAGTAGAGCACCACTCCTATTGGTTTGTCAGCAAAATAAAAATAACTTCCAATAACTATAGCTTGCTTTATCAACCAACAACACAGAGAGTGAAAAAATGAACTTTAATCATCCAAGAAAAAATCTGCCTTATTGCTAGTGACGGATATTGCAAACTACTATTTCAGGTGATAATGTTGATTTAATATTAAAGCACTAGTAGTGAGTATCAGCAACTGCCACAAAACAAGGGGCGGGTCATTTTGCTTGGCTTGATATGGCGGAGGGAATGATTTCAAATGGATAGATATAGGTTACAGAATATGTATTGATTAAGCTTAAAACCGCAAAACTCGTGTGCACTTTATAAGAGGTCATCTCAGAAATTAACTTTATTACATAAGTTTATTATGGATACTTTTTTTTTATCAAATGGAAGTTAAACAAAATTGATTTAATTCAATAAAATCTACACACGATTACAACAGCAGTTGGGGTAAAGGAAAATGTGATCATCATTGTTTATATGTGATGCTATTAATACTGTTTCATGTTTGTTTGTTTTTAATCTTTTTGTCTCTTCATATAATTTCTTTCGTTACAATTTGCTTTCACTCTTTCAAACCTTTTTATGCTTTCATCTCTTACCCTTTCTTCTGCAACTTAGTTGCTGCACTTTGATTTAATAATTGAAACAGAATAAAACAGTCAATAGAATGCAAACAAAAGTACCTCAGGACTATTTGTGATATTTTTGGAATGACATCTATTGTCAAAAAATTTGCACACACACAAGTAAAGACAGAAATATTGGCTGCATAAGTTTCTTTTTGAACAAGTTCAGGCGAAACAAAAACATTAAATAAAATCTCAACAGAATATTTTATGCATATTGCTAAACAAAGTCCCCTTTAAATTGAATTGAAAATGACTTATTAAACATAAATTGTTAAAAAAACACCTGGTGACCAAGATGCATAAGTTAATTAAAATATAACTATCAATTGATGCTTCTCTGATCTACTGGTTTCCATTTCTCTTCCACCAATATATTCCAAATATTCCATAAATTCAATTTAATACGTATTTGAAGTGTAACTAATTTGATGAAAGTGGTTGGGTTGTCATCGCTTCTAAGAGTAAATCAATAACAATAAACAAATATCTCACTTCAAAAGGCTGCCGACAAAGCTGAAGACACAAAGAAATGACAAAAGATAACCAGTAACCATGGTAATGACCAATTTACTGGCTATTATAAACTGCTCTAAACATTTATAAGAAAATCGCATTATTGTATATAGTAAGGAGTATCTGGGTCATGCTAATATTTTAAGACAAATTTAATTGCTGATGTGTTGACCTTTTTTTACACTGGTCCTACCAAGAAAATGTATTCATAAGAAAACTGCCATTTAACCTTTTATTTATGTATGGATGTCAAAAAACCAATTTCTATCATTGGAGCCAGAGATTTAAAATACTAGTTAGTGTCTGACGTCACCTGTCCATCAAACGCAGGAACAACTTGTTTACGAGTTGTTTTGATGATTGTAATAACTGAACGCAACAGTAAAACAGCGTACCTTGTGGTAATTTTGCATCTTCAAACATACAAACCGTCTCAAAAACAAGGTTTTTGTAATGGGAAACTTTCTTTTCTGAAGGCACCATGTCAACAATGCCTAGAAAAGTTGTGTTTTGACTTGTAGTAAAAGTACCTTATTTTTTGTCCATTTACTGCAATTCCTTTTCTCCAATGAAGGCACCAGATGAATTGAACTTCTTTTTACGCACTACTAACCAGCAGTGATGGCAGACACAAACTAGTCTTTTTAATTCAGTCTCAGAAAACCTTTCATAAAATATTCAACGACTTCAAATATTCAAAGTCATGTGTTTACAAATGAGTACAAATGAAATGAAACAAGTTTACATCCATTCTTTCTCAAATCAGAGATATAGGCAAATATTATTGGTCAAATTATAAAGAAAAAAAAATACGAAAATATGTGCTTTTTTTTATCATTTTCAAAATTCACCTTGAAATTTTTGCTATTGTGTGTCAATTTAAAGCTAGCATTATAGGGCAGATAATAATAAAAAAAGTGTTTATCAGCTCCAATTAAAGTGGCATTGGTTCTGTTTACTGGATATCTCTAGTCAGTCATTTTTTTATCGTACAGATGAACTGTAAGACAACTTCCCAATCATTAAGTCACATCAAAGCCATTTTTATCACAATAGTCTTTTGTTATCTCCCTTTGAAAGTTACCTATGATCAAAGCTGCCGTGCCTCTATCCGAGACCTACTTAAGAGAACTTGGGTGTTAATTTGATCTGACATATCCAACCCATTTAATATTCAAATCCTTTTAGGGTCATCTTCTGACTTTAAATTGGGCAGGCTTGTTCTGATATCTGCTCTATTATTGTGAATGCCTTACTTATCATTCACAATTTATAGAGACACTGAAAATGCATTCAGACTTAAATGAGGGGGTATAGAATTATCACCTTTTGTTGTCAATTAAATATGATTATAAATCCAATTTGCAAAATGTACGGTATGAAATAAATGGGTTTTTGATTGATATTACTACCAGTAAAACTATTTGAATCACAGTTAATGTTGTCGGTCATGTTTGATGTTCGGATAGCAGTTGAAAAATGTAGGCCGCAGGTTCACATAGTCCTTGTGCAGCAAGGATTAAACAAGAAAGAGGAGTCCCAACATGAAATTAGTAATGAGTGTATAGACTGAATAAGCCAAGCAGTCTCCCTACCTCTTCATTGACCCCTCCCCATATAAAAATTCCCTTTAATAGGGAAAGCCAGCTTCAATACAGAAGAGGTCTTGTAATTAGTTTGGGTGGAACGTATTTTTAGGATCACACTTTTTTAGGATCCATCATGTTTCATGACAGTCCACCAAACCATCAATGATGAGAATATGCACACAGAAACAGCATAACTTCCTGTCAACTCTTTAATCCATTACTCCAAATTGTTCTGTCTTTTTGTCTTTTCTGCCTTTTAAACTTTTTGAATGTGATATTGTTAGTCTGATACTCCGGCGAAGTTATGAATTCTATAGTCTGCATTGTGTGTTTTGTCTTCAATTATTTTGTTGAATGCCATAATAATTATTTAATAAGCAATGTGATCCAAATAAAAAAGGTGGATTCACATTAGTCATTTTATTTATAATTGATAGAATAATACAATAATTCATTTGTTTACCTACCTATTTATAATACATGTCAAATGGGGGTATATTGTTCAATAGGCCTACATGTATATATGCCCATATCATAGATAGGCCCTGAAATTGCATTGGATTCTTCCTGTTGAAAAGACAAAACCGATGTTTAAGATATCAACTATTTCATTAATGACATTTTGAGTCATTTTTATCCATAAAACGATACAGGATATAGGATATTTTTACTTTGACTTTTACGTCCATAAAGGTTTTAATCATGATGTACAGTTATCAATACACTCTTGCTCACATCTCATGCTGTGCTGGTCTCCAGGAGGTCTGCAAATGTAAATCTAAGTACGCCTGATAACACGGATACTATAATTTTCGTTCGTTGATATGCTGTAGAAACTATTATAGGCCTGGCATGAACTTTTAATGTAATATTTCCTTCAAACCATAACTTTTGAAGTTCTCACTCGTTTTCATTCGTTGAAACGGCAAAACATACTTTCTTTTTCTTACAAATCGAATAACAGGTCTTACATATATTTTCACCATAAAATTTCCGCAAAGTATTTCAAACCAATGCTAGTACCCCGTAATCTCTTTAGCAAACAAAGACGATCTCCGAATTAGATAGCCAGCTCTTAGCTGGCGAAAATATTGCTGCTGGCTACTGACAAACATTGGTCGTTTTAAAGCTTACATGAACTAATAAAGCAGTACTTGTCAGTGGCGTGTCCAGGGGTGGGGGAGGCTTTGGGTGCTTAAGGCCCCCCCCCCTTTATTAAAAATCATTTAAAATCAGCCGTTTTTTGGCAAGTTTAGCCATTAAGCCCCCCCGCATAACTCTGAAAGCCCCAATTTCACAATTGCTGTCATTAACCTGGCTGAACCAGATCACATCAAATATGATTATTGTTATGTTGCAAACTAAAATAAAATACAAAAGTTTAATGAACACTTCTTTCAGCCACACCACAGAATCGATTTTAGTGACAAACCACATATCTTGCTCCATCACGTCACCTATTTTTTCTTTTCTTCTCTTCCCACCGCATTGTTTCCATAGCTTCCTTCATTGTTCAGGCAACATGTTTCACCTTTATATGAACTCAACAAATAATTAAATCTTAATGTATTAATCAATCTAGTTATGGGCAAATGGCTATAATGCAGCAGCTCATAGCAATGTTCTTAATCACATAGTTACAGCGAGGGAATATAATTATGTAGTGCAATCAAGCAAAATTGGACCAATTCTACTTTACCTTTCCATGTTCATATTCAGATCTATAATTAATATGCATTAAAGGGACAATCAGTGATTTGCTTACCCAAAACCCTGAGATTGATCAAAATTCAGATTTTGGCATATTTGGAACTGGTATTAACCCTAATCCTGCTGAAAATTATGGGTAAAATGGGACAGACAGAAAAACCAGTTTTCTCAGCACAAAGCAATTCCACAATGTGCAGCGCCCACATATTTATGTATGAAAACAGGGCTCGGTGGTTGAAAATCGCCACAAGGGAGAAAAACCTTTTTCTTCTAATTCTCCTTTCTTTCTTCAGTCCTTCCCGGGCATCCTTCATCCCTTTCTCTTGGCCAAAAAAGCAAAAAGGATGTTAGAGTTGGGTAAAAAGCAGTTTGGGGAGTTGTATAAACTTTGCAAATGGCAAATGTCATATCAAACAAAGTAAGACACAATTTGACCATCATCATGAAGGTAGGATAAATGTAGCCTGTGTACATGCTTTTATTTGCAAAGTGGTCATGAAATTACAAATTCTCCTACATGTTGTGATTGGCAAGTGATCAAGTAAAGGTGGTCTCAATTATCTAAAAGTAAAATACCACTAATAACAATCACCTACCGGTATCTTTAATGACAAGGAGCAATACGCCCCAGATTGGGCATAATCTGACCAATCGCAGCTTAATATGTTTGGTATATTAACAAAAGTCCTAAATCGCTTATCCTTGATACCTACTTCTGACACACATAATTGATCATATTTAAACACTTGCCTTCTGCAAGCCATTACGGGCGAATTTCTCGATAGAAGTCTTAGTAAGCCTTAGGCTTAAGGTGGCCTTGAGGCTACTAAGCCTAGCCCGCTCTCGAAGCCCAGTCTTAACTGTAGCCGGATTTCTTGAGCATAAATTCAAGCTGGTCTTAGTGGCCTCAGAGGCTTAACGCTTGACAACCTCGTCCCTTTCTACCACCGACTTATTGTATAGGCAGTTGGAGGTAGATGTGCATAAGCTTTTGTCCTTCACGGTTTACCGTACTAACAAGGTTACCAGCGCAAAGACTAGCCTAGACCGGCGGTCTTGTGCTTGGGCTTACACCGTACACATCTTGATGCAAGACTAGTATTTTTTTTGTTTTTGTGTCTTTTATGTATTATTTTATTTCCACTTTACTTTATTATGAGTTCTGCTTGCATGAATGATACTTCTATACTTTTTACTCGACACGTTAATTTTTTTTTTTTTTTGCATTTCAAAAGCAAACTGCAAGCCTACAGAAAAGGAAACTTTGATTCCCTAAAAGTAGGCCTAAAGCAAAATTGTTTCACACTTCAAACAAATCATACGCATGTTTGTCAAAAGTAAAACAATATTAAGGATCATTTTGGTGCAAAAACAAAAACATAACCAACCATTTGACAACCATCGTATGCGTGCTATCTACTGCTGATATTTTCATGTTCTATTTGCGAATTTAGCATGAGTGCATACCCAGTGGGCACATCAGTTTCTGACGTTGTATCTATGTTGTATCAACGTCCGATTTCGACGTTGAAATAAGGTTGAAATCACGTTGTATGTGCAAATGGGCATCAACCTTGATACAACGTTGTATCGACGTTGTATCAAAGTCGAAGATCCAACCTGATTTCAGCCAATCTCTAGGTTGAAATTAGGTTGATATCTGGTTAGGTTAGTTTTCGACGTTGTATCAATGTTGATACAACGTCGAAATCCTAACCTGTGCACACTGGGATAGTTTAATATGATGATGATGATGATGTTGTTGGATGAAGTAGATGATGATGATGATGATGATGATGATGATGATGATGATGATGATGATGATGTATACAGATACAAATGTATACAGAATTGAATTACTGCATATTTTGCAGCCACATTTGAAAGCAAGGCGTCCAATAATAAATCTCAGGCAAAAAAGAGGAAAGCATGGTAGCAAGTTAATGTGGAACGTCAAGGTTTTCGGACATGTCAAATATGGGGGGGTACTTCTTGTAGAAGTTGAACAGGAAGGAGAGAGTTGTTCCTTGACCGTTGTTGACCGTTACAAGTTAGGTTCAAGCAGATCAGTAAGCCTTAAAACATTGCCTTTACTGAATCGGCAGCGCGATTTAAATTTGGTATCCGAATACTTCAGAAAAGGATCCTTCCTCTCCTGAAGACGCTCACGACAGCAAGTTGGCGCCAAGATTGCGTCTCGCTTTAATTGCACCCTTTGGCACCGTTGCTCCAAAAGAAAGTTCATCATTCAAAATGAGTAGACCTTAGAGCAACAGCAGGTTTAACAGACTCGGAATGAACACTAAAATAAAATGGTGAAATGTTCAACTAACTAATAATTATTACTTAGGCCTACTCTATGTTGAATGAAAGACAGCATCTGTTTCGATTTCTCTAAAATATGGAAGAAAAACTTTGCATTACAATTTAAGCAATTTGTCAATTCAAATAGTCCATGACTTACGACCTAAGACCTGCTCTGAGGCAGGGCCAAGAAAAGCCGCTTTAAGCCTGGCCTAACAGGCTTGCGTAGACTACGGCTACAGAAGACTGATTTCGAGAAATGCAAATTTTACCAAAGCCTGGGGCTAATCTTACAAGCCTGGCCAACAGGCTAACAAAGCCTCGAGGCTATGGTAGCCGTGCTTCGGGGAACGTGTTTTCAGTTAAGCCTGGTCTTACGACCTCTTAAGCCTTGGGGCTAGACTAGCCAACTGCTAAGCCACCCGTCGAGAAATTCGCCCTACATCTTTTATCCTCATAGAGTCAGCCGGCCAGCCGCATTCCTAATTTGTGATTATGGGGTACTTTACTTTGATATGTGTCAGTAATTGTCTATTAAAGTTGCTGTCATTAACTCACACACAAGACACTCTGTGCAACCTTATGTCTTTGAGTGCAGATGAGAGCAGTGAATAGATAACCATTAAAAATTTGCACACAACATCTCCATACAAACATCACCCAAGAGACTAGCCCAAAAGGTCGAGAACCTATTTGTACAAATTTAGGGTTGTCTTTGCTATTTGAAACAGAATGCACTGTTAAGTTGCATATTTTAAGTAAAGTCAACATATTCATAATATTCTTATTTCTATTTAACACCTGGATGGAGCAGTTATATCAACCTTGTTTTATTTGATGAGTGATATGGATGTGATGTTATGATCCTCATTTTGAACCTTATTTTATGGTTCAATCAAAGTTTATCTGTCTGCCTATGTAGGGCTATTTAATAATGTGGACTATAAAATTGTCTGCCTATGTGTAACATTATCAAGCAATGATACCCTTGTTGCTAAACTATGTTTTGAAAAGTATGCAAATTCTTTTGTCTTTCTTTCATTGCTTGCAGCAGCATAAAAATAATCATGTTTAATATAATTACTGTCTGTATACCTGAGATATTTTATTATTCGTAACTTTTTATTGTTCATTTTATTGTTTTTATCTTGACTGTCTGATTCAATTTTGATAGGATTTTCAGCATTAAAGTCCAATAGCCAACAATAATTTGCATCTTTATGCTTGAGCAAAGGTTTGTCTGCATAGCACTTAGCATAAATTCTGTTACTGGTTTAGCTAATCATGTAACCTATCGAGTAAAGTAAGTCAAGCGGGCGGGCAGAATCAATTTTCACAATTTTTATTTAAAATGGACAACCATTTCACAAGGTATGAATGCCCCCGGGGGGGTCACTCCCATTGTGGCCTGTACACCATCCGCGATAATCAACTTTTGAAAAGCACCCTAAACAAGGATTTAACCCTTGGCTAAAATGATACCCTAAACAGGGATTTTATTCCTTGCATCAAATTTTATACCCTAAATTTCATTTCCGCGTATTAACAATTGCAATTTTGCTACCCTTTTTTCCTATATTTCATGTTTTTGACACCCTAAACGTGTTACGCGCGTATCGTGCCTACCCACGAAAAACTACCCTTTTTACGCGTTTTCATTATCGCGGATGGTGTACAGGCCACAATGGGAGTGACACCCCGGGTGAATGCCTCAATTAAAACTGGACTTGTTTTTCTGGGATACGATAACTTGCATGTTGCTCAAAACAATCAAACACCTCCTTTTCTGGGGTTTATCTCAAAATCACTTTCATCCAATTCAATTTGATAACATAACATGAATGCCTGGTTTGGTTGATAACTTGGCACAATTCCCTGCTTTTTCCTAAAGCAAATGTTGTTCTAGAAATAGCACCGACATGAACCATGTGAAAATAAAATAATATTAAATAAAGTTATTGAGTACAAATTAGAGTATAATTTGCAGATGTCCTTGTACTTTCAAAATAATTCCTTGAAGTCCTTATCAAAATCATCTACATTTTGAAATTTCTTAATGACTCAGCAGTTCTAACCAACAATAATTAAGCACAACATTTTTCCTCATAATCCTATCTGCAAGTTTTTCCTCATGCTGAGCCATAATTGAACTTCTACTTGGAAAATATTAAGCAAACAATGCATGACTATTATTACCTACTCCCAAAAATGTCATATTCAATTCCTATCATAATGTTGTTAAGTTGCTACCTAATTAATTAGGAATTTGAATAACATAACGAGGGAAGCCAATTTAGGCTGTACCAGTTCCTGTGATAAGTGACTCTGACAGAATATGTGATAACTTGAAAACATTTCCTTGAAATCTACAATCAAAAACATCCACCAAACATTGGAAACAAAGCATGTTCAACAGATTTGTGTTCATGATAGTATAAAAAAACAGTTACAAACTGACCTTGTATATTTGACTGACTAGTGATGTGTTACATTAAGGGTAATTTGTTGAAAATGAAGATTTATGATTTCTTGAATTTTAAAATGATAGAGCTATTAGTATTACTTAAATCCAGGTTTTGTTGGTGTGGAGATGTGAAGAATATTTGCATTTTTATAAAACACAATTGACTTACTCGTGCTTCATATTTCTTAATTCCAAGTTGATTTTGCATTACAATGGTTCTATAAGCTTGAGATTGTAATGTATGCTTTACCTGTGTTATTCTAGATGAAACATTCAAAACATCCCAAGGGTATCGTCATTCACATACTTATTCATTTTACATGTCTAGATCAAATTGGGCGGTTGAAGTATTCTTCAAATTTTGCATAAACTAATACCTGTAAGCAATGCCTTAATTGAAATGTCATTTCATGGAGACGCTATATCAAATGGAATTCTTCACAAATACATAAGACTAAATTATCATTTTGAAGTTAAAAATTGGTTAAAAAGCCTCGCCCCATGTTTGTAGAAGAGACAAGTGTTATGCTACACACTTTCCATCAGCCTTTTAACATCCTCCCGAGAGGTTAACGACATAGAGGTCATTGCCAACTCCCTGGTCTAGACACACCACTTGAAATGGTATCATAATATTATCACATAGCTGTACCCATTCAAACCACCCTCATCATCTACTATTGATGCCCGCAGCATCACTGGCAGGTGGTGGGATGAAGCAACAAGAGACCCCAAGGAGCAGGTTCAAGGTTGCATAAGATTATCTTCCTTAAGTATCAATTAGTCAACATGTACAGCAAAATTTGAATCTTAAAATATACTTTTACATGTTTAATATACAAGTTAATGTTTGAACGATGTCTGGGAAAATCCATTATTTAAAAAATCTAATTTAAAATCATTTGGCAAAGTAAATGCATCAAGACTTGAGCCACAAAGATAAGTCATTCACATTATCTCATACACTTCCAAGGTCCTTGACATACACAATGTGTTAAAATGCAAATACTATCTGGTGTCCAAACATGCTGCAAATGGCCAGGATGGTGTTTCATATAAACCAAAGCTTCAAATCATGTTGTTTTAAGGCAAAGAGGTTAGTTTACACAGAGGATGCTATTGGTAGCGATGATGAAATAAATTGACAGATGAGAGATGGGTTAGTTCAAGGCTGAGGTCTAGTATCTATACATAATTTAATTGCATGGTTGAATTACACATCAAACACCAACAGATCAAATATTAACCTGTCTGGACAGTTTTTTAATATATCTAAATCTGAAAGGTCCACCAAATTAAACTAGTAGTAGTAGTAATAATGAATTCAAATGAGAATTGACTATATTGGCATATGTACAAAAGTCCAGACAAATGTGTTACCAATTGAGTACAAACATGCCTAGCCCTTGTGTCAGTTCACTGGTTCTCCAGACAGATATTTATGTTTTTGTGAAATCCAAAGACTATGGGGTATAAAACCTATGTCCATATACAATATGTTAACCTGTCAATGCTCTTATCACTTGCTTCAACAGAATCATTGTTTCTACAGGTGTAATGAGTAATTAGTATTTGCAATTTATCAATTAAAATGTTTGTTAAGTTCAAGGTGAACATTTTTCTTTTGTGTTGTCACATTTTTATATCAACACATTTCTTATCATGAATCAGTTATTTACGGTCAGTCAAATAATGCAATTTAATGTCTGATTATATGATAGATACAAGCACTTATACAATATTCTAAATGCAAATAATGTAAGAGCAAAGCACATAATTATTCAAGTGGAATAAAATCAAGAAAGGCTGTTACTATGACAACCCTAACAATCATTTTAAACCCTACCATCACTAGACTAAACTTGGTCTGTTTACAGCCTGTCTCAAAAAAAATTGTGCAAGTGAAAAGCGCCCTCTTTGGCAATTAGAAAATACCGTTGTGACAAAATGCTTACATCAACGTCACGGGCGCAGTCTTAGCTCTCAAATGCCGTTTGTTCTGTTCAATTTGCTTGTTCCAATTTTGAGATATGTTTATTTAACAACGAAAGGGTAAAATCACAATTGTGCCACTTTTACTAGGGAAGAGAGCTGTACATGTAAATCAACGATAGCTGATGTTGATGCGTCTAATGCACTCCCCTTTCGGGGCGCATGCATTAGACGCATCATTATCAGCACGCGTGCATTATTTTGTCTAATATCTCTCCCAACAAGTAATAATACGCGTTCATTAACCTATAAACATGTATAAGTGCGCAATATTTGTTTGTCTTTTAAGAGAACAGTATTTACCACCATTGACATGCACATGCAGAACAGCAGAATGTGAAATCCATTTTTACAGCAGAATGTGAAATATTTATTTGTCTCTTTTAAGTGGAAAAAGAGAATCATCATTCCTGCATCATGATAAAACAGTAAAAACAGTCAAAAAAGTTTGTATTGTGTAATTGATGCATTCTTTTGATTTCACGAAGGAACTCTTGAAAAACTTGATGCTATCACTGTTACTTGTAAAGCCCTCTTCCCTAGTAAAAGTGGCACAATTGTGATTTTACCCTTTCGTCTTTAACTAAACATATCTCGAGATTAAAATAAGTAAATTGAACAGAACAAACGGCATTTGAGAGCTAAGACTACACCCTTGACGTTGATGTAAGCATTATTTCACTAGCGGTATTTTCTAATTACCAGAGAGGCGCTTTTCACTTGCACAATTTTTTTTGAGACAGGCTGTATAACATGAAATCACATATCCACAATGTAAACAATCATGAACTAAATGTGATAGCTCTTATTTCATGCAATAACAAACCCTCCCATCATCTCCAACGGCTACCAGCTGAAAATGTGGCGATAACTCCCATGATGCAATGTGATTTATATAATCCCGTGGTGCGTGACGTTGACAGTCATGCAACGGTTGTAGCCTAGGGGACATAATACCCCAATGGTGTCATGCCCTCCTCCATGCCTGGGAAACTTGCAATTGGCAAGATTTATTTCAAGCTTCCATGAGCTCAAGCCCTGGATCACATCCTAAATATTTGGATTTAGCAACATGTCACTTTCCTGGAGAAATATGTGATGAGGTAATGTTTAGATGAACATGAACCATCGATAGTCATGTGTGGTTACATAATTCAAAACTAATTTATGCGTGTTGTTTTTTACAATGTTGAATGTGTGCACATTCACAGCTGCCCTCCAGCCTTGGCACCTGAGCATGTTCTTTTGATTCTTGGAACATAACCTGTGGGCTGCGTGCCAATTCTCATCATTAAATTTAAAGTCCTCCTTTTTGTCAAGTGCTTATTCAGTTTTAGTTGTAACATAATTGGTATTCAATGATTAAATCACTGACAACATTTTATCAGGTGAGAGGTGGTATGTTATAAATTTATGAAGTATAATTTGGTTAAGTATTAAAAGGAAAAGGTGTATAAACCTAAAATTTGATCAATTTTGAGCATCCGTGAACAACTTTTTTTGGAAGTTGCACCAGCTGAAAATTTAAATTTGAAAATGAAAACCCATACTCTTGTTTCAGGTTCAGCAAATTTAAAGTGGTCCAAAGTTGATCATCTCATCAAGACACTTTCAGCTTTAGGAACAAAAATGAACACTTATGGTGGCTCATACCGACTCATGGAACATTACACTATATGCCATGCCAATTTGATACACTTCTGAACTACAACATACTACATTATGGTACTGTGCATTAATAATGCAAGCAAGAATATGAATGAACATGCCATCAACACCCCTTACGCACATTGCACATACTCCAGTCAAGAAAGAACAATAGCAAGTTGTAATTACGTGCCCACACCCATCGGGGAACCATCGCCTCAACCTTAAAAGCCATTTTCACCCAACAAATTTTGGAATTAAAATCCTATAGTATAACATTCAAGTGTTCTTGAATGCATGCAAAGGTGTGTATGAACTTGTCTTTACACCATCCCGCATACATAATTCCAGTTGGAAAAGAACAATAGCTGGGCAGGTTGTAACCCATCTGTAGACCCCAATTTTCTCCTACCAATGAAGGAAGTAATTTTCTCTTTGAATTGCCTTCACCAATCCCACACAACATCTTCCACCTTAGCAAAACATTAATCCACTGCATGCAGTAATGAGTTTTGTCTGCACAAAAGTCAAGAAGTTAAAGACTCTTTCCTTCAAATATTAATCAAGGATTTATCTCAGTTATGACTGAAACAATGATAACACTATTTCCGAAGATATTAAAAGTTAATGATTAGAATTCACAATTTATTCTTAAATGGTTGCAGATTTTGTAATTTTTTGACTCGCTATCTTTGGCAAGTGAGGGTAAATCTAATTTACTTGCAGGCAGGCAGGCATTGTACTGTGAGACTTCAAACAGGCAAATCATCTCCTCAATATCATTTTATATCTGTTCACACTTCAATTACTAACACCCAGATTAGATGAACAGGTGAAAGCTTCCCATGTTCCATGGAAATACATAAGACTCATGTGAAACATTATCAAACCTCATTGTCTCATCGGAACCATCTTGAAGAGGATGTTCATACTGTAACCATGGTAACCAAGCTTGCACTTTTTTTCAAAGTGCAGTAAGTTTGTGGTATGTGGTTGGTTTCTCTGCTGACATAAGGAGTGATTGAAGGAACAAGTGCTGACAGGAACAGTTGGGAATACTAGCAGGGATTTCAAATTTGTCATAAGATGGTACTTGAGATTGTTTAACTTGGTCTAGAATATTCTTTCCCACTTAAAAAATGATGTTCATAATTAATTATACAAGCAGATACATGCATTGTCTGCAACAGGTACAGACAGAAAGTTGCTTGTATGTTCAAAGGCATTGGCATATATACGAGTATTTAGAAAATGCACACCCCTAACCTCATGTGTAACCAGCAGCAAAAATGGACAGTGGAACACACTGTATTTTTACTATCCCACTGTGGACAAGAAAGTTTTAGTTGACTTAAAACAGACTCTTCAATGTTTTTTGCCCCAATGCACACTGCCCTTGAACACCCAAACAGCAGACATTATGTAATTTTATGCTATTTTTCATCGAAAAACAGTCCAGAAACCTTGGACATCCAAGATTCTTGCATGTCCGCTGTTGAATATGGCGTATGCATGTTCTCATTTTGTTGGTGTTAACAGACACCCACAAACACATACCCCACACTGTTCAATTAAACATTGTATTTAATTTCCATTCAATTTTTGTCCCCAACCATCCCATAACACACTGAACTATGAACAAAACTTAGACAGCACTACTTTCTAAGCAGCTCTTTACAAATTCTTCTTTTCACTTGTTCCAAAGCATCATTTACAAACAAATACACTATATACTATATGAAATATTACCCCTTGCAAGAAATTTTAGACCTGACTGTCTGCACAGTAGACAGCGGGGTATTAACCAGCCTGGCCAGCTAATCATCATCAAATTGATATCAGAATCCTTCCTCTATCATACAACACACCCTAGCCAGCCACCTATTACACTCCTCCCTGCTACTTTACTCTATGCCCAATTTGCAGAGTTTTTTTGAGAGGCAATCATCTCTTCTCTTTTCATTTGTTGGTGCCGCCTAGTGTTTTTGGTTCATCCGATACACCGCACGGGAAGTTTTGGCGGCACTCTGATTGCTTCCTACTAATGCGATGATTGAAACGCCCGCATGGTTATCTACTGTTGTTTACCAGGGTAATGATAAATGTAACATCTCATCATTTCATATTGCAGTGTTCAATTGTTTAATATTAACCATTATGTAGGAATGCTTTTGAGTCTGAGATGCCGACAATAAAATGGGTCAATGGCCAGTCATCACAGGTGGTAACCATCTATACGCATTTTTAATCTATGGTCTCATCAGTTTCAAATTTAACAAATCAAATTGATGAAACTTTTTAGACTACATCATTTATTAATCTACAGATCAGTTTGCCTTTCCTAATTAATTTGCATTTATAACTGATTAAACCTTGTTACTTGTTTGACAAGATTTCAAACGTGGGGTCACTTATGGTCTAATTTAAAGAAACACTTTGATGTGTGCTATGTTTAATTAATCATATTAAGGAGAGAGCAATTATTGCAGCTTCTAGAACTATGAAGCTCCATATATGTGAGAGTAATTTCTTGCTAGTCTTGGTGAATCGCTTTCTTATTGCCTTGGTCACTGGTCCAAATAGCTCTTCTAACCTCTCTGCAGGAATTTTAGGGCAACTTTTTATAGCTAGCTCTCTAACTCTCTCTAATAGTTAGAATGAATGTATTTTAGTATAATAGAAGAGCAAGCAAGGTCTTTGACAATTAAACATTGCATAATTCTTTTTAATTTCAATGTGTGTAAACTTTGACAAATTCCAGTACACGGAATCAGATTTATACTATCTTCAGTAGATAGCAGTGAAACTTTCTTGGTAAGATGCATACCTACCAGATCTCCCAACTACCTAACTTGTGATCCACTGGTGTTATACATTTAGGAAAATCTTTGAGATAACAATTGCCACAGCAAGGAGACTTGTTGGCGTTGTTTAGTAATTACCATGTCTACAAAGAAGAATCAGTGGCTTTAAAGATCCGACAGTGATGAAATACTAGTACAGACTTGACTCTAATTAGGGAGGGCTAGATCAAAGACAGAATAAGAAAGCTAAGAACGCAGTCTGGATTTCTGGATTTGTAGGTAGCCTAATTGGCTCGATGGTGCAGTTTGTTCTTGTCAACCAAAGCCTTCCTTGGGTGTCAATTTCAAAGATTGGTTCAGTGCATAATCAGCTATTATCTGCTACCCTGTATGAGATGTCCATTTAACAAACTGCAAAGTGTTGACATCTTCCTCATGTTTCTGGTCAAAATTCTAAAGCACTTGAAAATTGAATTATAATTGGGGCGGATCCATTGACATTTGTCAAAATTGTTTGCAAATTAGGAACAAACATGCAATGGGATTGAACATTTAACAATAAACACATTTAATTGGACTCTGGTCTTTATTGACACAAAGTACCAAGTTTCTATAGTTATCTAACATCATAAACTATACGTCCAATTCTAAAAAGAATAAGTTAACTGATACATTCACGCCAGTGGACAATTGCACAATTTGACGCACAGGCCATTTCTATGTTTTACATATAGTCTTTCTACTGCTTAGAGGTTTTTGAACTCTCTGCAATTGACATTAATAAAATAAGTTTCAATTGAACACATGTGTTGGGAACAAAATATATTTTATATGCTCAGCTGCATCTAGGTTCAAAGATACACCAGTGTAATTAGTTTTTACCATTGTCTTACGCAGTCACCTCTTGCAGAAGTTCACATTTGTTTGTTTGCACAAGGGAGTGGTTTGCAATACTGTAAAAAAAGGTTGCCCACAAATCTAATCGTGTCTGATGACATAGCTGTGGTCTAATCACAAACACCTTTGACAAGTATGACATCTCATAGTTATCCTCTGGCAAAAAGAGTATCTAATGTCAGATTGAATCAAAACTATAAACTTCCAATTGCCTTATCCATTGAATACATTCTTATGGAACAACTCTTTGTTGATACATGTACCAATATTTGGAGGAATATTGTAAAACTTACATCTTTTTATACTTTCTTATATTTAAGTTCATGAATAAAAGCGATGTGTTGTAATATGATAAAGGTTTCATGACCCTATAACAAATTTGTTTGCCTGCCCCAAACTGGCCACTCAGAACCCATCAGGTTTAGTTGATTCCAGTTCAGTGTTGATCAACTGATAAATGATTAATCATGAAGGTAAATTACATCAAAGAAAAAAAGTTAATAGAACCCTGGGAATCTAGCAAAGAACAAAATGCCTTTACAATGATGTATGTCGTAAAGGTAGGTGACGTGGAGATGCTGGATGGCTAGCTAAGCGTGTGAGCGTACAGGGATGGAGGATGAGTCATCGCCTTGACGATGTACTCCACCCATCTCATCACTGCTGTTCAGTTGCTAGGCAGGAGAATACACATGTGGTTCTGAGTCATCCTGTTGGGTCTACACCTTATCATTGGCCGAATCACGAACCTGGGAAAACTATGTTGCCAGGTATGCCTTACTTCAAGCCCAAACTACATGACACACTAGTTCACAAGCAAGAGTGTAGAATTGACAGCATAAGGAGACTTTGATAGTAAGGAAGGAGTTGCCATTTGTGTCACTAAAACAGTTATTTACATTTCAGATTTCACAAAGGAGTTTTGGTTTTGTTGGAAATTAGAAATACAATATAACAATTTGGAAACTTTTCTCAAGAACCACTGTACCTGCAACATCAAAACATGATTGTACCTGTTTGACTACTTTTAGGCAGATTCCAATTGCCATTGATAATATGATCATGATGATAGGTATGATAGGGGTCTGTACAGCAAGGGAAGTCATAAAATGAAAAAGATCCTAAAGAAAAAGCAAATTGGTCACTCAATTTCCCAGTTGATAACTTTGTTTTCTCAAAATAACATGATTTCCACAAGCAATTCCTCCCCCTCTCCCAAACAAAAAACATGTAGAAGTTTTCCAGTCATTGGCAATCAAAAATGGCAATGCTGACTGATTCAGGTGAGTGTCAAGGATAGGTATGTTTCTTGGTCATTGTTTGTTTCTTTCACAACTTTGCCATTACTACCATATTATGAATGTAAGTAAACAAACATCTAGGTGTTTAACGATAGGATCATTAATGACTAATTTGGACTGGTTCCAATATCTGTTAATGTGATAACTGATTATGGTGAACTCATTTATCATGTATGCCTAATTGCATATGACTGAGAGGCCTACTGGTTGTAGTTTAACTTTATTACTAAGTGACTAGTATTTTACTACTACTAGTTTAATGACTATTATTTTACTTTATTACATATACCAAAATGTAAATCATAAACAGAGCTATGTGATTAACATACCTTGAAAATGATTATGAACATCTATTTTATGCTGGTATATAAAAACTATGAATATGAAATTTTAAACTGTATCTTTGGTTCAAGGCCACATTGGATTGCTATCTACTGAAGATAACTCATTTAATGAAATATGCACTGCAATAATTATCATGTATGCAACTTCTAAACCTGACCTGGATACATTATTTCAAAGTCATTAGAAAAATAATACTGTGTTACATCTTTAAGCAAATCAACTTCTTAAAGAATCATTGGTGAGACCAACATTTACTCTTTGTCTGCAACCTAAAGGGAAAATATTTTCTGCAAATTTGGGTCACATTTCATTTTATGGGACATTCTTTGACAAAATGATCTGACTAGGACAACTTTAATGTATGACTATGAATGGGTTTATACCCTCTCATGCCAACCAGACTGGCTATACACATGCAACTTTTCCTGTCATGCCTGATTGCCTGTGCTATTTTTGAACAGTTTTACCGTTTATGTCCAGCTGTACTCAACAATACAAAACATTGCTTTATATATTCTGATAACAAATAAAGAATTAGGTTATAACATGAATAATATCTCACATGACATAACCTCATCTAACATATAAGGGTTTCTTCTTCTTAAGATATTTAAAGGATTTGTAACACATTGTGTGATTAGGAATGTTTTGATAAATGCTCAGGGCAATCCACTGTTTCCCTCCAGAATACCATTCTAGCAACCTATTTAGCCTATGGCATCGCACTTCACACACCCGATAGGGCATCACATCTTCCATCAATATGAATGTGAAATAGTCCATAGCAGTTTGCATTTGGTGCATACAAGTTCATCAGTTGATGTTGAGTTTGAGGTGTATCAATGTGACAGTGACAACTCCCATGGCTGATTGAATCACACTTCTATTTCAGAGTTCCAACACAGCAATATACACATAGTCATTATTTAACTTACAGCTGGACTTGGGAAATGCAAGAATGTACAGAATCAACCCCAGGCCAAATGAATTCAACACATCCCCATTTTCAACTGGAAATCCTTCAGCTTTTTAGACACTGGACTTGGGAAGTACAAGAATGTACAGAATCAACCCCAGGCCACATAAATTTGACATATCCCCATTTTCAACTGGAAATCCTTCAGCTTTTTAATATTCAGTCCTATAACATAACACCCTATAGAATGGTTTCTTCTTTAAAGATATTTAAAGGATTTGTAGCAAGAAATAAGAATATGTAAGGGATGCCTGATCAAAACTTGCTTCAAAGTCAGCTATGCATTAAAACCCAAAAAAATCTTACAAAATCTTACGATGAAAAATTCTGCGCATGCATGAATCCCAGGGTCTCGATATGGCGCTTAATCAGCCTAAGTGTTATATGAGCACGGAATTGCTGGCGGGCAGCAATAACCCGATGTAGCTACGGTCCGTGATCATGCGGTTGGCATGCGAGGGGTCATAGGTTCGAATCCGGGGTGCCAAGTCAAAAATTCTTCTTCTCCTTGACTTTTTCGGATCTTCTTTGACTTCCGATCCCAAAAAGCAGGGTCCAGTGTTAGGGTTAACTAAGATGTATTTTTCCAGATTAGAGCCTATGTTAACCCTAACCCCCAAAAATCTTACAAAATCTTACGATGAAAAATTCTGCGCATGCATGAATCCCAGGGTCTGCAATGACGCAATCAGCCTAAGTGTTATATGAGCATGGAATTGCTGGCCGGGCAGCAATAACCCGTGTAGCTACCGGTCCGTGATCATGCGATTGGCATGCGAGGGTCATAGGTTCGAATCCCGGGGGTGCCAAGTCAAAAATTCTTCTTCTCCTTGACTTTTTCGGATCTTCTTTGACTTCCGATCCCAAAAAGCAGGGTCCAGTGTTAGGGTTAAATCTACCCTGCAAATCAAATACAGAAGTGAGGAACGCAGATTCTTGAATTATTTTATTCTCCACCATTGAACACAAGACCATGGGTACTTCGGGTAATGACTTGCACCATTGTGGCACATCATTCTAAAAATATTTTGGTAAAGAACACAAGTCTTAGCCCTCATCAATCTGAGGGACAAGACTTACTATCTAATTGTACAATCATAATCGTATGATAAGGCACTGTCTGCATAATCTTGCATGCCAAGGATGCTGTTTTGTAACTGATGTAACTCTCACATTAATAATAGAAACAAAACATCGCAAGAATGCAAGTGTAAAGAAACATTCTGCTGAAAAGTATTTAATATAATAAGATTCTCCCCAAAATTAAAGCCCTTATTATTGAATTGACCTATAATTAGAAGTACTACTACTAGGACTAGCCAAATGTATATGAAATATTAAAAAGAAAAGATCACTTGTCAGTTTACCAATCCAATTCATCATCCACTCTGCCCTACTGATCACATTATCCCTGATCATAGTCGCCAAATCTCTGAAGTGCAAAACCAACCATCTTTTCTCTCTTTTTATTAATATTAATATATAAATGTATATCAATTCATCATTGTTAGTATCTCTGTACACCAATCCATCCGTGTATCTCTGTATCCAGGCGCCTCACAGGCAACCAGTGAGACTCTGAATCTGATATGATTCCGTCGACTTCTAATAATTGGTTTGGAACATTTCCCAAGAGAGATCACCTGATAGGTGATGAAACCGGGTAAAAAAGTCCGCTTACTGAACTCCTACTTCGGTTTGACATGAGATGAGCGGTTTTTCTCTTCTTCATCATTTTTTCTCATTCCGACCACTACCTCTGACTTCTCAACGGACAAAGCATTTAGGGTGACACAAAGTGCATGTAGAAATAACACAAAAGGCAGGTTGATTCATAATTGAACTGGTACAACAGATACATTAACTTGTTAGTTTACACCTGAATAGTGCAATGAAAAATTTAATAAGATAATACAACATATCACTATGAAGTAATAAAATCATGCACATGTTTTTAAATGGAACATTGATAAAGGCCTGGAGTTAAGACCACTACAGACTTCAGGTATTCGATTTAGAATATATGATGCAATTGTAACATGTCTTCGTTATTTCATCTATTTCCATTATATTTCTAGTAATATTTAACTTCTAACGAATGTTTGATGTCGCAAAATGGATAATATGTTATGTAGAATATCCGATGAAAATACATTATCCATTTTATGTCAACCATTCGTTAGAACTTAAACATTACCGGAATTAGAATGGGAATAGATTAAATAATGAAGACATGTTACATCAAATATTCTATGTTGAGTTAAGTCTGTAGGTCCTTTAATGAATGAATGGGTCTTGACCAGCAAAAAAGCACACTCAAATGTATTAACCCCAGACAGAGACAAGGAAACACACGGAATGCAAAATTTTTGGGACCACTTATTGACCATCAGGATAGACAATAATTTTATTTCATTCTTCAAATAAAGATTCCAGCCATTAAGCATAAAAGCACAGGGTTTGCGCACAACCCAGAAAAAACGGACAAAAAGGGGAGATTCAAAAGTAAGAGCGACAAGGCTCGACCCAAATTTTAATTGTCAAATTCTGTTGGATATGTTTTCTTTAATCATCATGTGCTATATAGAAAATTACAATAGGAAGAATTTTAAAGCAGTGGATCTTACAATTATTATGATATTAAAATGCTCTTCGCCAATACATGCATATGATGCATTTACGGCATCAAAAAATTACTAACATTGAAAAATGGGTCAGGTGAAGTCACCTATCTGTATTTGCTAATACCAAGCATCATACATTTTAATCGTTTCAACTTTTTCTCAAAAAATAAATGGCTGGCTACAAACACATTAGATGACAATGAGATCAAGTTGACTATTGAAATTGTGGTGATATGTTGAGTATATTTATTACTTTATTATGTAAATTCCATCTAAATTGGCTTTTTTGGCAAAAAAAAGAAGCAGTTAAGCAATAACAATACACCCTACATATCATCTACGAAGAACCTGACAGCCAATATCCCATCCCTGGGGGAATATAGAAACACACATATCTGAAAAGTAGTGCAAATCAACCGACCAGTGTCTGTATGACAATTAATCAATTATGGCCAAATATGACTGGACACAATTGGATGGTTTTCTCGTGATGGGTTTGCTTTCTCTAATAACTAGCTGCAGGTGCAGGCTCTACGCCAGTATAAGTGTTACACATTTAACTCAAAGTGAAAGCAATTTTAATATCCTTTGTTTAACAGTCACCACATCACTTTTTTCCTTCTTACTTGTTTTTATTTTTATAAAGCCAACTTCTGACTTTGGGTATTGTATAATTTTATTGCTTGCACAATCCTAAAGTATGAATTTCTAAGATTTGAGGAAGTGCAAAATTTCAGGGCCTGCCATTAAGGAGAGCAAGTGATTGTTCACCAGCTACTCCTATTAACCACCATATGTTAGAGTTATTTTTTACTCCCCTTCTCTCTATTTTGTCTAAGTCATTGGACCAAATAGCTCTTCTCTCAAAAGTCTCCTTTGGAACTTCAGGGGAGCTTTTTACAGCTCTCTGCCTCATTTTCTGTAGATGATCAGACACCTGGAACAAAAATCACATGATACAGAATCGAAGTGAAAGCAGTTTGATGGGAATTCATACTATCAAATCCATTTTTTTTGATGACATACCTTGTTCCAGTTTCATCAGACTGGCAACCTTGCTTCTTCTTTCCTGAAGTTGCAAGAATTGTAATAAGACCTACATTGGTGAAACTTATGCTTAGGCTTATACCTCACACACGCTTGTTTGGCACAGGTCTCAAAGAACATCAAGGAGATGCAGAGAAGGCAGCACTTGGGGTACATACCCGGTCACAGAGAAAACAATCGCTCACAGAAGTAAATAAGTTTGCTATTACAGACCATGTTGCGCAAAACAACCATGTCATAGGTTGGGAGGACGCTAATATTAGATCAAGGGAAACCAACAGGAACAAAAGACAGATTACAGAGGCAATTTGCATCAGGCGACGAAGGCGAAACACCATGAACAGAGATGAAGGGAACTATTTTTTACTGAATATTTTCAACCAGCTTCTGGCGCTGCCACCGGTTGCCAGTCTGATGAAGTGCTGCGTAACAGCATGAAACTGTAACAAGGTATGTCATCAAAAAATGGATTTGATAGTATGAATTCCCATCAAACAGTTGTAACTGACAATCCAGATGAACCTAACACAACATATTCGAAGTGAAAGTAATTTTGCAAGCTTGCAACATAATTGAATATTTTGCCAAATGGTTTTTATACGTATTATATTTTCATATAAATAAGTACTAAAGGTAATGGCTAGAGCAACACTAAAAAGGCAATTACTTGAAGGACCAGCACTTATTCAAGATGGAAATACATACAAACCATTTAGCAAAACATTCAAAGTTGAAAGCTTGCTACTTTCATATAATTTTTGTTACAGCAGTTATATTCTTCAAACTACATAAATTATAAATGCTATAAAATTGATTATCTTTTCTTTAAATGCACACAAGCCTATTAGGTTTAAAAGTTATAAAAAGCTGTTTCTAAATTAATTGAATGCTTTCAACCCACCTGTAGGTGTGTAATATACAACACATTATCATCTTCCCTCACAGACAAAGCATTTTCAGCTGATTTCATAGATATCTCTTCAGGGGCTAACATGTCAGACACTACAGCGCCTGTGAGTTGTGCTCATAACGCCTCGGCTGTTCGGTCTCTTGATGTTGGGGGCAATGTGTATGCTTACGAAGGCATCACTAACAAAATTGTGATAAATTTTCAGTAAAATCAAAGGAATGAGAGTTGGCAGTGTCTTGTCTTGCTGGAGGGAGGAACTATGGCTCCGGTTTACTCAAGAAATTATGAATGGTTGGGGTATCTCCATACGGCTACATTAAATTGGATAATTACATTCTGGCGTTAAGAGAATAGTTGATTGATGGTACTGCTCCAAAGGAAGCTACCTAATACAACAAACTTTTTAGCAATTTAAATTCTTTGTCTTAACCTCTATCTTTAGTTCAACCATAAAGCTACATATTTGACTTATTCATTTTGAATAACAAAACTGAAGTTCTGACTTTTAATTCATTTTTAAACATAGGTTTGTTTTGATATTGTACATTTCACAGCTCCTTTGATGAAATTTGTTGATATTTATCTGCTTGTGTAAGCAGTAAGAGCAGCTTTAAAGAAAACAGGAAAACACATTGATTAATACTTTGTGACTTTTTGCCCTATTTCTATCAATATCAATAACATAAACAATTACTAAACACCCCTAATCATGAAAAAAATAGGACAATTCTTTTCACACTTATTACCGATAAATATCACAAATTGTCATATCTTCCCCCTCATTTGTGACCTACATCTATCACATCTAATAAGACTAACACCACATATTTATTAATTTAAGGCCAATAAGTCACTAATAATATATACAACTTAAAATTTATTTACCTTTTTACAATAAGTGTTGACAACATTTATTGGTGTACTAAATTATAAGAAAGTAAACCTATTTGATGTTATAATCAACTGTAGAACTGGGTCTGGTCAACTGCAACAATTACTAAATGTACAAAGCTTCAGCTGAAGTAAACTCACTCTGAGCGGAAGTTTAACTGACAGCTCACTAAATTCAGCCGGCGACTTGCATGCCCACAGCCTGACCAAGGCGGCCGTAGGTCCTGCCTTGTTATTATTGGATGTTATCTGGCTGAAAATTGCACTGATGCCACAAGGAGTTTTCTGTGACATGAGTCAAATAGTCTGTGATGGGAGCCGTTTGTACACGCAAAGATTACCCGTCTGAGAATACTCTATCACTTCATAATTCACATTGACCATCCTCTTCTGAGAGGGATGGCATACAGACCATTGACAATATACATAATTTTTATGGCTGGATTGCAAGGGCAGATCCAGGACTGCTTCCCCTCGGGGTGCTTTAAATAATAAAAAATAAATGTGCGCGAAGCGGGCATTCGCGTCGCGCTTGCGCGACGCAGGGGGGTGTCTGAGGGGGGATGTGGCCCCCTCAGAAGTAAGAAACTTTTGCAAAATGAAGACCTAATTGAAGCGATTTAGTGGACCATTTTGTCACTATTAGTATGTACAATTTTAGTTTGAAAAAGCCGAAAATTTGTGAAATGACGGGGCATGAAGCCTTTTCGTGGACACGTTTTCCCTATAATTGTTGTAGGCCTATAAATTGTTTTAAATATAAATTGGCAAATGTTGAGAGCAGAGGCTAAAATGGCTATTTGTTTATGCACTACGCAGGGGGGTGTCTGAGGGGGATGTGCCCCTCTGAGAAGTAAGAAACTTTTGCAAACTGAAGACCTAATTGAAGCGATTTGGTGGACCATTTTGTCACTATTAGTGTGAAATGATGGGGCTGGCATGAAGCCTTTCATGGACAAGTTTTCCCTATAATTGTTGTAGGCCTATGAATTGTTTTAAATATAAATTGGCAAATGTTGAAAGCAGAAGCGAAAATGGCTACTTGTTTATGCACTACGCAGGGGGTGTCTGAGGGGGGATGTGTAAGAAATTTTTGCAACATGAAGACCTAATTGAAGCAATTTGGTGGACCATTTTGTCACTATTCATGCTATAGTGTGTAAAATCTTAGTTTGAAAAAAACGAAAATTTGTGAAATGACGGCCCGTCCAAGTTTTCCCTATTATTGTCGTCTAGTGACTTTGGTGACAAAATGTAATTGGCCCTGCATATCTGCGTGCCCGCAGTAATTTTCACAAGCTTTTGGTACGAGGACCCGCCTTCAAGCAATGCCTAAAATAATTGCAGGCCTATATTATAGGGCCTACTTACGATCGACCGACTGCGGTTTTTTAGGCATGGACCTATACTCAATTACGTGCAATTTAACTTTTTCTCTGCTCCTTTTCGCCCTTTTCTCTTCTCTTTTTCTCCTTTTTTTTTACTTCTTTTCCCCTTTCTCTTTTCTTCTCTCATTTCCTCTTTTTTTGTGGGAGGAGGGCCCGCTCCCCCTAAACCGCGACTGCTGTATTGTTAGGGGTCTAGGGTGTTGGAAGGAAATTTTGCATTTCTGAACTCAATTAGCATGATTTGGTGCATACTTTTCCTTCCTTTCTTTCTCTCTTTCTTTCTTTTCTCTCTCTCTCTCCTTTTTTTTTTTTTTTTGCGATTCATCCCCCCGGTGTGCTGCAGCCACCAAAGCACCCCCCCTGGATCCGCGCATGCTGGATTGGACAAGTAAAATTGGACCAATTCATCTTTACCCAAGGAAGAAAAAATTAAATTGAACCATGGACCTTCAATTACCTAGTCATACACTCTCAATATTGAGCTATCAAGGCACTTTAAGGTGTGGCAAGTTATAAGTTTTGATTCTTAATATGCATGTATACATTTCAATCTTCAACTCATTCGCCACAGAGAATTATGGGTAAATAGTATCATTTTGCTTTAGATAATTAACTTATCAGAAAGTGGAAAATTTGGGCAATCTTAATGCACATGGCTGATGAGATACACATTACTTTATATTTCCCTTGTGATAGATGAGGAAAACAAATTAATTGACTTGAAAAAAGAATGTATCTCCCAAAAGCACTCCTGCTCTTCTTCACTATCTAGTTGATAATGATCACAGCCACTGCAAATCAGATTCAGAATCAGAGCTAACACTTTGGGAATCCTGTGGCACCAACATTTTATGCTCTGTAGTTTTTGTCTCAATGACTTTCTAAAATGGACAATGATTCTCAGATTCTCCTTAAAGTTTAAGGAGGTACTACACCCCTAACCAATTTTGTGCCTATTTTTGCATTTTTCTTAAAAATTATAGCGTGTTGGTGACAAGTACATGTAAGATATATATATTATAGGGGCAAGGACTACAACTACTGGAAATTCAGCAACTCAAGGCAAGTAGTTATTGATTTATTGATCAAATATTGGTTTTCCCTCATTTTTGACTGTAACCACACCACTGTTGTGTGTGCTGGCTGAAATTAAATTCCCAGTGCAGTAATTGTAGACCTAATATACATATCTTACTTGTCACCAATACGTTATAATTTTTGAGAAAAATGCAAAAATAGGCACAAAATTTGCCAGGGGTGTAGTACCACCTTAAAGAGGTGATGGATGTCTAAAACTGCAAGGATCTTGTAAAAAGATGATTATTTTTCAAGTAGATAGCATATCTTTCTAAAATGGATGAATCTGTGATAGTAATAACCAGATTTGACATCTGATTTCCACACAAAATGTCTACGATAGAAGATTTAAAAATAAAAAAGAACAAAAGATGTAATAGTAATAAATGTAGGCTTATTTTTTCTGACAATTCTACCGCCATAGATCATGTTGCGCAGGTGGTCACAGTCATGAACATAAAATGTTCCAAGTAATCAGACATAAAATTGATGCTTTGTTTTGTTTTATTGGTAAATTCAGCAAAATACATTAATAAAGTCACCTGTCTTACAGCTGGAATGACCTGCTTGCAGTGACAGTCATAAAGTTGATTTAAATCTTTACAGTTAAAATTATGATGTCTGGAACAGGAGCGTAGCAAGGTGTTGTGGTACAGAGGGCAAGGATATAGACCACTTGGCATGTGACGTCATTGCCCGGCAGTATGCTCGCAATTATGGCAATTTCCATTGTTCTTTGCCCTGCAGTGTGCGTACACATCGTAGTTTGCTAAGGGCATATGCATTTTAAATCGCCGCCACATTTCATATAGTACAAAAAAGCCATTGAACAGTGTATCGGCTCATTCAAGCATATCGATAGACGAGTCCCTTGCCTTTGTTGATAAACAGTGATGTCAAGTGGTCCATGGAATAGTGCTCCCCCCTCTATGATGGAGCCCAAGGGGGTTCTTGCCTCGGAGTCAGCATTTTTTTTTACAAATAAGATGTCACAAATCACATATATCTTCGTACATCTTATAAAGTTATTTAAACAAAATTTTGTGAGGAACATGCAAAACTTTGCACTATATTACTAAATTGGTCACAATCAAGATGAATATTTGCCTCAAACAGTCTCTCTAATTACCTCTTTTTTAAAGGTGTGCAAAGCCCAAACAAATTCTGAATTTTATCATCTGGATGGGGAACTCAGTTGATTGATTTATAATGTATTGTATGCACCATGAGCGTTTGTTGCAAATTTGAAGCGCTTTACAAGTGCAGATATTATTATTATAACACAACATATTACATTAAAAGTGAACAATGGGAAACTTAAAATTTACACAAATGCTCAAATGGAAGTTATTCTTTGAACAACAGGATTTATGGGTACAACAGATGCACCTCTATAAAGATGTTGTTAGTCCTTAAATTCTTCCATTGTTTAAAATTTGACAGTAGGTAGGGTAATCAAGCACATAATCTTCAGTAGACAGCACTTTTAAGCAGCAAATTAAAAAGTGTAGGGAACATAAAATGTTGAATAACCAGGAATTACCTTTTAAAAAAAATGCAAAATTCTAATTTGACAATTTAGACATTATATTGAAATGCTTCTTTCCCAGTATCAAGTTTATTACTGGGAAAGAAGCATTCAATCAATAAATTTCAATGTTCTCTAAAAAACAATTTTTAATTTGTTGCTAAAAAGTGCTGTCTACTGAAGATTATGTGCTTGATTGCCCTACATACTGTCAAAGCATATAGTACTTCTTGACAATGCTGCCAAAGGTGCTTCTGATGCAATTATCACAAAAACTTTTTCAACACTATTTTTAAACAAAGACTTGTTTTTCTTATATAGATACAAAAGGATGTTACAAAGTAAAATCAACATCAATTTACATAAAACTAATACAATCCTGACCAGAAGAGAATTTCATTCATATTTAAATCAATGACCTTGCACAACAAATCAAAGGAAATATACAACCATTGTCAAGAGGATTCAATTTACTGTCATTTAAAATAAACAATAGCCTTTGAGAAAGTGTCACAGAAAATCACTTAGCAGCATTTCACCTGGGAAAGATTTGCATTCCCTGGTCAAAAGTACATAATTGCATCATCCGACCATCGTTTTCTTTACCATGTACAGTCACACGTCAGTGTACTATAATAGTCAGATGATAGTTACTAAGAGCTTGCGTTAATGCTGAAATGCATGATCGGATGATGCATTGTGTGGGTCACACAAGTCTGACCATAGCTAAAAATGCTATTTAGCATCATTGGGGAAAGATGGTACGACTATAATAGTCTGACCATGGTCGTGTGCGGTCACACGCTATCCGTACCATGGTCTGATCATCTTTACTTGGTAAAACATGCACGTCTGACCGGGGTCTTAGATTGTGATCCAATTGGGTCATTAAAGCATTATTCTTTTTGTTTTATCTTTTAATTTACTCATGTTTGATGACTATTGTCTGAAAGCAAGTAGAGATTCAGCTGTATAACTGAAACAATAATATATTTGTGAATGTTGTCAATTATCCATGTAGCTAAACATTATAAAATGAATTTTAAATCTGTTCATCTGCATTATATTTGAAGGCTTCAGTATAACTTCTCTTTAGCTATCATAAATCCAGATGAACAGATTTAAAATTCATTTTATTATGAAACAATAATAGCTAATAATGGTTATAACTTGATTGAAATGATTAACAGCAAAGGGATTTTAGTAAAGTGACCAATTTTAAAAATAGTTTACCAATTAATATAAAGAAAATGTAAACTTCAATAATTTTAACATTTTCTGAAGAGACCACAGACAAAATAAAATCAATTATGTTGAGTTCATAACACCTTTTCTTCCTAATGTCAGGCTCTTCTGTAGTTTGTTGAAAAAAGGGAACACCTCTCAATACTCATCCTTGCTATCTTCAGTAGATAACCTCATCATGCAATAAGGGAAAGTCATATAGTACCTACTGTGGATAGAACAGAATTTGCCACATATGAAAGGCAAATAACTTTTGAAGACATCTTCCTATTTCTGAAAAACCTCTAAACTAGGGTAAAAGTTGTTCCGATACAAGTTAAATATTGATCTAATTCTAAGCCATCGCTTCGAGGCAAATATTCTAACTACATAAGCAATCCTGTTAGAAAAAAGATGTCTTTTCTTTTGCTTGGTCATTGCTCATCACGTTGACATATCAATATATTACTTGCACCAATCGTTTCCATGATGCCGACTTACATCTGCCTCCATGAAAGAACCAATTGACTGAAAGAAGTAGTGACCTATTTCACAAGCAAATCTGCTGATGGATAAATGGAAAGAAGTGATTTTTTTCCTTTCATTTACTTTTCCATTTTAAGTGCCTCTATTCTTATTCATGCTATTAAATACTCTAACTAAAGGATAAATAAAGATACTAAAGAATCCTTTTATTCAATTTGTACAAACATTAGGTTTGTTGGGTAAAAAGTAGTTTTAAGTAGCCATTTCAATAAATTGAAATAGTGATGACAGCCGTTTGCGTATTTATACCAATTTAAATTATTACAGTGTATCAAGTACTTTCAAAAGAACAATTTAAAAAAAAAAAGATTTCACTCTTCAATCCACACTGTCACTTCTTTATTTATTTTACTTATTTAACTCTTCACCATCATTTTAAAATCCTTGCACCTGTTCTTTGCTAATTTCCATCATGATCCTCAATTTCCTATTCTTTCCTAGAGCAAATTCAGAAAGAAAACTACACATTGCTTCATAGCCCTGTCTTCTTTTCAGTCTGATTCAATACGATGAAAGAACAGTGACTGTGAAACTTTGGGGGAATAGGTTCTGGGCAAGATTTCTCACACAATTAGACAATCATTAACCATTGCAGGACAAGCAATTTTATCTACTTCCGTTTTGGTTAGAAATTTTATAAATCACCAATATACCTAATCTATACTATTAACCAGCTTTGTTTTGCATTCATTGACGAAACAAAAATGGATGTTCTGATTAGCTAATTGAATCACATCATAAAATATTGACTTCTCACTCACTGAACAAGCTGTGTAGAATCGGGCAATCAAGGCATTAACTGATTTTTTTATGGGTTTATCAGGAAAAGTGTGTCGGTCAGTAATTGCCAGTGCAAAAGGATAATGCAGGGAACTGTAATTTTAATTAAAACATCTCCCATAATTTTTAAAGATGTGTGTCCACAGGTCATACAAAAGTGTTTATATCATGTGCTCATCTTTTGTTTATATGCCTCTGGTCTAACCCCATGGCAACAAGTCCTTCATACTGGATACACACAACTTTCCTGGTCACTGCCTCTCTCTTTGACATTCTAATATCACAGTTGTGACAGTTGATCATGTTCAAAAGCAGCCGCTGTACATCTGCTTTTACAAATGGGGCAAATGAAGAGGAGAAAGAAAGTTAATTGACTGGAAAGACTGGTGACCCACTTTACTGCTGACATAAACAGATGAATAAAATGTAAAATGGCAGATTTGAATCTTTTATTGTTCATTAACCATTAAAACAATGCAATCATAAAAACAATATCAATGAATTGATTAAAAAACATTTCATTTGAAAAGGCACAGAACTAGACAACCATAAAAATAGTCTATGGGCGAGTTTCTTGACAGGCGTCTTAGTAAGCCTTAAACTTAAAGTGGCCCGCATACGGAGGCCAAGTCTTAACTCAAGCCGGATTTCTCAAAAGTAAATTCTACCTAGTCTTAGCAAGGGATATAGTAGCCTGGCAGGCTTAACCCTTGACAACCCTGTCCCTTTTTACAAGATAGTTAATTGTAGGCAGTTGGAGGAAAATTTTGAATGAGCTGCTGTCCTTCCCGGGTTACCGTACTAAACAAGGTTGCCGTCTCATTTTCACAATGTTACCAGAAAAGACTAACCTAGACCAGTGGTCTTTATGCTTGGGCTTGATGTAAGACGATTTGTTATGTTTTTGTGTATATTAATACAAACCTTATATTGAGTCCTGGCTGCTTGTATAAATATTGCCTCTATGCTTTTCCTAATTATTTTTTATCAGTCGTGTCTCAAAAAGGGGAAAGCTGTAAGCCTACAGAAAAGAAAACCCATGAATTTCCTCAAAATTCCAGCAAAAATTAATAGTTTCGCACTTCACGCGAACATAACCATGCCTTAAAATGCAGTAAAAAAATCTCTGTGAATGTGATATCTTCGCTCTCACCATGCAGTGCAATTATTCCTTGGTACTTGTATACAAAGCGCTAAATCCGCATCTGAGAAATAGAAATTGATACAGATTTAACACCTTTGTGGAGTTGCCCAACTTAAGCCAATTGACCATTTTGGTAAAACCCATAATTCCTTGTGTTAGACCCAAGACGTCGTCATTTGACGTCATGCCGACTTTTAATCCGCAGTAGCAATGTTCGCTAAACAATGTATGCATCAGCTTGCCGTCAAATGATGACATCCGGGATCTAACCGCAAGGAATTACGGATTTACCAAAAAGGTTGATTGGCATGAAAACAATTTCTATCCAACACCTTTCAATTAATTTTGCACTTACAAAAGTATTTGTGTTTTGTTGATTGATGACATATCTAGACTTTGGTACTCATTCCTGTCTATCAAAGTCACTGCTGCATTTCATACATAGGCCTATAATAATATATACCTTTCGTCAGTTTCTAGGTAAGCAATATCACTTATAAAACAGGATGGATTTGGATATTTATGGTCACTGCTTAAACTGACATATTAGTGTAATGCGTGTGACAATCAATTGCATTAAAAAAAAGATACCTATTTACATCTGGCATAAGGCCGATGTCAATCAAATGACAATACAGCAATTAAATTGATTGCAGAGAAGACAGGTTTAGAGAGATTCACACCGTTTATTTATTTAATTATATCTACATGTTTTTACTTATTTATTCATTTACTAATCTATTTTCTGTTTATTTTCTTTACACATTTTCATGCTATTTCTATGCTATTCATTCATTTCATTTATTTATCTATTCATTTGCTCAATTTCTAACATGTTTTCAAAGTTTCTGAGATAGACAAACAAATATCAATTCTATAAATTTTAAATGTCAAATCATTACTGTATTCACTTGCAATTTATCAACACTTTCCTTTCTCATGTATGGAAAAACTTCTCCGTTGCACAATTTCATGCAAAACTTCTAATGTAAATTGCCTTCCTTAATCCTCCTTTTAAAATAACTGCACAATTTCTCAAAAAAAATCAAGGCTTCTTCCAAGGTGAGTCGCGAGCCCCTGTGTGGGTGTGTTCAAGAATCTCTCAAAAACTCACTCCATCTGACACTTGCAAGTCTGTATTACTAATACTCTATTACTGCCTAAAGCAACTGTGAATAAAATATTAAGCAGGTTAACAAACTTACACTACTCCTTAAGAATAATGAAGTATTGAAGAATGACTTGAATGAAGCTTACCCTTCCCTGCGGATATCAAGTTCAACAAGGCAAAAATATAATTTTTGAAGCTAAATTTTCATTTTTTTAATAGCTCTTGAGATGGTACTTGTGTCACTTACTCTGTACTACAGCGAGACCTTTACCAAAAACATTTTAAGCAAAAAATCACCTGTATTTTTCTAAATGAGCCTCTTTTTTGCGACATTCTACTCCTGAAACATTTCCTGTCAATCATCTCACAATTTCCATAGTCCTATCCAAATCATATCAACTCCAGAATAATACCATGCTATTGATTGAATGCTAAAATACTAGTTCCATTCATCCCTTTTTGCACCTGTCCAAGGTCACATCAAGTTGCAGATTTGCTTAAAACAATTTCCTCTTCTCTCTATTCCAACCATACTCATTGGTGATCATTTTGACAGTTACTCATACCATGATCGCAATGATTTTCCCCTTATTCCATCTTTAATGTGCGATTAAATTACACATGAGCGCATTCTCAGTTTTGTCCCCCCTTTGCTGTTAACAGCATGCTTCGCTGCAGTTATAGGTGTCAGAAAAAGTCAATTGGTGTACGGTCTTGGTGTGTGCGTGATAAGACGGCTGTTGCTGGATAACGTTTCACACTAGTATGATCATTTAAGTGGAAACTAAACATGAAGGAAGAAATCCATGACTGGAAAGAGAATTGATAATGACCAATTGAAAGCTGAACTGATTTGGCTGATTGGTGGAGAGAAATGACAGGGTAATGTTTTGTGCTTTCTATCATAAAATGTCTACTCATTCTAGGTTTCAACATGAGTATACCAAATTACAAATATCAGAGGAAATATCACATACAGATGCTGCAACGGTTAACTCATTCACAACATAATAAAAGCACACTTTGTAATTGACAAAATATCAAGATTTTCCTTTAAACAAAATGAAATACAAGAATACCAACTTTAAAATCAGAAGAAATACTACAATGTTGCAAAATTTAGTCAGAATGGCAATATTCCCCACCCATATTCCCACCACCCATACATTACAACACACCCACAGGGAGCTTACAGGACGCAATTATGTATGTGTCTAAAAATAAATGGAACATTGTCTTCATTCATTTGCCATTGTTACTCATTCACAACAAAAACAAAAAGCTCACTGGCAATTTTGACAAAAGAATTCAAAAAATTTTTCCTTCTACTATTATATATAAGCATTAGCAAAGTTCTTTTCTCGATAGCAATATCGAGAAAAATCACACAAAAATCAAAATTAATATTGTTCCCTAAGTTCAACAAGTCTTGAGATTATTGCAATATGAATTAAAAATGTGAAAAATTTATTACCAGAATGCCCTTGGCCTTCCCTCCAGTATCACAATATTCAACGGGCAATAACATTATAAATACTATTTCTGTAACAGGTGCAGAAATTGGTTTGCATTTGGTAGTTGTTACCACCATCTACAATGAAATTTTCCATCTTTTCTGTTTCACTTTTTCCTTATTCATAAATTCAAGATCTTTCTACCTCTCTTATTCTACCAACTCTTTCTTCCACTCTCGACTTGTTTTCAATTCTCCACTTTGTATCTTTGGCAAATAGTAAAAGCGTGTGAAAACCCAGACTTTGAGCAAGAACTTTCTACATGATTTGATTGGTCTGTACAATACAGATGGTACTAAAAGTAACGGGGTGTTCTCATATCAAACCGGAGTGTCAAATCACAAAACACTCCATTAAACATGCTTACATTTCACTTTTACACCAGCTCATACTTCATGTTCCCATCAAATATTTTCATTCATCCTCTTCAGGTAGAATGCATAACCACAATGTTTACATTGGCAACATTTTGGAATACTAAATTGAAGCTCACCCCTTTTGCTTTTTTTCATTTCTGGATGCCAAACCCCTTTGCATGTTAGAACATGAACACTTTGAGCATACATTGATTGTGCTTGAGTGCCCAAAACGTGAGCTAAAGCATTTCAAACACCTGGCAATATATCATATATGGCCTTCAAATTCAAGGCCACCGTAACTGTTTCAACATTCTTCAAATTACAAATTGTGTGTCAAAACTGACTTTCCCACTTCATCAACTTTGATTGCAAGGCTTTTTCTTTGATCTATATCCAAAAGACACATCTTGTGCACTTGCCCAATTATATTAGCCCTTCTCCAAGTAATATTATATACTTACCTTTATCATCATGAAACATACGGAAAAAGACATCTCTAACCAGTTATAACAAACACAAGGGTTCTCAGACCAGGTTATAAACTGGTTTGCATACCACCAAAGGAAACATTATTGAACACAACGGCCTACGATGGCCAGGTGATAAACTGGTTTGCATACCACTTAAGGAAACATTATTGTTGTATGTTGCCTCTTCTGCATTGTCAATTCATAAAATAAAGACAATACCAGGAGTCTAAACAACATAGGAATATTTGGTGGAAAGTCAATAAAAGGATATCGCCATGCACCCAACCAGCCTCCTTAGATGTCAAGTGTACTTCTTCAACCAGACCACCTGGTTACAACCTCAAGTTTTCATTTCATTTCCTCCTAATATTTAGATCACACCTTTTGCTTTCATTATTTAGTTGAAAGTGTTGTGATGACAGCTGATGATCCATTTAATTGTTAAGAAAGAAGATATCATCCCTCCTCTAATTCTAGTTCTAACAATCAGTGGTCTACAATGTGTTGCACTTCACCAGATAAAACTTCCTGTCTAAGGAAAGTTTAGAATTACAGGGATATTGGTGACATGTAAAAAAGAGAATGTAGCCACAGGCTAACAAATACAAAATTAGTACAGTGAATTGTTACACTTTTTGATATTGTATGTGAATACAGAAGCAGGGGCCCAAAGGTTTTGTGGAACAAAACATATCAGATAGAATAAGGTCTACATCTGTTGTTGCATTAATACATTTTGTGGTATATACACAAAATATAGATATCTGGCTACTACTAATGTATGATTTCCCAGCTTCTGGAACTACTTGTTTGCATTATTTTCAGCTATGTTCACTGAACCTTCAAAATTTCAAATAATTATGTTACATTTATGGATTGAATTGAACATTCCATGTAAGTTGATTTGATCAATATTGATTTTATAACCATGTATATGCTAAATAGAGCACATTGGTGAAAATCTATAGATTGTAAATTGAGTTTGATTGCTTCCTTGCAAGAATCAGGTTTGATATTCCTAAAGCATTATGAAATTGAACTTCTGAACTTCAGATACCATATGCATAAGACCTACAACTAACAGAATTCCATTTTATCAAACCAGTTCAGAGTAATACATTTCCCCTTTTGCAATCCACAATCTTTTTACTTTATTGGAAGCTTTATCACTGGCTGCCAGCCATACTCCTTCATTTGAGTGCTGTGTACTTGGCTCAAGTTTACTGTTCCCAGGTTATGCAACAACTAACGTGATAAGAAATTTAAAGGTGCCTGTAAACATGTTAAACATATTTCTTAATACTCTACATCAAATAAATTTCTTGGAAAGCTGAACTTGTAATTGCAAGTTTGACTGTTCATTTGAGGGGATACTTAAAGGTGCCTGTAAACACCACATAGCAAGTTTCTTTATACTCCACGTCAAGTTAATTTCTTGGTATTAGCTTAAAGTCTTGTTATCGCAGGTTCGACTGATCATTTATCAACTTGCCCCTGAAGGGTTGTTGGCAAAGACATGTGCATCTAGTAATGTTGAGCTGGTCAGTCATAGGAATCACATTAGGCAGACTGTGAATTGATCAATGACTGTAATAAGCTACTATGACAGGCTTGTAAAATCAAGTAAGTCATAGTTAACAATTAAGACCATGTTGACTGGTCACCCTTTAAAAATATATAAAGTTTAAAAAACAATGCAAAACCTATTTTACTTGATTAAGAATTACCTTTTGTTCAATTTTCCAATTAAGCAACATAATTATAAATATAATAATCTTTGTCAAAAAAAGTAGAAAGGAATCTTCTGAACCTTGTAATAATTTACATCTACAATTACCATACTACATACAAAATGTGAAATGGTAATGGCAAATGGTAATTTCTTTGATCACATTTGCCGACATTAATTCACACTCAATTGTTCTTATTCAAAATATGCAATGACACATTCCTATCCCAAATAAGTAAGTGGTTAATGTATCCGAGAGCCAATTATAGCCAATTTAGAGTCTTTTATATGTATCCCCATTTACTCTTATCATCTTTTAAGCATATACTCCAGTAACTCTAGGCCAGCCCTTTTCCTTTCTTCACTATCCATTTAAATATCATAAATATGCATCCTATCATATCATCCCTTGCCCCATTCCTTCCGCCATTCACTCTCTCAAGCCCTTGTCCAAACATATCATCTATTTCATGAATAATAAGAAAAAATCATAATGGAACTTGTACAAAAGAAATTCAGTATGCTCAAGGAAGAGAGCATGAAAAGGGTGATTTCCTTCTATAAATGTGAGCTGCTGAAGAGGTTCAGGCATCACCCGCCGGGGCATTGACATTGATATTCAAGGTTATTCTGCTTCTATAACCTAGTATTAAAAAAAAATCTGTCCAATACATAATCTCTTCTTACACATACACAATATTGTATTGTTGAAACTTCATTCACTTGGGCATTAAGTACAATGGCCGGCTATATGTAATCATGTTTACAATACAAGTACTCACTATGTAATGGACGTAAAACATAATGGTATATTTGCAATAATGCAGCAACGTTATGTCTTTGATGTAATGCTTACAAACAGCTTTTAACGCAAATAGATTTCTTTTTAGTAAAATGATTTTCCCTTAAGGTATAAAATTATATTCAGTTGTTTTGTTACAAAAAATGTTGCAAGAGTAAACATTGAATGGATGTATATTTCATCACTCTGAGCAACCCTTAAAAGTTTTCATTCACAGATGTTGAAATGGTTTAGTATGAAAGGACCTGACCATCAATGGTTCTTCCTTCTCCTTGTCATGACTCTTTTCATTTCCTTGTGCATCAACGACAGCAAATCACCAAGGGCTATTCCTGAAGTATTAATGTTCCAAATACCAAAAGCAACAATTGAGCATATAATCAAACTTAAGAAGCACCTTTCAGAAGTTTCAATGAAAAGTTACCAGCCAATCTCACATTTTCCCAGATTAGGCCCTATCAAGTTATTACGGAACCTTTTGTTATGCCTAAATCATAGTCAAGTCAAAGCCCCAGCTGTCTTAACATGCTTTACATACTTGTTAAAAGTTTCCTGCCTGAAGTTCCTTTCCGTATCATAACAATGAAACGCTGTGTAATCATCGGTTTAATATCTCCACATTACTTTGTACAATATTACACATTCAATATACGGTCTAAAGCAAATATCTAAAGCAAAAAGATGAATGTAGGAAAATTCCTAGCTGATCAGGACAAGCCCATGCATGTTAAACCAATCTTACATCATAGGGTGGGCTATTCCATAGCAGTTTAGCCCTTGCTATGCTACCAAGGTAAAGCAATATCATGAATTTGAGTGAGGGCAGTTTATATCACCTCTTGAAGGTGTTCACTGGTACATGTATATGGAGCCATTAACTATTACGACTGTGCTGTTCTTATAACACTTCATGTTCAATAGATAGCATAATATAACTCTATCTTCAATATAAAGAAGCAAAATTCTAACTACAGTAGATAGCAAACAGCATAATTATTTTAAATTAAAACTTTGGTAGATAGCAAAATAATTTATCTTCACAGATAGCCGCATAATGCTATTTTCTATCTGTGGTAGATAGCAACATTATTCTATATACGGTAGATAGCAGCATAATTCGTAACTCTATCTTCAATAGGTGGCAGCAAAATTATTTCATCTTCAGCAGATAGTAGTATAGTTCTTCATCTTCAGTAGAGAGTAGCATAATTATAAAATTATCTATATAGCAGTATAATGCTATCTTCAGCATATATTGCAAAATGCTATCTTCAGTAGATAGCAGCATAACTCTATCTTCAATCGATAGCAGTCTAATTGTCTTCATTACATAGCAGTATAGATCTATTTTTAGGCAGTAGATAGCAGTGTAAATCTATCTTCAGTAGACAGCAACATATATAAGAGTGTGCTATATCGCGCTAGGCGACAATATCGTGAGAAAATTTTAATTATTTCAATGCAATAATTCTCACTGCTTCATCAATGACCCCACAATAAACTATAGACTCAACAACTCATAAATGAAAGCTGAATAAAGTTGCCAATTTGGCAATAATATCCAAGTTTGTAGTCACATTTTACCTTTCTAAATATAACGAAGCACTTGCGATGTTCCAAGTTCGAGTTGTCCTGGTGTCGCATCATAAAATGCACTACACTTTTGAATAATTAAATTCTATGTCTTCAAAGTAATCATGATATTATCGATGTTGCGATAAATTTACCATGATATTGCAACATGGAAAACCCTGGAGATGCCCACCCTTAAACATATGGCAGTAAAGAGGCTTTCTTCAAGTGATAGCAGTATGATGCTATCTTCAGTAGATAGCAAATTCAAAAGTCAGTTCAAAGGTCATCATTAATTCCGTCCAACATGGGTGATTCCATCTGACATGGGCAATTATACAGAGGGCGCCGCTGCAAAGTACATCTCAAATTGTTTAAGGTAGTAATTTTGTAGTAGTCAGTGATTACCTGGCTTATAAGAGGTAATTTAAAGTGATACTACTTAAAATTTTTGATAGAATACGAGGAGCAAACATTCATGGGGAACCCTCTTTCTATCGATTCCATTCGACATGGCCAGTTTTTAACGATGAACTGCCCCGCATGAGGCAAGTTTTTATTTTGACATCATAATATTGAAGACATGTATGGCGGTCACTGGTCATATCCACATGAATCAAAATAAAGTATCCCATCCAGTTCAAAAATGGCAGCATTTTTCCCTATCAAATTCCATCCGACATTGTTGCATCAAGTGATAGCAGCATAATATGCTATCTTCAGTAGATAGCAGTATAATCATATCTTATGTAGAAAACACCACAATACATCTTCAGTAGATATCATAATTTTATATTTGGCAGATATATAGAAAAATAATTAAACTGCTATCTTCAGTAGATAGCAGCATAATTATATTTTTAGTAGATAGTGCAATTATATTTTCAAATGTGAACAAATTTCCATTTTTCAATAGATTGCAACAAATTATGGATCAGTAGATAGCATATTAACCTAACTTTGGATTGCACCAAATTCTATCACCTGAAGCAAAAGATTGATTTTGTGATTCACATTACAATACAACATAAACTTGCCATCAGCATAATTCTACAGCATGGTTACAGTAGGCCAAGATAACAGAGAATTTAGGATTTGGCACTAAATTAAAACATGAAAATCATAAAATATTTAAACTTGAATAGAACTTGGAAACCTGGCTGGCTTCCCTGGGAAAAATCACGGCTATATCTGTCTAGAACTCAAATGTTGCATATAAATGATAAGGTTCATGAGATTTTGAATTGCGAAAACTGTACCACCTTCCGTATAAACATGTCTTGTATTAGTTGAGCAGTTCTTCAGAATGATCTTGCCTTTTTTTAATTCAATTACTAAGGTAAACAAATGGAGTATTAATCTTGTTAATAGTGCAAATGGATTTGATGCTTACGCTCTGCGTACCCAAAACAATGATGCCATGCCACATTTACTAGTGTGACTAACATTCAACTGCAAAAGCCTTCACTACAATCATTAAAGATTTAAATAAACCAGTAGCATCATGACAGATGATGTTTTTGTTAGACCAACCGTGTAACTGAAAAAAAAAGCACTTTACACAAATAATGAATACAATATATTTCAAGGATTTTAAGAATGTCATTGACATTTCCAATCAAAAGCTGGTTTCTTCCATGTACACTAATGTTTATAATAAGCTGAGAATATACATGACTTTGATTTCTAACATTCCTATCATTAAGTGGTATTAAAATGGAGAAGAGAACAACTTTTGAAAATGGAAAGTGCCATTTACAATAGAAGATTACACTTCAGAAGTGTGTTGTTTTTAGCTTTTTTGTTAAATCTCTCTCTCTCTCTCTCTTCTTTCTATATTTCATTGATCAAAAGCAAGTAAGCTTTGAAGAATTACTTGTTACTTTGAAAATTAACACACACAAAAACCTGCCTTGATAAAAATGAATTATTATGTGAGAGCTCTTGAAAACAAGAATAACTTTTCCAACATATTCAATTCTTCAACTTGCACATGATTTACATTTTCCTTCAATAACTTTAATCAACCAGCAAGAAAGATTTCTCTATTTTTGTTCCAACCACAATTGTTGTACTTGTGTCAATTACAATGCTTTTAAAGAGAATTTCTCTCAAACCTTAGACATCTATGATTCCAGATTACCATTGTAACACAAGTGCTCACGTCTGGTCCACAAGCTCCCCAGTCTGTGCCAGTTTAATCAACCTGTGGCTTGTGGCTAAAAGACTACCTTATTTCCCCAAAACATCTCAGAAATAAGGGTAAACCAGGCCCGTATGCAGGAGGTGTGCAATGCTTCCCCGGCCCGCCAAATTTGGAAAAGTATACAAAAAGTCCCAAAATTTCAGAATTTACAAAAAAGGTCCAAATTTTGTCCACTTTCCACAAAATTGCCCATCTCCCCTTGGAAAAAAGTTCACTTTTTCAAAATCAGCACCCGCCCAAATGAAATCCTGCGTACTGGCCTGGGGTAAACAGCAGAATAGTAGTTATAAAAACCCACTTCTATCTCTGGGGTAGATTAGATTGTATGGGATGACATGTCCTTGTTATCCCCACAAGGTAAAAGAAAATACTTAAGCAATGGAAGATTAATTGTTTGATTAGGCAAAAATAAAGTTCTTTGCTTGTCCTCGTCCGACCTACCGTCTTGGCAGTCCCGACCATACAACTTTCATTTAAAAAAAAAGATTTTTTCTTTCTTTCAAACTTTATTTTTTTAAATGAGAGTATCCCTGGACCTAGAGCTTAATCGTAGAATTATTCATAGCTGACAGAAAAAAAATGACATTTTGTCTCTTCAATATGTTAAGTTAATGGTTGCGATCCACAGTTGATATATGATCGGTGTAGAGGTCAATTACACCAAGAAACTGCAGTTTTATACATGCGGAAATGTAGATTAGATTTTTGGTATATCCACTAATAAAATAGAATCTCAATCAACTTTTTCTTTCTCCCCATGGACTGAAAATATCTTGGATCGGTGGGTCTGACAAAATATTAATTTTCCATAGCCTTAGAATGTTCTCCTCAAATTTGTGTCCACCATTTACAACAAAGAGCTTAACACTAAAAAATCAAAGGCTTCATGTATCTAATGTTAGTTATGGTACTAGAAACCGAATCTGCTTTCAGTTTTACAAATCTTACAATCGATGAATCTATGCATGAATCTGTGACCTTAGCAGTTAATGCAAAGGTGATTCACATATATGGTACTGACAGTGGTATCAAAAATAATCATGCGAGAATAAAATTGCCACAACAGAACACTTGCATCCTTTATAGCTGTTCATTTCATTCCATCAGTTTACAGGAAAAAGTTTCTTAATAAAAACAAATCCCAACTTTCCAAATTTAAATTAAGATTTAATTTGATGAAACCTTGCATGGATGCCACAGTTTATTACAACCCTTGAAAGCAAAATTAAACATTACAGCACAGTAAGTGGCTTTCAATTAAAAGGTCGGCCAACCTTCAAACAGGCGTTCACGTGTAACAAAATAATGCCAACTATAACATAGTTTCGGGCATTCACCCCGAGAAAATGCCCCAGTGGAACTTGAATGTCAATCCCTTAGATTTAACGCTCTGTCAGAATTCAACAAGCCTAACATAGCTAACACATCTAAATAAAGCAAACATCAGACCCTTGTAATGCTAGATGATGAATTATACATAGCCTAAACTTGATGACTTGATAACACTTTGCATTGATGGCCAGGTAGAGTAGACTGCAGATGTTCACTGATTAACATGTAAGGTTTTATATAACCTTGGCCTTCATGATCTATACTAAAAAATTCTCAGGTTTCATAAGTAATCTTAACATACCGATATAATGCAGGAATTGTATTCATGAACGTCAAATCATACTTCATAATCCCAAGACAAGCAAACTCATACCACAGGTCTCTCTTGCTTTCGTGATTACCTTGGGAGTCAAGTTTCATTGACCCACACAGTAGGGACTTGGTGTTAACTTATTATCAATAAGGTTATAATTTTTTGCTGGATTGGACCAGCCTACAAGTGGGAATGCCACTTGATTACTCTGTCACTCACTCAGCATTGCATCTTAAAGGGCATTCATAATATTTTTTTTGTATTTTTTAAATGTTTTTTAAAGATTGTAATCTTCTACCAACCATCAAACCCACAAACTCTTGCTTTTAAAATGCTTTTACAAACCGTGAAAGCCGGTCCAAGTCCCAGGGTCAAGCTTTCACTGATGTTAACTGATGAAATCTTATATTGTTGTCTATTGAAAATGATAACTCATCCTAGTCTACTGAAGATAGCTTACTATTATACTGTCTACAAAAGGTAGCTTACAAGATAGCTTTCACTGTTATCTACTGAAGATAGCTTCCCCGCTACCTACTTTAGTTAGCTTTCACTACTATCTACTGAAGACAGCTTTCACTGCTATCTACTTTAGTTAGCTTTCACTACTATCTACTGACGATAGCTTTCACTGCTATCTACTTTAGTTAGCTTTCACTACTATCTACTGAAGATAGCTTCCCTGCTATCTACTGAAGATAGCTTTCACTACGATCTTACTGAAGATAGCTTTCTCTGCTATCTACTGAAGATAGCTTTCACTGCTATCTACTGAAGATAGCTTTCACAGCTATCTACTGAAGATAGCTTTCACTACTATCTACTGAAGATAGCTTTCACTGCTATCTACTGAAGATAGCTTTCACTGCTACCTACTTTAGTTAGTTAGCTTTTACTACTATCTACTGAAGATAGCTTTCACTGCTACCTACTTTAGTTAGCTTTCACTACTATCTACTTAAGATAGCTTCCCTGCTATCTACTTTAGTTAGCTTTCACTACTATCTTACTGAAGATAGCTTTCACTGCTATCTACTGAAGATAGCTTTCACTGCTATCTACTGAAGATAGCTTTCACTGCTATCTACTGAAGATAGCTTTCACTGCTATCTACTGAAGATAGCTTTCACTGCTATCTACTGAAGATAGCTTTCACTGCTATCTACTGAAGATAGCTTTCACTATCTACTGAAGATAGCTTTCACTGCTATCTACTGAAGATAGCTTTCACTGCTATCTACTGAAGATAGCTTTCACTACTATCTACTGAAGATAGCTTTCACTGCTATCTTCTGAAGATAGCTTTCACTGCTATCTACTGAAGATAGCTTTCAGTTATCTACTGAAGATAGCTTTCACTGATGTCAACTGAAGATAGCTTATACTGTTGTATACTGATGATGATAACTTATATTAGTCTACTGAAGATAGCTTTCACTGCTGTCTACTGTTTCATTAAATTCATTAAATTTTAATTATTCACATTGAAGCTAGGTGACACTGTTTATGATACTATACAAATACTATATGGTTAGAGAGGAAATAGGGCAAACCATTTTCCCCAGGATACTGGCTACTGGCCTATCACCCCAAACCCGAAGGGTGAGGGGTGATAGGCCAGTAGCTAGTACTGAGGGGAAAAGAGTTGGCCTATTTCCCTGATATAAACCATGTAGTATTTGATTTATTAGCTTAGGCCACTGTCAACAGAAGATAGTTTACACTGCTGTCCGCTGAAAGAAAATTTACATTGCTTTCTATTGAAGACAGCTTACATCATGCTTTCTACTGAAGATAGCTTTCACTTGATCGATATCAACTGCAGATAGCTTACTCTGGCATCTATTGAAGACAGCTGAAATCAATAGACCACTGCTTTTTACTGCAGATAGCTTGCATTTCTTTCTATTCTTTTCTTTCTGAATATACCTTTCACTGGACAACAACTCAGAGATGGAACACAGGTACTCGTCCAAATCCTGGAAAATGTGAATTTCCATCAAAATGCAGAAAAGTTACCTATCTGTCAACAGTCGATAGCTTACACTGCTGCTGCTAATGTTGTCTACTACATACAGCTTACATTACTGTGTACAAAAGACATTAATAATTTTCTACTGAAGATAGTTTTTGTTGATGTCATATGAAAATAGCATACACTGCTGTCTGTCTACTGAAGATAACCCACACTGCTATCTACTGAAGACAGCAACTACTGAATTATATAACTCACCGCTGTCTACTGAAAATAGCTTACACTGCTATCTACTAAAGATAACTCACACTGCTATCTACTGAAGATAGCCCACACTGATATCTACTGACCATAGCCCACACTGATATCTACTGAAGGTAACTCACACTGCTATCAACTGACGATATCCCACATTGTTTACTTAAGATGACCCACTGTTATTTACTGAAGATAACTTACACTGCTGTCTTCTGCTGTTGTGTACTGAAGATAACTCATACAGCTATCTACTGAAGAAAACCAACACTGCTGTCTAAAGATAACTCGCACTGTCTACTGAAGATAACCCATACTGCTATCTACTGAAGATAACCCACCCACACACTGCCATCTACTGAAGATAACACACACTACCATCTACTGAAGATAACTCACTGTTTACCAAGGGGTTAGTTTTCTACTGAAAGTTTCTACTGTTTATTAAAAACAGCTCACATTGCTTCCTCTGATTGCTTTCAGTAGCTTTGTGAATCACTTGAATAATATTTTGATAATACACTTGGTTTCTGCCACTTCTTACTGATTATCAATATTTCTCATTTTCACTTGCAATGATCTCACCTTTTCCCCGCTATCTTTAATTCTAATAATCATGTTCCGCTCAATTTCTGCTCAAACACATCAACTATAAAAAAAAGCATTTAAATTCATAACCATCTTGAAAGATATGATAAAATTGCACATCCAACCTCTAATAATTGATCCTTAACAACCAAAAAAAGTTTTAAAGTACTCGTACATGTTTAGACAAGGTTTTCCATATTTAAGTGGCACTTCCATTTTATCAATGACATTGCAATGCAAACAATGTTTTGACGATTGCAAATACTTCTCCCATGTAGATTTCATATTTGCCAAGCCTCAGTTAGCATCTAGAGAAGATGAAGAGCAAATTTATTCAATGCTGAGATTCCCTTGAGTTTTATTAAAACAAAATTTCTGACCAATTTCAACATACTTCCCTACTCAACTGAATTTTACTAATGTTCAGCTTTTTTTCCCTGATTGCATACTTTATCCTTCATAAATGTGTAATTTCACTTTTAATTATTCACATCAAAAATATGCCACATTCACATAAAGTTTTATGGTGAAAGCTTAGTAAAAATAATGTTGCAGGTAGCTAAGTTCTGATTCAAACATTACCACAAACTACTCAAACATTCCACATAATTGGCATATTGCTATTAGGCTGACAGTTATACTCCTCTTTTAACACTTTTACTATATCAACAAATTGGGAGATGCAATGCCAGTCTGGCTGGTACTCATTTGACTAAACTTTCTATGGACATTTCTCAGACAATTGTTAAAGTATTGAAACAAAAATCATCACTCAATCAAATCAAGTAAAAATGTAACACTGCCACCAACAAATACTTGCCAACGGCTGCATCTTTATATTTTATTACATCATTCACCATATACTAAAGTCAAGGTAGGTGCATTGTACTTTACTAGTGTTGCGCAAATGATTGTGAATGGTGCAATGTTATCTCACATGGTAGCTTTCGGTGATAGATAATCATTTGCATGGCCTAAAGACACTACTATAAGGGTTAGAGACACACCTGTGGGTATGTGCACCTAAAATAAAACTTCACAACAGCTTGTACTTTTTTCAGAGCATCAATGCACCAATGTTGTTATGTATGTTTGAATTATTTTATCATCTGCAAATGATCTTGATGTATCTATACAAACTGTTGCCAAACTACTGGCAGTTTTCAGAAGCTCCCACAGGCATGATAAGACAAATTGCAGCATGCCTGATTTATGCCCCATTGCATGATTTGGCACTTCAATAGATAACCCATGAAGTATAATAGCCCCACTTTTATCTTTCTGCTTCTTTACCTGGTATTTAACTTTATCACATACATTTAGCCTAAATGCATTTCATTTGTTTCACAAAACTTGCTTTAAGTTTAAATTTAAATGGCAAGATTGATATGAGGAAGTCTTATCAGGGCGGAATTTGCAGCTTGTTTGGGCGAAAAAGAGATACATGTGATTATTTTTGTAGTTTGTAAAGTTCACTAAACATGCATTTTTAAAATGTTCCCAAGACTAAAGTATACTATTAAAAACAAATCCTATCTGCAAAAGAATCTCCCACTGTAAGAAAATAATGGTATCCTAAGCCAGCCTCAGTCTCATTAATAATTCAAGTCTACATGAATTGGTTCATTAATATACATTCAACTTTTGCACCAGACTTTCTGCATAAGCTGAAGGTGATTGCACTTTTTGTATGCGACACACAGACAGGTATTCCATTACAAACTCAATTAAGAGTGAAAAACTGTGATTCTCAATTATCAGAAACATTGATCTTCAAAACAAAAGGCTTTGTCATAAACTAGTCAAAATCATTAAAACGTCTCACCTTCCCAACGTGCAATGTTTACAACTGTATGCACCAACAGGTTGGGGTGACTGTACTTTTTGTGAGAACTATAGCGTAATATATAAATACATTATTTACACACCACTGCCAGGGTCTTATCTTTCTCTTTAGACATGTCCTGCCATTTTTGATGTTGTTTAATTAACACAACAGGTGCCAAAAGGTGACCATCTGTCTTTTGAGTACTCGACAATTTATGGATTAATCTAATATCCATGTAATATCCTAAACATTCTTCAATCCAAATATCAAGGTCTAAGTTATTGCAAAACTGTTCATATTTTATTCATAACTCTCTTCAATACAAACCACATTAGTACAGTACCTGAATTGTTTTCAAGGGATGATTGCACTTTATTAACACTTGAGGTGCAGCTAATTGTTATGAAAAATTTTGTGAAACATGTATTTTCGAACAATACATATAGGATTTGTAGCTTCTACACTAAAATATGCATAGAACTTCATTCATTTATTCATAATTTATTCAAATATTTAGCAACCCTGGTGGTCGAGTTGAGATGAGACTGGGAGTTGAGATAAAAATATTTTTCCAACATCTCAAGAACTAAATGCGTTATTGAAATGACATCAACGGCAATTAAACATTTAAAATATCAAACCTTTCTCTCAATTTTATAGCAATCTTAAACTTCTAACAAACTTATCACAACCTAAACCTCACCCATCTAACTTCTCAAGTAATTTTAAACCTCACTGTAGCTACAATCAATGCCCTATAATCTAATACAACATCCTAAATTGCCTTTGAAAACATTGCATTTTTTCCTTTACTGCTCTTTCCCCCTTCTACTATGCCACGTTTATGCATCAAGTTGTTACCTCTAGGGCGTGTTAGCTTACCCATTCATCCTGTCCATCAACCATCATTGATGGTCAAGTAAACATATTACAGGTGACACCTCAATGAGTTAATGTCACACGCAACAGTTGGAATTCAACACCCTCCATCAGTTGATTAGTTATCGTTAATGACCTTGAATGATGGTAATTCATTCATCCCCACGGCTGTTGAAGTATAACTTATCTACATCAATTAGACAGTAACATTCATGTTAGATGCATAATAATGGTTCATCATGGTAGATAAGACAAGTTTTACTCCAGAAGACATTCCTTTCATTTCCTAGCATCTGACACCAACGAAAAATAATTTCAACCAACAGCCTTGCATGCATTGTTGGAAGAAATGCAAAACCATGCTGTCAATCTTTGTGTTTAAAACATAATTGGGGACTAAAACCAGTAAAAGAAGAAATGAACACTGTGAAATTTAATACTGAGTAACACCCTCTGATGCCAACCATTTCCAATTTTGCCCTGTTAAAGCTGAGATTAGCTCATCTGAGACATAGTAAGTCTAGAGGGTAAGATTAGTTTCCCCTGCACGCATACTAAAAAGCGAACTCAGTCCAGGACATGCAAGTTCATTCCAAGTCAAGGCAACTGTATAATATCCATACCCTCTGGTGAAGTTTTCACAAAGCCGAGTGTAGATCATACTGATTGATTTGTGACTGTCAAAAATACTTAAAAATCTTGTTGAATTCTGAGAAGAAGAAAAGTAAGGTTTTACTTCAATTCTAATATCCTCAGCACCTCAAGTTGGAACCTGTTTAGTTGAAAACATGATTCATGTTTGAATGAAGCGCCTATTATATCATAGTTATATTCACAGGTAAATGTATTTTTATTACACTCCTATCACCCCAAGGTTTACAAACAATGTGTTCAAAATGTGTCTGATTTTTCGTATTTTACCCCCGTCCTATGAACTGCATTGCTTTGGGGGATAGCAATTTCACCCAAGTCAGCGGCTAAACCTATTGATAAAATTTGCAAGAAAGATTATTTATTAAACATTTTGAATGTGTTTTGAGAGGTTGACTTATCATTAACATACATGCATGTTATATTATTGCCCAAATAATGAAGAAAAACCACTTATTCCCAGTGGAATTATTGACTCATAATAGCTCAAAGCACTTTAGACTTTGTTTAAGGGTGATAGCAAGTTTATACAAACCTATTCCCAAGTGTGCGGCCAAGTTATTTTATTTCTCAACAATCAGCACTGTTATGAAAACTTCAAACATAAAACCCTACCATTCTTCAACATGGAGAAACCTATTCTTCAAAGACCAATTTGTCTCAATTACAATTTTAAGTATTTTGATAACACACTTGTCATTCTTTACTTCTTTTCCCCTCATGCTCCAAAAATGTATTCTTGGAGTAGGTTTTGTCAAAACAATGGTTCTTTGTTTCTCCAATTTAAAATCTTCAAAGGGATAAAGCTATTTTTGCTATATACTGCCGAGCAGTGTCCGAAATAAGGAAAATATGGAGGTTATCCCGAGGATAACTAAAGCACAAATTCTGCTTGTCCTCACTACATTTTGGTTGTCCCCAAAATGTGTCATACTTTTAGAGGTAAAATAAAGTGGTTGTCCAGGGGATAAGTACATAGCTCAATATGGTTGTCCCCAGTGATTTTTGGACAAGAGGACAAGAGGATAAGTGCTTATTTCGAACACTGCTGCCGAGTGCCGAAAGCAAAATTCTGGTTATTCCTGTGCATGCTGAGTGTTATGCAATTTGTGCAGAAAAAGCTTAAAAGTCTGTTAGTATTAAAACAGAAAATAACTTGCAACATAACTAATTTACAACTTCAACTAAATATTACTCATCAAAAATACTACTAGTTTACACAAAGAACAAAACAAATCATGTATATTGTATAGTTTTCATTTGGACCAAACACATTAAAATTTAATATGGTAGTGTCAGTCAACATGCATTCAATGTAAAACTGACAGTCAGATCAAATATACACAATATTTATAAGATGTCTGGCAGAGTAATTTGGGTTCATAAGATATCAGTTTCTCTGCACTGTGCTCCCTGTGGATGTAGATTGTAAACAATCTAGTTGGCTATGGGTGGTCAAGTACAATATATGGACCACAACTGTCTCACATCTGCCCTACAAGTAAACACACCTGCTGTCTACTGAAGATAGCACTGCTGGATCTACCTGTGTACAGTGGTGTATAAGGCCAAAAAAAAAAAAAAAAAAAGTTTGTCTCAAAGCTCAAAAAAAATTTAAAAAAAAATGAAAAATCCGATTTTTTTTTTTTTTTTTTTTTATTCCCGACTTTTTTTCATGGTATTTTGAGAAAAAAGTCTGATTTTTTATTTCAAAATAAAAAAAATTTTTTTTTTGAAATAAAAAAAATTTCCACATTTGTTTTTTGTCAAATCGTGGATTTTACAAACGCTAGCGCAAGCTTTGAGGCGAACCTTTTTTTTTTTTTTTTTGGCCTAATACATAATTCAATATTCGTATCAGATTGCATCTGTTCTACAAACTTCACAATACACTGCTGTCTACTGAAGATAGTGAGACACTTGGCTTGTTCTATATTATAAAGGTACTGCTGGGTGTACATGTACCTGTTTATCAGAGAATATTTAAGCATTAGATTAGGCACTTGAAACTTGATTCTGAGTTTAGCGTCCACCGCCAGCGTTATGAATTTTGTGCCGCGCTTGAGATGTAAAATCTGAAAATAATTCATTATTTTGCAATTACTACTAAACCAGAAAGAAAATTTGTTCTGCAAAATTTTTAAACCCCTTTTTTTGTATTTGAACACTTCAAAAACTATAGAAAGCCTTGAGAACTATTAGATGAATCCATCTGAATATTTTAGCATTAAAAATATACAGGTTTTTGACCTTTGCTCTATCCAATTATTTCAATTATACCTTTGGGATACCAGGGTAGACTAGAAGAGAAAAAACCTAGCCAAAATGTTTTTACCAGATTGTTGATGATGTAATTGTAAATAATTTAACTAGGAAAGACCTAGTTTTGACAAATTGGTGCCAAAAATATGATTTCATATAATGTTCTGCATGATTGTTACTTTTGTATTTAATGAGTCAATCCCCCCAATTCCCCTATCCTCAAATGTATCACGGAGAGGTTAGTACAAATTGGAGTGAAGAAGACTGGCATGGTATACTTGAATACATTTAGTTTGTTTTAAAACTTGAAAAACAAAAAGCAAGATAATTATACTTTTATAAATGTTTATGTGTGTTTGTGACATTGCGACTGGCGATAGGCCTACCCAATTAGAATGAACAAAAGCGCATAAGCATTGGTAAAAGGCCGCTGATAATGAAACCTTGAAAATAATGAATAATGAATAATGAAATAAATGGGACGCTAAACTCAACATCAAGTTTCAATAGCCTTACATACACAAAATGCTGTCTACTACTAATTATATCTCTACCCTTGGTTAGTTGCTTCCCATACTTTCTTAAGAAGATAGCACTGCTGGGTATCAGTTTATTACAGTTAACATGGGCATTGGTTTGCTGTCATTTGGTCTTGACACACCAACTACTAAAGAACAAAAAAAGATCGTTTGTTTGTACATAGACCACTTTTCTTTTTTTTTTAGACAGTATAGATGATCGATCAGTAAAAGTTTCTTGGTGGTTTTTTTCCTTCTCCAAGAGTGACTAGCACTATTGTATGCCTATGACACACTGCTGTCTACTGAAGATAGCATTACTTGGCTTACTTACAGTTTAAAATAATGTATGCCCTTGACAAACTGCTGTCTACTAAAGATAGCATTGCTTGTTTAACATGTCTGCCCTTGCTACACTGTGGTCTACTGAAGATATCATTGCTTGCTTAAAACAATGTCTGCCATTGCAACACTGCAGTCTGCTAAATCCGGATTTTGTTTTGGCATGTTAAAAAAGCCGAATTCCAGTAAAAACCGAAAAACTTGCATCTCTACTTGACAAACTGCTGTCTACTGAAGATAGCATTGCTTGTTGAAAATTATGTCTGCCATTGCAACACTGCTGTCTACTGAACGTAACATTGTTTTGGGTTACTTGTTAACCATAATGTTTGTTCTTGACAAACTGCTGTCTACTGAAGATAACATTGCTTGTTTAAAACAATGTCTGTTCTTGCCATACTGTACTGCTGTCTACTGAAGATAGCATTGGTTGGGTTACTTGTTTAAAATAATGTATGCCCTTGACACATTGCTGTCTACTGAAGATAACATTGCTTGTTTAAAACAATGTTTGTCCTTGCCACACTTACAGTAATGCTGTCTACTGAAATAGCATTGGTTGGGTTACTTGTTTTAAATAATGTGTCTTTGACACACTGCTACCTACTGAAGACAGCATTGCTTGTTTAGAATGTCTGCCCTTGACAAACTGCTGTCTACTAAAGATAACATTGCTTGTTTAAAACAATCCATTTCAATCCATCGAAAAAAACTTTATTTACACAGGATGAGATACATGCTAACTGCATATGACACTACCAAATCTAACAAAATATACAACTTGTGCTTTGATAGCCCAGAATATATGATACGTGCATATGAATTTATCCTTTAAATCCATCTGCTGCTTACCAGCTACATTACTGAAATATATCTTTAAGAATAAATGGACTGAAACCAATTGTATAACTTTTGCATATTTTTTATGTTATACATTGTTGTTTTATTACCTTAGATCAGACATGCAAATTGACCATGAAACACAGATGGTAAATTAGTTCAGAGACAGAATAACAGTAATAAAATATATTGATGCAAATATATTAGTACATTTACCTTAATGTGGTTCTGTCTAACAGTAAATATATGTTATTGGTATAGCTTTTCATTTTTGAACCAAATTTAGTAAAAATACTCGGGACACACATTACAACATGTACAAAATGACAGTGATATCTCAAGAACCTCTGAACTAATATTATGCACATTTATTATGTACTCTTGAAAGCCAAAATCTGGTCTCCCCTGGAGCAGGGTGGGAACTGGGAACAGGTAACCAACCCTCACAAATTAATTTCTTTTATTTGGGACCAAAGAAAAATTGTCTTAACAGGAAAACACATCCTAAAAAACATCATTTTAATGTTACAGTCAATATATGCGGTTTCATTGTAGATCTTCTTTTGTTAATCTATAACTTACAAATTTCCAATAACATTTTCTCTCAACATTAATTTTCTGTGCTTGTCCCAGTTGATTTTTACAATCCATCATTCCCTTTTCTGTCAACTAACTCTCCACCCAAAGCAGCTGGTTTCACAGAACCATTTACACATTTTTTATTGATTTTGGTCATAATATTGGAATGGAAACTATTCAAGTAAAATTAGTACATTATAACTGAAGCATGAACAATGAAAAATCAGAACAAATCAATTTATTCAATAACTACCTGTCTTTTGTCAGGAAAGGGTTAACACATTTCAAAAGCCCAGTAGACTTTGAATGGACATTCATCATGTTTATATCTGGGTAAACTTTGCATTGCAAACCAACACTATCCATTATATTACCGGTAATTCGGCCAACTTAACAATAAAAATCACATAAAAAAGACAAATTATGTTGCAATCCAATAAAATTTCTGACAGAAATCTTTTTTCTTTCTTTGTTATCTTAGAGGAAATCGGCAACACATATTCTAATATTTGGCTCTTGCTAAGGTTGTGGTAGCATATTCCATACTGGTTAATTGCACTTACTACTATCAATATAATAAGCATCTCGTGCACAGATATTATTTCAAATCAAGGCACAACAACAACAAAAGACCATATCACTTTTATCCTCACACAAAATTAGACTTTAACAAAACATACTCTTGATCACCTAAGTTTACTAAAATAACACTAATGACAACACTGTTGTAACATCAGCCATAAATCTGTTAACTGATCTCAACAAAGAGCACAAGTCACAATGAAGATTTGATCCTATCTCCCCTTACTAATTGATTGCTCAATGCACGGCGGTGGTGTGGTCTGTGTCCTGTAATTACAGTGATGTAATTTAGAGCTATATTCAGACAAGACAGAGCCGTCAAGTCTCTATGACAGAAAACATGCCTAGAAAATCATGTGTAAATGATGTTTACATTTCATAATCTTCCGCATCTGTCGCATTCTATACACCTTGGGATGCTATTACTGACTGTTATAATCACTAATTACTGGTAATGGCCAACATCGTGTCATATCTTCAACATTGATTTTGATGTAATCAATCTTGTTTATTCAATTAGGTCATTTGTGTTCAGAGAAATTACGAAACTGAGTATCAGAAGAAATATAAGTATTATAAACATTGTTAGCATACTCAATGGTGGTATGGTATGTACACCAAATCCAATATCTTTATTATTATACCTATTATACACAATAATAATAATTATCGTAGATTTGAAATATTTGTATTACCCATATTTGTTATGATACAAATTCTTGGTAAGATCACTTCCAAAGTCAGTTCACACAAAGACATACCAGCATTTAAACTTGAGACAAGTATTTCAAGAATTAAAATCTGTATTTCAAGAATTAAAATCTGTTCCAATTACCAATAAGGGTTCATACATTTCAACCCGCATGCCTAGTTGCCTACATTTACATTTGAGACCATGTGTAATATTAAAGATAGTCAATTCACCCTAGCATCATTTTACCAATTTTAGCCATTTTGTTTTTAATACAGTGTACTTCTTAATATTATTACATTGATCTTATAGGAATTGAGTCACAGAAGCCAATCACATTTAGATTTCCATAGCATTAGCATTCTTGCTAATTAATCATTTAATGCAATCCTATTTGTAATTACTTTCAAAATGCTTTCCTAAGCTTGCTAAGATGCCCATCAAATTCTCTCATCTAAGTATGATTAAAGTAGTAAAGGTATCTCTTCATCTTACACATCATCATTTATTCTACAGCTCATCTTATTTTGACTACTCCTTCACCATCTTAATATTCTACGCAACAAGGTAAAGAAATTTTGTTATCAAATATATTAGGTTAGATCACTTGTGGGCAACAAGACATTACAAAAATAAGCTATCCGCTTTGCTACAAAAAGGTCGCCTGTCCTGTGGGATGGCTGCATGATACCGGTGAAAAACAGAAGATGATGATGAGGATGTTGATGATGAGGATGCTATCTTGGCATCAGTCAGCATGAGTAGAAACTTTCCCACGGTAATATTGACATCACAACCTAGCCAGCCAAGCTAGCTAGACTAGTGCCAAAATCTTGAGGCATGACAGACTTGCTTGTTTTGCTTTACACTTTGGTTACTACCAAACATATTTTTCTTTACTTTTAATGTTTCTCCATCACATTATTTCATGAGTGTTGATAAACATGACAAACGTAAGCGGCTTCTTTCCATCATGGATGACGTAATTTGATAATATACATTACAATAAGTTACGGTACTATTACACATGGGAAACGTTTACTGAATGGACTTACCATCATGCCTATAAAACAACTATGACAACATTCATAAACGTCAGCATGACACATAAAAACATCTTGAACGATTACTATACATTAGAATTGATCCGTTCCTTTTTCATCAAGTCTATAAAATAAAAAAATAAAATAAATATTTGTAATGTACTGTAGCCTAATCCATTAGGCCTCAGCAAATTCACTACCAAACTATTTATATTTAGATACGTATCGCAATTCCGCCACCTTACCAATAACAAACGCTCTAAAACACCGCAACTATTACCCAGAATACCTGGATGATTGATTGATAACAGCTTTTTCCCAGGCTCGGAATCAGTAGGGGATATGACCATATCTAAAAGATACAATGGAGATGGGGGATGGATGGGCAAGGTGGATGCGGTGTGATGCTGAGAATGAAATAGTACTGAGGTTACAATTACCTTCATTGACTGAATGACAGGTCTGAAAGTGACAGACTTGGCTCAAATGTCAAAATATCTGCGGCTGTTGGATACACACTTCATATCTGTGGCAAGCAATGTGTATAGTGAAAGAATCAATAACTACCACAAAATTTGTTACCTTCTTAGTTTCAATACACATTTAAAAGCATACAGAGTGTGCATCATCCAATACAAAAAAATCAGTAACATCAAGCAGGAAAAAATAGGGAACTCTCTTCTGGGGAAAGTGTGGTTTTTGGAGGAAAATATTGGTTTCTTAACAGAAATGTAACTAAGACAAAGAAATGGTCAAGAAATTACACTACATATCTAAAATTTGCTTTTATTTCACTGCAAAATAAGGACTTCAAAAAATATAATGTACCATATTCATTCCATTAACCACCCAGTGCACTTAACAACATCATTTTGGGTGGGTGCTTATTTTTGACATGATTGCAAACGTTAACAATAGCCCGAAATATTGACTTTACTTGTATCTATAGATGCTTTCATGTTTGATGTTGGTTCCTGTACATTACGGGGATCACGTGCAGTGGAGCCGCTGGGTGGGCGCTTATAGGGGCATGGGCGGTTAATGGAACGAATACGGTATTTCTACACATGAAGGCCTTCAAAAATCTTTCACAGGCAATATTCTTGCTTTCTGGATGAACAGGGACTGATTGGATTGGATATTCTTTAGAAGTTTGGAAAATTTGTTAAATTTGTCTTGATTTCAATCCACCCGAGGGTTAAGAGTCAATTCATGTTTGTATCATGTGCTGATAAGACATCCAATTATATGACTGCTCTTATTATTAGCATACAATTCTATTTCTCTAGTTTGTGATTGGTCAGATGATCCAACCAGACAAAAACGTTAGTAATTTGACAAACTCTCCAAACAAGCATGATCATCAGCACAACGACTAATGAACAAACAGTATCAATTGATTGAATGGATATTTGTTGATAGTTTGGGTTCAATGCATTCAGAATCAGCCTGAATATGGATGTAATTAATTGAGATGGTTAATGCACCATTAAGTAAATAGGGCTGGGTCATCATAGTCGTGATTGTAATGCAGTATTAGAATGTACAGGTTCATTCAAACTCACAGCAAGTTACTTTACAATCTTCAGCATAAAAGACACTCCCAATATTGCTCTATTAAAAACTTCCTTTTAAGGTTATCCTACCTGGTGCCAATAATTTGTGCGCACCTTTATAAAATGCATAACACGCATGTGACAAGCATGTGACAACTACTTAAGCTCCAGCTGAATTATTTCCAAGATAAACTTCAACAACAAGTTGTTTGTGTAAATAGTTAAAGTTGATTGCCAACTTTAGCCTCAAGCTAGAAAATCCCAGAAATTATATGATGATAAAAGTGACAGTGCAAATAGGCTATTACATCTTGCTAATATTTCATTCAGGGCAAGTCACCAAAGGAAGATGACAACTCCTGATGATGAAACATTTGGTCTAAGTCATCTAACTTTTACTTTGTTAAACATAATTTCATTCACAAGGCTTATACAAAACAACTAACATTTACTGTGTAAGTCAATAATCTTTACATTCCACAAATGTGATGTGATGAAGCTATTATAAGAATCATTTGTTCCTAATTGACTGAGTTTGAGATATATACAGGGGAAAGAAGTATAGCCAATAGTTTTCATCTTCCTCTGCATTTCATTACTTTGAGCAATACTAAAATGGCTTTATCTGGTGGAGTTTTAAGCAAAATAAAGCTCTGAATATAGCACATACAATGGAATTAAAAACAGAATTTTGAGTTTGCTCGACAAACAACTCGCTTTGCTTCATCGCATCTGATCAATTCTATTAACCTTAACAGTCTAAATTTCCATAAATTTGCTGACACATTCGCAATGATCTTATTTCATTTTACAATGTTGTCATCTTTACCACTGGAGTTGATACAGCACAAATATGTGATATCAACATTGAGGTGGAGTTAAGGTTATATGACCACAACCCTCATACTCACATATTTGCTCACTGACGCATCTATATAATGATATGCAAAACATTCATTACATTGTCGCTTATTTTCACTGTTTGCATATTATGTGTTAATATTGACTAAATCTGATACTTAAAATTTTGCTACCATTTAATTTTATTCAAAAGCTTCCAAAACAAGCTAAATATTCACTGGGTAAGCAAATAAAATTTAGCCTAGATATTCAACATTATAATCTTCAATGAATTCAAATTCAAATTCAAGTTCACCATTTCAGTTTTCTGTCATGCACATCATCTTACTTCATTTTACAAAGTTATGCCATCTCTACCGTTATGATTCGTACAATAAAACACATCACATCAACAGCAAGGTGGAGTTCATGGGACCACAACCCTCATACTCGCATATTTGCTCGTTGACGCATCCGTATAATGAACTGTGAAACTTTCATTACTAAATCTGATTGATATATTTTGCCAACTGGTGTTGGGTGCCACATGTATACATACATGTACACATTTTATTCTTCAATATATAAATCATATCACACAAATGTAATATCCTATCTATGCGTGTGAAGTTAATTTCAAACATTACTGTTTTCAAAATGGTTTTTCATTTCCAAATCTGTATAACTACGGTTAGTTTCAAAAACTATACAAAAAATGCATACAAATGAGTCTACTATCGGTTCAGTGATTATTGTCAATTTGTTTTACAAGAAAAAAAGAATGAGTTTAAACTAAGTATCTTACTACACAGTAGCACTTGCTTAATGCAATAACTGATGATAATGGTGGCAACATGTCCCAATAAATGTGATGACTTGAAACAAATTCAACAAAACAGACTGTCAACTCACTCAAAGAATTTTGTCATACATAATCAATGTCGCTTGACAGAAACAATTTTCTTTTTTAGGAAATTGGTTTCCAGCTGGAATTAACCTATTTCCTCGAGATGCAATGTGTTATCAAAAATGGATACTTTTTTCCCTGAAGATTACTCATTTACACTGTCCTAATTCATATAAATGCTACATTCATAGCAGAATATTTAACACTGCATGACTCCTAGGCCTAATCTTCAGTTCAGTATTAAATTAGAAGTGATGAGTTTTAAGCGACAGATGTTGAGTTTCAGCAAGAGAATAAAACAGCATTTTTGCCTACCGATGTCTGATGAGTTCATATCAACAAGACAGGTAACAACCATAAATATACAATTCTGACAAAAGTGATATCAATTATTGACCACTCAATTCAGAAAAAATAGCAGTTATTTAGGAATATGATAAATAGTAATACACCATGTTCCAAGTATGAATAACAAGGCAGCTGTTAGCTCCTTGCAATGCATCTAGAAATTGTATTTCATCTGTCTATAAATTTTGTCTAAACGGTTCTAACTGTTGAAGAGCTTTTTACAGCTACCTCATTTTTGCAGCTTATTTGACGCACATATTAACAAGTATAATGCCTGAACATTAAGGACTTAAATTTGTCAAAAGATCTATATTACTATCATATTCTAAAATAATCTTGACAAAATTCAACCAAAAACGTGTGCCCGATGGTAAAACAATCACCAATCCCTAAAGATTTTCCTTCTTGTCAACAATTCAAACAGCTTTCTACAAGCAGTTCTGATATTCTCGTCATATTTATTATATACCTGTTGCTGGTTACGGACTTCAACAAGTCATTAGAAATACCTCATCTATCAGTTAATCAAAAGCTACACTCACTCCATCACTCCTTGAAATGAGAAATGAGTGTGTGAGACCTCGCACCACAGCCTGGGAATCAGACAGCTACACAGTTCACTCGCTGTAAAGCAATCAACGACGTTACCCGTTATCAGAAAGATTTATTACCTGCTCGGATTTTTCCCACACTTAGTTTGCCAAATTCTTCATAGGACGTTTGCAAAAGATATTGGTACATAAGCCGACACTCTTGTCAGTGTGGCTATATATTTTCTTCCATCTTCTTGTGGTAACATGCCTATTACCAAAGCCAAATCAATCTGCTGGTTATCTCAAATCAGATTTACACAGAGACAATTAATTTGCTTTCAGAATTATCTTCACAAAACAATACAATGATTCAACACCTAAAACCTATTATCTTCACTCTTAAAACAATAAAGAACACATTTTTCTATTAAATCTTCATTTTGATAACAAAGAAACCCAACCCAAGTTCTGCTGATAAGATCATCTAATGCTTTCAATACAAATAAAACTCTTAAAAGTAAGTATCTCGATATTACACCTTTTCACTTCAATTGGATTTATTCAATTTCCCAGTGTGCCTCTAGGATAACTTAGTGAAGCACAGCCATTGTAACTTAACAAGTCAACAAATAAACTCTCTCCCAATTGTACATTAAATGAATCATAGCGGTAGGATCTCGGTATTAACAACACCCCAGGGGTAAAGGGTTCTTTTCCCGTGCCGCGGTACATTTCAAAATAAAGCACATCCTTGGATTAATATGATACTGCCCAGTCAACTTACAGCCGGCCAATCAAAGAGCTCTCTCATTTGGACAAATGGTACAATATGCCTCAAGCAACTGTATCACTTTTCCTTCTCTGCTATCTACTGAAGATAGCTATTTGTACCAATTCAAATGGTGTTATCTTGCAAAGTATTGCAACACATGAAACTTACTAAATTAACAAAAAAATTTAAGAACATCATGCTGCAAAAATTTATACAAACAGCAAGTAAACTTAAAATGTATCAATTACCTGAGTAGATATTCTACTTGCATACATAAAAAATAGATAACAAGAGTGTTTGAGGATGTCCTTTCTTTCTTGGTCTTGCCTAGCAAATGGCATAATTTCACTCAAGCGTTCATCCGAATCTGACAGCTAACTACTTTAGCAGATTGAAGGTCTTCAACCAAGATTATCTTGCTGAAATCATGCTGATAGAACAGCAAAATGTCACCGAGACGCTAGCCTCTGAGGGCTAAAGAAGTCTCTGCTACTCAAGGATTTAATTTAGTGCGGATTCTGCCCTGGCACCGAGGGAATCACCACTATCGCCAATGTAGCCGAGTAATTGCAATTTTTCACCACCATCCATTGTGCTAGAAATCCTTTTCCTTTTTAATACCCTGGGGTCAAATTTCTAGATTATTTTTAAAACAAAAAGAGTGCAAGTTGTTAATGTTATAACAAGTTCACACAGTCATTGTCAATAACGGGCAGAGATGAATGGACATTGTCCATCTGATGTATATATTTTACCAATATCATATCAGCCCTTGGGAATATGTCAAGTAAAATTCACTTAGGGGGAAGTCACACAAATATGTGAAAATTTTAAATGAAGTAAGAAAGATACTCAATAGAAAAATGATATGTCAATTTTTGTTTAATTTGGTAGTTTGTTTAAATAAAACACCCAAGCTGTAGTAGAGTGCTCTCACTGAAACCCCAATATGGCAACTAAAACTGACAAAAACTGATTCTAGAATCTGGTCTTCCAATGCAAATCTTCTGTATTTGGTTGTAATGGATAACAAGATTAGCTCTTTGTTCACTTGAATTTAAATAAATCTTGTTATTTTACAATAGCTATAAGCTTATTATTACTTTACCACTTTAAATTTCATTTATCTTGCAAATTAAATAAAAATTAGGATTTACAACAGCAATAACAAATCCACAAGTGCTCATTTTCACTTAAACCACTGAAAAGTTCAGTTCCAAACATATGCAAAGGATGCCTTGTGTACTTGTTGTATGAATATGAAAAGAGATACCTTTTATTACAATGGGTAATTAGGGAGGAGCACTAAATAAAGTGGTATTAAAAACTCATATCCATGGGGCACTTCAAAATTATAAATAATTTTAACTCTCATCATATCAATAACAATACCGTATCCCATTTCACACCTGAGCTCTCCAAATAATAACTGACCATCATTAATACTAAATTATTAAAATAGCCATGATGATTTTGTCGAAGACTCACTGACCTGCAAGAAAGAAGCAATTACATTACATAGATGATATAAAGTTTGGTAATGAAAGAAAACGGTTAAGACTGAAGACAAAGTAATTCAGGTAAGTTCAAAATGTCATTGTCAAACCCAACCAATGGGCACTAGAGAGGAAGCAACCTTGCCTTGAACGTCAAGTCTCATTAGAAGATGCTTGACTAATTGAGTCACAGGTGCTCTGATGACATAGTGAAAACCTTGGCCTTCTTTTCTCTTATCATTAGAATCATCAAGTTTCATTCTCATCAATATTTATCATGGAATTATCTTAAACATTGGTATCTTTATTTGTTTTATTCTTGTTGTACTTTTCCCCCATGAGATTCTAAAGACCTATTTAAAATACCAACCAACTACAACCGGACAAATATGTATTGATTTGTTTGCAAACATCCAAATTCTCGTGACAATTGTCATTATCCACCAGTTCCACTCCTCTAGGGAGAGGCTTGGATTGAAACAATTCAGTTGTAAATAATAGATCCAAGCTTTTTAGTGATGTCCTAATAAAGCTGCCTATGGTATCATGACCATCTCTTACAACTCCATGGATGTCCATGGGGAGTGGAGAGAAGCATCCCAACCATACACCTACCTGAAGATCATTAACCTTTTCTGGTTAACATAACCGATATGAAAACTTTTTTACAATAAATATTCCCCCATTTCTGAATTTTCAAGACCGCATGAAATTCACTCAAAAAATGATGCTTTAAAATGAGTACAATGTACTAACACATTAGTTTAGTAGTTCTTCAAGATCAGATACTGAACATTTTTTTGAAACTCTTCGAAATGACATAAACCATTTTGTCCTATGTTCAAGCAATATTGCAAAAGCAGGTTGAGTTCACATGGATCCCATGAATTGATTCATCTTGTCTAATTCAGGCTGTACTCACACCTTTGGTCCAAATCTTCTGCTATTAAATTGTTAAATAGAACATCAATGACAGCTCACAATGGTGATGATTACATCTCATTGGACATTAAGTAAGGACAGCGACAAATTTAGGTTGCTTTTAACAATGCATCGTTTCACTCAATTTAGACGACTCAAAAATACAGGAAATAAAGGAAGGTGCTGATTGGTACAAAAACCTGTATCATGGCCATTGCAATCTTATCATGTAATCCAGAACACATTTATAGCTCGACCAATTGAATCCAACATCCAGTAAATCTGTTACAAATTGAATAATGCAACCAAGTGGATTAATTTCTGTTTCTCTTAACACGTTATCATGCAATTTTTATGGGAAACTAGCAAATCTCCTGATTTGAATGTGACATACATCTTACGCTTGGATGCATTGGTAATACACATGGACAGACAACATGTCACTGATAATTGAGGTGGATTGAGGAGTGTTGGGAAAACACTATCTACATGATTGACACGTGTGTGTATCTTTAACAAAAGGATCAATAGAGATATATGTACTCTAGATTTGACTCAAAATTGCAACATTTGCTGAATTCTTGTACTGCCAAGGTGTGCAAATAAGGTGTTTTATATACTACAATTGAGTTAATATAAAGTGTAGTGAACCTTATTCCAGTGAGTCAGTAAATTAAACCCAAATTCTTTCATTCCTACATGTTGAGATAAAGGTACACACCTGATCCTAAAGAACACACAATTTTGGGTAAAAGCTAATTACGAGCAACACCCGCAAAAATTACATTATCTAGCTGGAAAAGAACATCAAAATACACTTGTGTTTTGCTGGCATGGTGTCTGACAAAGCAAGCAAGTAGGTTAATTGTAGCCTCTCTCCATAAATCTCATCTCACAGAGAAAGTCATATTTACAATCTGTTTCAAAACATTCCCCAAGAAGGATTTTTTTATATGTATACTGGTGAATCCACTAAGACTTAATTATCAAAACAGCACTGAATGAAAGTGGAAAGAGAGTGCATATTAAACACCTGTAACCCAGTTTCTAAATCATTTGAAGTTTAATACTTGGTGGAAACGGAGTTTAGTGCAGCGCTAGAAGTCGGCTGATATGTTAAGAGCTTTTCATAAAAGCTCTTCAACCCATTCATAAAGCCAATTATGACTTGAGTCTTTATAAGTTTATAGGTGAAGGTCTTTGTTGGCGACTGATGGAACAATTTAATCTCTATGAGTATCCTATTACATTTAGATCATTTCGGCAATTTAAAGAGATAAGTAGTCTTTTTAGTCAGTTACACTACCTCCCATACTCAAGCAGGTGCTGGTTTGAAATAGCAAGACCCTATGACCTGCTTTAATGGCTGCAATTTATATTAAAATTATGTTTCACAAAACCAAGTGAATTTTTACTCGCAAGAACAATATTTTGTCCTTCACAACGGAGGACTTCATCAAACACTTACAAAAGTCTGAAGTTCTAAAAGCATTCTCTTGGTCGAGGTTCCATCTGGTGCACTTACCCATTCAAGGGGACACCCTCGCGATATGCCCTTTCAGTTCCAGTCAATTTTCACCATGTATAGAAAATACCAGTTTGCAAGTTTCTTTTGTAATTATTGGGAGTTTATTCTCATGATAAGAAATCAAACTAATGGAATAGTTTTACCAAGAGGTATCATTTTATGGCATGTTTTGTGATCTATCCCATTGAGTGCAACAGTAAGCGTCCCCTTCATGTCAGAGGATGCCAGAATCTGGCATCCCAGAATCTGGCATCCTCTGACATGAAGGGGACGCTTACTGTTGCACTCAGCCAGATGGAACAGCAAAAACAACCAATGTGATGAACATGGTGAAACAATCTATCGCGAGAGACATCATGATGACCTACCAACCAAATACAGGGAAAAGACCTTTTATGTCCATAATCTATTCCAATTTCAAATATACACTGAATATAAGGGGCATCCCTCAGTCATGATTTCTTTTTGTCCCCTTTCACCCGTTTCATTTATACATTCACTTTCTACGATCAAATGCCTTTGGCATGTTTTTAGCAGCACAAACCTGGTCATTTGAATCTGGAGGCTATTGAAGCCCGCTTTAACCATGTTAACTCTTCAATTTAATTGGAGCAGACATAAATCTTTATTACGATAACAAAACAAGCAGTGGTCATTGGAAATTAGTTTATGGTCAGCCAACAATTTACTTTAAATTGACTAGAATTGCTAAACCGTGAATTAAGTTGGCAAATTATAACACATCATCAGTGGAGCAAGTGATCGGCAGAGGCTAATTTGGGCCAAGAGTTCTGCTGACAGTGACTGGCCAGTGCTGATGATGAATGGTCATCTATACATTTTTGCTGGTTGGCAAGCTCAAAGTGTACAGGATATGTGTCCCAACTTGTCTTGATGACCATATCACACAATTTGTTCACCTGTAATATTTGTAATGATGGATATACATTTTACAATTGATTGGAATGCTTCAGTACTGGTGTAATTGTGCAAATTGAGGATTCTCTAAAACTTCAAGGGAGCAAACTCAATGATCGCTGAGACAGGAAAGAAACTGATTTAGTTAAATAGGAAGGGGTCAAAATTATACATCATATTTCTCACTGATACATCTCAAGAAAATGATGTAATTTTTCTCACTTCAATTGAAACCCTACCCTGTAACAAAATATTTTACCTTAATACAGCTTAATCCATCTTGGACAAGTATGTTTCCCCAACTCATCTACAGTTTTTTTAACATCACAATTAATCATTTGGTTTTATAATGCAATTCACTCTGTCCTTTCCTTACCATTCATACAAGTTGTCAAATAAATGAAAATGGCATCTTCAATTCCAAGGTTTTTCAAAGATTGAGCAGGACTTATAATGAAAAGTGAGCATCACTAATAATGAAGAATGGCTTGTCAAAAATGCTTAAATTCATAGTGAACACTCAAGCCCACCCTGCTAGGATGTAAAAAGCAGTAAATGTTTTATCATTTTTTTAATCTTCTCAACAAGACAAAAAAAAACCTCCATATGTGTAAAATAATATTAGGTGAATAAAAACATCCCTATTTCGGTTTATCAGTTCTGGATAGGCATTTCAATTGTATAATAAATCTTATTTTGTGAATTTTATGTCAGTGACTAGGTACAGCCATGCAAAATCCTTCAAAGGGGTTAAAAGATCCTGGGCAAAGTACTAACGATGATTGATTCTTAGGTGAGCAATGGATGAAGATAAAAAGAAAAGGACAATAAGGAAGAAACAATAGCCAGTGATGCGTGTCTATTGCAAGAAACTGATTACATGCTCTCATTAACAACACAATTACAATGATTGAAGTGGTCAAGGTTGTACGGTATTAATCATAATCACAATATGAATGGACAGAGCTATGGAAGAGGATCAAGATGAAATCTGACCCATTTAGATGGACGACTGATCGAGCAGAACTGGCGTGTTCTCCATGCTGTTACATCACTAGTAATCACACAGATATCGTTGACGAAGACGTGCCGAGACATGACCAGGCGGCAAAAATTAGGGTGATGGTCAAGGAGATTAACGATGATCAGTTGACCAACGGGTGTGATGAATAACGTTTTTATTTGATGGCTATTGTATGGGCCAGCTTAATATGTGCTAATTGAAACAAAAATCCAGTTTACAATTCTAATAACCCAGCTCAACTTGTCATGGTAATTCAAAAGCTCATGTTTAATTAATAATTGATTTATCAGGCACAAGCACAAACAATATTGACAAAATGAGTAGTACACCAACCTTTTCTTATCAGAAAAGATTTTAATACTCATTCGTAAGTGAGATAACTTAAAATTCTTTCAGTGCCGGTATTTAACAAAATAACAAGTTCTGTGAAAAATGGTGAGATCCCTATAATTTTATTAGCTCCTTCTTGTTTTAAGATTATTACTGTATATTACAGCCTAAATCATGGGTTAATTGTTACTGTGATGATGTGATCACAACCAGGGTCTGGACTAATGACAATGGATATGATCATATAATCCATGTAACAACATACAAAAATTATATTTCCTTAAAAGTCAAGTTTTGTTTAATAGATATAATTACATATGGGGTTTTTTTTTTTTTTGGGGGGGGGGCAAAAAAGTTGGCATTCAAAATTACCCGAAAATGTTGGTTCTACTTCCTTACACCATGCAAAAGATAAATAATGCATGTAAAGATCAAAATGCATCACATGAAATCACAACTCTAAAGACTATAAATTAAAACTCTCAAATCTTACTAACCCAATCTAGCCTATATAATCACCAAATTTAACACCATAAAAAAACCCAGGATTTTGACACAGGAATTGAGGCGCCACTCATCTAATCGTCCGTACCAGACCTACATAGTTCATAATGAGCCAATTAACATGAGTTACTCATAATGAGATATTATGCCCCTTCCCCAACACCCTACTTTTTTAATACATGTAAAAATCAAAATGCATCACATAAACTCACAACTCCAAGGATATCAATCAAAACTCTCAGATCTCACCCTTACAACTGGCCCTATCACCAAATTTAACACCATAAATGTGTAGTTTTACATAATTCATGAGTATAGGTAGGGAATTCATTCCAAAAAGGGATTTCGACACAGGACTTGAGGCGCCACACTATTTAATTGTCCGTACCAGACCTACATGGCTCATAATGAACCAATTACTATTTGCTACTCATAAGATATATGCCTCATTCCCAACACCCTACCATTATTAATCTAGCATTATTATTAATTAAGGTATTGTTGACGACATACATGTTCATCATTCTAAACACGATTTTTCCTTAAAACTTACAAAATTAAAACAAATATTGTGACTTTCATGGAGTAAGGAATACTACCATACACATATAAATATTTCTTGCTGCTTTTTAAGTATTAGGATTCCTTTCAGTATAAAATCACCCTGCTGAACAATTTAATAATATCTAATTTTCAGTTCAATGTTAGACTTTCTTAAAAGAAAAACACAAGCTAAATGATCAGAGCAGTGCCACCTTAATTAATGACATTTACTGGCTGATGCCAAAGCAATTGCATAATTCCTATTGTAATGTATCGCACAAATTTGCATAAAATTTACATTAAAGCGAAGCAAATTGGATTCACAGTCAGGTAATTATGTGAATGAGTGCATCACCCCAATAATTAACAATTGGAGTTAGAAAATTAAAATGCTTTAATTATTTCTATCAGAATGTTAACATTAATTGGATTCATCAAAATATTGATGGTTTACAGAACGCTAAAAAAGACTCTCAAGGACTCGGTATAGAACTGTTACACTTACAACAGATGAACAACCTGCAATATGTACTTCATGTTGGCAGCGTGCAGACTTTACTGACTGCAATGCCAACACAACTTATGTATTGCAGAGTCTACAATAATAGTTAGTTTTAGAACTTACCAATTAAAGGAAATTTATTAGTACAGCTGATACCTTTTGAAGGTGTATATTTTGTTCAGATCATCCTCTACTGAGGCTCATGTAAGCGCTCCCATATGCCCCTTAATTGCATAAAAATATGCCCATCTGTTTCAACTTTTGATTAAAGCACCTTTAATACCTGTAGCTAAGATAATCCATACAAACACAAAGACAACCTGAAGACATGTTACCAAGCAAGTAATTGTTTTACAGTGAAATTACTAAACTATCTAAATCTCACCCAAATCTCAAAAAACATGCACTAACACATTTGCTGAATGCTTGACTAACTGTCTCTGCCAATCATATCACAGGTTTGTTTTCTGCATAACCACAGATCATCTTTAAGTACACTGTAAATGTACAAAGTCGTTACCAATTACATTTCATCGTTAATTACATCTACATTTGAAAGCAATTATCTTTTGTCTGTCAGAATCACTTAGCATTGGATCGTAATTAACTTCCGATGAGGATGAGATCCCTGTAATATTAGAAGACTATTCAAACCATTAGATAAGTCACTGAGATCAGTACGGATTAGTATCTGATATACAGGTATCAGTTACATATCAGGCAGCCACCTGTATGGACAAGTCAAGGTACTCTTTTTCTGTGATATGAAGAAAGATTATATGGTTAATATTTTGCAAAAAAAATCTCTTGAAAAAGTTGAGCATTTCCTGTTTAAAATACAGCTATCCATAGAATCATGGAACCAAGAGTAAGTTCATTCATACCCTTTTGATTCCATTTAGATGCTCTTTAGGATTTGGTCATACAAATCAAAATGTGTTGAAAAGATACATTTGGACTTGTTGGCTAAATTTAAGACCTTCGCAACCATGTTTAAGGTCTCAAACACAAAGAAGTTCATATTCTCGCTGATGAACATCAGTGATATTTTAATCTTTGGATAAATTATGTGCTGTACAAATTAAATTGAACACAAATACACATTGATCATTAATCTTTGAATGATTGGTACTTCTTTTTTATTTGAATACAAAAGGATCTGTGTGATATTTACATCATATTACCCTATACAACACATGAGAGGTAAAACAAGCTAAAACAGTGACACTGGGAAAAATATTTTCTTGATTTTAACATTCCACATTTACCAATACTTATCAGTGATTTATATTGTTAACATCCATGCTCTACAAATTAGCATAATAGGTTGATGTTCATCATTAATAGCTCATGCTCTTATTTCATAAAACATAGCAAAAAGCTGCAAATGCGGCGAAAAAGGTATGGAATTTTGTTGTATGGACATTAGGTGTGAGGTGTGTATCTATATACATGAATGATGAAAATTTGCTGGTGTAGTGCACGCTAGAATATGACCGTTGCTAGATCAACTAGCTCACGCTTTCTTTGTTACGAACCACTGATCAAAATAATCACAACACAAAGCCTATGGCATATCAAAATTCAGAACAGGTGTATGAGCCCAGGCTTGAACCAGTAACCAATGATTACTAATGTACACTGCCGCAGCAAATTGGACAGTGCATGTTCCACAGGTGTGTTCAGGTGAAAACAGTCCTGAGTGCTTTGCCCCATTGGAAGGTTGCTGCATATTGCAGTTCTTTCACATGCAAAACCATGCATCATCATCAAGTTGGTTTTTACCTGGGATCATACTACTGATCATACTTTAAGGGCCCACAAAATGTATGTGCTGGCAATTTTCCCCACAATCTGATTGTGGTCACTTTTTTTTTGGGCAGCATTATGCTGGTCAAAAACTCAAAATATGCATACTTTTACACAGGTATTCCACCTGGTATAAGACGCCAAGCAGCTGCACTTTAAATCTGTGTAATTTAGCTGGCAAAGTTCAAACACACATTGCAATGCAATATTAAAAGGATTCACTGGACCAAAATGAGTAAAGAAAAAAATTATCTGTCTCAATAAATCAATAGTCTTTACATAATTAATCAGTCTGGTCAGAAAACTTACGCCGCTAACCCACATGTCCATACATGTCCATTCATGCTGAACACTTGATCCTAAATACGCAGGATATTTGGCTAAATTGCGATACCCCCACTGACGTCCGCTCAGAAATGACCATCAGCAGTGATAGAGATTGACAGCATAGGGTATTACGTTACCTGCCATAGCCCTGTGCTGTGTCCAGCGCGGTGCCTGCCTCGCTTATTACTAGCGTGTATGTGTGTGCATAGCACTACTGCCTGGAGCGTGCATTGGTTTAATATTCCAATGCAATGCATCAATTGCTAATTGTCCAGCAATTTCAATCACCATGATGTTTACAAAGACACAGTATTCTATTTTTGCAATGTTTTGAATCCAAATACTAGATTTGCTATGAATATTTGAGTAAAAGGTTATTCACACTCAAGGGTAAATACTGAGTAAAACATCAAACTATTTTTCTTTTCAAAGATGTCCTGTTGAATAGGATGACCTAAGTGTGTCCTTTGGATGTGTGGCATCAGTATCAAGTCACAGAGATTCAGTAACTTGTCACAGGTAACTTGTAGGGGTGGCCAACCTGCCACCTTCAAAGATGTCAATGGATTAAACAGTGTGAATACATAAAATAAAGTTAGTAATCACACTATATGCGGCCCTTCAAACTGTGTGAACTTCAGAATGTAGCCCTCAGGTCCAAAAAGATTGAACACTCCTGGCCTAAACTCTCATCCTCGTCAGATTGTCTTCCTTTGTTCATTGATCATTTAGGTCATTTTAGATGGTTTGGTGCATTGACCTTGATGAGATTAGTAAATGTGCAGTAAGAACACTCAAAATCTGTGAAATGCTTTAACACAAAAGCAGGTCGCTCAAATTAATATAAAACCTCAAAAATAAGTCTAACCTTAATTAACATTAATTGTGTAATTGAATTTATAAACATTTTTCCCAATTGAAAATAGAGAAAGAGAGAAAAAATGCCTACATGTCTCACCAACTTAAATTAGAACCATAAAAAGTAATCATTTTCTTTACCCCTGTCCTTTTACATTCTAAAGTTGGACTCTGACCTACTTCCCATTTCACATCAAATCCTTCAATTCCAAATTTAAATACCAAGACACAGTCAAACCTAATTTTAACACTTAAAGCAACTAAGCACTACAAACTCAAATAAATTGCCTTCAATTCTAGTCACAAAATAAATGGAAATGCATGCATATAATAGCGTGGTTTGAATAAAATATTACATTAGAAATTTGCTAGAGTGAATTTATGTCATCACAATATTTGCTTAAGGGTGTTGACCTACTTTTTAAACTACCATACAAATATTTTAAGTGTTAGTATTATATTAAATTAAACTTTGTTAACTTTAATTTCCTACTAATTATTGAAATTAAGCTCTGGCTGTATCAACTACTCTACAGTAACCATAATATTGATAGTCAATAGAGTGAAGTGTGCTCTTTTTTATGAGTTCGCTATCCATCAAAATGACCTAGATTTCTTTTGTGTTCAAATTCTGATGCGGTATTAAACAAGATATATTTCATAATTATCTATATAAATCTGTTTAATATTGCTTTGAATTGCAGCTGTATTTCAATGTAATTGGAAAAAACAAGATTTTTAGATTTTATGAAAGTATTGTGCTTTTACTAATTTGAAAAAAATAAAGCTCATTAGCCATAAGCTATACGGCATCATTTAAATGTAGTTCGACAAGATGAACTTTACACCTTTGTTGACATGGACATTTTATAATCACAGCACAATTTTTTAATTTAACAAACAAGGTCTTGTTAGTGAACGATAGCATATGTTTGCAAAACATAATGTGCAACTTTTATAAAAAAAATAAAATGTTAGTTTTCATTTGTTGGCTTTTTTTGTAGTAATTTGCACAATGTGTGTTTTCAACATAGTGGTATGTCATGCAATAGTTCACTTATAAGTCCTGGTCCTCAAAAATGTATTACACACCAAAGCAAGAAACTTGTGTTTATGAAGCATCATTTACTGATATGATATGTATTATGAAAACTCAAAGCTATAACATTATGTTTGAATATTATTTGACAACTTAAGTTTTAAATACAAATGCTGGTATTTTCACTAGAAGATGAAACATAAAAACTCAAACAGCATATGTTTTATTAGTCATTAACATAATTTCCTTCAAGTGTAACTGTAACTTTAAAAAAAAAACTCATCAAAATTAATTCTAAATATTTCCCCTAAAAAATTATGACCCATCAAGAGGTCCAATTTTGCAATTAATTTGTACTCTTTGGAAAACATTTTCACATAAATTTTAAATTTGGACATGAAAAATGAAACTTCTCAGGCAACTTGATACTAATGTAGAGGCTAATAAAATGACAGAGATACAATATTTATGATAAAAAAGGGTTCTACTCATACAAATGAATTGTGGCTGTCATAGTTCCGGATTTATATAACCCATATAAAACAAATCTATTACAAAAGTTTGTTCATAAATTGCCTCCTATACAGCCTGAAAAAGGGAGAATGTTTATTGATGGCCCATATTTCACATTTCCGGTATTATTACAAACTTCCAAAATGGTATCAATTTAATATTATAAACCAACTTTTGAATGCATTAAATTGTCAAATTTCATTTCTGGCAACAACTACACCATTTACACAATTCAGGTCAATACTAATTACAGCACACTTTTAAGCTGATTTATCAATGGTACTTTTATTCCAATTGTTTACCGTGAACTACTTGCTCCTCATACTTCTGATACATGACTCATGTACAAGCATGCTATCTTATTGATTCTTTTAAGTACAGATGTTTACCAACCTATTTCATTATGTTTCTCTACCAATTGTCAAGTTTAATCCTTTCCCGAATGGCCCTGAAAATGCCTGTACACCTCATCAACCCCAAAGGAGAATCAAAAAGTGGCTTTAATAACCAAATTCAAGTCATAACACATCCGCCTATAGTGTCTTTGCTAAGGTGTAGATGTTTGCCAAGGAGCTGCCTGGTTCTGCATGCCTGCCGACAACCCACCAACCAGCTGGCCTCTCTGCAAACTCACGAGTAGCGGACTGGCTACCAAGGTCTTTGACCCTCCCACCACATCAATACATCCCATCAAACGATTCTCGTAACTAGCCGACCCACCTAAACCAATCATGCAAATACGGAACCCCTAACGCAATGAGTAAACTCAGCCGGCTATGTAAGGTGCTCAGGACGTTGATATTCCAGCTGGGCATATAGATTGGACCCAAGCAGCACTACATGTAGCAACCTGTACTGGGCACTTGTACTTTACATGCAATACCAACATCATTACCTATAAAAATTAGTAATATGGTATTGAGAAGGAATATGGCCAGCATGCCATGGCCTGTAATATCTTGCTTTGACCCATATTATATATTTAACGAGGGACAGAATTATCTCATATTTTCTTGTGGTTTTCATGCTAATTAAGCAAACTTGTGACTCATGTTAATCAATCTTTTAAAACTTCAATATTCAGTGATTCTTGAGTTTGTTAAGTGCTTTAGAAATCTTGCTTACAGTATGATTCTAGTATTGATTTCGGCAGCCACTTTATGTTGTCTTATACATTGATTTTTTTACATTTCAAGTCAGGTACAAATTTTATATATTAATAAAAACTTTTACCATTTCTTCAGCTTCTTTGCCAGTTGTCATGTTGATTCCAACTTTGATGGGTACCTTCAAGAATGTGTACTGATGTTTACAAGTACAAGAATGAGCAAGGTTAAATGAAGAAATGGGGAATAATTTGTATGAAAAGTTAAACCTTTGAGTTATAGTTATCTTCAGTAGATAGCACCACATCAGTAGCATAAAACTCCTAGATGTATAGCATACACTAATCCAACGAGCCAAGTTCTGGTTCTGGTTGAGTCGGCATTGCCAGACATGCTGTACTTCACCATGATGGTCAGAATTCATTCTGCCATTACTGGGGGCAATCTGCACCAAACTGGTGTTGAAACTGAACAATTGGAAAAGCGCTGCTTCAAAATCAATCTTATATTGTATTGCATTGTAAACTTTCAGCATCCTTGTGTCACACAGGTGATGAAACACAGTTTAAAATTCCCGCAGAGCCTGCATCATTCCACATTTCAGGTGGGATAGCCCACTTCAATGGCTGCCATTGAGGTGTAGGAATGTGTGGAATCGGATTTGTCCATAAGTAGACTGACCCATCAAAAGGGTGTCAAGTAAGAGAGGTTCGAATATTTTATCATTTTTATGACATTGACCTGTGTTCCTTGTGCTATCATTTTGGCTGGCTGCATCATACCACATATACACATGTCATTCTATCTATAGATGGTACATGCAAGATTATATAGCACAAATCTATAACATCTTCATTCAAAAAGCACATACCCACAATGGCTTTTACTTAACAATGATGTAACTTCCAAGGAATAAACTGAGTGCTATCTTCTGAAGATAGCACAAATTTGTTAATGAGCTTATTCTAGTTTTCTTCTAAATACTTAAGCCTACTGTAAGTATACTGTGAGGAGCATTTATAACATACTGTTATCAATGTGTATTCAGGACTGCAGAAAAATGATAAGAAAACTTGCCCAAGGTGCATAAAAATCTAGAAGGGGGAGGGGAAAAAACTTTTTTCAGTTTTTCCATTAGTAACTACTTTTGACCAGATTGATATTGCGTTAGAACAGATCACATGCAACTAGCGAAGCACATTTAACATTTATATAGCAATATTAGTAAACAAGTTAGTGAATATTAGTGAGTGAATATTAGTGAATATTGAGTGAATATTAGTGAATATTTAGAGAATATTAGTGAATATTTAGAGAATATTAGTGAATATTAGTGAATATTTAGTGAATATTAGTGAATATTTAGTGAATATTAGTGAATATTTAGTGAATATTAGTAAATATTTAGTGAATATTAGTGAACATTATTAGTGAATGTAAAAAGTTTGTGAATATTAGTGAACATGTTAGTAAATATTAGTGAACAAGTGAAGAACTCACTGATTGCCATAATATACACATACATTCACCTCATCACTCTTAACAGCATGCAAATCTGTCTACATTAAAATTTTGTTAACACACAATTTTATTTTCTGAAAAAGAGATGACTCAATCTCTAAACCATGAGGACGTATGAAAATGGACTAGTGATTATATCTTTCAAGATATGTTATCATATTTAGGACATACACAAGGACATCCAGGACGGCTCTATAAGATAACATGTAGGCCGGGTCATGATAGCTTTTCAATACAGCCTAATTTTCAACAGTAGGAAAGATTATACAATAAAACTGCAATTCCCTTGTGGTATTTCTTTGCTATTCAATTAAATAAAAAGATAAAGAAAAATGGCAATGGATAGCTAGACGATAACTAGGCCGGTGCATCTGGAATGCTTCCTGAGCTTTTTCGCCTGGTGTTGACGGGTGGCTTTACTCCCAAGGTCCCTCCTACATCTATCAGCTCTTGCTGGTAAATTCAATAAAATGCCGCTAGATTTGATAAACGTGGGCTATCACAGAGATAAGTTACCTGATAAAGACCATTATCAGGAAAAGATGCATTACCTCATATCACAGCTTATCTAAAGCAAAAGGGAAAGTTGATGGACAAAGTGGTTACAAATTGCACCTCGTTTTCCTCCCGTGTGTGTTTCAATTAGGACAATGAAAGCAATGGCTTCACAAGACAAATAATAAGTCACTAACTTCATTAGGTGACCCCTCATCAATTAGCGCCTCAGGACCAAAGCATCAAAGTGCTGCATAGATAGGTATGTATTTCCCCTGAGTAAGTAGATGAAGATGAGTTTTTCCATCTAAGCCTGGACTCTCAACTGGTTTAATAACACTATAAGTATGCAATTCATATCCTAAGAGAATTACAAAAAGTAGGGTACTGGGGTGAAGATTTAGAGCACTAGACCATTAATGTCTAATGACCACTGTATGACCAAAAACAATCATGTTGATTGATGACTGTAGAAAAAGTACTTTGTAAAGTTTTTTCTAACTTTGTGGCTATAGATAGCCACAAATATTTATGAAATTTGTAGTTTTCTGTAGTCATTTACACACTATTTATCATCACTGGTGATGTGTAACCATTTCCAAGTTTTTGAGACAACAACTACCATTTCCCTGTCTTCAAAAGAAACTAACTATGTGTAGATAGTAACTATTTTGCATGGAGCAATCAAGCTATTTGCTATCATTAGAAGACTGTAATCTATCTTTGGTAAAATTATGTTATTTGTTATCTTTAGAAGCAGGGTTCGATTTACTGAGCAAGCTATCTTCTGTAGATAGCAAGCTATCTGCTGTAGATAGCAAGCTATCTGCTGTAGATAGCAAGCTATCTTCAGTAGATAGCATGCTATCTTCAATGGATAACATGCTATCTTTGGTAGATAGCATGTTATTTTCAGTAGATAGCATGCTATCTTCAGTAGATAGCATGCTGTCTTCGGTAGATAGCAACCTATCTTTGGTAGATTGCATGCTATATCCGGTAGATAGCAAGGTATCTTTGGTAGATAGCAAGCTATAGTCAGTAGATAGCAAGCTATCTTCAGCAGATAGCAATCTACCTTCAGTAGATATCAAGGATAGCAATCTATCTTCAGCAGATAGCAAGCATCTTCAATAAACAATTGTCAATTTGCTTTCTTCAGTACACACCACCTCACCTATTTGTGGGTAGCAATTTACAGTCAGCTATCTTCAGTGGATTACAAGCTTTCATTAATAAACAATAACTAGAGGGGCATTTTGTGATCCACAGCCAAAGATTTTTATACCACTGGAAACCACTTGCTACATAATATTAATGCACAAAATAATTCTTGCTGTTTTAATTAGTTTAGCAAAAATATCATCAAATTTGTATATATATTCTGATTAACAGAAGTTACAGAACAAAATTACAACACAGTGGCCTATGGAGCAGTGTAATAAACATAATCATGCATAACTCCCAAACACAAATCGGAAACAAATGAAATGTAGGGAATAAGCTTTTTTCGTGGATAGCTACTCAAAATTGTCATAAAAAGAGGATGCTAGAATCACAAAATACTCTGTTTTGCAATCTTAAATAGATAAGCGACCAGTTATTTGCTGCTTCTTTTCAATGGCAGAACATTTGACAATATTTGAGCAGCTAAAATATTTCAAAATTTCAATCTTTGTTTATTGTGTTATCATTTTCTTTCAAAAAAATTAAATAGTCACATGACATTGCATTGAACATCATTATTCTCACACCTGCAACATTTTATAAAATATTTCTACTTAGTGGTGAATAAAATCCATAATTTTATTGTAATTAGTAACAAACCAATCTAACCGTAATATTAAAATGGTATTGCAATAATTTCATAACCTTGTAACACTAACCTACATATCTAGGGACTTACTTCCAGCTAATACCACATGTCAATATTATGTTTTGTTGGCATAACAATAGAAAACAGCCTGAAAGCCATTTGCTTTGTTTTTGTTGGGTTTGCTATCATTTTGTTTAATAGATCATCATCAAATAAAGGACATATAGCAACATGAAAAACAATTGTAATTTATTTTAAAAGCACATGCAAATTGCATTAAAAAATGAACAAAGCAGCAGCAATCATGATTGAATAATTCATATATCACATCAATTTTGCCACTGTATGATGAAATCCGGTGAGACCTTAGGGCCATTATTATGCCTATTACTACCACATTGAATACATAATGCATTGATTTTTGTGTTATGAAACTGGCATCAAGCCATACCATATCCAATTATACACTTCTAGTGCCCGTTTCTATTCATCGTTATGTATTTTTCTCCCGTGCATTATTTTCGCGAACTACCCTTCACAGCCCAAATTATATAAACCTGCACGCTAAACAATGCATTATCTAAAACCTGCACGCTAAACAATAGATTCTAGATAATACGCACGCTCAAATACTAGAAATACTACTTTCACATAACCATAAAGTAGAGTTAGGTGGCGCTTTAGACACAGAGATCACATAACTATATAATTGTCTGTTCGATATATATACCAACAAAAAAGTACGAATATACATTCTGTGGTGTTAAAATGGTATAGTTACAAACGGTGTTCTATAATAGTGTACAATTGCGAATAAGGTGCAACTCGCTAGACTTGAGTCCAGTCCTCACGGAGTTTAGGATTAGGGTTTAGGGTTGGGATAGGGCAGTCTTGTAATAAGACTAGTAGAGTTGCACCCTTGCAAATATCATTGTCATAAATTATGATTAATGACCTCAAATAAATCAAACATCAAATGAGAATAATCGAGCTTCTATTAATTAAAAAGGGCCAAAAACAGGTGGATCATAATTATACAAGATGACACCATTGCAAAATATTCAGCATTTTACAAATGAAATACATGTAGGCCTATATCTAAAATAACATAGCCGGGCCCGAAACACACACTAGCGCATAATATCATGATCATGCTTTATAATTATAGGCCTTCAAACACATGTGTTTGAAGGCCTATGATAATACTGAACAAATTGTTAAATCCCAATGTCGTGTGTTTTAATATAAGTAGTTCAAATTATAGAGCTATAAAGTCCAGTTGATATTCACCGTAGTACTAGTCTGACATCTAAATCGATCGTTTCCAACTGGTTCAGTGCTCTCTGTGTTCGAAACCACAATATTAAATGATCACAACATAAAGTCAAGTCAATTAAACCGTGCGTGAATAAGTTACCTAAGTAAGACGTATCGCGCAATCGATCCCATTGATTACAGGGATTGATTTTCTTTACCAGTTAAATGCTACGTAGCTGGTCAATGTCCTGACGGTGTTTTTAAAATGTAAGATATTTTCCCTAATATTAAAACTAATATAATGAATGCAGCAATTAATATTGCCTATTGTTTTAATAGGCCTACACTCAAAGTGTATGACGGATATTGTATTCGTGCAAATGCATTCGTCAAGATAATTGCACTTGCCATGGAGTTATTGCATTTAGCTTTCGAGCCATCGGCTCTCAAGCTAAATGCAATAACTCCACGGCGCGTGCGATTATCTTGACGAATGCATTGCACTCAGTTCATTATCCTTATCATAACTCCCTGTTGGTATCACCCTAATTTCTTGTTCACACTTTTTCCCCACATTTTCTTTTCTTCACTTATCCTGATCTTCCAGAGGCAATCGCTGAATTTCAGGCATTAATTTTGTGAATATAAGATTTGGCACCACTGCCAATATTTTAAATTGTGACTTCATAGTTCTCTCCACTATTTTTTGACAAATATCCCGCTTTAAATGGTTGTAGGCCAGCATCAAGGACAAGTTTCAAAAAATCCAGCTTTAATATACATGTTTACAATAAACACCTCACTTTTATTCCCCCATATTTTTTATGTGTATCACTGTCAACTGTGTCGTTTCTACTGCTCTGAAAGAAGTGGGTAACCATTCACTCCCAATGCCCTTACTGGGGAGACAGGAAGTACAGAAAAACTTTTTTGTGACTTTCAAGCTGCTTAGGGCCAGGTTGGGATTACGCACCATGTATTTCAGCTTATCATCATAGTATGGGTGCATCATCCCCTTGTACTCACCTGCCAAGTACTTCATACTTAAGTCATGATTGAAGCATACCATAAATTGCTTTTTAACATATTACATTTCAACTTGTTTGCTGTTTTCTAACATCACTAACTTGCAATCATTTTAAAAGACTTCTGAAAAAAAGTGCTCATATTAAAAGGCTGCTCTAAAAGACACCATATAATTGTTATCTTCAAAGGGCTAAATTCTATCTTGGAAGCAGGCTGGTTCTGCAAGTTTGGATTTGAAAAACCATTATTGAGAAGCGTCCTTTTTCACCTTGAAAATTATACTCAAGACATTTTCTTTAAAATCTTAGCATAAAAATCAACAAAAAAAAGTGAAATAGTCAAGGTCAGTCTTGAAAGAGTTTCCAACCCTTTCATTTTCAAGACATAATAGACTATTCATTATGCAACACAATAGCTGTGAAAGGCTAGATATCTACATCTATAAACAAGCTCCACCCTATCATGCCTATTGTTGCTCCACTTCACAGTACAGTTTCTATTTTGAGAAAACAGTACAAATTGCATCAAGAAAGTCAAAACTGAAATGATGTATCTATATGCACCACAATGCCTCTTAATACCTGCACTGATTGTAATCCACGCAATTGGAACATCAATTTATTTTCTGGACCCTGGAGGTGACTAATATCCCAGGGTAGCATAAATCTGAGAACCCTGGGACGGGTCAAGGTCACATCTAAAGCCCGCAGGGAGTGGTGATATTGGGTATTGCTGCACTGTGAGTAAATTATTCTATCAATCAAGGCCTTCATCAGAAGTAATCAAATAATTATTTCATTTATATTACGGTTTATGCATGATTTGCAGGTAGAGTGGATCTGGATACCTCATTATCTACACACAGAACAAAAGATCTGATGACCTTTAATCGTGTTATGCAACAAATAATGGTGTCAATACTATTCTTTTGAAATCACAAACACCATTGAAATTTCGTCCAACCTGATGGGTATGCATATTTATTCACCAATTGATTTTTATGCTGTTAAAATCTACATACTTAATGGTGTATTTATACAACTGTGTATTCATAACATTTAGGAGTAGATGATATAAGCATGACTTAATCAAAAGGAACACAATAATCTTGCAGTGGGAGTGGATACTTCACATCATATATATCTCTATTGATTCAATCTGGTAAAAGTGCATGGGGCTCGGTGTGACATTGTTCAAGATTGAAAGTACCGTAACTTATTATCAACCATTTAAACTGAAAAAATAAGATGTCCTTGAAAGATCTTGAAAGACTTTTGTATAAAATTGTCACCTTGCAGAGAGTTGACAATCGAGACTAGTATTACTGCTCTACCACTTACAAGTTCCAGCAAACGAGAGAAAAGTGGTAGCCATTGATAAAATAAATTTAGTTTCTGTTTAAAACAGAAACTATGTTTATTTTGCAAGTGTTTGTATTGTGAAGGTTGTTTTACTTTTACCTTCACATCGGTTCAAGACAGAAGTGTCCTTTAACCTGAAAAAAAAAGCCTTACCTTGTCATTTATCTTTCTCAAAGATAAAACACAATGACGCTGAAACTTGATCGTGATTTACAAATTGCATGGCTAGTTTTGCAATATCGACAACAGCAAAATCACGAAGCCCAATTTTTTCTAACCAATGCAGTGATTCAACTTTTATTTACCACTTTTGTGCAAGATAAAGGAAAAAACTTTCACTTCTCAAAATAACAATTCTCGATTTACAACCTATAACTCTGTTTTCGAAATTAGCTCACAGAAAATGTCCAGTTACCAAAAGGTGACAACCTACATTTGCAGTTAAAGACTTGAAAAATTCAACGAAGGAAATTGAATGTTCAGTAAAAAGTGCCAATAAATGAAACCCAATGGTCTTAGTTCATTACCAATGAACTGCCTGCCTCTGGTTTTTAAAACTCACTTTAATCTCCACTCATGTGTATATTTATATTTATTTGTATTAGTAATAAACTTTCCCAAAAAGATGAATGAACTTTAAATTGAAAAAAAATTGCAATACAAACATGTATTGTGATTACGGTATATTAATTTCATTCATACACAAATTCAATTCATATTGAAAGACTACACCCTGATTAATCGACTATAAGCTTGATAGAACAGCTGTTTTTGTTCGAAACCAATGCATTAATTTTACCATAATGTGCACACACACAATGAAGTGACCAATTAAGCACAAAAATTGCGCCTCTAAAAACTTCATAAATAGATAAATACTTGTGGATTGTTAGCGCACGTCACACACGTTGCTCCGGGGTTACCATGGTTAATGAAAACTGAAAATCATGTTTTAGTACAATGTATTTTTTACGGGCCACTGAGTATTGTTATCAATCCCTAGTTTGTTAAGTACATGTACGGACATGTTGTGTTGACACTAATGAAAAGCTATTAATCTAAAGCTGCCATGAGCTAGTTTTTGTATACACCACATAGGACACATTAGACACACAAGTGTAAATAAAGTGGTGATGTGCAGTGAGCAGCTATTTGACTCATCACTCAAATTGCATACACTTTCCAAAAACTTGAGGATGAGATCTAGAATCAACCGCTGAAAATGTCACGTTTCACCAGTGAATCAAAACAAGAGAAATTGATTGCTCATTTCTGTAAAAAGAATAGAGATTGGGGAACTAGCTTGAAATATGAAATGGAATAAAAAGGAGATTGATATTTTATATGATACTGATAGTCTGATATAGCACTTTGAATTATTGTTTTGCATTTGATGATCATGTTAAAAAGGATCCTTTTACAACCATTCTGGAGAATGGAAATTGCTGATCCTTTGAAACATTATTATACACATAAAACTATTACAAGGTATAGTACGACCTATTTGCTCAAAAAAAATCCTGACATGTGTAACTAATTATATTTCAAATTATTTTATAATACTACTAGACTGTTACATGAGAAACGTTCAAGTACACATTAAATCATGACCCACTTTCACAGGTGAGCAATAAAGTTTTAATTATGAATTGTTGGAAATGAGACAGATGTTAATTATATAATTTCTCCATAGCTTCTAATTACTTGATTGCATGCCAATTGACCATATACCATCAACTGTTATCTGTATAATAGTATTGTAATGAACATCAAGCTTGTATGGTCTAATTCATTGTGAGCACGCGTATGCTGTTTTCAAGTAATTTCCTACGCATTAACACAGCCTGACGATGTATTTTTAAATCAAAATGACCAGAATCTAGTAACAAATGGGTTACAACAAACAAAAACAATGAAACATCCCATCTTTCAATTCCGGATAGTACATTTACTCTCACACTCATTCATACTTAATATTTATGTTGTATACAAGAAAATTACATCATATATAATCAGTTTGAACTATTAAGCTAGATTTAATACTCCCACAGAACTTGGCCAATGTGTTCACAGAGACAATTGCTTTATATTTCTAAACTTCAGTTACTACATTTTAAGGGTTTTTCCCTAGCAAATTTATGTCAAAATCAGCATCACTATTATTCTACAGTCATTACTTACATTTTGGTAAGTTCTTCTTGCTTTATCTTGGTTTTTTGTAGGATTTTGTTTGGACCGTGTGTTATTTTGGTCCACTTTTTGGTACACATTTCAAAGATCTATTGAGCAGCATGTTTAAAATTCTGGTGTGTCTCCAATCTTGAGTATTCCATTTGCAATTTGATCATACAATGCAACGGAATGTGTAGACGGAAAATTTACAAGAATCAGCTTTGATTGCGGCAAATTAGCTTGCAAGAATATTTTTGGAAATAATTTGTTTCCCCATTGTGAACTTACCTCCTGGTTATTGTCCATCTTCTTAAAATAATGGTGGAGTGGTTTGGGATGCAAAAGCTCAAAAACCATGCAGAAATGTCCAGAAAATGAAAAGATGTTCTGTAAAATAAAACAAAAAGAAATAATTGGTTTAGCTGCCATTACAAATAGTTAGATATTCTGACAAAGTCCGTTGCCAGGTGGTCACAATGTATCCCTCTCCCAATTCACAAAAATGTCCACTTTTGTGAGTTTTTGTAAAAATGTGCCAAAAATTTCTACATTTTGACATTTTCAATGAGAAAGTTTCTGCTGTGAAGAGACCACCCCTGCACGGTTTAAGCCTGTTTTTACATGCAAACTGATTTTTGTCTGAATAGGTCCGGTTTTCATTAAGTTCCCACCAATCCCACTAAAAACTTAAATACCTCCTGATTCCAACTGATCATGTTTATGTCAATATGTAAATCACGATTTTAAATCAGCCTGGTTAAATTGTGATCTATATTTCTTTGCATATTATGACAGGACAAACATAAAGACTGATGAAGCCCAATAAATGCAACCAGTTTATTATTATAAATCTGAAACCCTCCTTGGTGTTCAAGACACATGATACTAATAATGATCTGTAACTGAACAAAACAAGAAGTGGGTGAAAGGAATATTTTGTACAGTTGAAGGGTATGTGAAAAGTGCAATTGACATTTCAACCCACTCCGTCCTGAACAACATTTGTTTTCATTTATAAAGTGTCATACTTAGTTTGCTTCTATAATTTCTTCTGGATTGAAACAAAAATAGAAACTAAAATTATATTCACAACAGAACTATAAACAATAATTTTTCCTGTGCACTGTGAAGTACTGAAAGTACACAATAACTTCATGTCAACAAACAGTTTGATGTGGTTGGGAATCAAAATAATTATAAGGTTTAGGCTGTGGAAAAAATAATTGTTTGGTTATAATATTCCTGCCGCTCGAAAAGTAAGGTCGGTGGGAGGGGTTCCCAAGAATATTTCATTTTAGTTATTTACTTTGCTGCATATCACTGTCTGAGACACCCGTGAGTGTACCAGCATTTGAAATTGTGTTAGTAATAATCTTGGTAAGAATGCTTCCCTGTTTATTTTTAAGGATTTATTTTTATTTGCTTTTAGGTGCTACAAACGGGAAGTTTCCATGTGTACTTCCAGTAGTACTTATTGTTTAAAGTTACTATAATAACATTTCTTCTCTAACATGCATTTATTATTTTGTATGGGTTTTTTAGGCCAGGGCTACAAGATTTCTTGATTCATATGTGCAATGTTTGCAGTAATATGCAGTAACAAAAAACTACTTTTTCTGGTAACCCCCTCCCCCTTCCACCACCATCACCATCATCACCATCACCACCACCAAATGGTTACAATGATCAGAGCATTTTGATAGGAAGGGACAAGAAAAAAATTGAATGAATTTCTTTAGTTTAATTTTAAACATTTGTACTGTCAAGAAATTATTCAGAAGTCATCACAATATGATTATCAAATTATCAAAAATTTAAAAAAACATCATGAATTTCACAATTTGCAATTCATCATTGCAATGAAAGGCTTAGTCTAGACTACTGCATATCAACAAGAACATGTCAACTGCAGATTGATCTTGTCTTTCGAATATAATGAACCAGACTAATTCACAGAAATATATGAACACTGCATGTAACAAGTGCATATGGGCATCTAGATTACACAAATTCCATTGTCCAATTCCAGTCACATTCATCATGTGGCCAAACGATAATTCAACTTGAATGTTGTACTGACACACATCCTACTGGCAAAACAATCGCTGATGACAGAAATTAGTTGAACATACTTGCACACATGACATACACTGCTCACACACCAGACAGCTCAGACACAAATTCAATTCTATAGTTTCAGATGCAGACATCCACAAGTATTCAACAGCCAATTATATGGAATGCCAATCTGTTCAGTCATGATGTGTTAGTATGTACTTTGTCCAGGTTTTTAGTTTGAGTTTGAAGAAGCTATTCATTGATTTATGGTTCGTATTTACATTTCAATCAAGTGATTTTAATCTTACCAATAATCTTAATGTTCCAGAGAAATCATCTGGATCTGCTTTGTTCAACCGTCTAATAGAACTGCTCTCCTGTACAAATATAAACAAAGGTAAGAGAATACTTTAAACTGTCAGGAAAAAAGCAATAAAACCAATAACTGTCGGAAGTGCTCTTTAAAGCAATACCAGAATAAAAAGGGGAGAACACTTGTGCTGACAACATCCAATACTCATTCCCCATTACCTATATCATATAAACGTTAATTTGAGAAAAAAGCTTTAACTAAGTCAATATTATTATTACAGCTTTTTTCTGATAGATAGTAGCCAGGCATGAAGAAGACCCAAGCCCAGGCTGGTCACCTGGTAACATTGATTTTGAAAGAATCTAATCTAAATACATACTATCCAATTACAGGAAAAACAGGCCAGGTAAAATAACACTCACAAAATGACCTACTTCCCTATATGGTTTCTCAAGATATTTTATTAGTCAATGGGCACACAATCTATTTCTTCTTTGATTAAATTAATCCTCATTTTTATCCTGGCTGCTGTTGCCATATATGGAAGTATATCATATGATTGGCTAATTCCATGCTGCTAGCTAATAAGATTGATTTCCTTCTCTTTTTGATAAAAAAGGGACTTAAGGATTAGGACAAAATTGGCTAGTGGTCACAAGTATTAATGTGATATTGTTTTAAATAAAAAAAAACTGGTGTATAGTGTATTCCATTTAGATGAAACTTGATATAATTGTGTCAATAACTTGGCAGGCTCGCTTGTGAGGAACATACAAATAAATTAAGATTGTTGGCACAATAACCCAATATTAGTCTTGGGCTTTTGAATCTTGCTTTTAATGCGATGCTATTTACTTTACCATCAACTTCATTCTTGTACACACTTCTTATCGAATCTGGTATAAAAAGTGAAGAGTTTAAGACTAAAATATGTCCTGAATCAATGTTTTAAATTAAATAACTGGTGAAACTATATCCATCTTTAAGTCAGGCTTCAATTAAGCTATCAAAAATCAATTACAATCATGCTTCAACAAAATATCCTCAAGTAGATCTGGTTTTGTTTCATACAAGTACCAGTACTAGGTTATTAAATCTGTAAGTACTTGAAAGAGTTAACTTGTATTGTAATGTTCTTTGGTAGACTTTGCTTAAAGGAGTGTTTCGTGATCCCAGCATCCTCTTTTTATGACATTTTTCAGTAGATATCCACGAAAAAAGCTTATTTGTGACCCCTCGGCACAACTGAGCCCGGATGTCGCCAGTGCCACTATTGAGATATGCTCCATCGAACTTAACAATAAACAATAGGAAACAAAGGATTTATTGACTGTTTTATTGATTTTTCACTACTTAAATGTCAAGTACTATAGACATGATATACATCATTTTAAAGCTAATTTCAAGCAGAATATTTTGGTTAAATATCTCAAAAATGATGATTGGCGACTTCAGGGCTCAGTTGTGCCGAGGGGTCACATTTCGAAAAATTTCAGTTGATTCTGATTTTGCGTTTGCGAGTTATGCATTACACTGCTCCATAGACAATGTGTTGTAATTTCGTTCTGGTATACCAGAACAAAATTCAATTTTCACAATATCTTTGCTAAACAAATTTATCTGCAAGAAATATTTTGCACATGAACATTATGTTGCCAGAGGTTTCCAGTGATATAAAAATCTCAACTTTTTTTGAGAAAAGTGGGGAGATGATGTTGTGGATCACGAAAATTAATGCCCTTTTAAGTGAGTGACTTTTTTTATGGATCAGTAATGAAGTAATGATATAAAACACCACAACACACAAAACAGGTATCAAAGCTCACACTTACATGTGTGAAGAATAATTTTAAACAAATTAAAAACATAAATAAAACAAAAATATTTTAATTAATTAATCCATTAACTGTGTCTACTCAATTAAGGCATCGGTGAATGACTGAATACAATGCCACATTTTTTTAATGTTCTAATTATGGCAAGTGCATGTTTAGTTCAGTGTGTAATTGTTTGCTATCTACTAAAGATAGCAAACATAATACCTAAGAGGAAGAAGGGCCCATCTCCACCCTTTTACAAAAATGAGTTAGGCCCAGCATTATTTATAATTATATTGCCAGCAAACTGTTCTTCCTTGTGTGAAAGAAGGGCCCAAATCCACTCCTAAATATTCTTCCAAGTACACATAATCATGGTTTGAATGGAAGAAATGCCCAACTCCATGGAGTTGGGCCTTTCTTCCATAAATATTGGGTTAAAGAGGAGTTTTGTTTATCCATGAAATCTGCTTATCAATCATTGCAATATAATTTTTTTTCTTGTTAACATTATAACATGATGCTTCTAGTGCAATTAACAGATAATTACCCAATTTCTGAAGCTATTTATAACACATGTGTTTACGGAACTAGCACTTGCATTATATTATTGGAAGAAGGCCCCAACTCCGACTTGTATTCATGTATTAAAAGGTCCCCTGAAGATGAAACATATTTGTGTCTCTAAAACTTTAACAAATATCAAGTTCATAATATCTCAGTTGATCGAGTTGGGCCCTTCTTCCTCTCAGGTATTCATTTGTTTCAGTGAAAAATATGACTATCTACTGAAGATAGCAAACCTGTGTAAAGTCAGATGAGTTTAGACAAAACATATAGCTGTATTTTGAAGATAACATGACTTTAGCCTAATTTACTTGATAATCAGTTTGTAATTGAAATTGTACAGGCCTCAAGAATTCTTTTTTAATTTACAATATGGCACTTCAATTATGGTGTTACAAGTTTCATGAAACTTGTGTGAAGTTCAACGTCTCTTTCTGAGATCCATTCCAGTTAACAATGAGGAAATACCTTATGGCAGGAAGAAAAGAGCTCAATTACTTCTTGCACATTCAACTTTGGCTATTTTTGGCATTAATGATTGAATAAGATGACATGAAAACAGGATTTATTGATAGGCATTAAGATTTTGTCCACTCAATCGTAAGAACAATACATAAAGCCTTTCTAACTCTGGTTATCAGGTCTGATCCATTTATCAATTCTGACTTAAAAAGTTCAGAATTTTGCCCGTGATATTCCTTACCTGATATCCTAGGCGATAATAGTTGACGTTAAGTACTTTGATAGCAACTTTGTCTTGATCCGGACGGAAGGTATCCTGGGCACAAATGGTGATGGAGGAGACGCCACTACCAATGGTTTCCATGAAACGGTACCTCCTTGCAAGTAAAGGCACTTCAATGTACAAAATAGCAAGAAAACAAGTTATCTAACTAATCTAATTATTACTGTGTTACAGATTGTCATTGTAAGCTAACCCGAAACAATTACAATAAACATGATTAGATGATTATGATGATTGTTACATAAATATCATATTATTATTTGTTGCAACTTTAAGTCTTTTGATTTTCAAGTTTGAACTACAGACCCCAAAATGACCTTGGACATTTTTTGCCTTGCTTACAGTGGCTGTTCCCACCAAATTTTCATGAACTTGCAACAATCTATGGCGATTTGACTTTGGATGACCCAAAAATGACCTTGAATATGTGACATGATCAAGGGGAATGAGTCACATGTCGACCTTGGTCGAAAATGAGTTTTACATATATGTTTCTAATGAGAACATTTAGAGCATTCAGAAACGGAAAACCCCAAGTTGATACGACTTTCCTTTGCAAAGTGACGTCACTCTATCAATCACTGAAAACAATAGAAAACAAAGAATTTTAACACTTTCTTTGCCAATATCTTAATATCAATGTTAGCGACATCCGACTCATTCCCCTTGAACGTATCACATATATATGCTATTATGTTATCTAAAAGACTCAAAAAGAAAGTAAGAAAGATTTGGACCCCTTAAATTAAAGGTTTGCATTTTGTAGGGCTTAAATGGTCCCCTTTCTCAATCTCAGCACCATCGCTGCTGGGGTATTCTACAATTTTCCACCCCTGAATGTCCAGGGATATCCCTCAAAACATTAACAAACCAATTATGGCAGTCCTGTCATCGCATTAATATTACAGATGTACCATGACCTAGTTCATCATATCTACAACTATATTCATTAAACACACTTCATACACTCCTATATCAAAGCAGCCAATCAGAAAAGCTGTTAGAAAAGTACGAAACATGCATTGATTGTGTATATTGTGCACTCAGCGTACTACGGCGCAATGTTTCAGCAGCGTTAAATCACGTAGGATTGATTCATTTTTGGCGGGTTGATGAATTTATATTTGGTTCTGTTTTCCAACATTTTTAGTGATATAAAAAAAGTAAAAATCACACGTTTTTTTCTTCTCGTGTATGAAATAGATTAATAAACTTGTATTACTTATAGGGAGAGAAATTAGACAAAATAATGCATGTGCGCTGATGTTGATGCGTCTAATGCACGAGCCCTGAAGGGGGGAGTGCATTAGACGCATCAACATCAGCGCAAGTGCATTATTTTGTCTAATTTCTCGTTCATTAACCTATAACTAGTCAACTTCTAATGCTTAATTACAATTTTAGGTTTTCCTCAACACCCAAGAATGTAATTTAGAATTTCCAATTCAAAAACAACTCTTTAACTGTATCTAACTGATATCATGTATAGTCTCTATCACTTGCACCTGTACTTGACCTAGAATACAAATGTAGTATATTTTGTTTAAATCATCCAAGGACATTCAGTGATTAAAAAAAGTTTGCCTTGAAGTTAAAATAATATTAATATAAATGTTAGGAAACTTCAGTCTCAGACCTTGAAAACTATAACTCCAAATCATTAGGCTGAAAAATATGTGTTATGTCTCAAAGCCCCATGTGTGTTGGTGTTTTATAGCGCGTCCATTTATGCTGAAACAGCAATTTCATTTTTTATCCAATTCCTTTTTTTTTTGGCTGCAAAATCATGAAATTCTAAGAAATATTTTGAAGAAAATTTGTTTAGGTATATGCATTAAAACAATAGATATTTGTAATTCAATTGTGTAAATGAACCAACCACAATTTTATGCTGTGTACTTTTGAACACTTGCAAATGACATATTAATTCAAAATTAAGTTGTAAAAAATCTTAAAAAGAAACACCAAAAAAATCCATTCTTCATTCGTTTTTAAAACTGCCACCGGCTTTGAGACATAACGTTTATTTTTTTAGCCTTATGTCAAATGAAAACCACCTAATATACTAAATATCAAACTGTACCTCAATCAAGATACTTACTGTTAGCTTTAGGACAAAACACTCCATTCTCATCTGTAAAGTCATTTGTATCTAAAACAGTAATATTTAAAAAAAATAGAAACATCACAGTTTTTCGATGCAAGGTGTCGATTGGGATGCTTCCACCATGTAGTGATTTAAATTCAGAAAAAGACCTGGACTGTGAAAAGGATAGGTTATAGTTGGACATCTTGTAGGCAATGTTCTGTTGCAGTTGCAACAAACACACAGGCAAATAGCTGTTGGATCTACAGGGTGTATCAAAATGAATTGGTACCCATCAACTTTGTCGTCTAATAAAACACCTGCTTCTTCCAAGTTCAACATCAGATCTTCTTGAAATGACTACAATTTATACATTTATGACCTTTTATTACACAAATCCACAAATTAGATAAATGTTATGCTGCATTTGATGGGCGTCTTGGTCATGCTAGCTGGATATTAATGGGTACCAAACTACCAATCATTTTGATACACCCTGTACCACAGCAGCTTACACATTGACATTTCCACTGCAGAAAATGTACAAAAGGAGAACAAAGCTATTCACTTGAGCAGAAAATCAAGGATGATAACTGCAGAAAGAACTGAAAACTGTCTGTCACAATCGAAAATGCGGGTACCATAAGCTAACCTTAACATGACTATTGTACGTCCAGCAAATATTCCACATTATCCCTTTCCCATGTACAACAACCTGTTCAACAAGAACAAGAAATTTCTTACCATTATCTAAAACTGGCTCTTGTCTAGTAACTTGTGTGTAAAGACCTTCCAATCCAGCTGTGGCATAGGGCATAACACCTACAACAGGAGGATCCAACCATGTACGCCGATCTTTCTGCCCTCTGTAAAATCATTTCAAATGAAAACTTGCATTAATTCTGAGAAGTACCGATATACAGTGGCATACCAACTAGAAAGGGGCAATTCCCCCTTTGGAATGTCTGTAAAAGTACTGTTTATCAATTAATTATGGGTTAATGAACATGTATTACTTGTTGGGAGAGAAATTAGACAAAATAATGCACAAGCGGCAGAACGTTTTGAATGATCATCGCATATTCCGGGTACTGTAAGAGCCTAGAGGACCCAATGTTGCATTTGGTAGTCTAAGCAAGTCAAAAATAATTGACAGAAATAAGACAAGACAGTACAAGTACAGTCAGAGAATATTTTTGGAATTAGGCCACAGTGGCTGGCATACTATAATACATGTAGGTGCAGCATGTTCTACTTTTCCAAAACTGGCACACCTAATGGAAGTCTATGTGATAAATATAGCTAAGTAGTTGAAATGCATTCTTGAGTCTAACAAGGTGTATAAATATATACAGGCACAAATGCAAGGCTGTAACACCTAACGATAGAGCCTGGCCTACTTCCCATGAAAAATGAAAAAAGTTGTCATTTGATTGTCAGCTGCTGTTGATTGCGTTTCTTTATCATTAGGCAAAAAAAAAAAAAAATTGTTGTGTTGCCCTCAACCGTCCTGCCCTAAATCCTGAAAAATCAGGGTCGCAATTTTTGTTTGTTTTTGGAATGATGATTTTTTACAGATTTGTTCAAAAACTCAATGTTTTTCACTTAAAATTAATATTTTATTGTAAGACTAGTCTTTAATTGTTGTCTAACAGGTATCCAGAAGTCAAAATTGACAAATGTCCCTAATTGAACAAGCATTATTTAATATTTGAGCCTTTGAGGGGATTTTTAAAAACTGAAGGTTTAAAAAAAAAAAAAAAAAAAAAAAAAGAATCCGACCATCCTACCCAAATTTCCCATTTTTCCACTTGAGGGCAACACAACAATATTTTTTTTTTTTTTTGGCCTTATCGTGATCATCACCGCCCATATTTAAAAATAGAAAACAATTGCTTCAAGTCATTCAAATTTGATAAGTGTGAAAAGCAGGTCTCATATTCCACCAGATCAAGGCATCAACTAATTCGTTCACAATCCGCAAAAAAATAAATGCCAATTCACTAACCTTGGCAGACGCATTGGACTATATTGTGCATTTAAGGGCTCAACCGTTAAACGGTATTGGCCTGATATTTGCAATATCGATTTAAAAAAATTCTTCTTTTTCCTTCTTTTTTTTCAATTTTTTTAAAAGTATTCAGCAACTTGGAGAACCAATAGACTAGAGTTGGGCGACCGCAGACTGTCACTTTTTTCAGGCCTTCAAGTTTAGAATTTGGTGGAGCTCCATCAATCACACTCCTGGTTTTGTTGCTCAAAATCACTCAGTGTCCTGTGATTTTTGAGGAGCTCAATTTGGAATCCAACAGGTGATAACGTTACGTACCGCGTCGGTCATGTTGGTGGTTTTTAAGGGGGTAATTTTTGGTTATTTTTGACTTTTTGGATAAATAATCATCATTGGTGTATACCTATAACAAGTCAATTCTCAACTCAAAAATCTATTTTTTTCATCGCCACATCCACCGTTGCCACAGTTTTTCAGAAAAATTAAAACAACAATGAGTCCAACACCACCAATATTTAACTGTTTGAAGCATAATAAAGAAGTACAGAGCCCGTTTTCACAAAATTTGCTCCGTTTTTGTTTTTCAGACGTTTTAAGATCGTGTTTATGCGAAAAGTTCAAAATTTGGCTATTTTTGGAAAAAATCACCATATTTCAAATTTGGAGGGGTTTGTTAACAAAAGGGCTCTGTACTTCTCTAGATCTACTTAAAAAATACACCTTTCTGCCAAGTTTCAAGTCATTTGGACTTACAATGGCTAAAAAAAACCTTACTGTTAAAATTACCATTTTAATAAATTAATAAATTAATGAATACTAGGCGGTTACCCGTATTTCGTGGTTTTCGGCAGTGGTTATTGGCTTTTGCAGATCTCAAAATCAGGGTGTGTCCTTTGGCTGGGATCACTTTCCTCACAGCTGAGCTCAATTGTAGCCTTTTGCAATTTGACCTGACTTTCGCCCTCAATTTGAAATTTGACCTGACCTTTGACCATGGATGACCTAACAAACGCAAACCTGAGCTTCCTTGGCCAAAGTTACACCCACCCACAAAGTTTGAACTCCATCCATTATATGAGCAATTTGAAATTTTTACGTTTTTTCTTAACCGTAGGTCTGACAAAAAGGTCACCGTGGAAACTTTTGTTTGTTAGTCCAAGGTCCACTCACCCACCAAGTTTGAGCTCCATAGGAGCAATTTGAAATTAGACTTCAATTGGACTTGACCCGGTCGTTGACCTTTGACCTTAAAAAATATAAACTGGTTCTTCCTCATACCAAGCTGCACCCACCCACCAAGTTTGAGGAACGTGCAACCCCCAGTCTCCGAGAGAAGATGCGGACAGACACACTGACAGAGATCCGGTGAAGTTACCGTATTGGTCCGAGTATAGTCCCACCTGTTTTTAGGTGAACATTTTTCACAATTGGGGGGTGGGTTTATACTCTAAAGTTTTTTTTTTTTCGGTTTTGGAGTGTCACTGGACCTAGACCTGAATGCTAGGATCATTCATGGTTGACCTAAAAAAAAAATTACAATTTCTGGAATTTTTCGAAAAATGGGGGATGGGACTATACTCGAACGTGGGACTATACTCGGACGAATACGGTAATAGTAAGATACGGACTGATAAAATAGTACGCTTTTTTAATATTCCGATAAGACTTTTTTAATTTTAGAAATATATTCATGAATATTTGAAAGCGTAAAACGGTAAAATAACATATAAATCTTTTCATTATTATTTGTAATTAATTCATCAAAAAACATTTACAAAATATTTATTGTATTTTGAGTGAAAATATTACACATTTATTTATTTTCTTCTTGAATTTTGATTTGATAAATTAATGAATACTAGGCGGTTACCCGTATTTCGCGGTTTTCGGCTATCATGGTTATTGGCTTTTGCAGATCTCAAAATCAGGGTGTGTCCTTTGGCTGGGATCACTTTCCTCACAGCTGAGCAATTTGACCTGACTTTCGCCCTCAATTTGACATTTGACCTGACCTTTGACCACGGATGACCTAACAAACGCAAACTTGAGCTTCCTTGGCCAAAGTTACACCCACCCACAAAGTTTGAGCTCCATTATATGAGCAATTTGAAATTTTTACGTTTTTTGACCTATGACCTCTTAACCGTAGGTCTGACAAAAAGGTCACCGTGGAAACTTGTTTGTTAGTCCAAGGTCCACTCAACCACCAATTTTGAGCTCCATAGAGGCAATTTGAAATTTCTACTTTTTTGACCTATGACCTCTAGTCTTAACCGTAGGTGTGACAAAAAGGTCACCGTGGAAACTTTTGTTTGTTAGTCCAATGTCCACTCACCCACCATGTTAGAGCGCCATAGAGGCAATTTGAAATTTCTACTTTTTTGACCTATGACCTCTTAACCGTAGGTCTGACGAAAAGGTCACCATTGAAACTTTTGTTTGTTAATCCAATGTCCACTCACCCACCAAGTTTGAGCTCCATAGGAGCAATTTAAAATTAGACTTCAATTGGCCTTGACCCGGTCGCTGACCTTTGACCTTAAAAAATATAAACTCATTCTTCCTTATACCAAGCTGCACCCATCCACCAAGTGGGTGCGACCCCCGGTCTCCGAGAAAAGAGGCAGACAGACAGACAGACAAACAGACAGATTCTGGTGAATTATAGTAAGACAAGGCGGTTACCCGTATTTGGCAGTTCTCGGCTGTCGCGATTACCTGGCTGATGGAATTATAGTAAGAAACGGACTAACAAAATCATACTCGGCAGTCCACGCTTTTTAATGCGTGCCGGTTCGAAATTCTGAAAATTGGTAAAAGCGTGGAGGTTTAAACTTTTTGGGTAAAAAGCGTGGAATGGTATAAAGCGTGGGAATAAAATGAAAAGCGTGGGGATTGTTTCAACTTACAGTATATTTTTATTGAATACTAAAACAATCATAATTCCAAGAAAAATCACCAAACCTGCGCAAGATAAAATTCCATTTGATACAGGCCAGCGCCTGTTTATGTGAGTCCAGACCAGCGCAATGTACACAATATCCTCCCCGGAAGTGATAAATGTGATATGCAAATGTCCGATTTTTCCATGACGTGTTACGATATGTAGTAGTTTATTCTTTACATCGATCGTACGTATGAGTGAGTGACGTCATTAATCATGCATAATTGATTGAGCGAAGAAGGGTAGGATATAGTCGCTGAACACAGCGCAGTAGCGCACCCGCACGTCTCACAAGATACGAATCAGTAAACACAAAATGACAAGAACAACATTTGGACGCCAAAAAAGTACAGTTATGCATTAAAATGTTTATTGTTCAGTACAGTCGTAGTTTTTCACATAAAATTTGCATTGTTCACATATGTATCAACTTAATGGAGAGAAAAACATCTGACTTGCGTGTGAAATAGGTGCAGAATTGGCGATACTTGATTTACTCGTGTGACTTCATCAATGGATACAAAAAGTGGTGGGGTCAGGAATTTTCAGTATAAAGGGTGCCTCAGTAAAAAGCGTGGGGGTCAGGAATTGTCAGTATAAAGGGTGCCTCAGTAAAAAGGGTGGGGGAAAATAAAAAGGGTGGGGGTCAAACCCCACTGCCGAGTATGAAAATATTACGCTTAATATTCTGATAGGCTTTAACACAGACTGGCTTGCACGTGGCGTGCACAGTTCGTGATCGAGAATTCAAACAAGTGACAAGAGACTAGCTATGTACACAAAACAAGTCAGATTCATCAACGTTCATTTTAAATTCGATCCACCGAGTCGGCAAGATTTTCAATGGTGGAAAAAACGGGGAAAAACACGTAAATATGAAAAATATGAGAAAAAGTGTATACAAAAATAAAAAATAAAAATAAAAATGCCGGTCGGGAATTTTCAAAATTTACGACCGGGCGGCGCGTGTGAGGGCAACACAACGATTTTTTTGGCCTTATAACAAATAATAGGCATCAGCATATATCATAGCAAAAATCTGCTAGCACTATGCATGATGGGATAGGAATAGGAAAGGTCCAAATTTGTATCTTCCCCCGACTCATAGTCGGCACAGAATGAGAATCTATCCCAGCATCCACAGCATGAGCCCATTCAATTACTATTAGTATGTATACGCAAACCATGCCTGTTAACCATGTTCACTCACTGGCAAAAGTCGCCGAATTCGTACAACACGAAGTCCCCAGTTCACTCACTTTTTGCGCAAGGCATCCACTGCCGTAATGCCCTCAAAATATGTCCTTTACCCAAGGCAGTCACTTGCCATGCCCTCTAATGAAGTTTCTGCGTCAGCGTACTTTTCATAGAATAACACGATCGTAGGCGACCTGCATGACCGAACCTTGACCTTGCCTAGCAACGACTGTGTGATTGGTTAATTCTCAAAAGCTGTGTTTGCGCCGTGAGCGCCGGTATTTGCGTAGTACGCTCGGCGCAAATAACTGTGTGTACCCAAGTTAGCTCTCATGATCGAGAATTTAATATTTTGGCTATAGCACCCACTATCCACACAGTAATTATTGTGTCGTCGTGGATAAAGTGTTATTCAGATTTCCTTTGACATGTTTGACAGCTTAATAACCATCGCGTATACGTGCGCGACATCAAGCGTGAGCGTGTGCATTAACCTTGTGCAAATAATATGCGCTGGACGGCTAGCAGTACGCTTAATTTGTAAAAGGGAATCTGAATAAAACTTTAGTAGATAGATTTCTCGATCAATGCTATCAGTATCAGAAGCAAGACAAAGGATTGGGTAGCCTCCTTCCTCATGAAAAGATTTCAGCGAGTATAGCCAAAATATTAAATTCTCGATCATGAGAGCCAACTTGGGTACGCAGTTATTTGCGTCAAGCGTACTATGCAAAGACCGGCGCTTACGGCGCAAACACAGCTTTTGAGAATTGACCAATCACACGGTCGTTGTTAGGCAAGGTCAAGGTTAGGTCATGCAGGTCGTGTGATCGTGTTATTCTATGAAAAGTATGCTGACGCAGAAGGTACATCCTCTCATGATCGAGAATTTGTTATTTTGGCTATAGTTGTCAACAGGAGCTCATCTGACTGGAACCCTGTCCTGAGCGGTGCCCCCCCCCCCCAGGCACTGTTCTTGGTCCTCATTTATTCCTGTTACTCATCAATGACATTCACGAAAATATTTCCAGCACTGTGCGGTTATTTGCCGATGACTGTCTTGTATAATACCATAAGATTAAAGATCTTCAGAGGATGAACAACAACTTCAGGAAGGGGGATGCGTTTCAAGCCATCAAAATGCACTACGATGAGAATGACTCGTAAATATAACCCGGAGTATACAAACTACAACATGATAGGCGTTAAACTTCAAGAGACCAATGACACTCAGTAGGCCTATCTCGGCATCAAATTTCAACGTGACCTACGATGGAACAAACAGACTGACCATGCAATCAGCAAAGCCACCAGAGTACTTAACTTTGTTAGGCGAAATTTCTATGACTGCACCCCATCCATAAAAGAAAGACTTTACCTCACCTAAGTTAGACTTAGTAAGACCACACCTTGACTACGCAACAGCCGCCTGGGACCCATACACAAGCAAAAACATAAACAGCATCGAAAGAATTCAAAAACGTGCAGCGAGATTTGTCACCAACACCAACACATATGGCAGGGACACAAGCGTTACCGCCTTGATGAAAAACTTGAACTGGGTGCCGCTTCAGACTAGGAGGAAATGCCATCGTCGTCTGACCAGTCTATGATCAACGGCCAACTAGACATCAAATTATATCAAGACTTCATCCAACCCAAGCCACTTAGATCTCGCCGCGGACACACACTCCAATTCCAACAACAACACACCAGCACTGACGCATTCGCCAACTCCTTCTTCATACGTACTATACCCTGTGTGTGGGCAAGTCATATTCTGTCGGTCCAACATCCGGGCTATCTCTAGTCTCGGGTCCAAACTTTATGTGGCTCACGGTTTGTTATGAACAACAAAAACCGGCTGTGAAGGAGGCTACATAGCGATGTTGCTGGAGTGACCTTCAATTTCGGAAAAAAACGACACTCGACCATGGAATTTAATTTTAAGTCTGTCAGTATATAAACGGTAAATCAAGTAAGTCTCTTCCACTCTGAAGACTAAGAAACGGTTGTTTGATTCCACTGACTATTTGCGATCGAAATTTACATAACACCAATGACAGAAATCATCAACAAAAATCGAATCAGGGACTTGTTTTCACTCGAACATCATCAACCGGAAGTGACGTGACACGGACCGACAGAATACGTACCACCCCAGAATGGAACCAACTTTTACCAGACACTGTCAACCAAGCAACACCAGCCTCCTTCAAGTCATCTTTAATCACGGACCCCACAATTTAACTGACCACTCTCTCCCTCCAGTTAAAACTCTCTTCTGAGTATTGTGGAGGAACACCAACCAAGTACCAACCCAAGTACCAAGTCAGTATCATTACATGCATGCATGGTCATGGTAATGGTTGTCGAATTTTGATACCATCAGCAGACGAGAATTACAATACTGAAAATATCCATCAAGGACGATACACATGCACAATAATATCGCATGAATTTCAAAGGATTTAATATCAAGACATTATTTATCTCTGTTTACTCACTTTAGTGACGTTTGAAAGGCACATTTTGCTGCACTTTCTTCGCGACTTCCCTTCGACGAAGCCGCCATTGTGAATTTTGGAACCGCGCGACACCGTGGGAAATTCCAGGGGTCACGTAAGGTCAGGTTTGTTTGTAAACAAACCGAAAGTTCGTTCACGTGTTGTGTTGACCGACTTTAGTGAAGAGATGCAGGGGTGAGTGCTGAATTTATATCTCGGAGTTTATCATGTAAATATTTACTATTGTGGAAAAAGAAAAACCAAATTACCTACTAGATTTTGATTTTAAATTTAATATTAAATTTTAAAAAAAATTTAAAAAGTATAAAATAATATGTAAATCGTGATTGGTGTACAGTACAGCCAAGTGCTGATAAATGAAAAAGTTATCTCATAATCATCATATAAATTTATCATAATTTAGCGTATTCTTATACGTCTATGGTGTAAATATACAAATACATCCTACTTTAATATTAATATAGTGTAATGATCAATCAAAAACAAAAGCGAAAATCATGAAAATACAACAATATATATTATATAAAAGGCACATGGTTCAACTTCCCGTTTTCTTGGAACCCTGGATGTACCCTTTGACTTTTAGGTCATTGCCCCGTAGGTCATCCCGGGAGATCATCACCCTAAAAAAAACAAATCAATCTCCAAAGAGGCCCTCAACTTTGAAATTTCGCGCCATTTGTTTTGGCAACACACCAGATGTAAGGCCGTATAAAATTAATGTTTTGGTTCTCGTCCAGAGGATTTTCATGAATTGATGAGGGAGGGAGGTGTTTTTTTTTTGTTTTTTTTTTTTTTTTTTCAATGTAAAATTAGCATTGTCAGTAGTTTTTTTTTTTCCAACAGTGTTCGAGGAAACGATGAGGCCTTTTTTTTTTTTTTTTCAAATGTGAGATTCTGAGGGATAAACCCCTAGAGTACCACAAAAAGACTTGGAAGTGATGCTTGTTCTCTAATAAACTTATTTATATGTATGAAGATTTCATAAATCATTCCAAAGTCTTAAAAATTGAAAAATCTAAAAAAAAAAAAAATCTGACAAATCCCAGAAATTGAGGAGGGAGGGACGAGAACCAAAATATTAATTTTACACGGCCTAAGGCTCATCATACACAATGCCGATGTTGTTCTTCATGTGTGACATCTTGGTGATTTTAAAGGACATTCGAATTTGAAAAAAAAACAAGTAGTCGAGTTTAGTGATGGACTGTTTTGTTGCTATTTATAGATAATAATAAACCAGACTTCTATTAAATGTGTGGATCATGTTTTCATATCACACATAAATATCTGATGTTGAGCGCCATCCATTTTCGTCTACATGTATATTCTGCTCAGCCAGACGCGTGACACTACACGTATTAAAGGAAGCTTGGTCAGAACTACAGAATCCTGTGCTGTTTTATCAACCAGTTTGAACGTTGCTTGGTGCCAAACCAGAAATTTGCCTTTGCGTGTCCTGACATGTTTCTTTTTGCTCTTTATCTTCACATCGTGATTGGCTGTGGACATTTTGCATGTTGCGTTTGTATTTCTCACTGTCCATATTTAGATGACACGTTACCATACATGGTATGTCGGCATGACATCATCTCTTTTGGAGATTCCATGTTATGGAATGATATCAAGCACTATGCGCAACACCAAAACAAAAGCTAAAGGAACTTTTCCGCGGGAAATTAGTATGAACGAAGAAACGAAGAAGGCAGGTGGGTGAACTTTACTTACCATGCTTACCAGTGCCTATTTTATGAATACCAAACAACACTTCTAAATACAACTTCACGGTGTTTTCCATTGGATTTCTTGTGAGTTGTAGAATTTTTTCTCTTTCATATTTCTCCCGTGTATAATATAAAAGCTTATAAACTTGTGCCATGTACTTGCACACCTGGCCGGCGCACTTGACTTTGGCGCTGCTATCGGCAGCTACGATGCAAACTTGTGCGTGGGCGTTTGTGAAAAAAAAGTTTTGTCGCGTGCTGGCAAATTCTGCTACTTTCGGCGTTTTTTTACTACATATGTGTGTCCCATTCCATTCACTCAGTGATTTAAACTGAATGAATTATTTATTTATGTTTCAAAAATGGTAAACCTATATTAAAATACCGGTAATGCTGCAGTGATATGATGTTCATGAATACAGGCAGGGCCATGCGATAGGCCCATATAATAAAGTACCCCCATATTTTTGTTGATAGTAGGGCCTACCAGTAATCAAGAATAACCATGTAACAAAAGGTTGATTCAACTTCATGGGTTTATGTATTATTGGACTTGAGCCAGGTAAAATGTCACACAAACCTTTTTTTTTCTCTTGTTGAATTATTTTGTTACACTTTTAACATGTTATAAAGCAGTGCAGCTGGTGTACAAGTAGGCCTAGGCATTTCACTGGCAGATATGAAGCTTCAATAATAATTTAATAATATTGTTGAATACTTGTAAACAATTATGTTGTGTAGTTTTTGTTTACATTAATGAAAGTGTTTGAAGGTTGATAAAAAGACCAGTAATCATGGTGATAACTTGTAATATAAGTATTTATATTTGTGTGAACTGTGTTGCAGAGTAGCAATGAGCTTTTTAGTGTGAGGGGTAAAGCCAATTTTTCCCCCATTTGTTAATTTTTCAACCCATTTTTAGTCATTTTAATTTAATGACACTTTACCATTGCCGTCTCCATTTTCATCACCGATATTTCTGGGGGGAAACTCCCCCTGGCTGGCACTGCATGTGTGTTTGTTTGTGTGTGTGTTTGTTTGTTTGTGTGTGTGTGTGTATTGGGGTTGTTTTGTTAATACAGCCTTCCAGGTTTACAAGCAGAATCAATTTATAAATACTAAATTTTGTCCAGGACAACTTCAACATAACACAAAAATTATTAACAAAGAACCACAATATTGATTTTTTTGTTTACTTTAAAAACTTATTTTTAAAAACAAAATTGTCAAATTTTCTTCAAACCTGATTTATAAACCCAGTGGGTGTTCTTTCACTTTACATGTTGGTTTAAAAACCCCTTCCTGACAGTTATCATTACAGTATATTATTTCAACATTTTGGGTAAAGAATAAAAAATATTAAATTTTTTTTAAAATTTTAAAGTCAAGAATAAAGAGGAATATAAAATAATTTATAACTAATCCTATAAATGCTCTCTTGATGTTGTACTGATATTCATCAAGTTCATTGCTTTCTCTTACTGCCTATTGCTTACAACCAAAGATGAGTTGGCATTTTTTGTTAAAACCAGCATAGATATTACTAGTGAATTATTTTATGTGACAGTATTGCTTTAATGCCCTTGGTTGGTGCCTTGTGGCTGATTGTGTCTGCAGATAAATGAAGATGATTTAAAGATGATTCTGTGTACCTTGAAAGATACATATAGCTGATCAGTGTGCACAGAAAATATGAACTATTTGTCAATTTGTTTATTGAGTCGATCATTTAGACAATACAAAATACACAAGCTTCTACTAATATACATGAATATTGTTTCAGTTTGTGTTTCATTAAAGTATCTCAGCTATTTTTTTGAAATAATACTTGAATGAAATTTGATGGATCTTACACAGAAAGCATTGGTAGATGCCGGTGGTAGATGACAGATTATAGAAGACAAGATTTGTGAATTAGTAATTCAATTATATCATTGTGTGACATTCAAATAGCAAGATTCTGATTGAATTGGGATCATTCATTATAGCTTTGCTTTCATAGGAAATGAACTAGGCCCATCATTTCTTCTCGTATAATATAGTTGTTTTTTTACAGTTACTGATACCAGTTTTGATTTCTACATAGCTAGTTTCATTTGGGATGGGGATTGTTCAAACCAAAATGTTTTGAAAACTTAATGGTCACATAAGTCAGGTTGGGAGGGGGACACACAAAAGCATAATTGCATGGCTGTTCTTAAATAACACCAAATCTATATTTATTAATTAATTAATCATAAACTCATGCTCATACTCATGGATTTATGGAGGGTTGCGGGAAACTAAATAGTGGACATTTTGTGAATGTTTCCTTCGAAAAAGAGCTAATTTCAATTTTTTCCCATACAAGCAAGATCTTTTGTGAATTTTTCCTTCAAGAAAGGGCAGATTTGCAACATTTTTTACAGAAAAAATGAACCCACATACCCCCCCCCCCCAGCTACGGCTTTGTATAAACTAGTACCTCCCTGAGTCCTGTTTAAAGTGAATAACATTTTTTGCAATATTTTAAAGATAAATTCATGTGACTTGCAAATTGCATAATTTTCTTACAGAAATGTTTGCAAAAGATAGAACTATAACTTATAAGCTAAAATTTAGATATTATTCAGAAGCTCAGGACAATCATCTATGAAATAATAAATTTGTTATGATTTGAACCAGGGACTGATTCAGGAGGGCCTTGTGATACAAGGCATTATTGTTTGAACATTCAAAGGACCACTTGGTGAAAATATGCTCAAATTTTTGCCAGTCATGAGTTTTGAGGGGTGTTACGAGATGGTACCAGTACATCATTTTCTACCCAGTTTTGCTAGAATCTTGCACATTAAGCTGGGCATAGTATTTTTACCTGTCTGAGTTCAATAACTAAATGTAAAATCAAATATGATTATGCACAGGGGTCATTATTATTTGGAGGTTTTCGTAAATTACATTTTTATGTACATTAAAAGATATCTAGAGGGCAGGGTTCGATTTAACTTGTGTCGTGGAGCAAAATGCTCCCCATTTTGGACAACCTGCTACACAAATTTCAGCTTGTATAGCAATTTTTTACAATGTAAACATATGCTAATATTATAAGAACGTCGCCTAAATAAGGTTTTCGCTAAAAAATTGCTATGCACATTTTTCAAAGTAAATCGAACCCAGGCCAGGGGATCATTTTGGATTGGACAGGGGTGTAAGAGACCAGATTTAAAATCAGTTTCCTGATATATTTTATTTTCAATTTCCAGGTTTTTTCTACACTTGTTGCATGTACAAAAGTACAGGTTTAAATAATTTCAGATTTTTTAGCTGTTCCAGAGTATCCAGACCCTCCGTTTGCCAAAAACAGATATTTTTTCAAAGACACTCTCAGGCCTGATTGGAGACACATTTGGGGTATGTGGGATACTGGTTAATCTCTCTTTTATGGGTAGATATTAAACTTTAGCACTGGGGAAAATGGTAAACATAGTATATAAAATAGATTCTTATTTTTATCCTAAATTGCAACACCTTATCCTCTTGCAATCATCTAAAGTTATATATTGACCAGTCTCTGTAGCTCTGTGTGTTAATGATCATCCATCACTTGTTCCCATGGTGATGCAATGTTTATATATTATGAAATTGAAGGCATCATAACATGCTATATACTATGTTGCCATGTTGCAGAAAATACAATCAAGGTTCGAACAATATCAATGAAAATTTTCTCCAAATTTATGATAATTATTTTCACATTGCTTGTAAACTCCTAGTAAACAAATGATGTGTTTTGGCAACAGGGAGGATGGTGTATTATTGCATTATTTGTAAACACAGTGGGTTACCATGATCTTGAGTAGTACAATACATCCAGGGATCTTGTTGTCTGCAGTGAGCTGGAACAATTAAACATCAATGCTTGCTTCATAAGCTGTGATGTTTCTTTTTTTCACCCACCAAAAAAATATATTGAACACAATTTCTTGACCTGGCATGCATAGGGCCTATATTAAATGCTGATCTTAGAAAAGGATTCTGATAGTGACATAAAGATAGTCAAAATTGTAACAACAAAAAGTCTTTCTACATTTGACTTGCACATGGAGGGTTAGTATAATTTCAACAATCAATTTATAATATTGTCACTTGGCCTATGGCTTAGCTGGTTGGCTGCCAATCCATAGCAGTATTGACGCCTTGCATTTTGAGGTACCGGTACGTGTTTTATTCCTGGTTTTATTCACTTTAATCCTTTTTAAAGGTACATTTAATTGTACTTAAAATTTGCTTTTTAATGGTTCATTTGATCGATGCAGTGTTTCATGATTTCATGCTCTAAATCAAAATTGACACATTATTATATTGCTTACAAAAATATTGTTGTTGTTGTTTTTGTAGCAATATGCTATCTTTAGTTACTTTCATTGATGGTATAAATAGAGCAAATGAATGGTTCTTTATTTGCTTACTTTTGTTTTGTTTTCTTTGTTTTTCTTTCATTTTTATGCATTGTACTTATGTAGTTGTGTGTATGTGATTATAATCAATGCTATTGATGGTTGCTTAGACACTAGAGTTAGTCATAATATTGATAATATTGTTTACCATAAATTAGCAAAATTGTAAATGTTTGGTGCTATGCCATAAAAGTCTGTGTTTTCAATGATCCTGTTACAAATTTTGGTGTGTTTGGCACTTGGCAGCAACAGGGACAATATTATGACAGCTGTAGCAGGCTGTGTATATTGTACTATTTCCCTGGTTTTACAAGAAACATTTCCAATAACTTAGAAAAACTTTGAATGACCCTCCCATTTGGCACTTTTTGAATATAGGGCTTGTTTTTATTCTTGGGCTTTCTGCCCAGCTTTTTGCTATATGCACTTCTCATGTTCCTTTGAATGATGCAGGCCAGTTGAGCACTTAAAAGGAAGACTTCCCCTTTGAAAAAATATTTTCAGGTTAATTTAGGATGAAAATATTATAGGTCTGTTAAATCAGCCTTCTCTGGATGATCTTCCCTCTCTAATCAGGACCAAATTCTCACAGTGACTGGCTTCACCCCCTTGGTACAGCTACAAGGCTGGTAATGCCAGGGTTTTAAAAATAATTTCTGATCACAAATTTAGATATGAAATTCAAACCTGATTTGCTGAAATGTTTCATTCCAAAGATTCAGTTAGTACTATCAGTTAGCTTCGATAGTTTGGTGAAACCAAATCACAAATTTTAAAATGTTCAAAATGACCATGTACGTGGTAAAAATTAATTGCAAAATCAAACTCATTCCAGACACTACACACTATATATATCCACTCAGTCGTCAGCCAGTGACATTATCACAACAATGAAACGTTGCTATTGTGGCAATAATTGCAATGATGAGAAAATTGACTTCCTACGGTGTAGATTGCAATTTGATTGCCATAACCAATTGTGATACAATTGTGAACCCTGCAAACGATCGTGTGCACACTAACAAGCTGACATACACGCTCACACTCTAGTAATCATAGCCTGCAGTATACATGTTAATGGATGTTATAGTAGCTAGCCCTAGCTGTCTGTCTAACCGTCTGCGTTCAGTGCTGATATGCGACTGAGATCATCTCTATACTAACACTGCTGCCGTGAACAGCTGTATCGCTGTAGTGCGATGTATTGATGAATAATGAATTGCCACAGCCAGCCAGTCAACACTGACTGCATTATAGCTCATCGGCCCAAAACCCGGTTAGTTCACGGCCAGCCGCTGTATCATCCCCGGGGGGGGCACTCAAGTTAAATTTTGGTAGGGGTGTGCGGCGCGGAGCGCCGAAATTTGGGAACTAAGAACTGATTTTCGGGCAAAATAGGGGCTTGAAGAACTGAAATTTGGGCCAAATTATAGGCTGTTGAGCTGAAAATTTCTAAATTTTTTCCAAATTTGAGCTTAAAGAGCTACAATTGTCAGAGTTTGAGGCTCAAAGAACTGGAGCAGATTCAAATGTGGGGCTTAAGGAACTGCCGGAGAGCCTGAAAAAGGGACCCTTGACCGCCGCACATACCCGTACCACCTTAACATGTGAGTGCCCCCCCCCGGGGTATCATCACGCTTTCCATGGATACATACACAACGATAACACTACGCATCACGTGTCACACTTGCTCAGACCATATGCTCACAAGCATATTTCTGGGCGGATAACATCAGTAGATTGACATGCGGTACTATCATCATGAATGGGAACGTTTTTGAATGAATGAAGATCAAGATTATATAAATAAAAATAGAAAACAGAAAAAATACATAGATAGGATGGGTGGGAGAAATTCAAAGATTTTGTAATTGATTCCTATAGGTCATAGGTTTATGAACTTTGACATTACATTGTTCTAGGTTACAGCTTTAGAAGCAGGTAATTTTTTACAAGCCATGTGGTGAAATTGTTAGTATTTAATGCAATGGCATGGAGAAAGGTAGACCAAGAATTATTTCATCCAGAATGTGCTGTGATAGGACTTTTAGGATACTTTATCGGCTGATTATAGAGTGCTTGTTGGTATATAACGTGTGGATTGCTATGAATACATAGTACTATATACACTTGTATGATAGCTCTTGGAAATTATGGCAAAATATGATGGTATGTACTTCTTTATTTTACTGATTTGTAATTTTAACTCTTTTGTGTGTAATTGAATGTTTAAGTCAATTTCTAATCATCGTTTAATGATTTAGTCATTGTTTAATTTTAAAAGCTATATTAATGTAATTGTTTGTCTCATTCTCTTCAGAAGTTTATATGTTAATGCAGTTTTTTGTTGCTCTATTTTATTAATAGTATTGATGCAATGTGTGGGTCAATCGGTTTTGATAAACACATGCTGTAAATCATAGGCGTAGATCCCGGGGGATGGGGGATAATCCCCCCCCCCTCCAATGTTGACGCCTGTTTGTGGGTTTCTGACTAAATTAACTCATATTTGTCCGTTTTAGCCCCAAAAGTGCTATTTTTTTTGCGCTTCACACAAATTTATTCCAAATTTTTAATGGACATAATTTGTACCATAGACTTATTTTGTCGCCAAAAGGTGTTGGATTCACTATACTTCAAGATAAAAATTCCAACACCCCCCCCCCCCCCCCCATGTCAAAATAAATCTATGCCACTGCTGTAGATGGAAAACACTCAGAAACAAAGTGCTGAGGCTGAAGTAGCAAATAGGCATTTCATATTTTCCCATTTAGGGGTATTTAATAGAAAATTAAATTAAAAAGGGAAATAAAATGAGTATTACAGTTGTATAAAATGCATGATTTTATTATTGGGAACAGGAGCTTTGAGAACCAATATATTAAATTAATAATAAGGTTCAGGTTTCAGAAAAAAAAAGTTAAGGGGACAAAGCCAGTGCCAAAAATTACTAATTTCGCATTTAGGTTCATTTTATTTTTTACCCGATTTATCTGTTTTCTATAATCATTACAAACATTTTATTTTCAGTTCATAAAGACTTGACTGCATTTATTTTAAAATCTTTTCTCAAGTGTCTGCACAAATAATCTACAATTTCTGTAAAATGTGCTCAAAATCAACTGAAATATAGATCAAGATCTGCTGCCTCAGAATACACATTTTGAATTCATAACATGCTATCTAGAAATGGCTAGTTCTAGATTTGTGACTGATCTCAATGTCCAGTTTCTCACAAAGGTATCCTTTATGAACTACTATTGTAGTTAGTGTTAATGATAATTACAACACCTGAAGCTGTTAATTAGATCGTCTAATTAACACCCATGATAGTAACAAGTTTTAACTTGTCATTGAAATTTGAATGACTTTTTGTTTTAACTTTAATGAGATGTTTGAACTTTTAATACTTTTATGACTTTCAATTTGTAACTTGACTTCGGGTGGGAGTATTACAGGACATGCACATCTGACTAACCTTCAACTTCACTGACTTGATAAAGCAATAACTAATTAGCAAAACAATGTGTGGGTAGAGGGCATTGCCCTGTGAAATGACTTCATGTAACAGGTATGTTCTCAAGAACATTAATTAATTTAGCTCCCAGATATGTGATATTGATTCAGAATCAAGTGGAAAATGTGATCAAATACTCATTAGTCACTTTATACTAGCCACCAGAAAACTATATTATTGCCGCCAAGCATTTGGGAGCAATAATATATGTATTAAATTGAGAAGAAATGAAGCATACTGCAATTTTAGTGACAATGTTGTTACTTCATTGCAATTTACAAGTATTCACAATTTATTTGCTGCCACTTTCTTGCCCTTTTCTGTTCTACTGCTGATCAACTTCAAAGTAAAAACATACACAAGTTTGATTCAGTCACTTTTACTAAATACTAAGCTGGAAGATCAGCTCAAAAAAATTCTACAAGTTGAAAGTTTCTAACGATAAGAAATCAATAAATTAAGAATAACAGGGAATGATATTAGTATATGGTCATTTTCACGGTAAAGGGTGTAACTTTGGATTTTTAACATTTTGATCCGTAGTTTTCTAATAAAGCCACAGAATTCCATAATTTTTGGCCACATAAGTCATCTAGTTAGCAGCTACCTTGGGTAGCATAATCATCTTCAGGAGTTACTGCGTTCAGTTTTAGCAGGCTTAAATGTACCTAATATTGCCATTTTGAAAAACTATAAAAACAGTAACATTTTTGTAAAAACCTGTGTTTTCTTCAGTTAGTTCATGGATAATTTTTCTTATCCTGAAAGTACGGTCATATGTTCAGTAAACACTGCCACATTAGATTTAATTGTGAACAGCCCTGTATTTTTGAGAACCGGACTTGAGATTTGTCGTTTCGAGGCTTCATTTTCCGTTAACAATTGTTAACAAACTTTGTGGGTATAGCTTTGGTTCGTAATTCTTGGTTATTTCTTCACTTCTTCTTGATTCATAACAGTTGATATCTTAACTTGAAATGGGTAACAAAAATTAGTCGATTTGCAAGCTTTCAAAATTTTTATAAAATCTTGACTTCAAAGAGCCGTTTTTCCGTTAACTTTTTTGAAGCCTCCGAAACAAACTGTTCAGCAAGCTTGGGCAAATATAAATAAAAGAGCTCATCCAATCTATTTATCAAAATGTAGCAAAGTAGATCTTCAAATCACTTCTTTTTAAATTGTGGAGATATATATCACCGTTTGAAAATGGGACCCAATACAAACTTTCCGTTAACAATTGAAGCCTCCGAAACAAATGAAGCCTCCGAAACAACAATAAGATTAATTATCATCTATGCATATCTAAATTGGTGTTTCATACTGATATCTGCATTGTAATTGTTACTTGATATGTGCAGAATGTCATAAATTAAAAAAATTGTTGATGTTATGGTTAATGTTTGAAAAATATACTGATACCCAAAAAGCCTGTTTCGGAGGCTTCACATGCAAAAAACACCATACTTAACAAATGGGTGAAAAAGTTAACATGCTATAAATCTACAATATCTGCCACATAGAATCATTGATTCAATACACACAAGAAAATAACAGCTTAGATGATCCCAACAGTGTTGTTTTCAAAAAAAAATACTTCTGCAATGTTTAACCATTGTTAACATGAAGCCTCAAAAAAAAAAAAAATGACTTGCTGTGATAATTTAATTTTTGTCACAACTGAAATTCAATACTTAGAAGCAAAGCATGAAAATTGGTAATTGTGATATTTTTTACCTATTTTTTCATGTCAACTTTACTTGTAGTAGTTAGCCAAATATTTTACTTTTATGATCACCTGTGTTGTTAACTGAAGCCTCCGAAACACAAATCGCTTGAATTGCCAATTCTAAAAATAACTCCAATTTCTGTGAAACTTGGCTGGGAGGTTCCTTTCATCAAGTAGTATTTGTACATGAAGTTAGACATTCAAATTATTTTAGGAACCCAATTAAAACTTAAAAAATATGTTTAAGATTGGGAAATTTCCATTCAAAATTGCAATTACAAACATAGCAAAACATGGTATAAAATTTAACTTATATCTGTTGACTTACTTTGGAATGGGATTTCACATGTATTCCAGCTTTCATGTCATAATTTTCTGAGCTTATGTAAAATACATTTTTCTTAGATTTTAACCAAAATGTTATGGAAATGTCAATTTTTTTATCAGAAATCAAAAGGTTTAAGCCTTGAAGCATTATTTTACTGGAATTTGAGTTGCTTCTATGCATGATTACAGTAAACAGAAACATATTTAAGTGGTTTGAAATTTTGACCCAAAAAATCAAAAGTTACACCCTTTACTGTGAAAATGACCATATTACAATATGATGCCACAAGGACATGCCATAGACAATTATATGCATACTTGATTCCATTAATTAAGTTAATCAATAACATCATTGTTGATACAATTTGTTAAACATTGAAATCAAATGTTAAACATGACATATTTCCCGGTAATATAGATTTTGGATTATTCAAGTTAAAGAGTGTCAACAAAGTAGGTGCTGATCATTAAGAAAGGTTAGGACGTGTCTCATTATTATTAGGTTATGCATGAAAATGAATTGCATTAATATTTCTACAATTTGAATGTGACTTTCTTTTTCTTAACCAATGAAAACTTGTTTTTTGATTTACATCTAAAAAATCAGAAAACACCCAAAATCTTGATATGGTGCCGTGGCTATTGGACAAATATAAGGGCCATTACATTATGGGGAAACAGGTACAAAATGGTAAAGAACATGTCAAATGAAAGAGAAAAATATTATACAATATCACTCAGTAATAATTTTGCATTTTAATGAAATTGAGAGGTGGTGGAAACAGATGAAATAAACTTGGAAAATTGTCATTATGAATATTTGAAAGTCATGGATTTGAATCTAAAATCAAAAAACATTTATAAAAGTCACTTCTTGAGGTAATCTTCATTGTTTTGATAAGCATCTTGAAACCTTCTTGTTGACACTCCGATGCTGGCAGCTTTTACACAATTTTTAGTCATCTCTGTCAAGATACCAGTTCAGTACAAAACTCATTCTCCACAACACAAGGTCGGTTTTTGAGCTATCTCCTTCATGAGGGTTATCTAATTATTGAACTTTGCTATGAGGAATGAGAACATTTTGGCTCATTTAGGAGTCGCTGTTATATTTTGACTGACACATGTCATTCATGTTCATGCCAGGCTCCCAACTCGTGCCCTGTCAGTAGGGGTTTTTATTTTGACAGTTTCAGACATATTAGGTAACTAAACTAACATACAGTGTCCAAAAATAACAATAGAAAACATAAAAGTTAGTGGTTTCTGATGATGCACAAATGGGACCAGAGGTGTAACACCTGGTTGGGGATTATTATGAAAATAAGCAGATTTTTAGTAGAGTCTTTTTCATTGATTTCATCATAAATTGTCACTTTTGGCTATGTAGTAACTAACTACTTTGTTACAGAAATCAATAATTGTCTAATGAGTACAGATGTGCTGAAAATATGCAGATTTCAACCAAAATTATATTGCAAAGGTGTTTTCTGCTCCCCTGATGTTACATTGATTTTGTGAATTTTGCAGCGTCACTTTTAATTGAAGTGTTACTTTTAATCAGGTGAAATAAATCAATCCTAAATTATACAACAATATGATGTTCACTTTGATCTGTGTCGTTAATGATTTTCTGACATCTGTTGCATGACTTGGGTGTTGAATTTGATATGGTGTGATGAAATCAGATCATATCACTTAGCACTAATTAGATTTAAAAAGTTCTTTAAAAATTAGTCAAATTACACTTGACAAGGTCAGTTGCATACTATTTTATACAACAATTAATAATTGATTGCTGAATAATAGTTGACAACTTATTAGAACTAGATGTATCAACTCATGATCCTCTTGAAAGTCAAACAAATATTTGAAATTGGGGAAAATATTTAAGAGGTAATATCATCTTTCTGCAAAATTGACAAACTTGACCGAAGAAAGTATCATATTGTAGAGTATGAGAAGAAAGTATTGTAGGAGTGCGTAGGCTACAAATTTGTCTTCAAATTGAAAAAAAAAAAAAAAGTTTTTCAAGATTTAAAGCAGAATTAGAAGAAGTCCAAATTTTTGTCCTTTAGCATATACCGGTAATTTAAAACTCAGAACATTATCAGATTGTTGTAAGAGCCAAAGCAAAACTTATGATGACAGAGGGCACTCTTCATACTTCACCACAGTCTGCACTGGCAAAATAACCAGTGTGCCGCTAAAGTCTATACACAATGTACACAGAGCAAACAAGTGAGAATAATTGATTGGATACAAATAGGTGAATCATGGGCGTTAATAGCTCAAGGTTAACTACCGATCCAACTAAAGCAACGCTCACAAAGCGGTATTGATCATTATGATAACAATTGATTATCAGCTTTTTGAGGCGATACATCAAAAACTATGCGGTAAGCTGGGGTGTTAAGTTAAGTGGCATGAGGGTGAATTTGATCATTTAAAAGCTCTGGTGTGTTCATGTGCCATTTGACAGTCAGTCTGAATTTGATTTCTACCTATAATTTATCTCTTGGATGTTATCCAATATAAATTACTTTCCCTACCATATCAAAATGGGTCTAATTGTATCAGAAGCAATTTATTGTGAAGTTGAATAACCAGAGGGAGTACCTTTGACAAAATACCAGGAAAACAGGAAAAAGATGTGATGATTAAAATAGCATCCAGAGTCTAGCTGGATAGTCTGGATTTGGTACCTGATTTAGTATTGTCATACTTAGGGGAGAATAATGATTTTTACCTAGCTTTTAACAAATTTAATTTCAATAAAATAGAAGGAGCGAGTGAGGGGCCTCTTGGGCTTCTTTTTCACAGTTCACACTCAGTAGGTTTGTAATATAGGGCAATTGAGCTGGGTACAAACTGGGTGTTTATTATATGCCTGATGGTATACTCGGAGGTATACTCTACTATCATATCATTTCATTACTACTATCATTATTATCACACAATGCTAAATCAGAAGCATGTTATATTGCGATATTTTGAAGATGACCAAAAAATATTCAACACAAAAAATCTGGCTTAAAATCTACAACATGTATACCAAGTAGTAAGTATATCATCAGGCTTAATTTTGAATTGATTCACTTTGGGCACATGGAAGGCAGTTGCACACCTTTCTTTGGCTGCAGCATGTACCATGATCTTGGTGACATTGAATGAATTGATTACAGGCAGATTATTTAAAATGAACAAAAGGGATAATCAAAATGAAATCAAACATGTAGTTTAATCCATGCATTGGATGCAGAATTTATAAAAAGGTTTTTTTTGTCAAGGTTTATACAAATTGGTATAATTACCTATTTAAGAGTAATCAATGGCCTATTAAAAAATTAATTGATTTGATGTTGCCACAACTTTACAAAATATTGTCTGTTGTGTACAAACAGGTGCCAAGGTGAAGGGCACATCAATTAATATAATGTATAGTCATTTTTGGGTGGATAATTGACAAATTGCTGTCACGCCATTTACTGAAGATTGAATATCATTCACCATCATGACCATTTGTTTTATCTAAATAATTGTTAATTTTGTACGGTACCGGTATTACATAATTACATAATATTTAAAGGAGTATTTCGTGATCCTAGCATCCTCTTTTATGACATTCTTCAGTAGATATCCACGAAAAAAGCTTATTTCCAAAATTTCAGTTGATTCTGATTTTTGCGTTTATGAAGTTATGCATGATTATGTGTATTACACTGCTCCATAGACAATGTGTTGTAATTTCGTTCTGGTGCACCAGAACGAAATTAAAATTTGGCGATATTTTTGCTAAACGAATTAATCTGCAAGAAATATTTGGTACATAAACATTATGTAGCCGGAGGTATACAGTGGTGTAAAAATCTCAACTTTTTTTTGGGAAAAGGGGGATGAGGCTGTGGATCACGAAATGCCCCTTTAAATACTAGTATTTTTGATCTTTTGCAGACTGCTAATTTGTGAGGTAATAGTAAGCATAAACATGGTACTTTGAATTTCAAAGCATAGTCTTTAATATCAGATTTGTAGGGATTTTTTTTCTGATTAGAACAGCATATGGAAGGATGAAGTAGTAATTGTTAATGGTATCTAGTGATGTACTAGTACAGACAGAATTGACAAGGAATAAGTTTACTACAACAAACATGTGCAAATTTCATTTTGCTAAAATTGGGTTAATATTGAGGCTCAACCAAGTTTGTCCCATTGTATTTTGAGTCCAGTTGGTACTAGCCACTGACTTTAGTGTTTGTAAACATAGGAATAGATCTATTGAAGGTCATCTATAGCTTGTTTTGGTTAAAGACTGACCTGACATACAGATATGACCTGTTAAATCAACCAAAATGATTTCCTTAAGACAGTGACCATGACCATTTGAAAGTTAATTAAGTTAAGGATTATCATATATGTTTGTAACAGTTGATAATATTAATAGGTCATTTATAAGCCCTATCAAGGTGAATTACCTGCCATTTAACTGCTATTTTAAGAAGCAAAAAGTTGACAAGAAAATCAAAGTTGTTGTTAATTTCATCATAATAAATCAAACCTAAAGATCAATAGACCTTTTCTTACTATTTATACCATTATGATTTAACTTTTGGATCTTTTCCAAAGTTGAAGAGCACAACCTGTTTGACAAAACAAATCAATGTTTTGGCACAATATTGGAATTGAATGATTTTACAGACCCTGGCTGGCTCAACTTGTTTGAAAGTTTCCCCATTTGCTATTTCACAGTTCATGTTTATCCAATCTTTTAATTTTTTTTCAGATCTTGAATTTGATTCATATCTTTAAGAATTAGGCTGGTTTATTTATAGAATTGGACCAAATTGCTTTGGGGCATTTTAATTTAATCCAAGTCCAGATTTACACCCTCCCATCAAAACTTCTGGCAACTATCCAAGTTTAAAGTTGTCAAGGTTGTTCATTCATTGGGAGTAGGAGTAGTAGTAGGATTTTGTAATCCAATGCCAGCCAGTCCTCCATCAAAACAACTTAAGCCACGCCCCTTTGTAGTAATTACTTTGCACATGCTCAGTTCAGACTAGAAATTGCAAATGCCAACTTGCAAAACTTTTTAATATTCTCCATGAAGCTTCATTGCATCATATGGAGCTAAATTTACCACTGGAAAAACCAAACATATTCTTGTCGCATTGTTTCAAGTAAGTAAACTTTATAAAGCTTTATCATTTATTTTTGAAACATGAATATTTATAGATGAATAAATTTATCTTCTTTCTTGGCTGTGGACCAACTTTACACAACATCAAAAGGTTGGTTGGCCTTGTATGTTACACCTCATTGCATTCATATTAGATACAGCCTTGCCTTTTGTAGTTACATTGCCATATTGGCCTACATAACAGGTTGGTTACTAACAGGGGCCAGTCAGTTTTTGGTGTTTACCAAAATAGAATTGATCAAGCAATGAATCAATGACTCATTTGGGTTGCAGAGAAAGTCATCAGGAATCATCACAATTTTTGATTGCCAGACTCCACATCATCGATATCTTTCAATACATTGAGATTTTTTGATACAAATGTTTAGAAGTGTTTTGAAACTTATCACAGCTCAATATTGGGATTAGTACAGTACTACCTGCATCTACAAATATTATTAAGAAATACGGTATATGTATTTTGGAAAATAAAAATCATCCAAGGATGTGATACCTGGTAAGTATTGAATATTAACGAAATATACACTTTTTTTAATTCAGGTGTAAGTGCAGGCCTGACTGGTCTGTGTAGAACAGATTGCGTTGTTACAACGTCCGGACTTTGTTTCAGGAAGTTGTGGTTTTATGTAACGGAATTTATGGCTACAGTTTGATAGCTTCATCTGGAGTCTGGCTGTCATACCACCTGTGTATTCATTCATGTGTTCTTTTAATTAATATTTAGAAAGTGGTAAACCTTTCTTGTGTTTCTTTCTTCATTCATTCTTTCCTTTCTTTATTTCCTATTTTTTGTTTCTTTTCGTAAATAATCTTTTTGTATTTATTTTATTTACACATTCATTTATTGTTGTTTTTGATTGATTTCCATGGTTTTTTAGTAAAGCAATCCAAAAGTAAGGAATGCCTTCTGAAGAATCAAATACATGAAACATTTTAAAGTATGGAGCGGTAGTTAAATTTTACTTAAATAGAATTATTTAGCCAACACTGAACTACGTTACCACTAATGCAGGGCTCTGCAAATAATAATCATAAGTGCAATTTATCATAATTAATATCTTGTTGTTTTCACTGATATTGTTATTTGTGTTTTAATAAATTTTTGATAAGCAAACTGCACCATTTAGGCACCAAACCTAATTCCCAGGATTGTCTTCCTAATGCTCCTCATTGGACATTGCTTTATAATTTCCTTTATAGTTCAGAACCTCAAACTGACATCTACATGAACTTGAATCCCAGCCGTCTTTGACCTTGTTCTAACTTGATTGTTAACCCGCAGCATTGTCATTGTAGGCATTGGTGTTATTTTAATCAGAATCAAGCCTAATACCGGAAACGCCTCACTTTTTCACCTAACATTCATTGTCAACAAGCTCCAACAGTTTATTCCTGTCATGATAGATTAATTGCACAGACTTCAGATATTAATCAATATCCAATAAGAATACCTGGTAAGAGCCGAATTGATTTATGATCAATATATTATCAGCAACCATTGCATTTTACACTCCTCAATCTGAAGAAATCAATGTCAGGGACTATTTTCACCAATATTGTGATTATTTATTGTTTGAGAGTGTTATTTTTAAGTTGTATTAATATCATTGTACTTGGAACTTGCAAATGGAATGTAACCTTTGTAAATGATATTTTGAGTTGAGGCCGGGTGTTTCAAAAGTAAGACAATGCATGATAAAAATTATAGGCCTAATTCAATAATTGGTCATCAAGTTAGACAATGCATGATAAAGAAATGAATAGTAGGCCTAACTGGTTATTAAGTTAGACAATGGTGATAAAAATGAACAGTAGGCTTAACCAGTCATCATGTAGGGACATCTATATGTTATACCTATTGTTTAATAGTGGGGTCGATCGGGCTACATTTTTTCTTTAACTCTTCTTTTCGATTAGTAATATAGCTGACAAATTCTGTACTATAAATCTAATTGTTTTCTGATAAATGAAAATACAATTGTTTTTGTCAAGTCAGCATATCTGGTGTGCCCATCTGGTAAAAATCTAAATGTCCAGAAACAATCATCTGGGTTTCTGTCATAACAAATTTACCTGGGCAACCACAGACTTTGTATAAGACCACAAAACTTTTGGACCCTGGAATATCTACAATAAGTGTATATTTTATAAATCCAGTACCGGTACCAATGTTTAGGCCTATAAATACACTCAAAAGTACAGTTTAGTATTTTTGCAATGTTAGTAGGATCTGTTCCTGCAGGGGGCTCAGAGGGACTTTCAGAGCTATGCGGAGGGGGCTTAATGGCAAAAATGGCTCATTTTACATGTTTTTTTTAACAAAGTGCAGGGGTTTCAGACCCCAAAGCCCCCCCTCTACACACACACATGCCACAGATACTATTGTGGAAAAATCCCCTAATAAAACCATAACATGGTACAACACACAAACAAGGCAACTTTGGAAAACCACAAAATGTTTGGACCTGTAGTAAATACAAACCATGTTTGCTAAAACAAACTCTTTAAGTACAGTTCAGTATTTTTGTAATGTTTGTAAGCACACCCAAAAAACAGCTTTAGAAAAAAATCCCATATCTTGTAGTTTGTAGTAGTTTACAAATAGCACCAATATCAGGCTATTGTTTGCTGCGCAATCTTGTGATAATTATTTTGAGCTTAAAATAGAAACAACATGACCCATAAGATGTACAATATTGAATTTACATCAGCATACAAGGGGTTAATTCCTTTATTTAGTTTTATCAGTCAAAACAATAGCTGGCTTCTATGACCTTTGGGTAACTGGCAACTTCAGCCCATGGATGATCTACAATACATGCAATATATGGGTCATGCTCTGTTGAAAAGGTCCCTAGTAAATTCATTACCAATTGTTCTGTAGGGAGGGGTTTTCCCACCCTGGAGGCTGGGGGAAATCCCCTTAGGGGAGTCTGTAAGTTGACAATGATAGATTGCTTAAACTTATGCCTTACCAGTTGATTCATGTTGCTACATGGTGTGGTGCAATAACATTAACCTGAAACATTATATTATGGTCTGATTTGATTTGGAATTATCCCTTTCTCTTCTGGAAGTTGGTTTTTAAGAAAAACATGCTTTCTTTTTGGACATTAATTAGTTTTAAATAGATCTGTATAGAAATTATCAGATTTCAAAGATCTAGTATTGGGAAAAGAAAGTAGAAGAGGGGCTAGAGTTTGAATTGGGTGTTTTTTTCTGCTGAAGGCAACAAAAAACCGCCATCTTGCTCTGGCAGACACAAACACAGGTGTGTTAATAGGTTTTAACAATAGTAGTAGTAGTAGCCTTGGCCCTGTCCTGAAAATCACAAGGGACCCCAAAACACCACTCACTCACTGATCCCAGCTGGTTACTCCAGTCATAACATCACTGTCTAACTTGACAGACTGACAACAATGATCTTGATCCAAACAATCTGGCCTAGTTGGCAGGCCCACTACCTGTTGTTTAGGTTTCACAATCTAATCAGGTGGGGATTTGGTAACAAAAGGTGATGATAAGCTTATCTCTCTATGGTGTATATTACTTAATTGTAGCCAATTAAGATTGATGAATGATGGACAAGTTGACAGGTAGATGAAAGTCTCCAGAAATGGGAACAAATGGGCCAATGGACTAAAATTGTTAATATGAGAAGTAATCAAAAACAGATCCTTGCTCCTCCTCAGGATTGGGTTTCATCTTTGCCTGATTAGATTTATAAGAGTTGTTTACCTGGTCAGGTGGAGTTCTATTTTACCTGTCCTCATGGTCCTAGCAGATCATTTTGCAAATGGTCAACTATAAACAGCTGAGATTTTGACCAAAAAAAACATTTAATTTTACTCACATCACAGATCCTGGATCTGTGCTCACATAGACACTGTGATTTGAAACTAGTTAAATATTTGAATGAAAACAAACAAATAATCAGGATTGTGATGATAACTTCAAACAAATGTTTTAGTGAAAACCTATTGACAGCTGCTAAAGCAGGGAATTGCCTGCAAACATTGATGCTGCAAAAAGCTTTTGAAAATGGCAAGTTTGCAATGTATGTTTTTTTATGATGGTGTCCCATAAAAATGAACACTTGAGTTGAAGTTGGCCCAAAATCCACGCCACAATTTGTGAGTAGCAAATGTCAGCCTCAAAATACACAATAATGAAAATTAATTTATATAATTGAAACAAACCTGGTCCCTTGGCAGCTTGTAAATCACTTTGGTTAACCAATAACAATTATTCATGACATATACAGCAAACATTTAAATCTGTCAGCAACGATTTATTTCATAGAGCTACGGGCTTGACCTCAGTAGTTCACTCCAAGTTGATCCTGTCTGGCTAACATACAGACTGATCTTTTGGTGTTGGTTTATTTACATCATCCTCATCTTGCATATGTGGAGGTGAGCAGTGCATGGAGGAGTGTAAAACTATCTCACAACTGGGACTTTCTCCATCAAGCTTTTTCCACCCAAACCCAGCCTCTAACTTTTGTCCCCTAATAACTTTGGCACCTCTTGCAGTGATTCTTAAAGAAAATCATATTTCGTACCAATTTTCACTCTTTTCACCCAAAACACTATTAATTTCCTCAGGGAAATTGATTACACCCATTCATTAGCTGGCTTGTCTGAGCTTGTCTTGTCTTGTGTCCATGGAGTAGCCGCTAGCATTGACCACTAGTCGTGGGCTACTTGACCATGTTGACCGCCACTTCAGGTATAACCCTAAAGGCATATTTGGTCCGTTTACTCACTTATTTTCCAATTTCTTTTCACAACAGTATCTGAAAATTGGTAGACTGGTGACTATTTAGACAAGGTTTTAACTATTGATTTCAAATTAATTGTGTACCCTACTGTATCCATAAAGCTTTACACAAAACATCTTAAGGCAAGGTCATCATCCATGGAAAAAAAATAGAGAAAAAGTGCCGACTTAAATTATAGTCTGATTTGTGTGTGTGAAGGTATTTTAACCTTAATTGCTAAATGTTGACACAACATCTGGATTAATATCAAGGGAAATAATAAATACTATTATGGTCCGAATGTGTCATGCCCATATTATTGTTAAAACCATTTTATGTATTGATTTCTTAACATTGAACTTTGTAATTTGAAAATCAATGATCATTAATGATCTGATTTATCTCGCTTGAAAAACCATATTAAAAAAATGGAGTGAATGAAGAAAATCAATAACCATTATAATGGGAAGCCAGGCGGCGTGTCTGACTGCATGATGGCGCTCTATTCTAATCACACCTGTGCTATTGTAAAACTTTGCCTGCCATAGAACTTGTAATTGTAGAGTGGACATGTCGTAACAGGTCTCAACGTCCCAGCAGCAAATACTAATACACAAACTTGAGCAGCTTGCAAATTGAAGCAAGCAGCGATTAAGTTTTGCCACGCTTGAATTTGAATTGTTACCGAGCATGGCGCTGCAGCTACTGATGATCAGCCAGAGATGATTTGTTTAAGGGGAATTCCCCCCAGTATGTAGTCGTATTTAGGTGGCGTAGCTTTGGTATGGTACTAGGGATCAAAAAAGTAAAGCATAAATATTGCACAAAGTTCAAAGTCAGGATTTGTTCAAATAATTTCAGGTAAGTATTTCAGTTTGTATGGTGTGAAAAGCAAAACTCTTCTAATATTAGACTTGGCAGGATTCATGTGGTTAAAGTACATACTATTGTGATTTTGTTTAAAAAAATAAAGAATAGTATCTGGAGTTCGTGCTCCAGTAGGCCAAAGAGATTGTTTTGGTACAAGTCAGTGAACCATCCAAGTTCATATTGAGGACAATTGTGGCTTTGTGTTTTGGTCTAAAGCAAAAAAAAAAAAAAAAAGAATAGGATAGTTGAACAAAATAATGGTTATCTGCCAACAGATGTGGTTTCAAATGTTGAAATCTTTCCAGGTTAGTATGCTGGCTAAGATAACTATGACGGGAACTATGACTATATAATAATGATGAGTACTGAGGTTTAATCATCTGAGAAATTGTGAAGAGTTTTTAATTCTCATCCGTGTGATCACCCATTAATGATATTTGCATGATTAATACCACATGACTGACCATTGTTTCATGGCAGTAGAAGTTGAGAGATCAATTGATCTGCCCCGTGTCAGGTGTACTAGTAATTCAACCTGTATGGACCGATGAATAGCCATGCCAGTACACACAGTGAAGCTGGCAGAATTGCCGTATGCTACACAGTGCGGTGAGCAGCTACCTGCATGTCTGTACATGGTGAGTGAGTCGTGTGTCATGGCCCTGTGCAGTCATTCATATAGCGCTAGCATGCCAAATGGCTATCAGTTCTGTTGTGACAGTCAGACCGTGTGGATCTATACTGTGGATCTATATAGTGGACATTATACGTAATGACTTATTATATTATCTTATCACTGATTGCCTTTTTCAGATATTACTACTAGCTGTATTGGATATTGTAGCATGACTGAATTGATAGAGATACACATACGGACCCGACCTCCACTTACAAACTTTACCACAGAGACACTGAAAGATAACAGTGGGCTGGTGATTCGCCTGTGCCCCAAAATTCGGCTGTCCTCTTCATCATCAACATCATCAATGAGGATGCAGAATCAGATACGTAATATGGACCCTGTGTTGGAGGACATTGAGACTCAGTGTGGTATGATGATAGATGAAGAACTTGAGGATGAGGAAGAGGGTTGCAATGATGTCTTTGGGAGCACTACTACCTCATCAATGCCTTCACCGATGTCATCTCACACGATACCAACAACTTGTGCCTCATCAACCCCCATCACCATTCCCAGTTCCAATCCCAGCACTCACCATAGTTCGCCTTCAAATAATCATAATAACCACAGAAGACTTAGTGGTAGTGGTACAACACCACCCCACCATAACAGTTACTTAATGCGTGTGTCACCGTGGGCTCCATGTGAGCCAAACTCACCAACATCTTTATCGTCAGGCTATGGATCATCATCGCCAAGACTCCTCACTGCCTCTACCCAAACTCCTCCTATGTTCACATTTGATATCAGGTTAAGAGTTACGAACAGTCCTGTTAACAGTGCCGCCATTCACAGGAGTCCATCAGCAGATTTGAGGAGAGAGCGTTTAAGACAACAGATTTTGCAAACTTCTGGTTCCGGTAAGTATTTAACAATTTCTTCATATCACTCTTTTCTTTGTTTCTTTGAATGATGTAATACAAAAGTTGTCATGAAACTAATCAAACTCGAAAAAAGTTAGTTAGGAAAGTTTTTGCTAGATGTTACAAACTGCTCAAACTTGTTGGTCAAGAGTTTCTCTGAAAACTCTTATGTTACTATTACTTTTAATAACAAAAACCATGGATGGCCATTTCGACTTCTACAATAAGTATTATTAATAATTTAGATTGTGAAAAACTTTGGTTGGGTATTATATTTTTACTAATGGAACAAGTATGGCAACATAATGTTAGATCCTATTTTATCCCTCATTTTTACAGTCAAGTTAGCACTTGTCTCACAGCTGTTTGAAATCAGCTGATTTCAAACCTTTTCACTCAACATGCTCAATGCTTAGCTAGCTTGCAATCTGGCAGCTCTTATGGTACGCTAATTCAATTTAAACAGTGCATTAGCAGTGAAATGGATAATGCATTTTCTAATAAATGCCGTCCAATTTCAATGTATTTTATGCCTTTAGATACTGCTTAGAGTCATTGAATTGAATGTGATTACCACCTTATATTAGTTACTAGTCAGTCTGCTATTAATTGCCCTGATTTATCCTACATGTATTTTGCTATTAAATTGAATTTTGCACTGCAATTTGATAGGCTTGTGATACCACCATTTGAAATTCTATATCACTGGTTTTGATTCTAAGTTTGAAACTGCTGATGTATATGAAGTGACAGGCATTAGCTAGCACATAGAAGATATGAAAATGGTAATTCAATAACATAATCAGTTGACAGAGTGATTAAAGGTGATAACAGACAATGAGAGATGATCATTAAAGAATTGCTGATAAAATTAACACCAAATTGTGTATTTTGGTTGGGGAGGGCAAGATCCCATTAAATTCAGCAGTATGGAGGCTGCATTCATGCAAGGATCACGAATCATTAGCAACCAGCGCACATACGCATGCACGCACCGCCGAAATGACACACTTATCAGTGTAACCCTTGATATTGTATTAACCAAATATGGAAATCAAAAGATTTGTTTAGACTGAGAATCCTGTGGCAGTGTGAGCAGGCATGCTTTGGCAAAAAATGTAAACTTTGAATACTGAGTGGTGGTTCTCAGTCCAAACAAACCTATGTGTCATGAGACCTTTTTGAGATGGGAAGTGAAAGATGCAACTAAAACATGATATTTTGCTCAAAATCTGTAACAGCCTATTGCCTATAGTATATTTTAAATGATTATATTTTTCGGGTGAACATTTAAGTAATCACATTTGTGTTGTACTTGTGCCATTTGGAACTCTGTGAGTGGGTGATTAGATTATAATATGAACTAGTGGCAAATGGTGGTCATAGACCACAAACCTAGCTGGGGCATGTTGGTGTTGTGGAGGTATCTGACCCCTACAAAATGTTCCAAAAATGCTCCCCTGGTCATGGGGTTTGTTTTCACCGAGTTTGAGTCCCGTACTCTAACAGATGTCCAAAAATTCAATTCTAAGATTTGACCCCAGATGACCTTTGACCTGACCTATGCACAGTGTTCCAAAATGTTCCCCAGGTCAGTAAGTTTGTTGTTGTGGAGTTTGAGCCCCATACCCCTAACAGATGTCCAGAAAATGCATTTAGAAAATTTGACCTCTACATGACCTTTGACCTGACCCCTGCAAAATGTTCTCCTGGTCATGAGATTTGTTGTCACTGAGTTTGAGCCCCATACCCCTTGCAGATATCCAGAAAATGAAGTTATAAAGATTTGATCCCAGATAACCTTTGACCTGACCCCTGCAAAGTGTTCCAACATGTTCCCCTGATCATTAAGTTTGTTGTCACCAAGTTTGTCCCTACACCACGCTCTTCCCATCTGGTGCGGTCCTCCGCTAACAGGATTTGACCTCTGCATGACCTTTGACCTGACCCCGCAAAATGTTCCCCTGGTCATGAGATTTATTGTATAGAGTTTGAGCCCCATACTCCTTACAGATGTCCAGATAATGCAATTGTAAGATTTTACCCCCTTAATGACCTTTAACCCCAATTCTGTGTGAAAGGTATGGGCACTGGGTAAAGCCGATGCACATGTGTAAGTGACGTCATTGTGCTATGTAATATGTGGCAGAAGAAGCATTTTGAAGATATTTGGTTATATACCGAAAATGCCCCTTTAATGACCTTTGATCCCAATTCTGTTTGCACCATATGGGCACTGGATATAGGCGGTACATATGTGCAAGTTACGAATTGTAGGGTGTAACATGTAGGAGGAGAAGCATTTCAAGTTTGTTGCCAGAAGAAGAAGAAGAAGAAGAAAGAAAGAAGAATCGGAGAGCATTACAGTACCTAGCTGGGGGTGTAAACCCCCCAGCTAGGTAATGAAAATAAACCTTGAAAGATTTCAAAAAGAGCCTGACTAACACTATTTATGGGCACCAATTGGCCCATGCAGAAACTTAAATTTCAATAGGGTATTGTCTAATAATAACAAAAAACTTGGTGTCTGGGCTTGCATGGGGTAATTTAACCTGAAGGAAGATTATAACATAAGTATTACACAGAAGCAAGTCTGTGGTCTTACAGTGTACGCACCCAGGGTGGCGTTACGCTTTAATCACTATCAATGCCCGGGCAAGAGTCGCGCCGGGACATTAAAAACAAAAATAATAGATGTGTGTAAAATTAGGCACCGCAGGCTAAGATTATTGACAGCTCTCAAATTCATGGTCTTTTTTTTGTAAACTTGATATCAAATAGTAAAGGGCATGTCACAACTTGCCCATTATATTGATAGTAACTTACCAATATGACACTTTTTTTCTAGTGAAGCAATTTATAGATATGGTGTATAACCTTAAATATGATAGTCAGCTGATCAGAGCGATGATCCAGGGCGCAGGGGAAAAGAGTGGCGTAAAAAATGGGAAATTTGCCAAATTTGATGATGCATTTGGATAAATTTTACCTTGACTGAATTTCAACAAAAGCATGAACCTGGCACAACCTTTTCTGACCAGCTGATAGTATAATAGATTATGGGTGTGTCTGGATGATGTAGTCTGTTACCATAGAGATGATAAGGATGAAGATACAATTAAAGGGGCATTTCGCAATCATTATGCAAATTTCATGTGTTGGTAGTGTAGGATGACTCTGCAGAAATTGAGAAAGTTCATTTAGGTTGATGATGAGTGGGGAGGATGTCGTTGAGATATAACCGTGAACTGTTTAGCAACATTATTATGGTTTGGCTAATTTCCAGATGAGATGAAGCTGATGATGTTAAAACAAGTTCAATGTTGGTATAGAAGAGGAAGTGAAACAGCCAGCTGCATGCTGGAGTTGTCATATCAGAGTACTGCAATATGAGATGGATTTATGATCAAAATTATATGAGCCATGCTGAATTGAAATAATACTAAACAATCAGAGAAAATGATTTCCGGTACGTTTATGATGTCATGTTATGATGCAACAGTGATGTTGGGTTTATGTGAAATGCAAATAGAACATGCAATGAAGGGATTTGTACTGTAACTGAACAACATAATATGTTAGCTCAAATCTAATGAAAATAATATCTTTCTTAGTAATTGTAATTTTTTATGATGTGATAGCAGCTCAGAGTCAGCTGTTTGATTTTCTACCCTGAAATGCTTACATTATTACTGCTTATTTGCTGTAATAAAAACACATTAACTAACATAAATATTGATAACTCCAGAGTGAGATGATATCCTTGTACTTTTTCAACCAGCAGACTGTAAAATATATGTAAGGAGGGACTATCAAATCAAAATAATCTAGATGTTGACAATATAAACACATTTAGTATCATTGGTAACTGTACTATTTGTAGTTTATGTCTGCCAGGCCTACTTTTGCACAAATGATTTTTATACCAGATCAAAACTTGTTGTTTTTCATTAGTAGGACTAAGCCCTGGCAGCAACACAATAGGTCTTTGGTAAATATGTCTACTTCATGCCTCATTTGGTAGCAACACAAATCTATTTTGGTGCTTTGAATAAATGAATTGGGATTTCAACAATTGAATTGGGAATTATCAACTGTATAGTGTACATATGTATTAACCTTACGCCTGCAGGAAGTTTAGACAAGATGACAAAATCTAAATTTTGAAGAAGAAAATTATCTTTTAAATCGTATTAAAATTATTTTGAATTAAGATGGGTGCTCTTATATGATAAAAGTCATGTTTCTAGTATGGAATATGTTTTATCAGATCTTGCCATGTACTCATAGTTTGTTTTAAAAAAATTCAGTGCTCGTTATCATAAAGATATGGACTATTAAAGCAGGGATTCCAATAAAAAGAATAATAAGTTAAGTATGTTTTGATACTGGGTTTCTATCTATCTGATTACCTCAGCAAAAAAGAAAGGGTGGAGTTGGGTCATATTAGGGACTTTTGCGATTTTTTCCTTTCTGGATTATTATTAATCTTGATCATCACAGAAAACAAAAACAATCTTGATTTTATGATCAATTTCAATCAATATAACAACATTTAATTTTGAAAACAAAAACAGGTAAATAAAAATAATATCAAAAATAATATAATTCTTGACACTCTCACCTATAAACTTTGCATAAATGTTTTCCAGAAGATACAATAATTATGATATCATTTCTAAAAATAAACTTGCCACCGAGAACCTAACCTGCGGCTTGCTATAGCCCTGACCAACCATCATATCATAGCCATGGTCACCGTGAAAACCCAAATAAACTAAGTGCACTGGCAAAGCAGTTGACACTTGTCCCTTTAAGATCGTTGAAGAAGGAAGTCAGGTCCTTATACTGGAAGGAAGGTTATCCGCTATTGTCTTATCAAGGATATATAGATTTTTTAGTTCGAACGTAAGTGTAGTTGGCAGTGGTATAGTTAATAGTATTGAGAGAAGCACCGGTGAACTGTATGATGTGTGTGATTGCACCATAACGTGTTAATATTTCTACTACTGTAACTACATCATGTGTACATGGAAACAGTAGCTTGATGCTGATGAAAGGAAAAGGTATGATTACTTGAAAATAACCAGGAAATTATTTTATATCGTTTTGATTAAGTTTTTCACTGATTTCTGCAAAACACTTCAGCTGAGTCAGGTGTGATTGAAACAACATGTCAGTTGCATACAAATGATTTGCTGGCAGATGAGTTTTTGACTACATTATGTTTTCTAAAATTGCGCTTTATTTGCAATTGAATAGAGCCAAATAATCATTTTTATCAATAAGGTGTGTAAATTAAAGCAATCAAGCAGCAAGTATGGGCATGCATGCAAGAAGAAATCATTCAGTAAACCTATCATCTTAACACCAAATCCTAGATTATCATGATAATGCCTTAATACCAGTTCATTGTTTGTGTTTTTGAGTTGCTGCTAACATCAAAACACAGACCTGGGGCTCTTGGACGACCAGCGACCCATTCAGAACGCAAACACCCCTGGTTGCCGCCCAGCTCAGACGCTCATGCGGACTGCCCACCACCACCCATGCACCAGGGGCATGATCTGATCAAAATATTGCATGGACTAAAGTTTGTTTTCATTTGCACATCAGGTTGTGAACCAATAAAGAGGAACAAAAGGATATTGATGAAGTAACAGATTATTGTCAAAGTTTGCTTCAAGTCAAATTGTCAATATTATTAAATCCCTGCTGAATTATTAATGAGCATTTAGGTCAATTTGAATGGGTGTGGAAGTCATATAGGCTTGCAGAGGTAAACATTGATTGTTTTGTGGTTGGGATCAGTAATCAGTTGTTTACCTTGAAAGAACTGCTTTCTTGCTATCCTACTATAATAAAAGACAGCTCGAACTAGAATTGTAAAGTACAGTTTAATATCTTGGAGCGTAGCTCTCATTTCTGTGGTGAGGCATCATTTGCTTGGAAACATTAAAACTTTCATTGTTTTGGTGCAGACCCCATATCATGGGCCAGAAAATCAAATCTAAAAATCAATAATATGGATGATTTGTTTAACAATTGGTCAAATCTAGCTATGACTCATCGGGGGAGTCACACTTTCTTGATTTTTCAATTTCATGATAAAAGTGCAAAATGTGTCACATTTTACTGATATTTCAACTATTAAATGGAATAGCACAACTTAGAAGTGTTGTAACAATAAAATATATACCACTGTATTAATGCAATCTTTGCTCTAGTTTTTCCCAATTCACCATCAAATTTAGACATTTTGACAAATGACTTATAGGTGACCATTTTGACTCATACTTAATCATCAAAAGGTAACCACATCACCCCAAATTTGTCATCAACACTTATTTGTTAATTATTTTGTCAACCCTTGAAATTAAAAGTTTAGATTGCACTTTTGCAGAACTAAACCTAAAATTTAGGAGTTTTCAAATAATATATTGCAGTTACGATTTGTCTTGTTTGCACATTTCTTACGCTGTCAGAGACAATAGTTGGAGGGTAATTGAAAACTTTTGTGGTTTTACTTTGCAAACTGTCTAGCCAGGCGTTTAATTCTGATTGGTTGGTTTTTAATACCCATCCAGGGTAGTAGGGTTGTTTTTGTCCGATAAGCTAAACAACATCTGGAGTAGGGCCGACCCGGCAGATGATGTCATCTTTAAATGTCTTTATTCCAAGCCGCCCAGCTTGTCCTGGGAAATACCCCCAGCAGAGATGATGTAGCTCTTTTGCTAGGTGCTATTTATAGTGATGATCCAGGTATATTGATTTTTATAAACACTGATAAAATTATCTGCATGATAATTTGGCACAATCTAAAGATCCCAAAAGGTAAACTTTAAAGCAAAATTGCGTTGGTCTGAATTAAAACACTAATCTATGACTTGGAAATAACCACTCATAGTTATATATCACTGTACCTTGACCTAGGAATAGCTTTTCCAACTTTCTACAATGAACTTGGATGTAAACAATTGAATAATGCATCAACTCAGGTGTACAATAAACTGGCAACCTTGCCAATGGTAGTAGTTGGAGTAAGGTGGACTTCCTATTGTATGCTAAATAGGTTTGATTATGAGTCATGTCCTAGCCAATCAGAAGGCTGTAAACAGGAAAAAGTTTTGCCCAGACATGTCTTGATGGATGGTTGGATAATATTTGTAGCGCCTTTTGGCTTAGGATTAAAACAGGTGCACCAAAGGTATAAAACACACATGCGTGATTGGTGCGCAGGTCAGGTGTAGTCATGATGTAAACAACCCTATGTTATTATTACCTGACCTAAAACTCCCTCATCTGTCCTATGATGATTATTTATAGCACTAATATTTGCCAACATGAACAAAAAACATCTTTATGTTGCAATAATTATGTGACTTGGTGTACGTGTTAATTAGCAATTATGTTTGATTGTTTTCGAAAATGATTTGTTTACTTTGTTTCTGGAAATAATACATATGACTAAATTATAAGTTATGATTCATAATTGCATGAACAGGGTGATATGTCACACCAAAGTATTCTAGTTTGGTCACACTTGACATGCTGTGAATAGTAGTCAGACTTTGAACTTTATTTGTTAGTGGTTGAATAACCCAATGCAATAACAATCTGAGCCTACTCAAAAACTCTATTCAATCAAACAAGGGAGTTGAAACCACAACAACACTAAATATTTATGCTGAAGATTTGAAACTACCAATGTATCACTTCAGAAAAAGTAAGTATTGTATTGCCAACTGTTCAATGAAAGAAATCAAAATAAGCAATCTTCTGTTAAATGCAATCAATATTGATTTGTAAGTATCAATAATTAATGTGAAGGCTCCTGACTAACAAGCCGGTGTTTATTTTTATCTTGATCACAGAGAGGAGACCCAGATACCATTCTGAGGGAAGTGGAACAGATGCAGTCCAGGCAGTAGAAGCTGAGTCTGAGGACCCCTCTAATCCCTCCCAACCCCTTCCCGACCTTGTCAATACGGCATTCCGCCCACGTGCCAATACTGAACCCTCAAGACCAAGACCAGAGATCGCAGTTGGAGAGCAACTAAGAAGAATAAGTGATGAATTTCACGTCAGTTATGAGGAGATTAGAGTAAGTATCCCCTGTTGATTTCAAATTGTGTTTGTGGATGTTTATTTGTCTTAAATTCCAGCATCAAGGAACATGTTTTTTGACATTCTGACTGACCCATCATTGTCATTATCTTCATCTCTGTCAAATTGATTGTAAATTAATTGTGCCACTAGTAAAATTAGCCATCTGAAAAAGACCCCACCAGGTTTTTTTCTCACGATAATGTAAACAGATAACTTTGCCCGCAAGCAATAAGAGATCCTTGAAGCACCACTAATGCCTCTTCAGGTTTGATGTTTATATCGGTATTAAGTTTACACTTCAACCCATTTACTTTTCACATGTAGCTCTTCCTGCAAATTACCTGTAGGTAATAATTACATTCATGCAGATCAAGTGCCAATGAGAGGTGTTTCAATTTGTCAGAAACAAAATCTTTAAATCACTTTGATTTTATTCTGAAAATCATCTTGATGTGTTTTATAGCAGTCAAGTTGTTAAAACGATCATTTTCTCTTGAATGATACCGTTTTCTTATAATACATGGGTAAAAGTACTTTACAAAGCTTTCATGCAGCTTCTCAAGTAGCATTTCTTGATAGAGTAGTTATCACCACTAGAACCGGCATGCTTAAATGTGCTACCTGATAACACTGACAGCTTTTAATACAGAGCGACTCCTATTGGCTTTGTGAAAAACCGCTTTCACATCCCTGGAGGTTGGGGTGGGGATGAAATCCTAGGTGCTTCATTGAGGCAGTTGGTCAATTTACGCATTGGAGACTTTTTTGCATTGATAATCTTGCTTGCCCAAGGGGACTGCAATGTGAATTGGGATTACATTAACTTATGTCAGGAAGAGAGAAAAACAGATACTGTATAACAAAGGGAGAATCACTGGCTTTGGTAACTTTTGACAGATTAATCACACTCCTTAGAAAAGAGATCAAAACTTCTATTGCTTTGTTTTCCTATCATGTAACATTATTAATTATGAACTAGAAGTTTACAGCCAATTGTTGGAATATTTGTTTTTTCCATTTGTACATTCCGTAGACATACCTTTTGCAAAATATGCCATTGGTTAGCATAAGACATTTCATCTTGTCAGCACACAAATATGCCGTTACAATGTTAGCTTTGAACGAAACCAGTCTGTCTGAAGTACAAAGATCACCTGAGCACACATTCCATACCTGTTTATTATGTGACTAATTGTATTACAACTGGCTCTAATTAAGTACTTTGATATTGAAGTCAATATACAGTGAACAAATTCATACCATTCTTCACTGCTTCACCTGCAGTGGTTGATATAGAGGACTAGAGAATTTCAATCAATAAATGCCTCGCTACCAATTAGCAAAAATCCAATCAACCTTAATTTGTTAATTACAGCTGTCTATTTGTAACCATTGTCAAGGCTCATATTTGTCACATTTTGAAATTATTGACATTCCCCAATCCAATATCAAATATTGTTCTCTATCTAATAGCTTACTGGAATGCCTTGCTCTCATTGTTTCTACATTGGAATTTTGGGAATTTTCCCTTATTGTGTTCTGATTACATTAGTTAAATGTTTAACACTCTTACTAAAGTGCTGTAGATTTTTTGAATAATTGTAACTTGTATTTTATTGTTGTATTAATTGTCACATGAAGCAGCATAAAAACAATAAAATCATCAATGCGACTTGTGGAACAACCCAACTAGTAATGGAATGTCAGACAGCTCAAATCAATTAAAACAAAACTAACGCTGGCATTTCTCGCATTCTGACACCGACTAACATCGGTCGATCGCAATCAATCAATACCAATTGACTGCGACACCTTGAGTTTGTCGCCAGCCTATAACATAACTGTTAAAAGTGCGCTGTATCGGTTTTACAGCTCAGCGCCAGGGATGTCAAAATGCAATGTTGCTTCAGTTAGCTGTTAATAAGTACTTTTGCCATATGTGGCTGGCTGTCTAGTCAACCAGAAATATATCACTTGTTAAATCCTGATCTATTATCATATCCAGGGAGAGAGAGATATGTATCGTTTTAACACATCTGAAATCACAAGTCGTTGCACGCAAACCTGAGAGAAAATCACCATATGGCACTGGGCGGGTTATTTGTCCAATTCAATTTTAACACCATGATAGATAAAAGTAACAATACTATTTGATTGTGTATAATATATGCATCATTGCATCTGAATATTCAGTTTTTCAAAATCATTGTCTCAATTATTTCTAGTCTTTGAAAGGGCTTGTAACTTTTGGTCAGAAATATTTAGAAATTTTAATGCACATGTTTATATTGTTGGTATTTATCTCAAAACAGATGGTATATTCTCATGATCATATACTTGTCGATTAAATTTTATCAATCAATGGAGAAATATTTTTGCATTAAGTTAATTAAAGCAGTGATACTAACGAACTTTAAAACATGATACTAATCACATTCTTTGTATTGTTATTTTTTCTTTCCTGTAGAGATTGCGACGGCGACGAGAAAACCAAGGCTGGTTATCTCGCGTAATAGAACACTTCCGTGGCAGACCCCATCATGAGGAGGTAGTGGAAGAAGAAAGACCACAGGCAGTAGCAGCCGCAGACATGAAGCATGTCAGACAAAACCAGCAGTAAAGTAAAATGATGGCTGCGTGCCGTGCAAAGACTCTAATTAGACAATGGGGAGAGAGAGATAGCTGCCATTGGACAAACAAATAATGCGATGGATGGATGTACTTGAGTGGTCAAACAAACTGACGCTTGCGAGTAAAGACTTTTAATTGAAAGCTAGCAATGATGATGAACTCAAAGCAAGTGAAGCAAGAGAATTGGACTTGATTTGTTGATGTTTTGACCGCATCCCCATCCATTGTAAAAGTTTGCCAGACAGACTTTTTTGATTTACAGTGTGTGATTTTTGGCATTTATATCAAAACATGACTTTAGAGACTACATGTATGACTGCTGATGAGGGAAATGATGATGATGATGTTGTTTGTTATTACAGAAGGAATGTCAGCCATGAGTCATTCAAAAAACAAGTCATGTTGTTTGTGCCTGCTGAAAGATGTATAAAAAGAGAAGAAAACCCTGCCTAGTTCTGTTTTTCGAACATTTAAAATATATACCTGAACAATGTAACTTGCAATTGTAGTATGGAAGAAGGACGGACATGATACTGGATACCCAAAGTGTGCAATGCTGCAGAATTTGTTGCCTCGCGCTATTTTCCTCATTATTTTAAAAATATTAAGCTTATAGTAACGATAGAAACTCTGGTGTATTTGACAAAAAAGTATGAAATTGTACGCCAAACAATGCATTGTCTTTGATTTATAGAGAAAGAAAAGCCAAATATTTCATTTAATTTTAGTAATTGTTTTTGTAAAACAAAATGTTTTGTAAGACTGTGGCTGAACATTGAATGAAACAGCAGTGATATTTGATAATGACAAATATTCCATCCCATTTTTTGTACAATTCTTGTCAATTTTGTGACTAAATTTTTGAAATTAACTTTTTAACATGTTGAAAAATAAAAGTTAACCCAAACAAAGTTAACATATTGGAATATATTAACTAATCTTGAGTTCTTAAAATTAAGATAAATGGATATTTTGGTATACTGATTTTTTACTTAAAATAAAGTTGATCTTTTGACAAAAGCCATCTGCTTGCAAGCAAGAAATTACCAAATTAATTCAATTTTTGTGAACAAAATTTTTCGTGCCACCAGACCGCTTTTAGTAACGATGTCTGAGACTGCTAATTCACTTACAAGAATTACAATTCAATGTGTACTTTGTTTGACATGACTTAGAACAGTCACAATATTAGAAATTTGTGTGGACTTTTTATAACAAAAGAGGCAATTCCACGTTTTATTGGTGCTATTTTTGATGTGATGAATGTTATTGTTAGAGAGATGAACGACGTGTTGTTACCAGTATTTACCAAAAAAGTAACAGAAAGATAGTTTTGCATTTTTTGGTGAACCAAAATTGTTTATTATTTATTACTTTGATTTCGCCAGTAATAATGAGTTTGCCAGTAAAATCAATTTGCTTTTTACTTATTTATTTGTTTTAATATTATTTTTTCTTTCCTTGGTTATCCTCATATTAATAATTTTAATTTTTTCTTGAAAAGAACTTTGTTTTGGTAGTGCCTTTTCCCAAAAACCATTTAAAATATTTGTTACTTGCTGTTTTTAGCATTTTTGTTCAGCCAAAGAAACTGTACCCAGCCAAGACACGATACATCGCTCTGTGCATAAAGGAATGTAAGCGACATGTTTTTATACTAAAAGAAAAAGCTGTAAGACTTATCAGCAATTTATGAAGTATGGCCGGTTGTACATAGTTGTAGAGATAATCCATGTAGGACTTGGACCATTGTAATCTTTTGTTCATTTTTAATGTCGGTGATGCAATTTGAAGCATCTCTATTTTTTTGATAAAAAATTACTATTACTGATCAATGTTTCTACCAATAGTTTTATTTTAAGCGATATAACTTTTTTTCCAGATTTTGTATATTGCATGTTGAGTACTGATTAAGATATTTTGTGTACATATAAACTTGCTTTTTCATCAATTTTTCAATCGATGATGATGAAATTCACTTTTTCTGCAGCAGATGGACACAACATTGAAATGTCTATCACACAAATCAAAACATTTCCATTTCAAATGGCACGGTTCAGTACCCCTATTTAACATTCATAGCTTAACATTTGACATCAAGTTGTAAGGGATGAGTTTTTGTACCCGAGATATTTGAAGGTCATGGTATGAATGTACAATGTATTGGGGTTACAGAACTGTGTCTCTCAAATCAGTGATACCAATCAGGAGCATTGACCAGTACTCTATACGCTTTTATTTTCACTTTCACATACATGAGTCGATTTTGCATGTTTTGAGAAATGTTGCAAGTCAGGTTGCAAGTTATTTATTTCGCAAATGAAGCTTATGTAACTTTTTTTATGAATTGTTATCTTTGTGTTTCCTGAAATAAAAGCATATACAGTAATTGTTTACAAGTTTAGTCATTTCAGGATTATATATGTTTGTCTGCTGCAGACAAAGTGCCGATCGTTCGCTGTAAAATGTATGAACAAGCCAGATGACTAACTTTTTAGATGCCTATAGTGAGTTTGTTATAACCAATGAGTAAAACCAAAGGGTACCAACTCGGCCATGTTTGCATGTCGCACATAGAAGGCAAATAGTCTACCGGATAATTTCTCTATATGCCCGGCAAAATTCATTTCAAAGTACACAGTGTGGTTACCATTCTCTGTGTAATTCGTTGTGGCCAAACTTTGTAACACTCAAGATAAAGGTGCAAATTAGCGTTTGATTTTGGGCTCCTGCTGAAAAATACCAGAGGTACACTATTTGCCCTCCATGAGCGATGAACCAAAATGGCAGATTTTGCCATAGCGTTACACAGGCAGTGGTTGAGATGGTACTCTTGTATAATCTCTTTGGTTGTAACAAAAATGATAACATCTTGTTTCACTAATAAATAAAAGTTGATTTTGAACTATACTGTAGGCAACTAAATACAAATGGAACCACTCTTTCGCTTTCAAAGGGCATTATATCTTTTAAGTACAAGAAAGTAACTTGTATCTATAGGAAAAATGCAGTTGCATACTTTGCCAAGGTGGAACTCTTCTGCAAAGTTGAGGACACCTATCATCTCCAGGACTGACACCCTTACCAAAGTATGCACAATTGCAATGCTCTTAGAAAGGTAAAGGGGTTTTGCCAGTCATGTCTAATGGCTTTGTTTTTTACTTGTTATAATGTAGTAATGTAATCAGTTGGTTGGTTGGTTGTTGAGCATTGAATGCGGGCTATGACAATACATTGAACAAAATAGTTGAAATCATTTGGATTTCTGTAAGATTTTGTTCAGTGTACATAGGCCCAGAGAACAGCACCTAATACTGTTTATAATTAAACCGCATGTGACTTCTGAATATCGAAATGCTGCATTTTTTTATAGTGCGATCTACTCAACAACAAAAAATTAAACACTGTAAAAAGTGTTTTTGAGGAAAAACATACTTTTGATACATCTAAATATTTGGTTTGATTTTGGATATGTGTATGTGAACATACTGCAGTGTAGAAAATGTTACCGGTTTATTATTTGACTATCTGGGCTCCAAGTCGCCAAGCGTCTTCCATGGTATTTTTTGTTGAACCAGAATTTTTTCACAATTTTTTCTACTGCCGCATTCAAGCAAAAAAAAAAAAGGAGAAAAAGAAAGTTAGCCGTTATTTCAAACCCATCTACCAGATCATTCCGCATTATTTTTTGTTCCTAAAAGTGTCCTTTTTTACTTGGTTGATCTAGTAAATTTTTGAAAGAAAAGGAAGAAAAAAGAAAAAAAAATGCCTTTGTAGGCCTACATGCGAATGTTGCAGGGTACAGATATATAGATTTCAAAATGCCATTCTTTTTTTTTGGTAAGAAAATGTGTAATTCCTGTACAAAATAAGACTATAAAAACTAAGTATATCATAGACATTGTTTGAATAATTTATTGCTTTATTTATGCACTACTAAGTATAATGTATATTATTACTATAGTATGTAATCTAGATTTTTGTTTATATATTTATATGGAGAAAAAGATGAATATCCCCCCCTTTCCTAAAGGGATATAAATTGAAAATATTATTTACTAACAAGTTTTGCACCGAACAGACTATAATTCCACCTCAATGAAGTCAAACTTCATACATAATGACACAGTTTTTAAGTTTGCTGGGATTGTGAACTTTGAAACACACTCATTGTTGTTTTCTGCATACTGGGAGCATGATCTCATTTCCAGAAGACAAAAATAAGTGTGTTTCCATTGACATACAATTCAATTAACTGTGACACAAGTATGAGGATAGGCTAAGTTGATCTGTATGAGAAGCTTCAAATTTGAATGTGATTGTTGAAGGCGGGGTCCATTCCAAGCATGCTCAAATACTTCATTGATTACTCATACATGCTAGGACAAACACTACGCTACTTTTTATTGTTTTAAAAATCCATGATAATATTGAAGCTTCTTCAACTTCCACATGTATCTTGCAGCCAGACTTTTTATATCCATAGAGTTTTGGCAATTTCCCCAGTAGATTGGTAAAATGGAGTTTGCATTTTCACACCTCAAACAGCAACATGCTCTGTTCTCACTTTGAATCACAGCTTTAAATTATCCGCCTTTTAATACAGGGATTTTGCCAATGTTTTGTGGATGGATTTGAGCATTTAACACACTTTATTATACACAAATATCAAACACATTAATTCCCAGTTGTGCAAATTTTGACAAGATGAGAAGGCAGGAGGCGGTAATCAATTCAAATCAATTTCAATGTTTAATCAAATCAAATCTTCATAGAAGACGGACCTCACAATAATTTGTGGCATTAACATGAATTTCTGATTATCAGTATTGATAATATGATGACCTCAAATGTGTTATTTATTAATTACTGTCTGTTCTCATTTATCAAAGTTGTGAGATTTTTGTACAAAAAGGTCATGCCACCTTTGTTTTTTCCCATATCATATCTGAATTATGTAGTGAGCCCATGATATGTGGTTGCAAATGAATTTATTTATGCAACTCAATTTTTGTTGATTTATACAAACAACGCATCAGTGGATGTGCTTGGTGGCCCTTTTATGACCAAAACTCGTCAATCTTTTATATTTAACAAAAAATGTAAAAACATGAATTGGTGTGCTTTCCTATGTCTACTCTATAGCTTCTAAATATGGTAAGCAGTAAATTACTTTACAATTTCACCCTGATCTAGAAACATAACTGACCTTCCTTTGCTTACTTTAAGGTAATTTATTAGCAAAATGTACGTAGAAAAGCAACTAGTTTGCCATTTACAGGCCATCTTGTACAACAGTGCAATTTGTAATATTTAGTTAATTAAATCCAAAATACTTTTCATGAACATTCACATCAGTAAACGGTTGTCTTTTTGTATCGACACTGGATGCTTAATTTTTTACAGTGCAATACATTTCTTGATCATAGGTTTGTGAGTTGTTTTAGGATGCCCACTCTGTGTACTAGTAAAAGTATAAACCTAATCAAATTTCTAAAATTTAACAGTGTTCATTCTTGAAGAGCTGTTTAGACTATTATTATGCAAATTTAAATAATTAAAGAAGTTTTGATCACATCACTTTTTCATCTATATAAAACCCCTCATAATTAAAGACCCAAACCAAATCAAGTTGAGCATATTTTGCACTTGTAAAAGAAACCCACAATGTTTTAAGAAAAACAACCTACTTAAAAGCTATAATAATTGTTGTTGACCACAGACTTGTATTTGTTTACCCCACAATGCTTATCTGCATGCCAAACTGGAAAATGAGAAAAAATTCTTCATTTTGCGTAAAAAAGTTTGTACAGTACATCGTAAGTTTGATACTACGTGTTCAATCAACATTTGTTGTAAATAAAGGTAATTTTTGAAGATAAAAAATAAAACTGAAAAATTTCAATGAACAACAAGAATATTTGATGTGTCTTGTCTGCCTTATTTAAGTTTATACATTTGCATCATCTACTTTTTCAAATCATGGATGGTTAATGAATAAGTAAGGAACTGTTAAATATATGCAGGGTAGAACATTTGAAGCTTTGAAATGGAATCTAATTTTTTATTTTAACCATGAAGGGGGAATGTTAGGTTGGTTTTAAATGGAGGATATTGGGACAAAAGGGTGAAATCCGAAAAATTGTCAAATTTGTTTTTCATTTCTCCGACCCCTTTGTGTAAATATTGATTGGTCCCTAAATACTGGATAATTTCTCCAAATCAGCCTGTCTATTATTACATATACAACATGATTTTCTGGTAAAATGTGTAATAAGTATTTTCAAAATGAATGACTTAAGTTCTAGAAGTTGTACACCCAGTGGGCATGATTTACCATACAATATGGACTTTCTTGAAAGTTGAAACAGACACTCCGCCACGTTTTTGTTTAAAGATGTTATCAGATTTTGCCCTAATAACCCCCTCCCCCTCCCGCATGCTCTAGACCCTGGGCTGGTGGTGTGAGAACCGAAACACTCTAGTTCTTCTAATTATAACATTGAAGATACGATAAGCTAGAGGTTAATTTTTGTTTAATGTAGGACAGATAATCCTAATATATAGTTCGAGGTCAAATTAATCTTAAGCCCAATTGCTTATATAATTAACCTGGCCCTTGACTTGGCTTCGAGAAACTGACCCTAATAATCGAACTATGATGTCTATGTATGGGTGCCATAAACGTGATGAGCAATACAGAAAAGGTATAGGCGGTTTCTCTTAAATGATGGGCCATATCGTCCAATCGCCTAATTAATATACCGACCCTAGGATCGAACTGTGTGTGCCATGTCTCCTGAAGACGGTCAGGCCAAGTAAAATAAATAACATGTATATCGTCCCTGCCCTCACCGATTTTTGGAGATTTTCAAATATTTTTGTTATTTTCCTTATTTTCTCCCTTACTTTATTTCTAAAATTGTTGTGATGAAAAGACAAGTTAACAAGTTCTTTTTTTTTTTTTTATCATTTATAAACACATTGCATTGCAAACGCTTTCTTCCGAGGTAGGGCTTTGGGGAAATAACAAAAATAATACGAGCCTCCCCGTTTTTATGATGTGTTGACAAAGCCTTTGTAAGTGCAATTTTGCACATAGTAAATTTGTAACAAATTAGCAAATAATATAAGGGCCTCCCTCACCCAATTTTGAGAAAGTCCGGACGATATACATGTTATTTATTTTACTTGGCCTTATATGTGATAAATGTGATGAGCATGAATGTTAGGCTGCATGTTACAACGTTGGAATGGGATGGGCCATGGGAGTTCCCGCCCAACAACAAAAATCATTATATTCCTCTTAATGAATTTTAAACCATTCTGGCAAACTTTTGCTTATCATAGGCCTAGTGTGGCGATAAAAACTTGGAATCGCCAATAGGAAAGTTCGGAAGCTAATAAAATATTTATCTCGCTATCTCAATAATTGGGTGGCACTTAGAAGCTTCCGTAGACCAGCCAACCCTTCACTCGCTAAAACACACGCCTACTGCACTGTTGCAAGAACCCGTGCAAATTAATGTTCCCCAGCTTCGATTCCATGATTTTATTTATTCAATTTTGGATCAATGTGTATAAGAACATGTCTGGACATGTCAATGTCAACACGATGTGCCTTGAACTTCCCATATTATACTAGAACTAGATCAATCTAAATCAATAAGCACGTGCATTCACATGCGACCAGCGTCGCGACGATATAAAAAGCAGACTGGTTCGGATCAGATCATTATAAGCTAGGCCTAGTTGGATACAAGTTTCAAATCTAAAATGAACATTAATATGATAGAATAGCGAGCAATTTAGTACAGCACAAAATTAAAACCAGCACTGTGTGAATAACACGTAACGCACGGCATGCGTGTTATATACTATATCAAGTGCAAACCATCGCAGCCCGTTTCAGTGTCTTCACTGAACGTGTAGGTCAGGTCTACGTCAGCGTCGAGTTCTCCTTCAGATGTGACAAAGTGTGTTTTTCATAATAGGTATTTAGGCCTATTAATTATATGGTCCAGTGGCGTAGCGTCATATGGGCGTGGGGGGCTGACCTGGTGACCCCCCATCAGACCCGGTGCCCCCCCAATCGGATGACCCACGCTACGCCACTGACATGGTCTCAGTTTGCAAGCAATTGCGAGTTAAACTTCGGTGAACGCCATAGCATGCGCGTTCATAATTACGTGTGTTTCTTTGACGCCATTGCCTCGAGGAAGCAAAAAGCAGATATTTGGAAGTTTGTATCCTAAGGTTCGCTACTTTTTTCATAGTCAGGTCTGATTGGGGGGCACAAGCCGTTTTTCGGCCATTTTCCTATGGGATTTTTTTTAAATTTCAGATCGATTGGGGGCGTGTCACCACCCCCCTCCCCCGTGCCCCTATGACGCTACGCCACTGGACCATATAATTAATAAATACCTATTATGAAAAACACACTTTGTCACGTCTGAAGGAGAACTCGACGCTGACGTAGACCTTTCACAAACACTTGTTAGGGGGGCCTGATGCAAAAAGGGGGGCCTGACATTTTTTTGACCCTTCTAAGGGGGGGCCTGAAAAATGACCACAAATTTTCCTGGAAAATTAAGTTTATATGCTTTTCTATGGGGTTGACCCATAATTTTCATGTCATGTTTAAGGTTTGTAAAGGGGGGGGGCCGAAACATTTTCGCGATGAAGTTTTGTTGCATCAGCCCCCCCTTACAAGTGTTTGTGAACGGTCCCTAAGGTCCGGTGGCCCTCCAAATCAGGCCCAGTGCCACCCCTCTCCCATAGGACGACTCAAGCTACGCTATCACTGACCAATGCTGACCAAGACACTTTGGGCGAGTTTCCCGACAGGAGCACTCTTAGTAAGCCTTAGTCTTAAGGTTGCCTTGAGGCTACTAAGCCAAGCCCGCTCTCAAAGCCCGAGTCTTAACTCTAGCCGGATTTCTTCAACGCAAATTCAACCTAGTCTTAGTGGCCTTGCAGGCTTAACGCTTGACAACCTCGTCCCTTTCTACCAGCGACTTAATTGTATAGGCTGTTGGAGGTAGATGTGCATAAGCTATGGTCCTCACTGTTTACCGTACTAACAAGGTTGCCGTCTCATTATCGCAATGTTCTCAAATCTCATACTCATACTGCCTGGCACAAATGATGACAAATCAGACGCGTGCCACAACGTTACCATTTTGTTATCTATCCTTATTTCTTATCTCTCATATGATAGAAACAGCTTATATAACCGATCGCTTTGAAAGTCGAAACAATGGTAAGATCGCCTCAAGTTTGTTTTGGATGTCTGCCCGCACGTCGCAGTCATTTTGTTATCAAATTTGGCACAAGAATCTTAAAATAACATCGTATTTACTAAAAATCCGAGTTCTAAAAATAAACGATTGTCTTTTAGCAATGTAATAAATTACATATACTGTTGCAAAACAATAACCTGTAACACCAAAGTACCTTTTACCATCGATGATACAAAGATTTACTTCCACATGCGGCAATGTTGCGAAGTAAGTGATAAAATAATGGTGTTTGAAACCAACTAAAGATGGGGTGTGTCTATCTTAACTGTGGTAAAGAACAAGTTTTTAAAGTAATTTTTCTGTCGTTTGAATTAAGCTTTATAAAATAGTTCAATTGAATTCAAGAGTGTAGTGGACGAATTAAGAAGTATTTCTGTGAACACAAAGGGCGAATTTCTCGACGGGTGGCTTAGCAATTGGCTTGTCAAGCCTCAAGGCTTAAGAGGTCGTAAGACCAGGCTTAACTGAAAACGTATTTCCCGAAGCACGGCTACCATAGCCTCGAGGCTTCGTTAGCCCGTGGGCCAGGCTTGTAGGATTAGCCGCAGGCTTTAGTAAAATTGCATTTCTCGAAATCAGTCTTCTGTAGCCGTAGTCTTCGCAAGCCTGTTAGACCAGGCTTACAGCGGCTTTTCTTGGCCCTGCCTCAGAGCAGGTCTTAGGTCGTAAGCCTTGGTCTATTTCAATTTACAAATTATTTAAATTGTAACGCAAAGTGTATCCCAGCAAACACAAAACGTTTTCGACATCATTCGCAAAAGGTTATTAAAGGTTGTCAGAAAACGTTTAAATGTCGGGTTATATAAAGGGTATATTAAGAGTATAAAACGTTTTCATAACCTTAAAAAACATTTTTGATTATCTACTGCTCAGCAAACAAAAATGTTTTACAGAAAACGTTTAAATGTCGGGTTATATAAAGGGTATAAAAACGTTTTAATAACATTCCAAAAACATTCTTGAAAACTTGATACAAAACATTCTAAACAGAATGTTACCTTGGGGTTGAAAAAATATTTTGCGAAAAATGTTTGCCCAAAATATTTTCAATAACGTTTTAAAAACGTTTTCATGACCTTTATATAACCCGACATTTAAATGTTATTAAAAGGTTTTAAAAAACATTTTAAGAACATTTCTGTGTTTGCTGGGTTCACATATTTTAACATAATGATATTTAAGTGTGGACACAATATTTGGCAAAAATGTTTGCAAAAATAGTTTACAATAACATTTTTTGAAAACATTGTTGTATAGTGTGTTTTCATACAAAACGTTTTAAAACGTTATTATGACCTTTACACAACCCGACATTTTAATGTTATTAAAACGTTTTTACCTAAACCAGAAGCCAAAATATAACTTATTTAAAATGTTCTTAAAATGTTTTTGTGTTTGCTGGCCATCTTTCATATTTTGACGGTCTTTCAATTAACATGAGTAAGCAGTCGCGTAACTAGGGGTGGAGCGGGGAGCTCTTGGTAAATTAGGCTTATACTTCTGAGAGTTATAAAACCTCATATTTGGTCATTTTAACCTTAAAAACTCAATTTTAAGGTTAAATAAATTACATTTATCCCACTTTTGTACCATTGGCCTATATGTCACCAGCTTTAATAGCTTAAATATGGCATTTGTACCATTTTTTTTCAATCCCACCTCCCCCCCCACGCCAATGTTCCGGGGACACTTTCCAAGCAGATCCCATAACTCCTCAGACCCACTCCACCCCTTACAAACCCAAACAGCATGAACGATGCCTGCCCCTCATTTATTATGTTTGCCCCCGCTTTCCCCCACCCCACCCCCAAATGAATGATGATTTTTTTAACAACGAATATAATTTTAAAGAAAATCTTTCATCATCATCATGATCATCATGATCATCATCATCATAATCATCATCATCATCATCATCATCATCATCATCATCATCATCATCATCATCATCATCATCATCATCATCATCATCATCATGAAGACCTATATGATACCACCTGTCCCTATCCAAGCCTTAATAGTTTGATACTCGTACTTTTCATAAGTAGGCCTATTACAATATTATTTTGGAGTGCCTATATTATACCAGGTTGGACATCAATTTAATACAATAGAAGAACGACAAAATTGGTAAAGATATAGTAAATATTTGACACGAATTAATAATGCATGCAGTATTAAAACTGAATTTACGGATAAGATGCATATAATATTGCTATATCTTCTACTTAAATAATTACAAATATTGTACCAACAGTAACTTCATGTGAGATCTGAGAAGACTACTGATATCAGCAGTAGATAGCACGTTGATTGCTGTCCTTTTTAGGGGAATCACAGATTCCTTTCCATTAGGCTTAACAGTTTTACCCTTTTTGGGATGCAAAGAAAAAACCACGAGTATAAAGCATAGATGTAGGCCTATCATTCATACAAGTTGGACTCATAATAAGTCAAGTGGAAATAAAATAATACATAAAAGACACAAAAACAGACACAATATTCTTGCATCAAGTTGTGTACGGTATAAGCCCAAGCACAAGACCGTGGGTCCAGGCTAGTCTTTGCGCCGGGAACATTGCGATAATGAGACGGCAACCTTGTTAGTACGGTAAACCGTGAGGACCACAGCTTATGTACATCTATACCTCCAACAGCCTATACAATTAAGTCGCTGGTTGAAAGGGACGAGGTTGTCATGCGTTAAGCCTGCCAGGCCACTAAGACTAGGTTGAATTTGCGTTGAAGAAATCCGGCTAGAGTTAAGACTCGGGCTTCGAGAGCGGGCTAGGCTTAGTAGCCTCAAGGCCACCTTAAGACTACGGCTTAATAAGACTCCTGTCGGGAAACTCGCCCAAAAGGACCAATCTTTTCATAATGACATTTTCTATAATCACGAACATTCATGTTTTCAAACATATTCGAATGTTTGTAGAAATGAAATGACAAACAAACAAACAAACAAACAAACAAAAAGTTTCTGATTCACAGCGTTTTTATTTGGAAAAATATCACCTACATTTTTAATGTTTGCACTATAAAACCATGCATGAAGTTGCTTCTAAATTACTTGATAGTTCCTTTTTCTGGAAAGTTCTTTGCTAAGGGTTTAACCCACCAATCGTTCAAAAAGTATTAAACGCACGCATCAGCAGATCAGTGATCATGATCAGCGTTATTTTTATCCCCTATTGTATTAACATCTATTATTACACGTCTACCTTGCCAAGGTAGGTAAAAACGTGATCTTATTCAAATAAAGAAAATTATTATTTGACTTTGCAATTAATGTCACAAAATAATTCTGGAATCAAGCCAATCTAGCCGCACCCTTTATAGTCGACTAAGTTGGCAAGTTCAGCAGATATTTTAGTTCCATTTGTAAAACCATAATTTCAAAACGGGAACATGGCAATTTTCTTAAGTATTTTTGTTCCGAGTTGTTTATTTTTTCTGAACGGTAGCTGTATAAAATTCCCTTTAAAAGGGAAAGCCAGCCTCAATGTAGAAGAGGTCTTGTAATTAGTTTTGGTCAATGTGAAAGGCATTTTGAGGATCACGCTTACATCTACATGACAGTCCACCAAACCATCAACGATGAGAACATGCACACTGAAACAGCAGAAAACATTAATTCCTAATCTCATGTCAACTCTTTTAATTCATTACATGTACTCCAAATTGTTCTGGTCTGTTTGTTTTGTTGTTGTTGTTGTTGTTGTTGTCGTTGGTTTTTTTTGTCTTTTCAGCTTTCTACCCACGATATCTCAATTTCCAATTTTGTAATACCAGAACTTACGAACTCAATATCTTCGCTTAGGAATGTCCGATTTCACTGCTTTCGATATATACACTGCCGGTTTGAGTTAACTTACATGTACATTTTATTTTAAAATAACTTAATTAATTCGCAATGTATAGTTTAAGCCTACTATATTATAATAGATAGTGGCCAGCACATTTATAAAGGACTGGTTACTCACTACAATCTAGTGTTTTTCTGAATGTGCTGATCATGTTTATTGCTAGTCGGAAACTCCTGCGAAGCTATGGACATGGCATCTTACATACTCCATTCTATAACAGTCTGCCTAGTGCCTTGTGTGTTTTCTCTTCAATCATTTTGTTGAATGTAATTTTATGAATCAAATAGTTATGTGTCATTTTATTTATAATAAAGAAGTTATTAAATTAATAAAGTAAGACAATTTATTTATCTATAAGTGCATGTCAAATGGGGTACATTGTTCAATACTATATGCATAAATTATGCCCATATTATAGCTAGGCCCTAAAAACTTTATTTTGCATCGGATTTTTCCCGTTGAAAAGACAAAACTGATGTTTATGATAGCAACCATTTCATCAATAACATTTTGAGTCATTTTTATCCATAAAACGACACAGGATATGATAGATAACTACTTTCACATCAATATGGTCCATATGATCACAGATTGTTGAGAATCTGTGATATGATCCGGGATATGAAGATTTTGATTCTATAGATCTGTTATCAACATGATATCACGCTGTTCAGTGGTCAAGGAGTAAGGACCCCCGGTCAAGGACACTGATATGACATCATAGGTGATGTCAGATTTTCTTCTGCTGACCATATGCATATGTATGATGCTATATGTATTAACTATTATTGTTACATTTAGGCCTTTAAACTTTTAAAGTCATAATTAATTAGTTCAAACATAACTTTGGTAATACTCACTCGTTTTCGTTCGTTGAAACTGCAAAACATACTTACTTTTCCAAACAAAACGAAAAAAAATATTTTAAAAAAAATTTAACCACAAAAAAAAAAAAAAAAAAATCATTCCAATACCACTAAAATATAATCTCTTGAGTAAACTGACCCCAAACCTGAAACAGGTACCAGCCCCGAATGGGCTGGCGAAAAGACAGAAAACAGAAATGACAGAAATGACAGAAAAGACGGAAATGTTTGGAGTTATGAATTAGAGAGTTGTTAAGAAGCTGTGCGAGTTAAAATGTTGGGAGTTAATGTATAAAGATGCAATGTTCCCATTAATTGAATGTTTGCTGGATTGCCATCAAACTTGGTGGATAAGACTACCATCGGGTGCCGAAAATTGACAAGGTCATGTCAAGGTAATCCCAGACTTTAGATTGTTGGATTGCCATCAAACTTGGTGGATACGACCACCATCGGGTGCCAATAATGGTCACGGTCATCTGAGTATAGATTGTTGGATTGCCATCAAACTTGGTGAATGTGATAAAATTTAGTTTCTTTAATTAAACAAATTTTTGAGCTACAGGCACATTAACAGTGCCACCCTTATTTTCAGCTTCCATGATTGCCTCCTTACCTGCCATGTCCGTGCAAGGATTACTTATCATCATTTCATGTACTCAGATCAACAGTGGCATAGCAAACGGGGGCGGGGGCGTCAGGGGAAAAGGGGCAGCTTTTCAAACGGCCTGGGCTTTTTTATTAAATTGTTTTCATCTAACTGTGGGTAACTTGTGAACTTGCTTATTTTTGGAATGGATACAAAGTCTTCAATTGTGTCTCCTGCTTTATCACAATTTTCTAATAAAATTTAATTGTGATGATTTGTGGGGATCAGCATCCACCCCTCTCCATGTACTCCACCACCACAAAGTTCTCGCCAAAATCACATGCACTTCAAATTAAGTAGCTTATACTCGCCACTGAGAAACTCTAAAAATATGCAGGTATGCAAAACGAACCTGCTGTGTATCAGCAGGTCCTGCAGGTGGTCAAGGCTTTCTGGCTTTCAGGCACAGTCCAGACTTTTGTGACAGTGTTACATAATACAGAGGACCACGTGATGTGTATGGGTTCATTTCGACTCATTCTCACTCATTTGCATTCATTACTATCATTAACTACTCTCTAATTCATAACTCCAACCTTTTCTGTCTTTTCTGTCATTTCTGTCATTTCTGTTTTCTGTCTTTTACAGCTACCGTTTTCCGAAGAGTCATTTGTAACACGCTCTGTTTGGAAGGTCATGAGCCTGAGGTTTTTACTGCGAAGAGTCATTATTTTTGCCAAAAGGTATTTTGTCCAAAGTCATTTGTTCTTAAAATCGACCGCTCGCTGCCAGAAGTGGGTTAGTGCAATAGCTAGCTGCACATCTACTATCTCGGACTAAAAAATGTCGGATTAAAGACCGTTCGGAATTAAGTACTTTCGGGAGCAATAGGCCTAACCATGATAACCCTTTAGAGCAAAAAAACATAACAAAAAGACTCAACTTGACTAATGCTTTCAAATCGAATATGGACTGGCCCGGGATCTGCACCCGCAAGAACGACACGGACGGGACTTAGCGAAAGTTCAAAACCAATAAGTAAAGAAAGTATCACCTTTGAATATACATTGTACCATTAAAACTGTTCAATGTGTTAAGGCCCGTTCATACTACCACCGCATTTGCGATGCGTTGCTTTGCAATGCCGATATATCGATTACTTTTTGCCGCAACTCAACGCAACTCGTCGCATTTCCAAGTTAAAATGTATTTAACTTCATTGCGATATCGCAATGCAGTAGTTTGCAGTACGATGTAGTGCGGCAACGCATCGCAAGCCAACGCATCGCAAATGCGGTGGTAGTATGAACGGACCTTTAAAATGTATTTAACTTTATTGCGATATCGCAATGCAGTACTTGCAGTACGATGCAGTGCGACAAAGCACCGCATCGCAAAGCGCATCGCAAATGCGGTGGTAGTATGAACGGACCTTTAAACTATGTTTTGCATATATTTAGACACTCATCAGGCCTGACGTATGGAAAGAGAAACAGAGAGAATAATTAAAACAAAACAAAATACAATAATATAGCATACACGCACGTTTTCTTTTTTACTGTCACATTTTTTTAAATGTACATAATGGGTGTGCAAACAACATGACTAAGTAACAAAAGCAGTAAATATTATTAAGTTTCATAACAATCGTGTCAGCTCTTGCCACTCTCACCTATGTAGTTATGATTGGAGATGATAAGTTCTCGAACACATTTCATAAGTCATAAAATAACTTCTCTTCATGACTGTGGTATAGCTAATGATGTTGAACTAGAGCGGTATATGATCACACCATAGCTGAACCATGGGGCTTTGGCAGTATTGGGATTTCGAGATATATCTATGAAAAGGATCCAAAACATTAATTTTGACCCAGGTCTTATGAGGAGTGTTACCCCCGGTACTGTAGGGATTTTTTTATTTCATTTTTTTATTATTATATTCTTCACTTTCTTCTCTTTCATTTTGATGCAATCGAGGGTCATGCGTTCTTGGCATTTCAAGATATGAAAAAGACCCAAAATATAAATATTGACCCGGGTCTTATGAGGAGTGTCACCCCGTCGGGTAAATTATTTTTACTTATATATTGACCTTTTTGGTGTATCCCATAATTCTTTGCGGTTATACCTGAGATGTCGTCATTTGACGGCACGCCTATGTCATGTGCACTTCCCCCGGGTGGAGAAATATGTTTTATTGTATTTGTCACTTTGTCTCTTTCATTTAACACCATTGGAGGGTCATACCGTCGTGGCATTTTGAGATACGTCCATTTAGACCAAACAAAACGGTTAGTCAGTAAGTAAGCAAGTAACATACACTTATATAGGCTGATACCAATTCATGGTTCAGCAAAAACACAATGATTGTGTGCAAAAACTCTGAAGTTCCAACAAGAAGTTATGAAAATAAGCATGATAAATGGGCGTATCGGTTTACAATGTTTACGGACGAGTCATACTCTGTCGCGAGCGCCAAAGTTCTCGGCTCGTGCCGAGTTCAATAGACAACACATTCAAATATAACAATGAGTCGAAGAAATGGTTCAAATGGCGACGTATAGGGTGTGGTCCCTTTAGCAGGTGAACTTTTGCCCAAATAGAGCAAGTTACTTGTTCATGACATGATAATACCTGGCCTGACCGGCAATACGCCAAGTTGAAGACTTTGACATGTGAAGAGATAGCATGCACTAGTGAGTAAGAAGTAAAAAGTGAATTCAATAAATACATACAAATCAATGCACAATAACAATGATTTACGTAATTCTCCAAATAATGAGAACAAAATTTGATAACTTTTCTTTTAAAACTTGTTTATTCATTATGTATGGAACAAAACGGGACTTTTCATACCGCAGGTCCTTGACCTGTAGCCTATCTATAAATCCCTCGATTAAGTGAAAACTTTATTTACAATATTTTGATAGTATATACTTTTGATCATGTTTTGACAGATAGAAACAAAAGAGATACGTTGATACAGACTGGTTGCAATGGTTGATTGGGTGTATCCCAATATTCTCAGCATGCATTACGAAAACGGTGCACATCTAGAAGCAAAATTAGCCTATGTAGCCTAAATGCCATAAAAGTGCGTGTGCAAAAGTATAATTTCACATTTTTGACCCGCTGAATCATGTGCATTATTGGGTGAATTTTGGTCCTTTTCGGGCCCAAGGAGAATTACACATTGCGCGTTTCAGATTGTGCATGCATGCCGTCTCATCCCATGTAGCCCCAGTCGGTCCCAATTTATAAGCGTGTTCACCACAGACCGATCACTTATAATGAAGCAAATATAGGCAAACAAACAAGTCAAACAACCACAAAAAGGTGAGTTTATGATTACAAACCACTTAGACCGTGCGATGCACGATATCGATAAAGAGTCAAAAATTCAGATCGGAAGACAATGCTCATGGCAGTGTCGATTTTCCGCTTCCTGGAATTCCTTGAAGCAACTGCCCAGGTTTGAGGGCGTCGGGGTTTTCCCTCTGCTGCAGCGTATTCCAATGGTGAATGGAGATGACAAGGGGCAGCTTCACCCTGTTATATCTTGCCCCCCCCTTCCCCTATATGATACTGGTCACCCGGCGTGATATTTTAAGTTTTGGGGACTTTTTTTTAATACAATTTTTCACCAAATTTGGAGAAAATCTCACCCCAACCATCACCACCCCACATCTCTGAAACAAACCAGTCTCTACCATGTCTACGTACGTCACTAGCTGTTATGGTATGGTAATGATGCGTGTAAAATAATGGTCAAAGTGTGTACTACAATGCATTTTGGGATGTTTGATAGCAATTTTTCTTTCAGTTTGGCTGGCAGCAGGCCAGATTTGCCGGGTAGGATGACACCGGCCGGCCGGTCGTCTGGCAACCACGGATTACCATAATGTCTACAGTACCTTGACATTTATTATGAAATAGTCATTATATGATAATTATGTTGAGATAAATACAGAAACTGGCAAATCTAACAAACGCCCACTTCTTAAACATATTTAATATCTTAGAGTATAATTTTCATTATCATGATCGAGATAAGATACTTTAGCAAAGGTATTAATGAATTTGTTGGTGGGTACTGTTTTTATACTGCTGGTAGCAAGCGTCTCCAACCATCGAATTACTTTTCGACAAGTTTAGTGTTGCTCTTACAATGGATAATAATACAAAATCATCGATTCAAATATTAAATGCAATAAAACAAATAAACATATACTGAATCTGGGATAAGATATAACCAATATTATGTTATTGGTTCATTATATTAGGCATTATAGAAACTATTAATGAATAAAGCTTTATAATGCTCGTGTTTGGGTGGGTTTTTTTCGCCATTATGAAATGGGGTTAGCTTTGTCGAATATGAAATAAGGTTAGCTATGTCGAATATTGTAAACTCAACCCAGAAAGTATCGAAACGATTATAGATGGTCAGATATATCGGGAACTGAAATATATAGCAAAAACTTATTTAATGTAAATAAAGCACAGCTTTCTCCTGCGCATTTTGATACCACTTTTGTTGCTCTGCGATATCATTTGGTCGAGTTATGGGCGCTTGAGTGGCTTCAAGTCGGATTTTGAAAGTTGCACTTAGCTCCTATTCAAGCCAAATGCGTTCGTCGTGTACACCCCCCCCACACACACACACAAAATCAAGACAAAGGAAGTTCAAAACCAATAAGTAAAGAAATCACCCTTTATATACATTGTACCATTAAGTTTTGCATATATTTCATGTATTTAGACACTCATCAGGCCTGACGTATGGAAAGAGAAACAGAGAGAATAATGTGTGTGTACACGACGAACGCATTTGGCTTGAATAGGAGCTAAGTGCAACTTTCAAAATCCGACTTGAAGCCACTCAAGCGCCCATAACTCGACCAAAATATGATATCGTAGAGCAACAAAAGAGGTTATCAAAATGCGCAGGAGAAATTGCGCTAATAAATAAGATTTTGTTATATATACCGTGTGCAATAAGTTTGTTCCGCCCCTCCTCAAAAGCATTAATAACGTGTTTAAAAAATGAAACTCGCACAATGCATTTCAAGGTTATATTTGTTATTTGTTATGTTGTTACATTAGTAGAGATGTTAAACACATTAATTTGAAGTCATATTATCCTTGGTGGTCAATCACCATGATCACCTCCAGACAACCACTAATGGCACAAGAAGTTCCCCATTCTTGTATAGACTTTGCCATATACACTCTGAACGCTATCTGTAAGTGGTGTTATGATTGCAATAAGGAGTTTCAAAAAACCTTTCTTTTAGAATAGACCACAATATTTATCTATGGTTAAGAACTTTCTTCGTCCATTCTTTAGCAATTTCTCTCTCCTTGAACAAGCCATTATCGGGTTCTTTTTGGATGCCATCTTTAAATTCTCTGAGGTTTGCGGCTCTTTAAATTCTTCAAGACACAAGTCTGTTCACACTACAAGAAAGAAAATTAAAATGGCTGGAGAATATTTACAGCGTTCATTTACATTCATAGCAATAATCCTGAGGGCAAAAGCTGCTGGTGCTCCGGGGTGGTTCTCTAACTATATAGTAGGTATCCTAGGTGAATTCAAATTTGCCATCAAATTGCATCGTTTTATATATCAAATTAAAGCCCTTGAGTAAACTAAGCCAAAACTGAAAACCTTTTTTTCATAGCACTTTCCGTAGCAAAGTTACATCTTGTCAAAGATTGACTTTCATCAAAAAGATTCAGCTAGCAAAATTCCCCAAAACGGCATTTCGGGGGTGTTTCTAGATCTTAGTCTCATGGCGATGGCAGCTTTTTTTAATGGAACTGCTATCAAAATCCCTCTAAAATTCCATGTGCGACTTGATTATCACCATAAAAAATCATATATTTGGGTCAAGTGAAGTATAGAAAACATATTTATGTAGGTTTCCTTCACCCACCTATTCTCGAAAAAAATTAAAATTTCTATGTAAATATGCATTGTGTTGGGGCCCCGGTCTCGGCGAATTCGCTGACTAGTAAATGTGTTAACTAAGGTTTGCCTAGGTTACCTATATAGTGATAATATGCTTAGAGCAAACCGGACATAAGGGCGAAACGAACTTTTTGCACACCGTATATTTCAGTTCCCGATATATCTGACCATCTTTAATCGTTTCGATACTTTCGGGTTGAGTTTATAAGATTAGCTATGTCAAATATGAAATATTAAAGGTTAGATAGGGTTAGGGCTAGTTTTAGGGTTAGGGATGGGGTAATTCATAGGGTTATTTTACTTCTCAGAGCGAACCTTATTTTCGACTTAGCGAAGCTTTTTTTATAGCTAGTTGTATTAAACCCGTTTTTATTTTGATTTGTGTGGTGTAGAAAAGATATCATCATATCATCACCATCTGCTGAAGACAATATAGTTGAAGTTCAACTCTTTAATTAACAACATGATTTTAAAAAACTGTATACATGGTATAGTATCGAAATGGCTAGCAGAATAATATAAAATTTGCTGCAGACATCTATTGAAGATAGCAAAGTTATTGCTTTCTTCTCAAGATAACAAATTTGTTGCTATCTACTGAAGATAGTAAATGTATTGTTGTATTGCTATCTACCGAAGACAGTGAAGTTGCTATCTTCTGAAAAAAGCAAGTTAACAACAGAAACCAAAGTAATCACGTTCATCAGAGAGGAGTAAATAGAGCAAATGTTATTGTTATTCGTATGAAAATATCAATATTTTTTGCTATCTACCCAGCAAACACAAAATTGTTATAAAATGATGCAAACGTGTTATAGACGCGTTCTGTTCTTGGACAAAACGGAGTAACATTTAATTATCGGGTTATATTAAGGTCATGAAAACGTTTTATATGAAAAACACTACAGCAACATTTTCAAAATGTTGTCAAAATAAAGTGACCAAAGGGTATATACGTCACTCAGGTAGGCTGCAGAGTGGGTAGGCTGGTACCTCGCCCCTCAGTCAGTCATCATTTCTTAGAGAAATCACTTTAGTCCTCAAACTGTAACAGTTATTCCGAAAGACCGTTATTCCAAAGGGTCATTATTCCGAAGTTCATTATTCCGAAGGATCATTACTCCGAATTTACAACAAGGTTTGTTATTCCGAAGGGTCAAGTACTCCGAAGACTCGTTACTTTGTAATGACCCTTCGGACGGTAACGAAACTTACGGTAAATTCGGAGTAAAACCCTTCCGAGTCATGAACCTTCTGAGTAACGACCCTTCAGAATAATGAACCTTCGGAATAACAACCCTTCGGAATAACGGTACTTTGGAATAACGGTCCTTCGGAATAAAACGAATCGTAACCATAGATCTAGAGACTTCGTAATTTCAACATCGCAACAAGCATGACAAGTTAGCAAATCGCAGTGGCACACGTAACTTCGGCCATGATAAACTTCTGGCCAATCAATTACAAAAACATAACTTTTGTGGTGGGAGACAAAATGGTGATGTGAGGTATAAGACTTTTCTCTACATTGGAGTATAATGGGAACCTTAATGGAATATACATGTGTCTATAAACAGACGAACAGATCTTTCCCATAATGAAAACCTAAAGCACACAAACACAGCGACATTTGGTCGCTATGCATTTACGCCACATTAGTGATCTGACTACATTCATAACATTCGAGATTGAGCGGACTATTTCCACCATTTCCTAATCCATATAGCTTTATATTTGTGACACTTAGACGAGACTGTTTTGTTTATATTGTGATTTTATGTGTTAACAATATTTTTATTTCTTACATCATCAACAAGAGTGTATAACGGTTTTTAATAATCATAAATCAGATTTTGTCTTTTTTTATTTGCACGGCGCCTGGAATATCGGGATGATCAGGCAATTGCTATTATGGTGAGATATTGGTTTGCACAACAAGATGACAGACAGAGAGATAGATTGGCACCAAATAAGCCCCTAGGCAGACGCATCTTCTACATTGATCTAATATACTGATTAGTCTAGGCCAATTGCTCCTCATTGTGCTTCGAGTATTTAATTATGGTGCATCCAAAAAGTTTGATGCAAAAAGCCAAACAAACAGACGAACAATTGACTATTCGAGCCGAAACTATGCATAACATTCAAATTAGACTAAATAGTCATAAAAAGAAAAAGGAAAAGAAAACGAAAAGATCTATGAGCATATATGTGCTGAGGAACCTTTAGTATTTACTATTAAGGTTCCTCAATAAGTGGGTCCACTGTGATGTTTTGTCATACTTTATTGGCCTTTCGAATTTAGGACAGGTTCACCTTAGCTTTCTAACAATTCCTAGAAGAAAGAAAACTCAAGGTTGTTACATGCAAACAAGCAACGACGAAAATAGCAACAAAGAATTTGAACTTTACGATCTTTTAAGACAGAATTATAGTTACAGTTAATTATAGTCACCTCATCTCATCTCATCTCATCTCATCTCATCTTATCTCATCTCATCTCATCTTATCTTATCTTATCTTATCTCATCTTATCTTATCTTATCTCAATCTTATCTTATCTTATCTTATCTTATCTTATCTTATCAATCTTATCTTATCTTATCTTATCTTATCTTATCTTATCTCAATCTCATCTCATCTCATCATATCATATCATATCATATCATATCATATCATATCATATCATATCATATCATATCATATCATATCTTATCTTATCTTATCTTATCTTATCTTATCTTATCTTATCATATCTTATCTTATCTTATCTTATCTTATCTTATCTTATCTTATCTTATCTTATCTTATCTTATCTTATCATATCTTATCTTATCTTATCTTATCTTATCTTATCTTATCTTATCATATCTTATCTTATCTTATCTTATCTTATCTTATCTTATCTTATCTTATCTTATCTTATCTTATCTTTAAAGACTAGATCCCTTAACTCTTTTTGGCTCCTATTTAATATTGCAAGCATCTCCTCAAATCATAGATCATCTAAATACTCAAATTCGTCTGGTTTCCTAATGCATAGCCTACATCTGACATGTAGCTCTTTTATTTATACGTATGTGAACAATTATTAAACTTTTGTACAGCATAAACTTGTTTAATTTTGTTCAACTTAATGTTCGTGCGTTTAAGATGGTTGTCAGAACCATGCCCTCGTCAACAAGTATTAATTATTAATTACTTGCTCGCCCTTAATTATACATGTTTACCATCCCATTGTCCTTGGTGTCATTTTGTTTCCAATCGAGTAACGAAGTCCTTGGTACATATATGGATTTTAAAAGTCCCAAACATCACCCACGTGGTTCAACGTGAGAAGTCCAGGTGATTAGGTCACTTCAATGTAAATTAACATGACAGATATCATCAGAATGAAATACAAATCACAGTTAATATGATTGACTAATGTTATTATGATCACTTAAGTCAACCCATGAATCCTTGAAGTAGAGTTGAAATAATAGCAGGTACAGATCTATATTCTACAGTCGAGTAATAAAGTCCTTGATTGAGTTGAATAGGAACATTCGATCAATCAATTATTACATCTCATGATCGACGTACGTACGTCTTTGCGACGTGAAAGTTAATTTCACATCAACGAAAAATAAATAAGCAAGCAAGCAAACAAACAAGCATAACAAAAGATATATGATAGGCATATTATACTAAGAGTTAAATTAAGAATAATGTAAATATAGTTTTATAATTCCAGTGACTTGAGAATCAAAACGTTCCAGGTAGCTAACATAAATAACTTTTCGCCCATTTTATTGCTATCTACTGCTGATAGCAAAGTTAAGCAAACCATTCAAAATTGGCTTGTGCGATCTTTGTAATACCCATGATAACTTCGTTGTACTTCACACTATACGACGTACATCGTTTCTATACTAGGTGTATGTGATACATTGATTTAAAGATTATGATCTGGTAAGAAATATCCATGAGAGATAATAAAGAAGCAAGACTCTAGGCATGATCACACGGGAGCTTACCTCCGTGTTACCGTAATACGGAGGTAGTGCAAGGTCATGACTTAACACAGATACTTGTCCACACGCTCCATGTTAGCTGCAGAGCTCGGTCTTTGCTTCATGGTAAATATAGGAATTTCCTGGAAGTTATAGGGCCGTTTGCTATACTGCAAGTATGTGGAAGCCGATGCGATGTGTCTTAGGCAATTATGTCCTACACGTGTTTTTTAGCTGTTATTTTCTTCTCCACTCAATTTCTTTGTCTTTCAAGACACTTATAAGCTCTTCCGTTTCATCTTTTGACCAGTTTAATGTTTTGTTTTTTCCCTTTTTGTGGTGCTTCTTTCATCATGTTCATTCTCGGTGAGAAACGGAGATAAATTATTGTGAATTTGTTGCTAAAGAAATTTAAAATACTGCGAAATTGTAAGTGTTGTATCCATAAGGTCAAGCTTACCCCGGAATCTTGTTCATACGGGCGCTAACACGGAACGATCGCTTCGTGTTAGAGCGCTGCCACAGAGATTTCTCTGTGGTAAATCTTCCGTGTTAAGCTTCGAGGTAGTTAACGCGATACTTGTTCAGACGGTCGCTAACACGAAGCTACCTCAGAGGTAGCTTCGTGTTAGCTTAACACGAACTTACCCCTAAGCCCGTCTGAACACGGCTTCTGACAGGTGGACGTGCTACCGGAATTGGATCCAGCGTAAATGAAATGTAACTAATAATCAACTTTACTTTTGGCGCCTGCTCATTTATCTAGTTATCAGTTGCTCACAGACATGAAGATCTATTTTTTTTTGCGTGTTGCTGTTGCTGTTTCTGTTGTCTTATTTATTTAGATGACACTGACCAGCTCTGCCGTGTGCGCGTGCTTTCCCCTATAAACTGCATTAATTTCTCAACGTTTGCGTTTTTGCGTGTGTCAAATCAAACTTGATCGTCTAAAAAACGCATAGCATATTTACTGGATATTCAGTTTCCATCAAGGGATTGTGTGTGTGTGGGGGGGGCGGTGTAATTTCTTTAATGGCAATCTTTGCCTTGAATAGTGAAAATATTGTTAAATAAAACTTTGGGGGGGGGCCGGGGGCAATGAAGGGTATTGTGGGCCCGTGTCAATACCTCCAATTCATTCTGGTTACAAGACCTATTTTATGTACGGTATGTCTGGTTCAAACTTTGAAATATTATTGATATAAATTTGTGGAATAAAATCTAAACTAATCGATGATCGTGTCAGCTCCACCCTAATTGCGTTTTGCCGTGTTCATTTTTGATGCCTCTGGCACTTAGCGACCGTCTGATGGTCTGATTGTCCAGCCGTGGTCGGAGTCTACTAGACTGTTCTCTATATTATTTTTTCCCCAACAGCTTACGTATGAAATGCCAACAAGGGTGTAAATTTCATGCTTTCATTACACACTATAAAAATTAATCGTTTGTAAATTGTTTATAAAAATGTTAAGAAAATGTATGTGCGAACCATCGGCGAAAGCACCGGTGTCGCCAGCTTGTTGCGCCGCATTTGGCACGGAACTTCTCTGCGCATTATTGCACTAATCGAATGAGCAAAAGAGAAACTGAACTAGAAACCACAGTTGTGTTTGACCAAACACGAATATCTATGCCCGTGATGACCACACCTAACCCCCTTCCCCTATTCACAAACGAAAACTTGGTGAGCACCATGTGAAACCCCTTGTTTTAAACTTTCATTTGATATACATGTAATGCTCATAACACTAGACTGGCCAACACTCTCTCTAATACCCTACCAAGCCTTCACTCTCTTTTATACCCCATCAGACCACCACTCTCTCTCTAAAACACCACCAGACTGGACCACACTCTCTCTATACCCCACAGACACTCACTCTCTCTTATACTCCACCAGAAGCTCACTCGCTCTAAAACACCACCAGGCTGACCCATACTCTCTCTAATACCCCACCAAGCCTTCACTCTCTCTTATACTCCACTATACACTCACTCTCTCTAAAACACCACCAGACTGGCCCACACTCTCTCTTATACCCCACCAGACCCTCACGCTCTCTTATACCCCACCAGACCCTCACTCGCTCTAAAACACCACCAGACTGGCCCACACTCTCTCTAATACCCCACCAGACCCTCACTCTCTCTTATACTCCATCAGACCATCACTCTCTCTAAAACACCACCAGACTGGACCCACACTCTCTCTAATACCCCACCAGACCCTCACTCTCTCTTATACTCCACCAGACACTCACTCGCTCAAAAACACCACCAGGCTGACCCATACTCTCTCTAATACCCCACCAAGTCTTAACTCTCTCTTATACTCCACTATACACGCACTCTCTCTAAAACACCACCAGACTGGCCCACACTCTCTCTAATACACTACTAAGACTCTCATACCCCATCAGACCCTCACTCTCTCTTAAACACCACCAGACTTGACCACACTCTCTCTTATACCCCACCCCTTAACCAACCACACTCCTTGTCCTATCATGACAACCTATTGAGGTGGTCCAAAGAACCAAAATCAAAATGCCTACACATTCCCTTTTAAGGGAGTTTTTGTCAAGTGATCAGTTTCCTTGACGTACGATTCAGGCCGTTATCATTGCAAATACAGGTAGCTAACAAAATGCGGCCTATTGCGCTACACTGTGTTAATAGTTCGTACCTAATTTGCAGTTTAAAGCCTTTGAACTTTGACCTCTGGGGTTGCGGCTACCACAGAATACATCTAGGGTTATGGGCCATCATTGTACCAAGTATGAACCCTGAGGGCGCTGTAGTTCTTGAGCTGGAGATGTTTGAAATTTTACACATATTGCTCCCTGTAGCCCATGACTTTTGACCTCTGGGGTCGATGTTACTGCAGAAAATATCTAAGGGTCATGGGTCATCATTGTACTAAGTTTGAACGCTGAGGGCGCTATAGTTCTTGAGCTAAAGCGGTTTTAAAAATTTACACATATTGCCCCCTGTAGCCTGTGACCTTTGACCCCTGGGGTCGAGGCTACCATAAGTTACTTCTAGGGATCATGGGCCATCATTATACTAAGTATGAACCCTGAGGGCGCTATAGTTCTTGAGCTAGAGCTGTTTGAAATTGTACACATATTGCCCCCTGTAGCCCATGACCTTTGACCTCTGGGGTCGGGGCTACCCTAGGAAATTTTTAGGGGTCATGGGCCATCATTATACCAAAGTATGGGCCCCGAGGCTACTTTAGTTCTTGAGCTAGAGGAGTGCAAAGAAGTGGTCTTAAGGAGGAGAAGAAGGCGAAGACGAAGGAGAAGACTAACTAGAAACCACAGTTGTGTTTGACCAAACACGAATATCTATGCCCGTGGCCCACACTCTCTCTAACACCCCACCAGACCATCACTCTCTTATACTCCACCAGACACTCACTCGCTCTAAAACACCACCAGACTGGACCACGCTCTCTCTAATGCCCCGCCCAGCCATCACTCTCTCTTATACTCCACCAGACACTCACTCGCTCTAAAACACCAACAGGCTGACCCATACTCTCTCTAATACCCCACCAAGCCTTCACTCTCTCTTATACTCCATCCACCAGACACTCACTCGCTCTAAAACACCAACAGGCTGACCAATACTCTCTCTAATACCCCACCAAGCCTTCACTCTCTCTTATACTCCACCAGACACCCACTCGCTCTAAAAACACCACCAGGCTGACCCAAACTCTCTCTAATACCCCACCAAGCCTTCACTCTCTCTTATACTCCACCAGACACTCACTCGCTCTAAAACACCACCAGGCTGACCCAAACTCTCTCTAATACCCCACCCAGCCATCACTCTCTCTTATACTCCACCAGACACTCACTAGCTCTAAAACACCCCCAGATTGGCGCACACTCTCTCTAATACCTCACCAGACCCTCACTCTCTCTTATAATCCACCAGACACTCACTCGCTCTAAAACACCAACAGGCTGACCCATACTCTCTCTAATACCCCACCAAGCCATCACTCTCTCTTATACTCCATCAGACCCTCACTCTCTCTGAAACACCACCAGACTGGAGAATACCCCTTTAATCCTAAACTATTGTGTCCCTTTAAGCGGATAACCTCTTAACCCCATTGTACGTCTTGACGTATATTTGAAGCCTTCATCATTGCAAATACAGGTAGCTACCAAAATGCTACCTATTGCGATACACTGTGTTAACCGGTCGTACCTATTTTGCTTTTTAAAGCATATGAACTTTGACCTCTGGGGTTGTAGATAGCATAGCATACTTCTAGGGTCATAGGCCATCATTGTACCAAGTATGAACCCTGAGGGCGCTATAGTTTTTGAGCTAGAGCTGTTTGAAATTTTACACATATTGGCCCCCTGTAGCCCATGACCTTTGACCTTTGGGGTCGGGGGGTACCCTAGGATGTATCTACGGGTCATGGGCCATCATTGTACCAAGTATGGGCCCTGAGGCTTCTTTGGTTCTTGAGCTAGAGGAGTGCAAAGAAGTGGTCTTAAGAAGAAGGAGGAGGAGGAGGAGGAGAAGGAGGAGGAGAAGACTAAACACAACAAATACAATATCTATGCCACCGTTCCACGGGCATAGATAAGAACTAGATGGCACAGTTGTGTTTGAGCAAACACGAATATCTATGCCCGTGTTTCCCACCCTAACCCCCTTAACCCACCATGACAGACTTAATCCGTCATGACACCCCCTAATATGTTTAAATCTAAAAGGGCTATCAGTATACCGACTAAAAGAATTAAAATTAATTAATTAATTAAAAATCAAGGAATACCCCTTTAATTACATTTGCTGTGTAAACGCTTGAGGGCGCTCCTGGGCCCATATTATGCGACATATGAGGCTCATATATACACATAACAATATAATACTGAAAACCTATAAGTGTACTAAATCTGAGCCCTGTAGCTACTTTATTTGCTGAGAAACGGCCGGCCCTTTGTTTTAACATTTGGGCCTCTGGGGCCCCTATCCTTAAACATCTTGGGCCGAAATGAAAAATAAGCTCATCTGTATGTTATCTCCCATACGTGTGCCACGTACGAACCCTAGGGCCCTTGTAGTTTTTTAGACCTAGCCTTGTCAATCTGTTGCCCTTTTTTAAACATTTGGGGCCCTGGGGCCCATATTATATGACCTATTAGGCTCATGTATACCTGTATATATAGAGTACCCCTGGGGCTATCAGTGTACCAAATTAGGGTCCTGTGGATACTTTATTTGATGATAAATGGCATGCTTTGTATTTTTACATTTGGGCCCCTGGGGCCCATGAACTTTGACCTCTGGGGTCGAGACTACCCCAGGAAACATCTAGGGGTCATGGGCTATCCTTGTACTAAGTTTGGGCCCCAGGGCTCTTTTAGTTCCTAAGATATGGCGTAATAAAGAAAAGTCTTGAGAAGGAGGAGGAGAAGGAGAAGGAGAAGAAGAAGAAGGAGGAGAAGAATAAAGAGCATAAGCAGAATATCTATGCCCCGTTATCACGGGCATAGATAACTAGATGCCACAGTAATGTGTTTTACCAAACACGAATATCTATGCCCGTGACCACACCTAACACCCTTCCCCTATTCACAAACGAAAACTTGGTGAGCACCATGTGAAAACATTTGTTTTAAGCTTTCATTTGATATACATGTAATGCTCAGAAAACTTGACTGGCCCACACTCTCTCTAATACCCTACCAAGCATTCACCTTTTTTATACCCCATCAGACCATCACTCTCTCTAAAACACCACCAGACTGGACCACACTCTCTCTAATACCCCACCAAACCCTCACTCTCTCTTATACTCCACCAGAGTGACCAGACCATCACTCTCTCTAAAACACAACCAGACTGGACCACACTCTCTCTAATACCTCACCAAGCCTTCACTCTCTCTTAAACTCCACTATACACTCACTCGCTCTAAACCACTACCAGACTGGCCCACACTCTCTCTAATATCCTACCAAGCCTTCACTCTCTCTTATACACCATCAGTCCCTCACTCTCTCTCAAACACCACAAGACTGGACCACACTCTCTCTAATACCCCACCCCTTAACCAACCACACCCCTTGTCCCATCATGACAACCTTTTGAGGTGGTCCAAGAAACCAAAATCAAAATGCCTACATGTACACATTCCCTTTCAAGGGAGTTTTTGTCAAGTGATCAATTTCCTTGACGTACGATTCAGACCTTTATCATTGCAAACACAGGTAGCTAACAAAATACTACCTATTGCGCTACCCTGTGTTAATAAGTCATACCTATTTTGCTTTTAAAGCCTTTAGACTTTGACCTCTGGGGATGCGGCTAATATAGAATACATCAAGGGTCATGGGTCATCATTGTACCAAGTATGAACCCTGAGGGTGCTGTAGTTCTTGAGCCAAAGTGGTTTTAAAAAATTACACATATTGCCCCCTGTAGCCTGTGACCTTTGACCTCTGGGGTCGTGGCTACCATAGGTTACTTTTAGGGGTCTCGGGTCATCATTATACTAAGTATAAACCCTGAGGGCGCTATAGTTCTTGAGCTAGAGATGTTTCAAATTTTACACATTTTGCCCCCTGTAGCCCATGACCTTTGACCTCTGGGGTCGGGGGTGCCATAGGAAATTTTTAGGGGTCATGGGCCATCATTGTACCAAGTATGGACCCCGAGGTTACTTTGGTTCTTGAGCTAGAGGAGTGCAAAGGAAGCGTGAGAAGAACACATATTGCGCCCTGTAGCCTGTGACCTTTGACCTCTGGGGTCGTGGCTACCATAAGTTACTTCTGGGGGTCATGGGCCATCATTATACTAAGTATGAACCCTGAGGGCGCTATTGTTCTTGAGCTAGAGATGCTTCAAATTTTACATATATTGCCCCCTATAGCCCATGACCTTTGACCTCTGGGGTCGAGGCTACCCCAGGAAATTTTTAGGGGTCATGGGCCATCATTATACCAAGTATGGGCCCCGAGGCTACTTTAGTTCTTGAGCTAGGGGAGTGCAAAGAAGTGGTCTTACGGAGAAGGAGAAGAAGACGGAGGAGAAAACTAAACACAACAAATACACTAGATGGCACAGCTGTGTTTGACCAAACACGAATATCTATGCCCGTGATGACTTTCACCCTAACACTCCCTCAGCCCTTAACCTACCATGACACATTTAATCCACCTGATACCCCGTAATATATTTGATTCTAAAAGGGATATCAGTATACTGACTAAAATATTAAATTGAAAATCAAGGAATGCCCCTTTAATTGCATTTGTTGTGTAAACGCTTGAGGGCACTCCTCCTTAAATAAATCAACAAACATGTTCCATAAAAAAATAAAAAAATAAAAAAAAAAAAAAAATCTGAATACCCCTTTAATCCCAAAACGCAGTGTCTTTTTAATGGGTATTCCATCACCCTAACACTCCCTCGGACCTTAACCTACCATGACACCTTTAATCCACCCTGACATCCCGTAATATGTTTGATTCTAAAAGGGCTATCAGTATACTGACTAAAATATTAAATTGAAAATCAAGGAATGCCCCTTTAATTGCATTTGCTGTGTAAACGCTTGAGGGCGCTCCTCCTTAAATAAATCAACAAACATGTTCCATACAAAAAAATAAAAAAATAAAAAAATCTGAATACCCCTTTAATCCCAAAACGGAGTGTCCCTTTAATGGCTGTTCCATTTAATTTACATACTCCCTCTGGAATAGCTTTATAACAATACCTATATACATAAGAATTAATTGGACACATGCTAATGAGCTATTGTCACATCCTGATTTTATTATCCTTGGCAATAGCGCGATGAGCACAAGGCTAACATCCTATATACCTTTCACGTAGAGATGGTGACATTCCTACGATTTAGACATTTAGGGCCCTGGGGGCCATAGTAAATGACCTATGGAGCTCATGCATATTTGTGAATGTCTTATGCCTAAGGGCTATCAGTGTACCAACTCAGGGCCCTTAGGCTGCTTTAATAGAAGAGAAACTGCATGTTTTGTATTTTGACATTTGGGCCCCTGGGGACCGTGACCTTTGACCTGTGGGGTCGGGACTACCCCAGGAAATATCTAGGGGCCATGGGCTATCATTATACTAAGTTTGGGCCCTAGGGCTCTTTTAGTTCCTAAGATATGTTGTAGCAAAGAAAAGTCTTGAGGAGGAAAAGGAGGAGAAGAATCAAGGCAACAAGCAGAATATCTATGCCCCGTTACCACGGGCATAGATAAATATCTATGCCCCGTTGCACGGGCATAGATAAGTATAAACGATGAGACTCTGTGGCTCCGTGTTGAAAAGACGAATTGTTGCAGTATTGCACGCCTATAAAATAAATAGATAAAAGCTAGAAAATAGCCAAAGGCATTACAGAAAATTATGTTATCAATTTTAACTTTTATATAGTCTGATTAATTCCCAAGTTTATCGATGTGTCAACTTGGTTGGCACGCGAAGTTTACTGTCTATTGACAGAAGTTGATGGTTAACCAGGCTTCTTGTCTCATGGGTTTTAGTTTTCTAAAACCTCTCAATGCATCCCGTCTTTGCTCTATATTTATTCACAAATATATATACCACACTTATTGATAAGGAAATTTTCTTTTCTTTTTTAAATTCAAAAGTTACGTGATCGGAGGATGAGATCAAAAAGAAGCGATCTTTGTCATGCTGCAGCTTTATTGCACCCACAGTTGTTAATTTTTATAACTGGTTGAACCCAGGACCTGTTAAAGACTCTGGATGAACCACTGCGCCACACTGCACTCAAGCATGTCAAGTGGAAAGACATCAGGCATGAGCCCCCCTTAATCAGAACCAGAGCCCCACTTAGCCCGCTTATGAGCTGACAGCTTACAGCCAATTATTCCATGTTACAGCCTCAAGGTCATGGGTTTGGATTTCGTATCCTATGAAATTGGTCCCCACCTTGCCCCAATGCTCCCCCAGGTCCGGCTTTTAGGCCCTTTGAAAGTTTGTATACGCCACTGCAAAAACAGAGAATCCACATCAAGTAACAATTTTTACAAAACAACCAGAAGATTAATGGTGTATTTATGTCATAGATTCCAGGGTCTATGATTATGTATGATTGTGCTTTTGTGAGACATATAATTATGCATGTTTTACTGAGCTGCATGGCACCTAAACCGCAAGGAAACGAGAGGTTGCAATTTGAAGCCACGCCATATCCGCTAACGGAACTCATGGCTGTACAGGATACACCTCTCTCTGTGATTTCCCTTAATTCTGTAAGTATTTCCCCTATAATAACTATCCATGTGTCAAATATAGTAATTCCCCGTTTGAGAGCATTTTTAATGTCATGCACAATAAACTGAACTTGCAGAAAGAAAGTTGATTGGATCATTTTTAGCTCATCAGGACTAAACTTTACCGATTGTAATAGAAGCCTGTATATAGTTATTCTTTAGTATGTCGAAGGTGTGGATAAAAAGCAAACAAACAACAAACAAACACCAATTTTCTTGTAGATTGTACATTGTAGCTCCTTAACGACAAGAAAATGAATACATTAATTTCTTCTGGTTTTTTTTTTCTCCATATAAGGCGACGCAAACACCATGTTTTATGATCCCGATCGAGCCCGATCAAGCCAGATTGTGCGTTTTCTAGATGTTTGTTTCAGCTGTATGAAATTAAAGCCGTTTTCTGGCCCAAATGGATTGATTTTTAACATGTTTAACCAACATATTTAGAAAATGTTTAAAATATGCAGTTTGTAAAAGGTTGCAGATTGTTTCAGATTTTTCGTGCTTTCTATGACTTTTAGGGTCATTCATAACCTCTTCCAGAAAAAAATCCCGACCTACCGACCCTACTTGCAAGTCCACCCGCCCGTAGAACAGTTTTTGTTTGTTTCCGGCTTAATTCTTTTATTTTGCTATCTACTGAAGATAGCAATTCCGCAAAGCAGATAAACGTTATACTTCATTATTCAACATGTTCAATTTAAACGCGACATACAAACTTCGATCATCATTCTTCGATTGAAACTTAAGACAGTTTAAGAAGATAGTGAAAGACCTCGAGCATCTTGGGATTTATTGTAATAATAAGTTCAAGTTGCCTTGTTTTTCAAGCGTGCGTAACTCCATCAGATACAGGGTCAAGTCCCAGGGACCAACTAATTCACCTGTTCCTAAATTAGTCCACACGCCCTGGGCTGAAACTGGCAGGCAAACCAGGTAAAAATATACACCCAGTGAAGTTATCTCTTTATAATATCATAAACCATGTAAACAAGGAGATGATGTGGACGGTGGATACAGATGAGATGAGCATGAGATGAGGCCATCATATGACGGCATGCACACCATGGAAAGTTTGACAGCGTGGGAATGGTAGTTTGAGAAACCTAATCCGTGACGAAGAGCCAGGTGAGTAATGGGCATGGGCATTGCTAATTTAATTTTCATATAGTGTCATCAAAACATAAGAAAGTGATAATCATAACACCACGTAACGACAAAAAGAAAAGAAAAACAGAAAGATGTCAAAAACCAACAACAACAACAAACAAACAAACAAACAAACAAACAAACAAACAAACAAAAAAGAACCCCCCCCCCCCTAAAAAAAACACATACATACCCTCACACACAAACCATACCAATATATTCCTCTATTCATAAGGATTCAGAAAATGTATAGTTTAATCTACCTAAGCAACATAAGAAGGCCCGGTGGCAGCTATAGGATGGCTCACGAAATACTCCTTTAATAATCCTTTTCGAAAATTAAAGCTTTCGCCCTTCTGCTATAAAATTTTGTTGACTATTTTTGCATTTTTCTGAACAAATAATAACACACTGGTAACAATTTCAGTGACTGAAGACAAGCGGTACGTTATTTATGATAAGATAAAAATTCCTTTAAAAAAGGAATAGGGCGCCCAATGGGAGCTTTGACGTGATGTGCTGAAATTCGGGGGGGGCACTCCACTTTGGAGGTGACGCGTATGTAGGGAGACCCCCCTTTTCACCATCGCTGTCAACCAAAGACCCCATTACCAGCACGTGCTCTGTCGCCCAAAGACAAGGCTATTAAGACCCCATTTTTCACCATCGCTGTCACCAAAAGACCCCATTACCAGCACATGCTCTGTCACCCAACACCCCATATTTTTCCTTTAGATCTGTCACCCAAAGATCTACCTATAGACCCTAATATTTCAGAGGTACCACTAGAATGTACCTCATTTCTGAACATTATAATGAACCACTTGTCTTGTCTTATAGCGCACCCATTCTCTTTACAAAAATAGGCTGATATTTTCAGATTATCTGATTCAATGAATCACTGATATATAGATCATAACAAAACTTATAAATTAATGAAAGAAATAAAAATGAATAATATACTAATTATAATGATTACTGACAATACTGCGCCAAAAAGTATCCTTACACTTGGAAAAATAATCACAATTTCAAAACTGAACAATATTCGGGTAAATCTGTTTTTTTTTAATAGATGCACTATAATCCTGCATATTATGACACCACATTGAATGATTTGAATCCAATGTGATCTCAAAAAATAAAGTTACAAGCAATTGAATAGACGAAGGTCCAGTTTTAAAAGTGACAAACTGGCCTATGTACAAGGCGCAAAAAGATTCCAACAAGCGCAACAAAGAGACAACACAGTTTCTTCAATGAAGCTTTATTTATTAAAGCAGTTTTTATTTTAGTTTTTATTTCTCTGTACTTCTCTTTTTTGTCAATTCTTTAGTTTCAGTTTTCTTTTGTTCCTTTTGTTTTAAATTAAAGGCACATATAAATTAGCCACTCTCAACCCGATGTCTAGTGAGTCCGTGGAGTTTTGAAGTCACATTGGATGCAATGGGTGTCATAATGTGCCGGATTCGATAGTGCATCTATTAAAGCCATATTATAACATTTCTGTAAAAATAGATTAGTATTTAGGGAGGAAAGCGTGGCGCAATGGTTAGGGTACTTGCCTTTAGTGCATGAGGTCCCAGGTTCAATTCCCGGCGGTGGCGATTTGCTGGGATATTGACTTGGAAAAAAAGTCTGAAATTAATTGGCAACATATGTAGATTAAATTCAGACTTCCGCTCTCCCCGTGGTTCATTTAGAATTGGGTAAATGAATAATGAAAGTACTCCGTCCTTCGGAGGGGACGTTAATCCGTCGGTCCCGTGTGCAGAGAGCCATACCTGTACATGTATCTCGCAGCCAGTTCGAAAAGAGTAGGGTGTTAACCCATGACTGTTCCCAACCCGTTCCGGTGTTCAAATGGACCCCAATGGAAATAAGCTTCAATAGAGGCTTTCTTGGGTTATCCAGGGTGGTCAAACCCGAACAAATCAAATCAAATTTATTTTCCATAAAATGTTAGCTTTTACTGACAGATATGTCCCCTTTTAATTTTGAGCCGAACAAGTGAGGTAAAGCATAGAAAATTGGAATTTACTACTAGCGCCCATGCATGTTACTCCCGCTGTTGTAATAGGGTACGATCCTCGGAGTGTGTGTGTATGTGTATCCCGCACGCCGTGTACGTACTGTGCATACGTGTTCGACTAATATTTCTATAGTAATAATTAAACGCCGGTTCCATCGTTTTATTCAAAATCTCGGATTTTGACAAAACTACAGCCCCTAAAGTCTTGATTTTTGCAGAGTATCTTTATTGACTAAAGCACATTACAATCGTGTAAAAACCAGAATTTAAAATTTTTTTGAGGGCGTTCTCCTCAGCAAATGTTATAATATGGCTTTAAACAAATCAATTTACCTAAATATGGTTTAGTTTTAAAATTAGGATTTTCCTTCCAAGTGTAAGGATACTTTTTTGGCGCAGTATACTTATACTTATTTGACTCAATATAGGCCTACAGTCCACTTGCCCATTTTCATACTCTGGCTATTACATTTAAGCATAAAACGCTGATTTGTATTAATTTGTTTATGTGCAATTGATAGATTTTCACATCTGATATTTTCAGTCACCGTACTCCCTCTGTTTGTTGGCTTGATTTTTTACTCGGGCTTTCGTGATCAATAAACTGGTAGATTCTAAAATCAGAATTGTTCAATATTAAGTGAGCAATTATAATTATGCAAGATATGTTGCATTCAATATAACTTTTATTGTCACTTCTCATCTAATTATATAAACTCTTTATGACCATTTTACTATTGAACAATTGAATTCTAATAAACATTTTGAGTTCAACGGAATGCGTTCATCATGATTAATAATAACATATTTTGTTATCAAAATTCGACTATGGCATAGTCTAATGTTTCCGTGGCACAGCCTCACACAGAGGGCAAAAGATGATGGCGCTATTCCACTAAAACTATATAACAAAAATAGCACATTTAGTGTTCACGAAATTAAAAACGACCGCGTTTATCTTGTGAGTTGGTGAAAATACCAAAGAGGTTTTTTTTTAAAATTGTCCTCAAAGTTTGATACTTACTGTACGCTGTAGTCTATACTAAATTCTCAAGCAAGGGCCCTACTACGGACCAACCTAGGTCCCGGGGAGGGCACTCGAATAGGGAAGTGCGACTCAAAAAGTAGGGGTCTTTCGGTGACAGACTAAATAAAGAAAAAAAGGGGTCTTTCAGTGATAGCATTCATTTTTTGAAATTTGGGCATTCAGTGAGAGCATTTATTTCTAAAAATAGGGTCTGTCAGTGAGAGCATCTATTTTTGAAAATGGGGTCATTCAGTGAGAGCATTTTTTCCCTGATGGGGTTTATTTAGTGCTCGAGCATCTATTTGGTTGTCATCATTCAGTGAGAGCGTTTATTTCTAAAAATGGGGGTCATTCAGCGAGAAAGCATTTTAAAATGGGGGTCTTTAGGTGAGAGCAAAATGAGCAAAATAAAAAGGGGGTCATTCAGTGACAGCCGGTTTGAAAATGGGGGTCAATGTGGCCGCACATTCCCGTCACCTATTTTTAGGGAGTGCACCCCGCGACCTAGGTAAACAATCAAGCAAACAAACACACAAAACTAGCTAAGGGCTGAAATTCAAAATATGAAAACGAGGGTTAAACACTAATTTATGTCCAAACTCAGAGCAAACTCAAACCTAATCTCATTTATTTGTTCAAGTTTGAAAAGTTTGTAACGATTAGACTTACCTGTCCGATTCCTCTGGGCGTCTAATATTCGATATAGGCCTACCCTGGATACAACTCATTGAATTTAGGGCAGAACTGACAGCTATCTGTTTTGTATCATCATTTCAAAGTTCAACAATTAAAATTGTTTACAACATCTTCTGACCGATCTTTCTCAAATTATATCTTCAACCCAAAATATCTTTGTTTTGATACTTTGGTTAACATCTTTTTCCTGTTTTCCACTCTAAGTAGACTTATCTCATATTATGATCAAAATAATCAAGGCTTTTAGTTTCCGTTCATCGATATGTGGTTTCTACTAATAATAGGCCTATAATGCAGTCATGTTGGCATTTTGCCATTATTACAGCATTATGGACGTGAACTTATATAGTGGAAAACATTCATGATTCATTGTAGGTTTCATTAGACCTTTTTCTGGTGCCAGTCATTTTAGTTCAATGAATCAATGAATAGGCATACAGGTTCTCCCCAGGCACCTGTGTGCATGCTGGGATTTTGGCACGAAATCGTACAGATTGATTTCACCATGATTTCACTCATAATATATAATCAAGTTGAAGTCCAAATTTATTTAATTCAAGTTGGATTGACTATTATTGCAACAACAGAATTGTTTAGCATACATTGCACTTTTATATGAGGTCCCTATAGAACACCATGCTATAGGCCTACACAGGCCAGCATGCTTATAGGCGTTTAGCCTGGCTTGAGCATTTTGTTTGAGCCTGGTCCCATCAGGACCCAAGCGTGTCTCCACACGGAGCGACCGTTTAAACAAACAAACAAACAAACATGCTTATAGGAAAAGAGGCAATAAGATTAGTTTGCATTTGGTTTGATGTTTTGTCATGGGTAAAAAATGGTTACATTACAAAATTGGTAAATGCCAACAGGATTCAATGCGATTTGTTACCCAGATAACAAAATATCTGAGATATGACAAACCATTCTTTGTTAGTTTGTTTTAATATAAAGGGACCGTGTCCCTCACAAATATTAACTCTAATACTATGAAAATGATCAACTGTTTATAGTTTTGATGATTTGGGGTTAACATATTGATCAATTATTTCAATCCATTCCGAAGCTATTTGATTTGATTTGATTTCTCTTAGAGTTTTTGCTTGCACTGTTTTTCCTATTGGACATTTTGCTGCTGACTCCTCAGTCTTACCAATTCCCAAAGACTCTTTATTTCTTTAATTTTTTCCTCTTTTACATAATATGAGTTTTTATTTTCTTCATTTATCTATAGGCCCCTATTCCTATCAATATTATGTTAGTTTGAATAAGAAATATATCTTATTCTTTAATTGTTATTATTATTTTTGTGTTTTTTGTTTGTTTTACATGACCTTCTTTTAAACTTCATGTATTTATGATCATGCCTAAATCACCCTTTAATATCTTGTTTTATAATAAATATTAATAACTTAGCAAAAAAGTTCTGGTTTACCCCCTTTTGCTTCACCCGTGATTACCTGTATGGACTCACCACAGAACAACTCACAGATATTGGAATACATGCACACTTCCAGACGATGGTGGACTACATTATTCACTGTGGCAACAGCCAATATCGTAAACAAAACAGACAATATGACGGCAACACTGCCTGGACATTGGACGCCCCGTGCTGAGTTGTGTTTTTAGCTCTATTGGCCCCGTTACAGAAAAAAAATGCACAAAATATATTTCTCAGTGAATGTATAAATTTTCACATAAAAATAAATATTTTTGGATTCAAAATAAATGTGAAGAAAAAAAATATTATAGCCGGGAGTGAGCGGGACTCGATCTCGGGACCCTATGCACCGCAGGCGAGACCCGTAACCGTTAGACCAAGCGAACCGTGATACACAATGGGGGAAATTTTAGGTATATATCATAAACATACCGTGCGTTATTCATACAAAACATTCAAAAAACAGTACTTACAATGAGGTTCACTGGCGAACCTCAACGGATTTAGACTGATAAAATAGTGCTTAATAACATACGTACAGTTTTGGAATAATTTGAGACATTTTTGTGTTTACGTGTAAAACCAATGACAACGTCAAAATTCAGCCAATCTTGGCCGGCCCCCCCTGCACACTTCGTTGGTTTTATTTGTTTACGCCCTCTGCTTACCAATTCAATCATAGCTTGGTGGCGCTATATAAGATGCAGTACGATGATTTAAAGCTTGCGATTTTAATGATGCAGTAATCATTTGCAGGTCTGATCATTTGCAGACGAAGGCGAAATCAGAGATTTTAGCCCCTCTATGGAACCTTAAGTTTGACATGTAACCTTATGCCCTCATTAAGCACTCTTCTTGGATTTTCTGGGACTTCTGATATGTGATGCGATCAAGCAAAATCAGTCGGAACTCGGAAATATTGATTTTGAGATATAGCCAAACAAAGGAATTATTTTCTTTTGTTTTCTCCTGTTTTGGAAACTCTTTAATTGCTCATATCTTTGGAACTGGTTGTTCAATTTTAATGGGGTTTTCTGCAAAATCCAGCTTTGTAAATGCTGTTTACTATCCTGTAAGAAACTGAAAATTTATTATTTCCGAGTTCCGACTGATTTTGCTTGATCGCATCACATATGTTTTTGTATGAAGTTGTGGAAGATGGGTGCATGTGAAATGGATTATGTTGGATTATCATATTTTTCACCATGTTGGCCTACTGCAACTTTCAACAATCTGCAGTGGCGTAGCTAGGGGTTGTGGCGCCCAGGGCTAAGGATAGGGATGCCCCCCGATTCCTGAAAGAATTGCGCGCGAAGGCTGGCGAAGCATTCAAAAATTTGCACAAATAGAATCAACCACTAATTAATTTTGGTTATAATGAAGTTGATTATCGGTCTGAAATTGATATTTCAAATCATTTTGTGCTGAAATGCAAAAATATTTTACTTTCATTGCTTGGAGGGGGCGCAGAATCGATGTTGAATTGGTCAATTCGGTGCCCCCTTAAGGGGGGCGCCCAGGTCCCGGGCCCCCCCCCCCCGTACGCCCCCCCCCCTCATCGCTACGCCAATGGGGCCAGAAGTGTATGGTAAATTTATTTAATATGTCTTGTTTGGCAATGTTTATCAACTCAAATACTAATATCAACTATTTAGCTTTGATGATTTCAAAACCCGGGGTTAATATTAATCAATATTAGCCAATTTATTTCAAACCATTCCGAAACGATTTGATTTGATTTCTCTTAGAGTTTTTGCTTGTATTGTTTTTCCTATTAGACATTTTGATATACTGATTCCCTAATCGATTTCCAATGAATTTTTGTTTCTTTAATTTCTTTAATACTTCCTCTTTTACATGGTATGAGTTTTCATTTTCTTCATTTATCTATATCAATATATACTAGTTTGAATAAGAAAATTATTCTTCATTTGTTATTATTATTATTTTTGTGTTTTTTGTTTGTTTTATATGACCTTCTATTAAACTTCATGATGATATTGCCTAAACCATCGTTTAAAGGAGGATTTCGTGATCCTAGCATCCTTTTTATGCTATTTTTCAGTTGATATTCACGAAAAAAGCTTATTTCCAAAATTTCAGTTTTTTTGCGTTTGCGAGTTATGCATGATTTAGGGGTTCATTCATAGGATTGAGGGCATGATCGCTGTTTATGCCCGAGGCGTGAGCCGAGGGCATAAACAGCGATCATGCCTGAAATCCTATGAATGAACCCCGTTCATACATACCCAACATTCTTAGCAATTCAATACAGATGAAAATAATAAGGGTTTACAAGTTTAAATAACATTTCCATACCGTTTTCCTTCATAAATTGGAAGAAAATAAGTAGGCCTACCCGGGAGGCCTACTTGCAGGAACTTGGCAGCTCGGCTCATGAGGTCAATGGCCGGGAGTCAACGCGTGATACGCGTCATCTCTTGCGCTCCGCGTGAGATGGGCGCGGTGACATGCGCGTGTACGCAACACTAGCAAATCGTGGATCGTGTTAATTGGGTTCCAACGCTGCGTGACGCAGCTTGTTTATGCCCTGCGTACTGGTCATAAACGGTATTTATGACCAGCAAAAGAAGGCGCAAATCCAATCAGAAACGTCGTTATATCGTGAGTATGTATGAATTGTGTATTACACTGTCACTGCTCTATAGACCACTGTTGTAATTTCGTTCTGGTATAGGCCCCTACCAGAACAAAATTTGACAATATTTTTGCAAAACGAATTAACCTGAAAGAAATTTTTGGTACATAAACATGATGTAGCCAGAGGTTTTCAGTGGTATAAAAATCTCAACTTTTTTTGAGAAAAGTGGGGGGGGATGAGGCTGTGGATCACGAAATGTCCTTTTAATATCTTGTTTCATAATTAACGTTTATGCACCTCGGCAATTAGGAGTTATTAGGATCTGGATTACCGCCTTTTGCTTCACCTTTTGGACTCATCATAGAATGCGCACGCCTTGCACACGTTGTTGTTTGCGTTGTTGGTTTTATTTGTTTACGCCCTCTGCTTACCAATTCGATCATATTTTGGCGGCGCTATATAGGATGCGGTACAATGAAAAGCAGGCGGCATAGGAAGCGCAACACGTGACGTACGAGGCTGGCGAAGATACAGGGCTGACAGCCCCATTCCAAATACACGGTTAGCGATTACAAATGGAAAATTAACATACTTGCAGTGTGGTAACATTGTCGTACCCCGACGGTTTTAGAGTAAGATAATTTTGCTTTGACACCACATAACAAATTTAGAATTGTTTGTGAAGATTTCATGATTATGTGTTAATCCAATGGCGACCTCAAAATTGGCGATAACGCTTCCATCACCGCCTGATGAAAAGCTTGCGATTTTAATGACGCAGTAATCATTTGCAGGTCTGATTATTTGCAGACGAAGGCAAAATCAGAGATTTTAGCCCCTCTCAAACCATACTTTTTCTGAATATGGTATGGAATGGAATATGGATTTTTAATAAGAAATAACCAACTCCGAAAGTTCCAACAAATTAGGCACTCTTCCACTACTTGGATTTTCTGGGACTTCTGTATTGAGAAGATTTTTAAATCATATATTAAAATATATGATATCTTATATTAAAATATATGATTTTTTTCATATATTAAAATATATGATGTTGTGGAAGATGGGTGCATGTGAAATGGATTATGTTGGATTATATTACAATTGTAGACAATTTACAGTGATTTTTCACCATGTTGTTGGCCTACTGCATGCAACTTTCAACAATCTGTGCAGTGGCGTAGTTGTGGCACCCAGGGCTAATGATACATAATGCCCCCCCCCGAAAAAATGCGCGCGACGGCGCAGGCTGGCGAAGCACGCAAAAATTTGCACAAAAGGGCCAACCACTAATTAACTTTGGTTATAGTGAAGTTGATTATCGGTCTGAAATTGATCTTTCAAATGATTTTGTGCTGAAATGCGACAATTGTTATTTTCATTGCTTGGAGGGGGCGCAGGTAGGTGGAGAGGGGGAGAGAGAGAAAGAGAAAGAAAGGAGATAACAGAGAAATGAGAATAAAATAACTTTGGTTAGTACTTTTCGGTCTTTTCCTACAGAAAGGATGAGGCTTATTGTATCCTGATCCATTTTAAAGTTTCAATCCAAAAGCACTCTTGTGTTTTCAATATAATGTTATAGGAGTAGGCCCTACTTGGTTATTTTGTCATTTTCAAAGAAACTTTCAACACTCCTATCAAAAATATTTAGTGAGGTTATAAAACCAGCCAATCAAAATTTCCTTCATATCATAAGATAGTACTTATTTATATGTATGGTATTTTCCTAAAGCATTCCAAATTCATAAAATTTTCAAAAATCTATAGAAAAACAGACAAATCCCAGAAATTGAGGACGAGAACCAAAACATTAATTTTATTCAGCCTAACACAAGTTCAGAAACTGGACGTTGATCAGTTGATTGTACAATCCTATGAATATTGATTGGGATCATTTTTCCAATATTTTATGCGCTCAAAGGTCTATAGCTGAGTACAAGCGTCGGTCCGTTGGATTCAAGCATTCATACCTACCACCTGTTTTATCCCTGGATGACAAAACAATTTACATGCATGGGTACCCTCTAGACAACCAGCGCATGGCAAAATGTGTCAGCGTGCGACCACGGAATAGGGGTGCGACCACGCCGAACTGTAACGGTTTCAGATGCTAACTCTTACATCTGCATGTTTTTATCGCCAACAGCGCCTACGCAATCTTCATCTCATCCTGCGCTTCCAAATTATATATAGGCAGTAATAAAAATTCTTGCAATGGTGAACGTCAATGGTGAATGGAACATCACTTTGATAGTGACGTTGACATTGACAGCCAGACCAGCAACATCTGAACATTGCCATCGATTGTGTTGACTGTTGGCGCGCGTACCACTATAACAGTCTTAATCTGAATCTGAATCTGATATGGTACTGTCCCACTCTTCTGTCCAACACTCCTTGGTTGCTTGGCAAAGGTAGAAGTAAGCCGGACAGTCACCAGAGAACATTGCAACCATGTTTTTTCTTAATGTTAGCAATGATAAAACCCGGGTGATAAAACTATCGAGTTATTACTAGATTTTGACGTCGAAAATGTTTCCAGTGTATGCGAAAATGTTATCCAGACAAGTTACTACCAGTACTATGGAGAACGGTGGACTGCCGAGTGCCGTATGCAACCAGAATTGGAGAGAGAAAAAAATCAGAAGATTACAAATGAGGTCATGTCCATAAAGAAAAATATGCTTCAGATGAAATGGAAACTGTCATAAAAAGACCATAATATGCATGAAGAATACCCTCTCGCCGCTCCATGATGCTGACCGCTGTTTTTTAAGATTTGAGGACTTACTCCCGGGATCCGCACCCAGCCCTACCCCCGCTCCTGGATTCCTCCTCTACCATAAAGTAAGAGACGACAATGGACACCGCTAAAGAACAGAGCTGAACAAGAGCTGAACAATGAACAAGACTGTCACCCATCATGTCGGAAAACGCATGGCTAGAACCATGTCGTCGTCAAAAGAAAGTAACAGATTTGAAAATCTGATATGGATTGGTATAAGGCAATTGGCAAATTTGACTTTCTTTGTAAAACATGGAAGACAGTGACTCTGATGGTCAGCTCTCGGGGGATATTTTGGAGTCCGATTCTAATTGGGACTCACTGGATAGTTCATGGAAGTTGATTATTGATGAGGATGCATCAACCTAGACCACAAGGTGTACCAACACCTTCCTCTAGCATACCTAGACCACCATACCTGAGATTTAAAGAACGCGACCATAGCCCAGTAGCAAGGTGAAGATCAGGATGGTAGGAACCAGGCAAGGGGAAGAAAAGGAGAGCAAGAAGCGCGCCACCAGAAGAAGTTTTGTTAACAAAGAACAGATTCGGAGATTCGGTACGTATGGTGATCACGGTATTAATTTAAGGTGTTACTACACCCCTTGATAAATTTGTGACTATTTTTGGATTTTTCTAAAAAAATAATAACACACTGGTAACAAAAGTTAGGAGCAAGGAATCCAGTTACTATATACACTGGAATTTCAGTGACTCAAGACAAGAGGTACGTTATTTATGATAAGAAAAGAGGTACTACTATATTAGAATGTACCTCATTTCTTAACATATGTAATGTCAGAAATTAATATTTTGTTCTGGGTCTGATTATTCGGACTAGTATTAAATGAACCACTTGTCTTGAATCACTGAAATTTCAATGAAGTAATTGGATCCCTTGCCTCTATAATAACTTTTGTTACCAGTGTGTAGTTATTTGTTGATAAAAATGCAAAATTAGTCACAAAATTTATCAGGGGCTGTGTAGGACTTGTACCTCCTTAAAAATATTGGTAATTTTACTTATGACCCAAAATGACCATTTTGAGCTCAGGGATCCATTCAATTCAATTATATGCGGGGATCTGTTAGTCGCGAACCACTTTGTTTTAATTGTAGAAAGCATGAAATTATTTGTTTACAGAAAAATTTTGACGATGTTTTTGTTAATATTTTATTAAACCCCTACATTTAGATCATGCGTATGCAGTTTCATATAAAACCGTCGGTCATTGTCGCTTTCACTGTTCACATGGAGTGACTTGGTCACGGTTACTCGAGAACTCGAGCTTCGAATTGGCGCACTATAGTTACGCATTACACGATAGTTACCCGTATTTCGCGGTTCTCCTTTGACTGGGATCTAATGTTAATTCAATGCATTGAAATCGAATTGAATTGAAATGAATTTTGGGCGATTTTCATTTCAATGCATTGGAATTGAATTGGAATCGAAATGAGTGGGCTTGGGCATGAATTGAATTGGATTGGAATTGAAATCATCGTGGGCAATGAAGAATTGAATTGGATTGGAATTGAAATCATGTTGAGTGATGAAGAATGAAGTGGAATTGAAATGAAATTCAGCTTTGATTTCAATTCAGCATTTCAATTCACAAGCAGTTGTCGGTGATTCCAGATCATTCCACCTGTAAAGAGTGCCCTCCCCCTGTTCTGAATTCTGATAAAATTCCAGGTCTAAGTTCACACAAGAGACAAATATAATGACCATCTCTGTCTGGACATGCATTTTCAGGGAGTAAGCGGGGCTGAGACTGCATGTGAGTGACAACTAAGTATTCTGCATGGAAAGCTTTCATTTAAAAAATGATAGCATAAAATACACATATATTGAAGAAAATTAAAAGTATGATATCATTTCTCATACTCTGGTATGGTTAAACTTTTTAAGACTTTTTTGGAGTTCTTCTTAATCTTTTTTAGAAGAATATCTACTGTCTCTCTTGTCATGTGGAAAAATGATAGGGTCTAGTTTCATAAAGACACTAATATCTTCTAATATGATGCAAATTCATTCTTAACATTTCTAATGTTTTAAATTGATTGCTATGATCGATAATGTGAGTATGAGATCCCCCTCAACTTGCCAAAGATCTCAAATTTTGGCACTAATCATAAAGCCCCTATTTTCCTCAAACTCCTAATTTTGATGCTCAAAAGTCGTACATTTGAACAAATTGTGAGAAAACAATAAAAGAAAATGCTTATATCTTTGACAACTTTTTTCACACTTTTTTAAAAGTACAAAGACTTTGGGTGTAAAATCGTACCAGGAGCAGGAGACAAGTAGGTGCTATCTTATCAAAACCTTGATTTTTGACATCATATACTGGTATGGTTAAACTTTTAAAGACTTTTTTGGAGTTCTTCTTAATCTTTTTTAGAAAAATTTTAAAACATGCACTGCAAAAACAGTGTCTAGATATTAAACACCATTCTAGACACCATCTTGTCCTTGATTTGTAAACATGTCTAAATGTTAAACATGTTTAGTAATTTGATGCCTTGTGTTTAGATATTAAACACTTGATGTTTTGAAGTTTGACATTTGTGTTTAGATTTTACATGTGTTTACAAATCGAAGACAAAAAAGTGTTCAATCTCCAGCATGTCTAGACACAGTTTTTGCAGCGTGCCTTTGGTCAATTAACACAAACTGCAACTGTATTGGAATTGGAATTGAATTGGAATTGAAATGAATGCTCAGAATTGAATTGAAATTGATTAGCTGTTAATTTCACTGCATTGGATTGGAATTGAAATTAAATGATTTTGAAACTGAAAAATTGAATTGGAATCAAATTGAATTAATTGAAAAAGCAAGGTGGATTGAATTGGAATTGAATAGCAAGACTCCAGGTGTAGAAAGAATTGAATTTGAATAGAATTGAAATCAATTTTCTGGAGTGAAATAACAATACTGGGATCACTGTCCTCACAGTTGAGCTCAATTGCAGCTTTTTTCAATTTGATATGGCTTTCACCCTCAATTTGAAATTTGACATGACCTTTGACCATGGATGACCTAACGAATGCAAACCCCGAGCTTCCTTGGCCAAAGTTACACCCATGCGCCCACCAAGTTTGAGCTCCATATGAGTAATTTGAAATTTTTACGTTTTTTGACCTATGACCTCTTAACCGTAGGTCTGATAAAAAGGTCACCGTGGGAACTATTGTTTGTTAGTCCAAGGTCCACCCACCCACCAAGTTTGAACTCCATATGAGCAATTTGAAATTGTTACCTTTTTGACCTATGACCTCTTAACCGTAGGTCTGACAAAAAGGTCACTGTGGAAACTTTTGTTTGTTAGTCCAAGGTTCACCCACCCACCAAGTTAATAGGGGCAATTTGAAATTTTTACCTTTTGTTGACCTGACCTCTTAACCGTAGGTCTGACGAAAAGGTCACCGTGGAAACTTTGTTTGATAATCCAAGGTCAACACAATGGCATGGCTAGATTTGCCATTTAACATGTTTGAAATTAGACTTCAATAATTGGAGTTTGGACTTGACCCGTCGCTGACCTTTGACCTTAAAAATATAAACTCGTTCTTCCTCATACCAAGCTGCACCCACCCACCAAGTTTGAGGAACGTGTGACCCCTAGCCTCCGAGAAAAGAGGCGGACAGACGTACAAACAGACAGGCGTACAGATTCTGGTGAATTATAGTAAGGTATTGTCAAAAACTCATGTAACACACGTGATTAAATTGTGCAGCAATGCTATAATTTATTTTCTCTTAAATTCCCAAGATTAAAAAGTTGATATATTCGATTGCGATGAGGAGCAAATCCAACCTTGGATAGAGTATTTTTAAAAATGAGCTAATCTGAACTAGATTACCATTTTTTGATCTAATAAAATTCAAATCCATTAGATTGAATTTTTAATCTTAATTTGGATTAGTGTCTATTTCGATCCAAGATTAATCCATGCTGAGATTAAAAAGTCGATCATATGGATTAAGGGGGTACTACACCCATTGCATTTTTTTTGCATTTTTTTGCATTTTGTGAAGAAATGAGAAAAAAATTGGATAAAGTGGTATGCAAAATGAAGGGGCAAATCTTCTCGTTCAATTGGTGGCATCAGTATCAATGACGCGTACATTATTCTAATGGTATAAGCCAAAAAGTGGTACATCACTGATGTTTTAAATTCACTTCATTTTGGAAAGCTTACTATCAACGGATTTCGTTAAAATTTTGGATATGTGTTGCTAACACAGGGAAATAATGTTGATATGTAAAATGGGAAAAAGTGGTCCCTGATTTCTTTTATGACTTCATGAACTTGGTGCTCCACAACTATCAAAAAACGAACCGGTTAAAATGCTTCTATTTTCAATGTTGAGCTATATTTGTAATTTGAACTTGTGACACTATGTCACTGAAACTTAATTAAGCCATAGGTAACAGGTTACCACAACCACACTACAGCAATGTTGAAAAAGATTGTATTTTTTGTCACCTATACCACCATATTACTATTAGGTAGTTTTCCGTAAGCTTCATTTTTGTGATTTTGGTAACTATTTTATATTTATTTGCCCAATCCATCTCAACTAGGCAATCTAAATTGTACTCGCCATTTACATCCCAAGGTATTTTAGTATATCCACCTCACACATTTCCATTATATATCCAGTAACAGACAAAATATCAAAATTGATGCCTCATTATGACATGTATGATATCACAGACTACACCACATTTCGACATAATTCATTCTAGAAACGCTTGCTGTTAGAATAAGAAAAATTTTAATGCTAAATTATTGCACATTCTAGGGAAGCGTGGTTACCGTTTTGAAATAACCGAGTGAGAGGGTTTTCAAGAAAATATTTTTCCTGTCAAAACTGAAGCATCCTCTGTATAAAAGAAAATATGAATATTAACTGCACATCATATATAACGATTCGTGATACCCAATTGTGGCACATTTGATGTCGTTTATGAGGCAGAGAATTTTATTTCAATTTTATTGAGCAAGAATAAGGATAGAAAAAACGTTGAAAATTCTATGTATAAATAACATTAGACCCGGCAAAAGATTACTGTTTCGTTTTTATGGTAATCTAATCTTTTATTTCCTGAAAAAACATTTGGGGTCTAAAATGGATTTTTTATGTAATTGATAAAAACATCGTACGACATACAAGAAAAATGGTAGGTTCCTCTATAGTATTTTACTGACCATGGAAATGTACTGACACCGTGCGAGCACATGTCAAAATCGATATAATGTATTGTCCATATAGACGCGCATTTAACATGTTTATTATCGGATTAACAACAATTGAGCGCTATTAATACACATTAATGTTTTTAGGGAAATAAAATTCCAAAATATGGTACGTTTTCTGCTTTTGCTTGTCACGTGGTAGGCCTATATTGAAGTTGCGATATCTTCAAATAAGTTTCAAATGGATTCCATCAAGACAAGTGGCCGAGTGGTCTAAGGCGCTAGGCTCATAGAGCATATCCAAAGCGGCGTGGTGCGCCGTGAGTTCGAATCCCGCCTCTGCCAAACTTTAAAAGAATTAAAATTAAAATTAAATTTTAACTTTTTTAAATTTCATATTGATCACATTTTCATAATGTGACTGGGAGAATTTATGTATGGCGTGCAGTGGTGTGATCACAGACTATCACATGTATTCAAAATTGATGCCTGAATTTGCCCTGAACCAATTGACCTATAACCTGACCTTTGATGACTTTATAGCCTTTTTTAATCTCTTTTCCTAACAACACATTATAGAAGATACATTCATGGTGTAGTATTAAATTGACTATGTGGAAGAGATTAGGCCTTTTTAATTTATTCAGTGTTATAATCAGTGAGTACATTTCTATAGATAGTACAGGGTGTCCCAGAATGATTTATACCGTGTTTGAACAAAATATCAAAAATATATAGTCAACAGTGTATCTAATCTTAATAAGTGCAATACAATGCCACACATGTCTCCTATTTATTCTGTGACTTTCATGGAAATAATTTGATTCGTTTTGGTGTGGCATTGCTGTTACTGAGAATGGACGAAAACTGCACGTGTGTAATTTAGAGTGCAAAGGCATCATAACACATGGATCGTTTATCACCATCGTCCAGCCGCACTGTGCAATATATTGGAGAAATCCTACATTCTTTTATAGGAAATACACCAAATTTGGCACAGATATAAAGCTTACAATGCTAAATAATTCTTGATATGGGATTAAGTGAAATTATGTGATTTTTACCAAAATTTTTACCCAAAAATGTCATTATTACACAAGGATATAGCTTCCTCAAGGTTTCGCAGTAAATTTTAATCTTCTTCATTACGTATATAGCTGTGGGTTTGCCCATATACTGTGGACATATGCATGGTGTGACGCTAAGGACGAACTTTCTCTATACTTTTATGGAAAATCCATATCTGCCGGCATTTCAAATGATGAAACTCACACACCGCAATAATTGTCTTCAAAACTACCGCCAAAGAAAGAATAGTTTAAGGTCACTTAAGCGTAGCAAATCCTTTATTCCATTCAAGGATTGCTTCGTAACATCATAAATAAACGATAGATATCGACTATTTAGTAGAAGTAAGAACAGGACACAGCAAATATACTGAAAAACATTTTCCAAATAACTTTGTGCTGAACGGTTAGTAATTTTACAGATTTTCAAAACAGGTTGCTTTGTCAAAACTTGGAATTCACCATTTTTACGCAATCCTCTCTAACTTCTACTAGAAAAGTCCAATTTTTAAAATGTAAAAAATCTGAGAAAGCTAAATATATGTAGAGCTTAAAATGCAAAACAATATGACCAAAAGAATGCCCTTCATACCTAAAAAAATCCATCTTTCCCGGTATAAATCATTCTGGGACACCCTGTATAACAAAGGATTTAATGTATTCTATTCATGTATTCTACTTGGACATGTTCAATAGAATAAATTATGGTTTGTTATGAAACACACATCTCAGTTACCAGGATACAGTAAACAAAAAAATATATAGGGCTAAAATGATTTTCTAAAATGGTTTAAAACCACTTTGTATGTAGAGATATTTCAGGACATGAAATGAAAGATGGGTACTGATGAAAATCAGGGTATTATATCGCCTTAAAATAGTTATCTTTAGATCAGTTCAATTTAATCTATTAGATAACAATTTTTAATCTAAGCTAATCGAATAGATTAACTTTTTTAATCTCGTGAAATTAGAGAGTAGTACGCGAGTACGTGCCCTGGCACCGTGGGGGGGGGGGCGAATCGATCAATTCAGCACACCCTAGATCGATTCTGCGGCCCATGCAAGAAAGGAGGTATAAATAACGGGACACTATAGTGCATTTTCCCACCCAAGAAATTATTTTGCCCATCCATCAAATTCAACTGCCCCAAAATGCCCACCCAGTAAATTATTTTGCCCACAATATAGAAGAAAAATAGGCCTAAGGTAAAATTGCATGTTTTTTCTTGCGCTTCACGTATACACTGGCCCATTAAATATCAAAATTTACCTCTAAAATTGAATTCGCGCGCAAATGTCCCAGTAAAACCGGTTTACAAAATATGCTCGGTCCCCTAAATTTAAATGCTTCCACCACGTCCACCGCTACCGATTCCTTCCGTCTACCAATAGTGTTTTTGCTGCTATGTTATTATTTAATAAGGAAATTATTAATTTTTTGAAATGTGCTTTTATTTGTATTTGGCAGTACATTCCTGGTAGCTGTGGACTGAGAGGACATGTCGCCGTGGTCCGACAGACAACACAGACAGGACAGAAGACACCATAGAATCAGAAGATGGTCAAGACGTAGGCCTAGGCCCCTATACGATCGTTAGCTCAGGGGATACTAGTACTAGGAAGTCCGATTCTAATTGGGACTCCCGGAAGTTGATCATTGAAGATAGACACAATCCCTGTAGAAAATACCCGAGACAGACCTAGAGACATCCTCACAGGTAATCTGCACACCAGAGACAAGTACCAACATGACAAGACCAAATAGACGACGACACGACTCGCGTCACGCGACTCGACAGGGGCATGTAAAGAGTTGCAGGCGATGAGTACACCACCAGACGTACAAAGCGTGCTAGCTTTGAGCAAATAGATCAGGGGTCTTTGGGAGCTGCGCGGTCCAAAAAACTGGGGTCTTTCCGAGGGAGCATGGAAAATGTTTGATATGATCAAAATTGTATATTTTGAGTTCGAGAGTCGGAGTCCTCCTTTTCGTGATTATGTCACTTTCGATTGCGTCACTAAATATTAATGGTATCAAAAAATAAGTTGGGGTAAGGGACGAAAGAACAGTGCTATTAAGCACGCCGCCAGGCAACCAACATTCTGTAATTACCAAGAACACATTTGAGGTATTGAAAGACAGGTGACTGTGATTTCTTTTATAATATTAATCAATGTATTCTTTTTTGGGCCGAGAATCTTTCTCTTCAACTTTCTATTATTTCGATTAATGTAAATGGGTTAAGGTCAAAATCGAAGTTGGAAAACGTTTTTGCTTATTTTAATTTAAAAAAGTTCGATATTATTTGTTTACAGGAAACATTTTGGGATGATGATTTTGTTATAACTTATGTTAAACACCAATGGGAGGGGGATATGTTTTTTCAAATTTGAAACCGACTCAAATTTGTTTGTGTGTGTGGGTGTGTGTGTGTGTGTGTGTGTGTGTGTGGGGGGGTGACAATTATAGTCAGAAAAGATATTGATATTAATTTCCTGCAGGGGCCAGAGAAATATACGAAGGGTAGGATTCTCCAAGTTGATGATTATGTGACGACCGTTTTTAATGTGTATGCCCCTATAAATGGATTCAAAGAAAGAAAGGATTGTTTTAACATGTTTTTTTGATTATGTTGCTGGTTAATTTAAGAATTTTAATTTGGTTTCCCACAGTAATGACAAGTCCAATGATTTTATATCCTGACCCATCCAGAGCTCAGCTTTTAAAATTTTTGTAGATATCTTAATATCCATGGCATATGGCGTCGAAAACATCCGTCAGTAAGTGAGTTCACATGCAGAAGAAGGGGAGTCGTATCGATAAAATTTTAGTTTCCGATAACGTCAGTTTTCAGGTTAATCATACTGACATCACTTCTTTCCCTTGGAAATGATCACGATTCGGTGTAAGGTTTCCGTGGATTAGTCGAGTCACTGGGGGGGGGGGGGGGGGGGGGGGGGGGGGGGGGGGGGGGGGGGGGGGGGGGGGGGGGGAGAGGAGTGGGGAAAAAAAAAAAAAAAAGAAAAAAAAAAAAAAAAAAAAAAAAAAAAAAAAAACAGAGCCCGCTTTATGATGACAATGGTATGAAGATTTAAAAAATGATACTAGAAATTAGCCATGCAAAAAATATTGGCTAAGGAAAAACATAAGGAAAAATGAGTCTGGTTAAATAAATTAAACATGAGTGGAGTTTAAAACTGCCAAGTACAAAAAACAAGGGGTGCCAGGGGGCTATCATAAGGGCTAAAATGCAGGGAATTGTGGAGGGGGAAAACCTACCAAATATATTAATTATTTTAATTCAGAAATCACGTGATCAATATTTTAAAAGGTAATCATGATGTTATGTTAAAAACAAGTCATGCAATTGCAAAGGAGTGACTAGATTAAATCTAAAAAAAAGATTCCCAATAAGAACCCGGAGCCACTGAGAAATGCCATTGTTGATGGACCAGCCCAATGATCAGAATAGACTACCGGGGCACTCCACCGCAAAAGGTGACCAGAGACAAAAAATCGGCAAACAGCAGATGACCAGCAACCTCGCCTACACTGGCCTGTCATATAGCAAAATTCGGCTTCAATTCGGGCTAAATAGCGAAGGACTGTCCAGACAATGACTACGAATACTACGACTCGGACGCGTCCGAATCCGAAATCGATGATCAGCTTTCGGGTGGTGCCAGTGGTTCCGCTTCCGAGTTACGTTCCGAGAGCTGGTCATTGATGAGGAGAAGACGGCACAGTCACATAGCATGAATCACCCAGAGACACCAGTAAAACGAAGCAGAATCGCAAAATATGACCATCCCAGAGACCCCACCGGCAAATATTCAGACAAGACAGGACGCGAGGACAAAACGGACAAGACCCAATACGGACGACGACTCAAGCTCGTGGAAGGACCCGATAAAGGGAGAAAAAAAAGAGCTACGAGCACACCACCAAGCAACCAAAACACGGTAAAGACCAAGAACAGTTTTGAAGGATAAGCGATTGTGATTTTTTTATAATATTAATCAATGTATTCTTTTTTGGGCTCGAGAATTTTTCTCTTCACAATCATGGCTGTTTCAATTGTTTCAATTAATGTAAATGGGTTAAGGTCAAAATCTAAGTTGCTTATTTTAATTTAAAAAAGTTTGATATTATTTGTTTACAAGAAACATTTTGGGATCACGATTTTGTTATGTCAAATGTTAAATATCAGTGGGAGGGCGATATGTTTTTTTTCAAATTCAGATCCAGATCCAAATTTTAGTAAGGGGGTAGACTTCTCCGTAGTCCACTTGCCAACTGTGCATACTCTGGCTATTACATTTAAGCTTAAAACTCTGATTCAATTATTTGTGCACAATTGATAGATTTTCACATCTGATCTTTTCAGTCACCCTACTCCCTCTGTTTGTTAGCTTCCCAAGTGGACTACTGACTTTGCCTTGCGGTTAACATTTTTAACACGGGACTCTATGGAGAGTTAGGCCAAAATTGGTCATGATGTAATGCATCTGTAAATGAATCTGGCTTGTGATTGGTCGCCCAGATCTCGTTATTGTTTAAATCCTCCCGACACGTACCATTACCATTAACTATACATGGTACACATCTATCTATGGAATGCGGCGCTTTTGTGCTGGCGCGAAAGTTGGTGGATGAACGTACGCATCTAGCGCGTATTGTACCACCATGCTTAGTCTTGTGGTTAGATTTGATTGATAAACAAGTATGATTGACAGTGTGTTTTAGAGAACGAAGTCCCGGGGTAAACAGGGGGTAAAGTTCTGCTTAAAAGGGGCACTTCGTGATCCACAGCCTCATCCCCCCACTTTTCTCAAAAAAAGTTGAGATTTTTATATCACTGGAAACCTCTGGCTACATAATGTTTATGTACAAAATATTTCTTGCAGATAAATTCGTTTTGCAAAGATATCGTGAAATTTGAATTTCGTTCTGGTGCACCAGAACGAAATTACAACGCATTGTCTATGGAGCAGTGTAATACACATAATCATGCATAACTCGCAAACGCAAAATCGGAATCAACTGAAATTTTGGGAATAGGTTTTTTTCGTGGATATGTACTGAAAAATGTCATAAAAAGAGGATGCTAGGATCACGAAATACTCCTTTAAAAGTGAAAGTCCATAGTCGATTTTTAACTCATAATAAACTGGCAGATTCTAAAATTAGAATTGTTCAGTATTGAAGTGCCATTATAGTTATGCCATTATGATATGTTGCATTCAATAATATAAGCCTACGTATTGCTTATACTGTCACAAATATAATTATATAAACTTTTTCATAACCATTTTGTACTAGTATTTTGATGTAATAACTATCAGTATAATTTAGAGTTCAACTGAATGCGTTCATCATGATTAATAACATATTGTTATTTATCAAAAATCGACTATGGCATAGTCTAGTAAAGGGGTGGCAATTTTAATCAGAAAGGGTATAGATATTAATTTCTTAGGGGCTAAAGAAATTGTGAAGGGAAGGATTCTTGAGCTCAAAATCGAAGTTGATGATCGTGTAATTACGTTATTTAATGTTTATGTTCCCAACAGTTTTAAAAACAGGAAAGATTGTTGATATATTTTTTTGACTATATAGCAAGTTATTTTAATGACCAAGAATATATCATTTGTGGTGATTTCAATGTAGCTTCTCACTGTATTTTTGAAATTCTGTAAAATTTTTAATGTTCACGATATTTGGCGTAAAAAACACCCCAAAGTCCATGAATTCACGTGGCGGAGAATAAGGAATGATGTCCTTATTCAAAGCAGAATTGACAAAATATTAATTTCTGACAACATGATTTCCAAAAGTCAAAACATCTGACATTACCCTTTCCCCTGGAGTGATCATGACTTGGTTAAGGTTTCTTTGGATGTCAGTCAGGTCACTGGGGGAAGGATTTGGATTTTGATAAAAATTGTTAAAAATGAAGATTTTGTATGAATATTAGAATTTGCATTGAATTAAAAAAAGGTTCATTTTATGACGAAAATATTATTCAGTGGTATGAAGATTTAAAAAATGATTTAAAAAATAATGCCATTAGACATGCAAAAAACATGGCTAAACATTTCTGACAACTTTTCGATCCAGAGAGGTATTAGACAGGGGTGTCCTCTCAGCATGCTCAGTGCCTTGTTATATGTGCACACTGCGGAGCCACTGAGAAATGCCATTGTGAATAACTCCAGGATCAAAGGGTTGTTTTTCAGCATGCTGATGATTCAACTACTGTTGTTAAAGATATTGAGTCAATTTGTTTGATTGTTTCAAAAATTATAACAAATCTTCTGGGTCAAAGGTCAATTTTGAGAAATCTGAAATTTTGCCCCTGGGTTTAGCAGCAGTTAACCCCCCTGTGAATTTGCCGTGTAAGTTTATCTTGGGCCATACTGAGATGCTGGGTGTTTATATTGGCTCTGATGCTGTGGCCTGTGAGCAGAATAATTGGTCTCTCAAGATTGATAAAATAATCAAATAATTCACGTGGAGGAGAAACATAAAGGGTAAATTAATTCAAAGTAGAATTGACAAGATTTTAATCAATGACAAAAACATTGATTGTATTTCCAATCCTACTATTATTCCGTTTGTGTGGAGTGACCACGATATTGTGTATAAAGGTGGGCATACACGAGGAAATTGCAATTGCAAGGCCCATTACTTAGTGGGTAAGATTATGTGCTCACTGACCATAAAGCTAAGCAATTGATCAAAATACACGAAGCAATGGGTGGCCTTGCAATTCCTTGAGCGTGCTCATAGGTTTGGGGATATACTCAAAACATAAGTAGTGGCTAATGATTTTCGTAATCATATCCAAGTGGCTCATGTGTTGTCCTGAAAGCAAAAGATTGCCATTCTCTCCTGTATATCTATACAATTTTCCATAAAGAAAAGGCTAAGGAAAACTAAGATCAAAAGGGCTAAACACCACTACCAACAACAACATAGACCCACAAGTGTATTATAATGTGGCATTTGCACACATTTATCATGTTGTGGATGGTGAATCAAGCTGGTCCCTACACATCCCCAAATGAATGCAGTGACCAACCGGTGTTCATTCAGCTGATTGGCTGAAGGAGGTCAGATTGCGTACAACAACCTTGAAAGTAGAGCATGTCTCTACTTGTTTGCCCGTTGCTCGGGGGATTAATTTGCCCGATGCTCGGGGGATTAATTCCTTGCAAATCCAAAATACACGGAGCAATCTTTTTGCAAGATGTGTGTAACAGGCAATTGCTTGGAAAATTGCCTCGTGTATGTCGGCCTTAACTGTTACAATCCTAATGTGTCGTCCATAGGCCCAGGTGTGTGGAAACTCAATAAGGCTTTGAGCGATCAAACTTACAGTGATTCGATTCGTAAATGCATTCAAGCATAAAAAATAAACCTAGTTACAATGAGGATGTTTTTAAATGTTACGATGAATTAAAAAGAAAATATTAAAAACATTAGTATTTACTACGTGAAACGTACTAAACTGAAACATAAAGAAAAAAAGATTCTCCAAAAATAAAAATTCGTCATGAATACAAAAAAACTAATAAATATCAGGATTATGACCTTACTTTAGTCAAAACTCTTGAAATGGACCTTAAAATTATGGAAGAAGAATGCAATGGGGCGGCCATTAGGTCTAAAATATCCAATATTCAATTAGGGGAAAAACCCAATAAATATTTTTATAACCTGGAAAAAAATATTAAAAAAAATAAAATTATTAGTTCCCTTAGAAATGATAAAGGCGAATTAGTCAGTACCTCTGACGAAATTGTCAGAGAAACCCAACATTTTTATTCTAATCTGTATAGTTTTATCAAATGTGAAGAAGAAAGACAGGATAATTTTATTGAAACCATTAATAATAAGTTATGCAACGATGATGCTAAAATGTGTGCTGCTCCTTTGAGTATGCCAGAATTAATTAGAAGCAGTTTTTAAAATGGACAAAAATAAGTGTCCTGGCTCAGATGGATTAACAGCCGAATTTTTTTGTTATTTTTTAATGAATTAGGTCCGGAACTTTTAAGAATAGCTAAAATCATTTTTGAATGTAAAATTATGCCGGACAGCATGAGGGATTCAATCATTACTTTAATTCCCAAAAAGGGAGACAAAAGCAATCTCAAAAATTGGAGACCAATTTCTTTATTAAATATAGATTATAAAATCATTACCAAAGCTCTGGCGGCAAGAGTTTCCAAAGTAATTGGGAACATTGTTTCGCCAGACCAAACATGCTGCATCCCTGGAAGAGATATTTCTGACAATGTTTTAGCTATGAAAGATTTGGTGGATTTTATTTCGACACAAAATTTAGATGGTTATTTCGTTAAAATAGATCAACAAAAAGCTTTTGATCGTGTTAATCATCATTATCTTATCAAGACCCTCATTAAATTTGGTTTCCCTGATTATTTTACTGAATGGATTAAAATTTTATATAATAATGTGACTAGTAGAGTCCATGTTAATGGTTATTTGTCTGATACAATTGAAATTCAAAAAGGGATTAGGCAAGGCTGTCCTTTAAGTGCTTTACTTTATGTTCTGACAGCCGAGCCTATGAGACAGCATATTGTTAACAATAAAGAAGTGAAGGGGTTTGAAATTTCTGGGTCTAAAGCTCTGATATTTCAACATGCTGACGACACCAATTTTTTTGTTCAAAACTGTGTTTCTGTACACCACATTTTCAAAACATTTAAAATGTACGGTGAGGCCTCTGGGTCAAAAGTTAATTATGAAAAATCTGAAATTATTCCTCTTTGGAAAGCCACCCCCTTTCAAATTCATGACTGCGATCTTCAATTCGTGAAATCGGATCAAACCAAAGTCTTAGGGCTTCATATTGGGACAAAGGCCATCAAATGCGAACAAGAAAACTGGAATAGTATAATAAATAGATGTAAGAAAATTTTAAATTGCTGGAGACCCAGAGACCTCACGGTAAAAGGAAAAGTTTTAATTTGTAATTCGCTTGTTATTTCAAAAGTAATATATGTAATGAATGTAACACATCTTCCAAATTGGGTGGTTTCAGATTTGAAATCAGCCATGGTTAATTTTATTTGGAATGGTGGCAAACCGAAGATTAAGTATAATGTTTTAATTGGTACCGTAAATCGGGGCGTTTAGGCCTTATAGATCTTGATAGAATGAAATGTGCTCTTAGATGCAAAATGATTCAAAAAATGTTTGACGATGATAGTACAATCAGTCCGATTACAAAAAATCTTATGGAATTTAATCTGTCCAAATACAAAAATTTTAATCTTGGGCGAGACACATTTCGTGTCACGCTTAATCATCGTCAGATGAATGATCTTCCTCAATTTTACAAAGAAATGCTTGAAGCATGGTTCAGGCTCACAAAGGACAACCTTGTTGAGCCTGTCAATAACCATGAGATCATGTTGCAACCTCTTTTTGATAACCCATTTATAGGAATTAATCAGATCCCATGTTTTGTTAGTGCGGGTATTGTCAGAATTAGAGATATAATTTATGAGGTCACGCCGGGGTTTATGCCGCCGATTGCAGTTGGGGAGATTCTTGATGATGCGGTGGATATAGGGTTGGTGACAATTTCTCTCCACCACATCAAGAATTTACCAAATTCATGGAAGAGGAAAATAAAAATTATTCCTTAGGCGCCGATCAAATGTAATTCCCAGCATTCATTTCTGGAATGCTGGGGAATTAGACTGTACTAACATTATCGATACTAGTGTAAAAGATATTAATCACATATTGAGGGATAGAGAAACTGTAGCTCCAACAGGATTACAGTATTGGAGGGACCAATTTGGTGACAATAATTTAACAATTCCTTTCAACAGGTGCTATGGGGGGTATAAAGAAAACTACATGGCCCAAAACGATGTTGAGCCTGTCAATAACCATGAGATCATGTTGCAACCTCTTTTTGATAACCCATTTATAGGAATTAATCAGATCCCATGTTTTGTTAGTGCGGGTATTGTCAGAATTAGAGATATAATTTATGAGGTCACGCCGGGGTTTATGCCGCCGATTGCAGTTGGGGAGATTCTTGATGATGCGGTGGATATAGGGTTGGTGACAATTTCTCTCCACCACATCAAGAATTTACCAAATTCATGGAAGAGGAAAATAAAAAATTATTCCTTAGGCGCCGATCAAAATGTAATTCCCAGCATTCATTTCTGGAATGCTGGGGAATTAGACTGTACTAACATTATCGATACTAGTGTAAAAGATATTAATCACATATTGAGGGATAGAGAAACTGTAGCTCCAACAGGATTACAGTATTGGAGGGACCAATTTGGTGACAATAATTTAACAATTCCTTTCAACAGGTGCTATGGGGGGTATAAAGAAAACTACATGGCCCAAAACGATTATTTTCTTTGTCATAATGTGTTACTTACCAATGAATTAGGGGTTCATTCATATATTTTCATGACTAAACGATTGTTTATGCCCCTTTCCCGTTCATACATACGCAACATTCTGCTTGCTGTTATTTCCCTCCAAAACTAAAAATACCATCATTTTAAACTAAAAACTACCAGTTCCTTATCATTTTTTAACAGTTTCTCCATCGCTAATTGTAAGAAAACGTTTTCTTGCTCAGTCCATCGTGCTTGGACGCGCGCGAACATCGCGTACATCACTCGCGCTTTGCGTAAATAGCTCGCGAACATAGACGCGTAATATCCTACTCGCGAGCGTCCATCAGTTCTCGCGCGGCTTGTTTATGACCGGAACGCCGGGCATAAACGTTGTTTATGCCCGCCTATCGACCAATCACGCATGCTGTTATATAGCGAGTATGTATGAATTAGGGGTTCATTCATATATTTTCATGACTAAACGGTTGTTTATGCCCGAGGGGCCGCTTGCGGCCCGAGGGCATAAACAACCGTTTAGTCATGAAAATATATGAATGAACCCCGTTCATACATACCAGAACATTTTGTGATTCTTATTTCATCAAAATAATAACAAAAATAACAAGTAACATCATTAAAAACCATGAATTTCCTTCATTTTCCCTACCCCGCGATCGCACATCCGGGCCACCGGGCATAAACGCTGTTTATGCCCGGTTCTCGACCAATCACGCGCGCCGTTATATAGCGTGTATGTATGAACGCTTGTTATTTTAAGGAGAGTCTTTGGCACATTTTCACTCAATGTAATAACCTTCATAATCTTTTCATCCTTGTATGGGATTTATGTCAGACAATTAAAGGGAAAGAGATACAAAAAGACAATTTTTACAAACACATTCTTTTTGGATATACAGATAAATCCAAAAATAAAAGTAATCTTATTATCTTATTAATTTTGTCCTTACAAATTGTAGAGCTTCGATATGGAGCGCCCGTAAGTGGTGTAAAAGAGGGAGTACTGTTAATCATATTCATGTGTTCAAATCATTTATCAGCAAAAGACTTCAACTTGAGTATCAAAATTATGTTCGGATTAATTCTAATGACTCCTTTTTTGACATATTTGGTATCAATGAGGCCCTTATCTTCAAATCTGATGAGGGCTATAATATTGCTTTTAGTTAATTTATGCTGTAGTTTTTTTATTTGTTGATTTGATGTAAGTACTGTGTGTCTGATGTCAATGGGGCAACTTGGTTGTAGTTGTCCCACTTAAATTAAAAAAAAAAAAAAAAAAAAGATCATGTGTAGTATCTGTTCTTTTCAGCTTAATATCTGAAACGTCCCTCATTCAAGGACTTGTATATTAAACTGATTTTTGAACTTGGGCCATGGAATAGGAGCTTGCTCCGTCCTGGCCACGGGTTGGCCTGGTATTGCACTACCTCCGGGATCGGCCCACCCCACCAGGGGATATAAAAAATACAAAAGTAGAACTTGCCAAGAAAACAGAAGTTTACGAATACCGGATGAATACATTTCATAGTCATTTGCTTTCTACTCAGTGAAGATAGAATGATAGCATTTGCGTCCTGATAAAATTACTACAGAGTAAATAATTCACACATTTAGCAGAAGGCGTGTTAGGAAAGACCTTTGGTATTATTTTGCCGTTTGATGTTTGCTTGTGTTTTTGCTATCTACTCAAGATAGCATCTCCGAAACAGTCTTCAACAGCCAACTTTGAATATTTAAATTGGAAATCTTGAAAATTTGAAAACGCCGAATTATGTGTTGGAAAAAAAGAAAGAATCGAGATGAGGCCCAAATTTTCATCAAAATAATCCCAAAAGAGTTTTTTCCGAACACGCGTTCTGGGATATTCTAGAATCGAATTAGGCCTACTGGTGCTACTGAAAATCAAATCGAAATTTTAAGTGTTGCGAACTTTTTGTTTTAGTTTAATTTTAAATTCATTTGTTTTCTTTCTTATTTACTGAAGATAGCTCAAATAAAATACAGGATTATGTTGTAATTTTTGTCTACTGATGAACGGGATAGATTTATATAGGTTTTCCCGTCCAATTTCAAACTTTGGTCGTTCAGTTTAGTATAAGTGTCATTCCTTTTCGCGCGAAATTGAATGAACGCTTACATTCCCGATTTCAATTTAGCAAATGTGCATTCTATTTCATTAATACGCATTCAAAATTCTAAATAGTGCACCCAATTTCGCACATTGTGCAGTAAATTTCGCAAATTGTGCAGCCAAATTCACGTGGCCTTGAATTCAGAGCCTATTTGGAAATTCAAATTCATATTATGCGGAAACAAAATGAAAAAATGTTCAATCGAATTCGCAAAATCCAGAAGTTCTTAAATATTTTACAATGGTTCAAATATAAAAATGCTATTTATCGTGTTTATATTGAACATTAGATACATGTATCGTCAACATTGTTCAAACAAGCACGTTGCTATATTAAATGTGAAGGGTAAACATATTTTTAAGTAATGTTTAAAATTGCTCTATGCATAGGCCTAGTAAAAATGAAAATGAATTATAACTAATTATAATTATATTTAAAAGCATTTTCCCCGGTTTAGTTCAGAAACCATAAAGTGATGTATGTCCCAAAGTTCAATCAAGCTCAGTCTAGTTAATCATAAATTATAAAAATATAATGAAACTCTTCCTTTACTTCTTCTTACGATAGGTCTTTTATAAATCTTCGTATTTTTAATTGTATAATATGTATCGTATAAGAATAAAAACCGAATGAACACAGTCAAGACAACATCCAGAAATTAAATAGCTAAGCATATTTTGCAGTCGACTTATAAACATATCCTTCACATCACAACCTGTTTAATTAGACCCATTTCGTGTCCATTTCATTGTGTGAAAATCTGAACTATAGGCATATTGTATAATATTTTATTAATTTTTATTCGGGGGGCACCGACAATGAAGGGGGAGACACCGGGTCTGATTGGGGGCACAAGCCGTTTTTCGGCCATTTTCCTGTGGGATTTTGAAAATTTTTAGATCGTGCCCCTATGACACTATACGCCACTGGATTAACTGACATGTTATTTTATTAATTTTTCTTCTGGGCCACCGACCATGATTGGGGGCACCGGTCATTTTCGCCAATTTTCCTGTGTGATTTTTTTAACATTTCAGGTCGATTGGGAGCACGTGCCCCCACCCCGCCCGTGCCACTTTGACGCGCGCTTACTGAATTCACTGTGTTAAAGTGTTAATCTTGCTAACACCGGAACGTGTTAAGCGACGTTTTAAACATATTTTAATGCGTTCATGTGTTTAAAACAATGTTAACATGTTACATTCGTATTCGAATTTGCAATCATTAATGTGTTTGTAAATGAACACTGTACCTAAAGTATACTTCTCATTACAAGCATTACCCATTAAAACATTTGTGTGTTTATTCTGTGTTACATAGGGCTAGACCTACTGACTTTTTTCTGCTGCAACGTAGACGTAGGGCTTATAGGCCTATATCAGTATACTTGAAAATGCGCATAATTTCAAATTGAATTCCTTTTCGCTAATTAGATTGTCAATGCATGAAATTGAAAATAGGATTAACAACGTTTCGCAGTCCCCCGTGCATCTTTGGCGAAATTGATTGCCTATTTCTTTAAATTAGACGTCTAATGGTGAAATTGAAACATTCGAGAACGAAATTGAATTCACAATAATGAATTGTTCTGATCATACATTAATTTGATTGAACTAAAATGAAATCGATTGCTCATAATGCGAAAAAGAAATCGGGATTCGTTGCGATCATTCAATCTTGCGCGAAAACGAATGACACTTTTACTAAATCGAACGCACAAGTTGCGAAATTGGCCAGGAAAACCTATATTATAGAATCGAATTAGGCCTACACGGTCGTGCTACATGTGCTAAAGATCAAATTAAAATTCCAAGCAGTGGAGACTTGCGTTTTCAACTTGTTTATTTACTGACTGCTTTCAAATGTTTATTTTAAGAAGATATATCGAATCAGTTTCGCGAGCGATTGCGTAGATATATCGAATGTCGCGAGCGATTGCGTAAACAACAACGCGCGAATTTGATACCACGCGTTAGGCGCGCGTCCGTTACGCTTATGACGTTCGCGTTCAAAATAATGTCACGGCACTCTGCAGGCTAGGCCTAACTGCTTGAATAATTTAACTTGATCTTCAGAAGATAGCACTACGGAGACCAAAATTACACCATCAATTTAATTTAAGGGCAGAGTAATGGGAGAGAACATGGACCTTTTCGAGCTTCATTATTTCTGAATTGTATGTCCAAAGTATATAAAACTATACATTTTTGGAAAGGAAATGAGTCAAGGAATCCTATGGTGACGTCAGATTTGTTCTAAAATCTCAAGTTTTTGAAAAAATCACAAAAATTCACTTTTTTACCCCAATTTTTTTGTGACAACTTAGAAAAAAATCCGGTCGGAGTAAAAAAAATTCAGTTAGCTTTTCATGAAGAAGAGACATGAACTTAGGGAAGGTTTTTTTATTTTTTTGAAATTCGTCTCTTTTTTCGAAATATTGAAAAAAACATGTGAAAAAAGCCATTTTGTCACTCTATTAAGCTAAATATTGCACATAATGGTGTATATTTTTGTTTAAAACAAATATTTTGAAAAAATGAAAAAACCTTCCCTAGACTTTGATGTACTCTAAAGGATAGTGCAAAAAGTTTACCCTTTACTTGCATATTTTTCGAGTTATCTTGTCACAAAAATCGCGCAATATTGTCAAAAGTGAACTCTGAGAAATCGACGTTTTAGTAAAAAAATGTCAAAATTATGCACAAAACGCCCTTAAATTTTAAAACGGTAAGACTTACACACTTGTAAAAGCTGTACCTGGTGCATGGTCTAAATATGCATCTTTGTGCACCAATGAATCTATAATCTCTGCTCTCAGTGCGCCAAAAGTTCAAAATAATTAAAAAATCTAAGTGGCATTTTGACTGCAAATTTTTGTTTTGTTTACACCACATTTGCTGGCGTTAACAACATACCGAATGCGCCTTGACTGCGTTGGACATACGCACAGAGTTGCGCCGCGTCACGCGACGCAAATCGCGCGCGTAATCACAATATTTCGCATTCGCGCATTTCTGACTCATTATTTCCCGCCAATTTACTAAGCTGTCTTGAGCCATGTGACTTTTTAGAGTTGAAAAGAGTGAAATAAATCAAGCAAAAATACGAATAAATATTAGCAAGTTGTATTTTATCAGTTTCAAGTGAAAGAATGCATCTTAGTGTTGATAAATATCAAAAAATATCAAATTCGGTCGTGGACGAATATGTCTTCCATTACTCTGGCCTTAAGCTATCTTCAGAAGATAGTAAAACACGAACCTACCATAACTTTTTACCAAAAGAAAATGTCGCAAGACATGCCGTAATTTGCTCGATTCTGGTACCGGTGTCTATAAAGCTCCTGCATTGAGTTACATGGTGAATATTAAAATCGAAATATCTCAAGAACGGAATATCGCATGACGCTGGAACAAACGTTGAAATAAAGCGTTTACATTTCTCTGTCTGTTTTAATTTATTTTGTGTGTGTTCAATTCGTGTGTTTTTGCTATCAACTGCAGATAGCTCAAATTTAAATGCCTGTTGGTTGTCGTTTTTGTCTGCTGACTGAGATAAATCGATATTTTATCAATCATGTTACTGGTGTGTTATCTTCTATGGATCAAATTAAAATTTCAAGTGTTGCGATATTTTGTTTTGGTTTAATTATAAATTCACGTTGTTGTTGTTTTCTATATCTATTATGAATAAAAATAAAGTTCGCATTTACGACACGGGGAGAAAAGCTCAAACATGCAGATACAACATTTGAATTATTCTGAATAAATACCGTATGAGCTGAAAATATGCCAATTTTAATTGAAATAGGTCAACTAACTTGCGGACTATTTTAACCGAATAACAATTCTTAACCGCATTCCGCTGGTACATAAAAAAGATTGAAAATATAGGTTGCGGTAAAAACAAATATTAAGTTCGATACCGTGCACTAATATCCCGAATAGAGTGTCTGCATTGTTCATTTTCCTTTTTGAGTGCAACGGCCGGCTATGCAACAGCCACGTCGATGTGACGTTGGAAAGTTTGACACCGTGGAATAAAGAAACTTACCCTGAGGTCTAGCAAATCGGGCCTCTTTAACGTTATCGCTTCTCGGCCTTTTGGCTAAGATCATGTGTAGTATCTGTTCTTTTCAGCTTAATATCTGAAACGTCCCTCATTGAGGGACTTGTATATTAAACTGATTTTTGAACTTGGGCCATGGAATAGGAGCTTGCTCCGTCCTGGCCACGGGGTGGCCCGTTATTGCACTACCTCCGGGATCGGCCCTCCCCACCAGGGGATATAAAAAATACAAAAGTAGAACTTGCCAAGAAAACAGAAGTTTACGAATACCGGATGAATACATTTCATAGTCATTTGCTTTCTACTCAGTGAAGATAGAATGATAGCATTTGCGTCCTGATAAAATTACTACACAGTAAATAATTCACACATTTAGCAGAAGGCGTGTTAGGAAAGACCTTTGGTATTATTTTGCCGTTTGATGTTTGCTTGTGTTTTTGCTATCTACTCAAGATAGCATCTCCGAAACAGTTTTCAACAGCCAACTTTGAATATTTAAATTGGAAATCTTGAAAATTTGAAAACGCCGAATTATGTGGTGAAAAAAAGAAAGAATCGAGATGAGGCCCAAATTTTCATCAAAATAATCCCAAAAGAGTTTTTTCCGAACACGCGTTCTGGGATATTCTAGAATCGAATTAGGCCTACTGGTGCTACTGAAAATCAAATCGAAATTTTAAGTGTTGCGAACTTTTGTTTTAGTTTAATTTTAAATTCATTTGTTTTCTTTCTTATTTACTGAAGATAGCTCAAATAAAATACAGGATTATGTTGTAATTTTTGTCTACTGATGAACGGGATAGATTTATATTATAGAATCGAATTAGGCCTACACGGTCGTGCTACATGTGCTAAAGATCAAATTAAAATTCCAAGCAGTGGAGACTTGCGTTTTCAACTTGTTTATTTACTGACTGCTTTCAAATGTTTATTTTAAGAAGATATATCGAATCAGTTTCGCGAGCGATTGCGTAGATATATCGAATGTCGCGAGCGATTGCGTAAACAACAACGCGCGAATTTGATACCACGCGTTAGGCGCGCGTCCGTTACGCTTATGACGTTCGCGTTCAAAATAATATCACGGCACTCTGCAGGCTAGGCCTAACTGCTTGAATAATTTAACTTGATCTTCAGAAGATAGCACTACGGAGACCAAAATTACACCATCAATTAGAGAATAAACGATAGGAATTTTTATTTTGCCTATCTCTCGTGTGATAGACGACAGGAGGTCCAATATTTTGAGTAGTGGATGCCGGCGCAGCCGGTATCCACTATGGACCTGCCTGTCGTCTATCATTAGAGGATAGGCAAAAAAGAAAATTCCTATCGTTTATTCTCATTCTTAGTCAGTTAAATATTATTTTAATAACTGTAAACAATTTTTAAAGCAAAAACTAAGTTACCGTCATAAAAACTCCCTCATTATAAAATGAACGAAACTTGTTTACAACTTCACGTATTCTGTTGCGCGTACTGCTAGCGCGTTCGCGTATTCCGCACTAGTCTACGCATCCAGCGCGATACATACGCGCACCTCTACACGCGTGTTACGCATTATCAAGACACATGATGACGTGGGGTCGTCTACGGCCTGATAGACGGCAGCCGAAATCATGCGATTGTCCAATCAGAAATGTGTCTACGAACTAGACCACTCCCACTGACTAAGAATTTAATTTAAGCTATCTTCAGAAGATAGTAAAACACGAACCTACCATAACTTTTTACCAAAAGAAAATGTCGCAAGACATGCCGTAATTTGCTCGATTCTGGTACCGGTGTCTATAAAGCTCCTGCATTGAGTTACATGGGGAATATTAAAATCGAAATATCTCAAGAACGGAATATCGCATGACGCTGGAACAAACGTTGAAATAAAGCGTTTACATTTCGCTGTCTGTTTTAATTTATTTTGTGTGTGTTCAATTCGTGTGTTTTTGCTATCAACTGCAGATAGCTCAAATTTAAATGCCTGTTGGTTGTCGTTTTTGTCTGCTGACTGAGATAAATCGATATTTTATCAATCATGTTACTGGTGTGTTATCTTCTATGGATCAAATTAAAATTTCAAGTGTTGCGATATTTTGTTTTGGTTTAATTATAAATTCACGTTGTTGTTGTTTTCTATATCTATTATGAATAAAAATAAAGTTCGCATTTACGACACGGGGAAAAGCTCAAACATGCAGATACAACATTTGAATTATTCTGAATAAATACCGTATGAGCTGAAAATATGCCAATTTTAATTGAAAATAGGTCAACTAACTTGCGGACTATTTTAACCGAATAACAATTCTTAACCGCATTCCGCTGGTACATAAAAAAAGATTGAAAATATAGGTTGCGGTAAAAACAAATATTAAGTTCGATACCGTGCGCTAATATCCCGAATAGAGTGTCTGCATTGTTCATTTTCCTTTTTGAGTGCAACGGCCGGCTATGCAACAGCCACGTCGATGTGACGTTGGAAAGTTTGACACCGTGGAATAAAGAAACTTACCCTGAGGTCTAGCAAATCGGGCCTCTTTAACGTTATCGCTTCTCGGCCTTTTGGCTAAGATCATGTTTAGTATCTGTTCTTTTCAGCTTAATATCTGAAACGTCCGTCATCGAGAGCGTCACCCCCTGAAAGTCACAATGACTAATCAGGGGGGCCACGTCATGGAAGCACCAAGGAGAAGAAGTCTTAGAGAGAGGAAGGAGGGGAATTCTTTTAGCAGAACACTTTCAATGCCTACAGGAAACTACAACCATCTGAATATTGCTACCGGAATTCAGAATGAAATTGGAAAGGACACAGTGATGGCGATTGTCAGAACCAACGGAGCGTGGCAAATCACCATGAAAGAAGGCGTGGATTTAGAGGAACTGTGCACCAGGGGCATTGGTATCAACGGAACGGACATAGATTTGAAATTGGTATCCAAAAATATCGTTACAGTTAGTTTTTTGGAGTTCCCCATTACGTTACAAATGAGATGCTCTCGGAGAAAATAAACGACTTCAAAGTCAGACAATATCGCCATGGATACGAAAGACTTACCCGGAACTGCCGGGGTAGAAAGAATAGTGCATTGTCGAATAGAAATACCGGACAATATAGCATCGCTACCATATGCCACCCAAATAAAGGGTGTAAACATGAACATAAAACACAATGGACAATGCAAAGTCTGTAACTATTGCTTGGACGAGGGGCATCTAATGAGATCCTGCCCCAGCAGAATACAATGTAAATTCTGCCACCTTTACGGACATAAAGAAGATGAGTGCCCAGATAAACAGGATAATGAAGAGGATTTAAGTTCAGAGGAGGAGAGTAGCGAAGAAGAAGGTGAAGAAATAGGGGATGAACAATCAGAGACATCAGATTATAATAACTTTATGGACAGAAATTGGGACTCAGACTCCGCGGAAGAACGAACATTGGTAATTGATGAATCAGAGACAGCAGAGGCAGGAGCAGTGGTAATAGAAAGTGCGGAGAAAGAGACGTCGACAGTGACGGTGCAGGCGCCAGAGGACGGAATCCGAAATGACAAACCAGAAACGGCAGATACACAAGCGTCAAATAAGAGAGAACATGGGACAACAGACGAAGAAGAAATAGAAGGAAAAACCCGAAAAAGGCGTAATAAGGTATCAGTAAAAACAAACAACAAGTTTGAAATATTGAAAGATATGCAACCTGGTGTAGACAATGACACTTAATATCCTCGATGGCTTTGAATTTGAGAGCTTTTCTCTTTTGCTGTTTCATTATGGCATTTTCTTTAATTTCAATTAACTGCAATGGGCTTAGAAATAAATCAAAACTCGAAAATGTTTTTACCTTTTTTACTTTACGGAAATTTGATATTATTTGTATGCAAGAAACTTTTTGGGAGGATCATTATGTTAATTCTGTTGTCAAAAATCAATGGGATAGTGAAATGTTCTTTTCAAATGTTAATGATGGGAAAAGAAATAGGGGGGTTGCTGTTTTATTTAGACACGGATTAGATGTTCAGGTTATTTATTGTAATGAAATAGCAGAAGGGAGAGCCCTCGAAGTCAAGTTTGAAATTGATGAAAAGACTTACTATTTATTAAATATTTATGCGCCAAATAATTTTAGGGAAAGATATGAATTCATAGAAAATATAAATTATAGAATTGATAATCTTAACGAAAACTTTGATAATTTATTTGTGATGGGGGATTTTAATATTGTCACTGAAGGGAGGGACAAATCAACTAAAATGTATGCTGATCCTTCTCGACGTGAATTTCTTGAATTATGTGGGCGCCACGGTTTGTGCGACACGTGGAGGGCAAAACACCCACATACAATGGAATTCACGTGGAGAAGGATCATAAAAGGTAAATTAATTCAAAGTCGTATTGATAAAATTTTAATCTATGATAAAAATATTGAGTGTATTTCTAATGCTACTATTATTCCGTTTGCGTGGAGCGATCATGATATTGTATATAATTGTTACAACCATAATAATGTTTCTATAGGCCCTGGGGTGTGGAAATTCAATAAGGCTCTTTTGAAAGATCAAACCTATTGTGAGTCGATACATAAATGCATTCAAGCTTCAAAAAATAAACCTAGTTACAATGAGGATGTTTTTAAATGGTATGATGAATTAAAAGAAAATATTAAAAACATTAGTATTTATTATGGGAAACGTATTACTAAACTGAAGCATAAAGAAAAAAAGATTCTCCAAAAAAAATTCGTCACGAATACAAAAAAGCAAATAAATACCAGGATTATGACACGACTTTAGTCAAAACTTTAGAAAGGGATTTTCAAATTATGGAAGAAGAAGAATGTAAAGGGGCGGTCATTAGATCAAAAATAGCCAATATCCAATTAGGCGAAAAACCTACTAAATATTTCTATAGCCTGGAAAAAAATATTCAAAAAAATAAAATTATTAATTACCTTAGAAACGATAAAGGCGAATTAGTCAGTACCTCTGAAGAAATTGTCAGAGAGACCCAGCAATTTTATTCTAATCTGTATAGTTTTATCAAATGTGACGAAGAAACTCAGGATAATTTCATTGAAAACATTAATAATAAGTTATGCAACGATGATGCTAAAATGTGTGCTGCTCATTTGAGTATGCCAGAATTACAAGAAGCAGTCTTTAAAATGGACAAAAATAAAAGTCCGGGCTCTGATGGATTAACAGCTGAATTTTTTTGTTATTTTTTTAACGAATTAGGCCCGGAACTTTTAAGAATAGCTAAAATCATTTTTGAATGTAAAATTATGCCGGACAGTATGAGGATTCAATCATTACTTTAGTTCCCAAAAAGGAGACAAAAGTAATCTCAAAAATTGGAGACCAATTTCTTTATTAAATATAGATTATAAAATCATTACCAAAGCTCTGGCGGCAAGAGTTTCCAAAGTAATTGGGAACATTGTTTCGCCAGACCAAACATGCTGCATCCCTGGAAGAGATATTTCTGACAATGTTTTAGCTATGAAAGATTTGGTGGATTTTATTTCGACACAAAATTTAGATGGTTATTTCGTTAAAATAGATCAACAAAAAGCTTTTGATCGTGTTAACCATCAATATCTTATCAAGACACTCATTAAATTTGGTTTCCCTGATTATTTTACTGAATGGATTAAAATTTTATATAATAATGTGACCAGTAGAGTCCATGTTAATGGGTATTTATCGGATGTTATTAAAATTCAAAAAGGGATTAGGCAAGGCTGCCCTTTAAGTGCATTACTTTATGTTATGACAGCCGAGCCTATGAGAAAGCAAATAGTTAACAATAAAGAAGTGAAAGGGTTTGATATTTCTGGATCTAAAGCTCTGATATTTCAGCATGCTGACGACACCAATTTTTTTGTTCAAAACAGTGTTTCTGTACACCACATTTTCAAAATATTTAAAATGTACGGTGAGGCCTCTGGGTCAAAAGTTAATTATGAAAAATCGGAAATTATTCCTCTTGGGAAAGCCACCCCCTTTCAAATTCATGACGGTGATCTTCAATTCGGGAAATCGGATCAAACCAAAGTCTTAGGGATTCATATTGGGACAAACGCCATCAAATGCGAACAAGAAAACTGGAATAGTATAATAAATAGATGTAAGAAAATTTTAAATTGCTGGAGACCCAGAGACCTCACCGTAAAAGGAAAAGTTTTAATATGTAATTCGCTTATTATTTCAAAAGTAATATATGTAATGAATGTAACACATCTTCCTAATTGGGTGGTTTCAGATTTGAAATCAGCCATGGTTAACTTTATTTGGAATGGTGGCAAACCGAAGATTAAGTATAATGTTTTAATTGGTACCGTAAGTTCGGGGGGTTTAGGCCTTATTGATCTGGGTAGAATGAAATGTGCTCTTAGATGCAAAATGATTAAAAAAATGTTTGACGATGATAGTACAATCAATCCGATTACAAAAAATCTTATGGAATTTAATCTGTCCAAATACAAAAATTTTAATCTTGGGCGTGACACATTTCGCGTCACGCTTAATCATCGTCAGATGAATGAGCTTCCTCAATTTTACAAAGAAATGCTTGAAGCGTGGTTCAGGCTCACAAAGGACAACTTTGTTGAGCCTGTCAATAATCATGAGATAATGTTTCAACCTCTTTTTGATAACCCATTTATAGGAATTAATCAGATCCCATGTTTTGTTAGTGCGGGTATTGTCAGAATTAGAGATATAATTTATGAGGTCACGCCGGGATTTATGCCGCCGATCGCAGTTAGGGAAATTCTTGATGATGCGGTGGATATAGGGTTGGTGACAATTTCTCTCCAGCACATCATCAAGAATTTACCAAATTCATGGAAGAGGAAAATAAAAAATTATTCTTTAGGCGCCGATCAAAATGTAATTCCCAGCATTCATTTCTGGAATGCTGGGGAATTAGACTGTACTAACATCATCGATACTAGTGTAAAAGATATTAATCACATATTGAGGGATAGAGAAACTGTAGCTCCAACAGGATTACAGTATTGGAGGGACCAATTTGGTGACAATAATTTAACAATTCCTTTCAACAGGTGCTATGGGGGATAAAGAAAACTACATGGCCCAAAACGATTATTTTCTTTGTCATAATGTGTTACTTACCAATGAACGTTTGTTTAAGTTTGGAGGGGCTGACAGTCCATTTTGTACATTTTGTAGAAATTTTAAGGAGAGTCTTTGGCACATTTTCACTCAATGTAATAACCTTCATAATCTTTTCATCCTTGTATGGGATTTATGTCAGACAATTAAAGGAAAGAGATACAATATGACAGTTTTTACTATCACTTTATTATAGGATATATAGATAAATCCAAAAATAAAAGTAATCTTATTAATTTTGTCCTTACAAATTATAGAGCTTCGATATGGAGCGCCCGTAAGTGGTATAAAAAGGAGTATTGTAAATTATATTCATGTGTTCAAATCATTTATTAGCAAAAGACTTCAACTTGAGTATCAAAATTATGTTCGGATTAATTCTAATGAATCCTTCTTTGAAATTTTTGGTATCAATGAGGCCCTTATCTTCAAATCTGATGAGGGCTATGAGATTGCTTTCAGTTAAATTGTGCTGTAGTTTTTTAATATGCTGATTTGATGTAAGTATTGTGTGTATGATGTCAATGGGGCAACTTGGTTGTAGTTGTCCCACTTAAATTAAAAAAAAAAAAAAAAAAAAAAGATCATGTGTAGTATCTGTTCTTTTCAGCTTAATATCTGAAACGTCCCTCATTGAGGGACTTGTATATTAAACTGATTTTTGAACTTGGGCCATGGAATAGGAGCTTGCTCCGTCCTGGCCACGGGTTGGCCTGGTATTGCACTACCTCCGGGATCGGCCCACTCCATACCAGGGGATATAAAAAATACAAAAGTAGAACTTGCCAAGAAAACAGAAGTTTACGAATACCGGATGAATACATTTCATAGTCATTTGCTTTCTACTCAGTGAAGATAGAATGATAGCATTTGCGTCCTGATAAAATTACTACACAGTAAATAATTCACACATTTAGCAGAAGGCGTGTTAGGAAAGACCTTTGGTATTATTTTGCCGTTTGATGTTTGCTTGTGTTTTTGCTATCTACTCAAGATAGCATCTCCGAAACAGTTTTCAACAGCCAACTTTGAATATTTAAATTGGAAATCTTGAAAATTTGAAAACGCCGAATTATGTGTTGAAAAAAAGAAAGAATCGAGATGAGGCCCAAATTTTCATCAAAATAATCCCAAAAGAGTTTTTTCCGAACACGCGTTCTGGGATATTCTAGAATCGAATTAGGCCTACTGGTGCTACTGAAAATCAAATCGAAATTTTAAGTGTTGCGAACTTTTTGTTTTAGTTTAATTTTAAATTCATTTGTTTTCTTTCTTATTTACTGAAGATAGCTCAAATAAAATACAGGATTATGTTGTAATTTTTGTCTACTGATGAACGGGATAGATTTATATTATAGAATCGAATTAGGCCTACACGGTCGTGCTACATGTGCTAAAGATCAAATTAAAATTCCAAGCAGTGGAGACTTGCGTTTTCAACTTGTTTATTACTGACTGCTTTCAAATGTTTATTTTAAGAAGATATATCGAATCAGTTTCGCGAGCGATTGCGTAGATATATCGAATGTCGCGAGCGATTGCGTAAACAACAACGCGCGAATTTGATACCACGCGTTAGGCGCGCGTCCGTTACGCTTATGACGTTCGCGTTCAAAATAATGTCACGGCACTCTGCAGGCTAGGCCTAACTGCTTGAATAATTTAACTTGATCTTCAGAAGATAGCACTACGGAGACCAAAATTACGGAGACCAAAATTACACCATCAATTTAATTTAAGCTATCTTCAGAAGATAGTAAAACACGAACCTACCATAACTTTTTACCAAAAGAAAATGTCGCAAGACATGCCGTAATTTGCTCGATTCTGGTACCGGTGTCTATAAAGCTCCTGCATTGAGTTACATGGGGAATATTAAAATCGAAATATCTCAAGAACGGAATATCGCATGACGCTGGAACAAACGTTGAAATAAAGCGTTTACATTTCCTGTCTGTTTTAATTTATTTTGTGTGTGTTCAATTCGTGTGTTTTTGCTATCAACTGCAGATAGCTCAAATTTAAATGCCTGTTGGTTGTCGTTTTTGTCTGCTGACTGAGATAAATCGATATTTTATCAATCATGTTACTGGTGTGTTATCTTCTATGGATCGAATTAAAATTTCAAGTGTTGCGATATTTTGTTTTGGTTTAATTATAAATTCACGTTGTTGTTGTTTTCTATATCTATTATGAATAAAAATAAAGTTCGCATTTACGACACGGGGAGAAAAGCTCAAACATGCAGATACAACATTTGAATTATTCTGAATAAACACCGTATGAGCTGAAAATATGCCAATTTTAATTGAAAATAGGTCAACTAACTTGCGGACTATTTTAACCGAATAACAATTCTTAACCGCATTCCGCTGGTACATAAAAAAGATTGAAAATATAGGTTGCGGTAAAAACAAATATTAAGTTCGATACCGTGCGCTAATATCCCGAATAGAGTGTCTGCATTGTTCATTTTCCTTTTTGAGTGCAACGGCCGGCTATGCAACAGCCACGTCGATGTGACGTTGGAAAGTTTGACACCGTGGAATAAAGAAACTTACCCTGAGGTCTAGCAAATCGGGCCTCTTTAACGTTATCGCTTCTCGGCCTTTTGGCTAAGATCATGTGTAGTATCTGTTCTTTTCAGCTTAATATCTGAAACGTCCCTCATTGAGGGACTTGTATATTAAACTGATTTTTGAACTTGGGCCATGGAATAGGAGCTTGCTCCGTCCTGGCCACGGGTTGGCCCGGTATTGCACTACCTCCGGGATCGGCCCACTCCCCACCAGGGGATATAAAAAATACAAAAGTAGAACTTGCCAAGAAAACAGAAGTTTACGAATACCGGATGAATACATTTCATAGTCATTTGCTTTCTACTCAGTGAAGATAGAATGATAGCATTTGCGTCCTGATAAAATTACTACACAGTAAATAATTCACACATTTAGCAGAAGGCGTGTTAGGAAAGACCTTTGGTATTATTTTGCCGTTTGATGTTTGCTTGTGTTTTTGCTATCTACTCAAGATAGCATCTCCGAAACAGTTTTCAACAGCCAACTTTGAATATTTAAATTGGAAATCTTGAAAATTTGAAAACGCCGAATTATGTGTTGAAAAAAAGAAAGAATCGAGATGAGGCCCAAATTTTCATCAAAATAATCCCAAAAGAGTTTTTTCCGAACACGCGTTCTGGGATATTCTAGAATCGAATTAGGCCTACTGGTGCTACTGAAAATCAAATCGAAATTTTAAGTGTTGCGAACTTTTTGTTTTAGTTTAATTTTAAATTCATTTGTTTTCTTTCTTATTTACTGAAGATAGCTCAAATAAAATACAGGATTATGTTGTAATTTTTGTCTACTGATGAACGGGATAGATTTATATTATAGAATCGAATTAGGCCTACACGGTCGTGCTACATGTGCTAAAGATCAAATTAAAATTCCAAGCAGTGGAGACTTGCGTTTTCAACTTGTTTATTTACTGACTGCTTTCAAATGTTTATTTTAAGAAGATATATCGAATCAGTTTCGCGAGCGATTGCGTAGATATATCGAATGTCGCGAGCGATTGCGTAAACAACAACGCGCGAATTTGATACCACGCGTTAGGCGCGCGTCCGTTACGCTTATGACGTTCGCGTTCAAAATAATGTCACGGCACTCTGCAGGCTAGGCCTAACTGCTTGAATAATTTAACTTGATCTTCAGAAGATAGCACTACGGAGACCAAAATTACACCATCAATTTAATTTAAGCTATCTTCAGAAGATAGTAAAACACGAACCTACCATAACTTTTTACCAAAAGAAAATGTCGCAAGACATGCCGTAATTTGCTCGATTCTGGTACCGGTGTCTATAAAGCTCCTGCATTGAGTTACATGGGGAATATTAAAATCGAAATATCTCAAGAACGGAATATCGCATGACGCTGGAACAAACGTTGAAATAAAGCGTTTTACAATTCTCTGTCTGTTTTAATTTATTTTGTGTGTGTTCAATTCGTGTGTTTTTGCTATCAACTGCAGATAGCTCAAATTTAAATGCCTGTTGGTTGTCGTTTTTGTCTGCTGACTGAGATAAATCGATATTTTATCAATCATGTTACTGGTGTGTTATCTTCTATGGATCGAATTAAAATTTCAAGTGTTGCGATATTTTGTTTTGGTTTAATTATAAATTCACGTTGTTGTTGTTTTCTATATCTATTATGAATAAAAATAAAGTTCGCATTTACGACACGGGGAGAAAAGCTCAAACATGCAGATACAACATTTGAATTATTCTGAATAAACACCGTATGAGCTGAAAATATGCCAATTTTAATTGAAAATAGGTCAACTAACTTGCGGACTATTTTAACCGAATAACAATTCTTAACCGCATTCCGCTGGTACATAAAAAAGATTGAAAATATAGGTTGCGGTAAAACAAATATTAAGTTCGATACCGTGCGCTAATATCCCGAATAGAGTGTCTGCATTGTTCATTTTCCTTTTTGAGTGCAACGGCCGGCTATGCAACAGCCACGTCGATGTGACGTTGGAAAGTTTGACACCGTGGAATAAAGAAACTTACCCTGAGGTCTAGCAAATCGGGCCTCTTTAACGTTATCGCTTCTCGGCCTTTTGGCTAAGATCATGTGTAGTATCTGTTCTTTTCAGCTTAATATCTGAAACGTCCCTCATTGAGGGACTTGTATATTAAACTGATTTTTGAACTTGGGCCATGGAATAGGAGCTTGCTCCGTCCTGGCCACGGGTTGGCCCGGTATTGCACTACCTCCGGGATCGGCCCACTCCCCACCAGGGGATATAAAAAATACAAAAGTAGAACTTGCCAAGAAAACAGAAGTTTACGAATACCGGATGAATACATTTCATAGTCATTTGCTTTCTACTCAGTGAAGATAGAATGATAGCATTTGCGTCCTGATAAAATTACTACACAGTAAATAATTCACACATTTAGCAGAAGGCGTGTTAGGAAAGACCTTTGGTATTATTTTGCCGTTTGATGTTTGCTTGTGTTTTTGCTATCTACTCAAGATAGCATCTCCGAAACAGTTTTCAACAGCCAACTTTGAATATTTAAATTGGAAATCTTGAAAATTTGAAAACGCCGAATTATGAAAAAAAAAAAAGAAAGAATCGAGATGAGGCCCAAATTTTCATCAAAATAATCCCAAAAGAGTTTTTTCCGAACACGCGTTCTGGGATATTCTAGAATCGAATTAGGCCTACTGGTGCTACTGAAAATCAAATCGAAATTTTAAGTGTTGCGAACTTTTTGTTTTAGTTTAATTTTAAATTCATTTGTTTTCTTTCTTATTTACTGAAGATAGCTCAAATAAAATACAGGATTATGTTGTAATTTTTGTCTACTGATGAACGGGATAGATTTATATTATAGAATCGAATTAGGCCTACACGGTCGTGCTACATGTGCTAAAGATCAAATTAAAATTCCAAGCAGTGGAGACTTGCGTTTTCAACTTGTTTATTTACTGACTGCTTTCAAATGTTTATTTTAAGAAGATATATCGAATCAGTTTCGCGAGCGATTGCGTAGATATATCGAATGTCGCGAGCGATTGCGTAAACAACAACGCGCGAATTTGATACCACGCGTTAGGCGCGCGTCCGTTACGCTTATGACGTTCGCGTTCAAAATAATGTCACGGCACTCTGCAGGCTAGGCCTAACTGCTTGAATAATTTAACTTGATCTTCAGAAGATAGCACTACGGAGACCAAAATTACACCATCAATTTAATTTAAGCTATCTTCAGAAGATAGTAAAACACGAACCTACCATAACTTTTTACCAAAAGAAAATGTCGCAAGACATGCCGTAATTTGCTCGATTCTGGTACCGGTGTCTATAAAGCTCCTGCATTGAGTTACATGGGGAATATTAAAATCGAAATATCTCAAGAACGGAATATCGCATGACGCTGGAACAAACGTTGAAATAAAGCGTTTACATTTCTCTGTCTGTTTTAATTTATTTTGTGTGTGTTCAATTCGTGTGTTTTTGCTATCAACTGCAGATAGCTCAAATTTAAATGCCTGTTGGTTGTCGTTTTTGTCTGCTGACTGAGATAAATCGATATTTTATCAATCATGTTACTGGTGTGTTATCTTCTATGGATCGAATTAAAATTTCAAGTGTTGCGATATTTTGTTTTGGTTTAATTATAAATTCACGTTGTTGTTGTTTTCTATATCTATTATGAATAAAAATAAAGTTCGCATTTACGACACGGGGAGAAAAGCTCAAACATGCAGATACAACATTTGAATTATTCTGAATAAACACCGTATGAGCTGAAAATATGCCAATTTTAATTGAAAATAGGTCAACTAACTTGCGGACTATTTTAACCGAATAACAATTCTTAACCGCATTCCGCTGGTACATAAAAAAGATTGAAAATATAGGTTGCGGTAAAACAAATATTAAGTTCGATACCGTGCGCTAATATCCCGAATAGAGTGTCTGCATTGTTCATTTTCCTTTTTGAGTGCAACGGCCGGCTATGCAACAGCCACGTCGATGTGACGTTGGAAAGTTTGACACCGTGGAATAAAGAAACTTACCCTGAGGTCTAGCAAATCGGGCCTCTTTAACGTTATCGCTTCTCGGCCTTTTGGCTAAGATCATGTGTAGTATCTGTTCTTTTCAGCTTAATATCTGAAACGTCCCTCATTGAGGGACTTGTATATTAAACTGATTTTTGAACTTGGGCCATGGAATAGGAGCTTGCTCCGTCCTGGCCACGGGTTGGCCGGTATTGCACTACCTCCGGGATCGGCCCACCCCACCAGGGGATATAAAAAATACAAAAGTAGAACTTGCCAAGAAAACAGAAGTTTACGAATACCGGATGAATACATTTCATAGTCATTTGCTTTCTACTCAGTGAAGATAGAATGATAGCATTTGCGTCCTGATAAAATTACTACACAGTAAATAATTCACACATTTAGCAGAAGGCGTGTTAGGAAAGACCTTTGGTATTATTTTGCCGTTTGATGTTTGCTTGTGTTTTTGCTATCTACTCAAGATAGCATCTCCGAAACAGTTTTCAACAGCCAACTTTGAATATTTAAATTGGAAATCTTGAAAATTTGAAAACGCCGAATTATGTGTTGAAAAAAAGAAAGAATCGAGATGAGGCCCAAATTTTCATCAAAATAATCCCAAAAGAGTTTTTTCCGAACACGCGTTCTGGGATATTCTAGAATCGAATTAGGCCTACTGGTGCTACTGAAAATCAAATCGAAATTTTAAGTGTTGCGAACTTTTTGTTTTAGTTTAATTTTAAATTCATTTGTTTTCTTTCTTATTTACTGAAGATAGCTCAAATAAAATACAGGATTATGTTGTAATTTTTGTCTACTGATGAACGGGATAGATTTATATTATAGAATCGAATTAGGCCTACACGGTCGTGCTACATGTGCTAAAGATCAAATTAAAATTCCAAGCAGTGGAGACTTGCGTTTTCAACTTGTTTATTTACTGACTGCTTTCAAATGTTTATTTTAAGAAGATATATCGAATCAGTTTCGCGAGCGATTGCGTAGATATATCGAATGTCGCGAGCGATTGCGTAAACAACAACGCGCGAATTTGATACCACGCGTTAGGCGCGCGTCCGTTACGCTTATGACGTTCGCGTTCAAAATAATGTCACGGCACTCTGCAGGCTAGGCCTAACTGCTTGAATAATTTAACTTGATCTTCAGAAGATAGCACTACGGAGACCAAAATTACACCATCAATTTAATTTAAGCTATCTTCAGAAGATAGTAAAACACGAACCTACCATAACTTTTTACCAAAAGAAAATGTCGCAAGACATGCCGTAATTTGCTCGATTCTGGTACCGGTGTCTATAAAGCTCCTGCATTGAGTTACATGGGGAATATTAAAATCGAAATATCTCAAGAACGGAATATCGCATGACGCTGGAACAAACGTTGAAATAAAGCGTTTACATTTCTCTGTCTGTTTTAATTTATTTTGTGTGTGTTCAATTCGTGTGTTTTTGCTATCAACTGCAGATAGCTCAAATTTAAATGCCTGTTGGTTGTCGTTTTTGTCTGCTGACTGAGATAAATCGATATTTTATCAATCATGTTACTGGTGTGTTATCTTCTATGGATCGAATTAAAATTTCAAGTGTTGCGATATTTTGTTTTGGTTTAATTATAAATTCACGTTGTTGTTGTTTTCTATATCTATTATGAATAAAAATAAAGTTCGCATTTACGACACGGGGAGAAAAGCTCAAACATGCAGATACAACATTTGAATTATTCTGAATAAACACCGTATGAGCTGAAAATATGCCAATTTTAATTGAAAATAGGTCAACTAACTTGCGGACTATTTTAACCGAATAACAATTCTTAACCGCATTCCGCTGGTACATAAAAAAGATTGAAAATATAGGTTGCGGTAAAAACAAATATTAAGTTCGATACCGTGCGCTAATATCCCGAATAGAGTGTCTGCATTGTTCATTTTCCTTTTTGAGTGCAACGGCCGGCTATGCAACAGCCACGTCGATGTGACGTTGGAAAGTTTGACACCGTGGAATAAAGAAACTTACCCTGAGGTCTAGCAAATCGGGCCTCTTTAACGTTATCGCTTCTCGGCCTTTTGGCTAAGATCATGTGTAGTATCTGTTCTTTTCAGCTTAATATCTGAAACGTCCCTCATTGAGGGACTTGTATATTAAACTGATTTTTGAACTTGGGCCATGGAATAGGAGCTTGCTCCGTCCTGGCCACGGGTTGGCCCGGTATTGCACTACCTCCGGGATCGGCCCCTCCCCACCAGGGGATATAAAAAATACAAAAGTAGAACTTGCCAAGAAAACAGAAGTTTACGAATACCGGATGAATACATTTCATAGTCATTTGCTTTCTACTCAGTGAAGATAGAATGATAGCATTTGCGTCCTGATAAAATTACTACACAGTAAATAATTCACACATTTAGCAGAAGGCGTGTTAGGAAAGACCTTTGGTATTATTTTGCCGTTTGATGTTTGCTTGTGTTTTTGCTATCTACTCAAGATAGCATCTCCGAAACAGTTTTCAACAGCCAACTTTGAATATTTAAATTGGAAATCTTGAAAATTTGAAAACGCCGAATTATGTGTTGAAAAAAAGAAAGAATCGAGATGAGGCCCAAATTTTCATCAAAATAATCCCAAAAGAGTTTTTTCCGAACACGCGTTCTGGGATATTCTAGAATCGAATTAGGCCTACTGGTGCTACTGAAAATCAAATCGAAATTTTAAGTGTTGCGAACTTTTTGTTTTAGTTTAATTTTAAATTCATTTGTTTTCTTTCTTATTTACTGAAGATAGCTCAAATAAAATACAGGATTATGTTGTAATTTTTGTCTACTGATGAACGGGATAGATTTATAGAATCGAATTAGGCCTACACGGTCGTGCTACATGTGCTAAAGATCAAATTAAAATTCCAAGCAGTGGAGACTTGCGTTTTCAACTTGTTTATTTACTGACTGCTTTCAAATGTTTATTTTAAGAAGATATATCGAATCAGTTTCGCGAGCGATTGCGTAGATATATCGAATGTCGCGAGCGATTGCGTAAACAACAACGCGCGAATTTGATACCACGCGTTAGGCGCGCGTCCGTTACGCTTATGACGTTCGCGTTCAAAATAATGTCACGGCACTCTGCAGGCTAGGCCTAACTGCTTGAATAATTTAACTTGATCTTCAGAAGATAGCACTACGGAGACCAAAATTACACCATCAATTTAATTTAAGCTATCTTCAGAAGATAGTAAAACACGAACCTACCATAACTTTTTACCAAAAGAAAATGTCGCAAGACATGCCGTAATTTGCTCGATTCTGGTACCGGTGTCTATAAAGCTCCTGCATTGAGTTACATGGGGAATATTAAAATCGAAATATCTCAAGAACGGAATATCGCATGACGCTGGAACAAACGTTGAAATAAAGCGTTTACATTTCTCTGTCTGTTTTAATTTATTTTGTGTGTGTTCAATTCGTGTGTTTTTGCTATCAACTGCAGATAGCTCAAATTTAAATGCCTGTTGGTTGTCGTTTTTGTCTGCTGACTGAGATAAATCGATATTTTATCAATCATGTTACTGGTGTGTTATCTTCTATGGATCGAATTAAAATTTCAAGTGTTGCGATATTTTGTTTTGGTTTAATTATAAATTCACGTTGTTGTTGTTTTCTATATCTATTATGAATAAAAATAAAGTTCGCATTTACGACACGGGGAGAAAAGCTCAAACATGCAGATACAACATTTGAATTATTCTGAATAAACACCGTATGAGCTGAAAATATGCCAATTTTAATTGAAAATAGGTCAACTAACTTGCGGACTATTTTAACCGAATAACAATTCTTAACCGCATTCCGCTGGTACATAAAAAAGATTGAAAATATAGGTTGCGGTAAAAACAAATATTAAGTTCGATACCGTGCGCTAATATCCCGAATAGAGTGTCTGCATTGTTCATTTTCCTTTTTGAGTGCAACGGCCGGTTATGCAACAGCCACGTCGATGTGACGTTGGAAAGTTTGACACCGTGGAATAAAGAAACTTACCCTGAGGTCTAGCAAATCGGGCCTCTTTAACGTTATCGCTTCTCGGCCTTTTGGCTAAGATCATGTGTAGTATCTGTTCTTTTCAGCTTAATATCTGAAACGTCCCTCATTGAGGGACTTGTATATTAAACTGATTTTTGAACTTGGGCCATGGAATAGGAGCTTGCTCCGTCCTGGCCACGGGTTGGCCCGGGATTGCACTACCTCCGGGATCGGCCCACCCCACCAGGGGATATAAAAAATACAAAAGTAGAACTTGCCAAGAAAACAGAAGTTTACGAATACCGGATGAATACATTTCATAGTCATTTGCTTTCTACTCAGTGAAGATAGAATGATAGCATTTGCGTCCTGATAAAATTACTACACAGTAAATAATTCACACATTTAGCAGAAGGCGTGTTAGGAAAGACCTTTGGTATTATTTTGCCGTTTGATGTTTGCTTGTGTTTTTGCTATCTACTCAAGATAGCATCTCCGAAACAGTTTTCAACAGCCAACTTTGAATATTTAAATTGGAAATCTTGAAAATTTGAAAACGCCGAATTATGTGTTGAAAAAAAGAAAGAATCGAGATGAGGCCCAAATTTTCATCAAAATAATCCCAAAAGAGTTTTTTCCGAACACGCGTTCTGGGATATTCTAGAATCGAATTAGGCCTACTGGTGCTACTGAAAATCAAATCGAAATTTTAAGTGTTGCGAACTTTTTGTTTTAGTTTAATTTTAAATTCATTTGTTTTCTTTCTTATTTACTGAAGATAGCTCAAATAAAATACAGGATTATGTTGTAATTTTTGTCTACTGATGAACGGGATAGATTTATATTATAGAATCGAATTAGGCCTACACGGTCGTGCTACATGTGCTAAAGATCAAATTAAAATTCCAAGCAGTGGAGACTTGCGTTTTCAACTTGTTTATTTACTGACTGCTTTCAAATGTTTATTTTAAGAAGATATATCGAATCAGTTTCGCGAGCGATTGCGTAGATATATCGAATGTCGCGAGCGATTGCGTAAACAACAACGCGCGAATTTGATACCACGCGTTAGGCGCGCGTCCGTTACGCTTATGACGTTCGCGTTCAAAATAATGTCACGGCACTCTGCAGGCTAGGCCTAACTGCTTGAATAATTTAACTTGATCTTCAGAAGATAGCACTACGGAGACCAAAATTACACCATCAATTTAATTTAAGCTATCTTCAGAAGATAGTAAAACACGAACCTACCATAACTTTTTACCAAAAGAAAATGTCGCAAGACATGCCGTAATTTGCTCGATTCTGGTACCGGTGTCTATAAAGCTCCTGCATTGAGTTACATGGGAATATTAAAATCGAAATATCTCAAGAACGGAATATCGCATGACGCTGGAACAAACGTTGAAATAAAGCGTTTACATTTCTCTGTCTGTTTTAATTTATTTTGTGTGTGTTCAATTCGTGTGTTTTTGCTATCAACTGCAGATAGCTCAAATTTAAATGCCTGTTGGTTGTCGTTTTTGTCTGCTGACTGAGATAAATCGATATTTTATCAATCATGTTACTGGTGTGTTATCTTCTATGAATCAAATTAAAATTTCAAGTGTTGTGATATTTTGTTTTGGTTTAATTATAAATTAGATATGAGAGATGCTAACATAGTCACAATCTACAAGAACAAAGGAGATCACTGTGACTGCAACAACTACCGGGGCATCTCATTGCTTAGTTCGGGAAGCTGTTTGCTCGCATAGTTTACTGCGTCTACAAAAGCTGGCTGACAGAATATATCCAGAGTCAAAGTGCGGGTTCGCTCCAAGAGATCAACAATTGACATGATCTTCTCGCTACGGCAACTGCAAGAAAAATGCAGAGAGCAGCAAAAACCCCTATACCTGGCATTCATTGAACTAAAGCGTTTGATCTTGTTAGCAGGGAATTCAAATGCTTCCTCTGATTGGCTTCAGCATAATTCGTTCTTTCCATGATGGGATGATGAGTACTGTTCAGTTTGATGGCTCAATGTCTGAAGAATTTGGTGTCAAAAGTGGAGTAAAACAAGGCTGTGTACTCGCACCAACACTGTTTGGTATTTTCTTTGCACTGCTACTCAAGCACGCCTTTCAACCACAGAGGGAGTGTACCTTCACTCACGATCTGATGGTAAACTCTTTAACATTGCACGCCTGAAGGCCAAGACCAAGATAAGGGAAGTGCTGATTAGAGACATGCTATTCGCTGATGATGCTGCGATTGCCCACTCTGAAGTTGAGCTACAGAATCGCATCAGCTTGCGACCTCTTCAGCCTAACCATAAGTCTGAAGAAGACTCAAGTCATGGGACAGGGCACTATAGCTCCACCATCAATCCACATCAGTGATCAGCAACTTGAGGTAGTTCACCAATTCATATCTAGGCTAACTGCCACAGACAATCTATCTCTGGACGCTGAGCTCACAAAAGGATCGGCAAGGCGGCCTCTGCTCACCAATACAACAAAGATGGCGGTCTACAAGGCATGTGTAATCAGCACGCTCCTCTATGGTAGTGAATCATGGACAAACTCTCCACAAGAACGGAAGCTTCAAGTATTTCACCTGAGATGTCTACGCCGCATTCTTGGAATCTCCTGGAAAGACAAGGTCACAAACAATGAAGTCATGTCTAAGGCGGGTATCCCATCAATGTATACACTACTACGTCAACGTCGCCTTCGATGGCTAGGACATGTCAGTCGAATGGAAGATGGTCGCATTCCCAAGGATCTCCTCTACGGAGAGCTATCTTCAGGACACAGAAGAAAGGGTCGACCGCTACTCCGCTTCAAGGACTGTAAGCGTGACTTGAAAGCACTTGACATGGACTGGGTCACCTGGGAATCTGCTGCTAGTGACAGAAAAACGCAACATCTCTCGACGGCCTTGAAACTGCTGATGCGCAAAAGTCAGTGTGAAACATTTTGCATCAGTCTTCAGATGCCAGGTGCAACAAAATCTGCAAGTCTCGCATTGGTCTAAAACGATGCTTCCAACCACCTCAGACGGCGCTACTCCATAGTCTGTGAAGACTGACGGATGCCAACTCATGTTGTTGTTGTTTTCTATATCTATTATGAATAAAAAATAAAGTTCGCATTTACGACACGGGGAGAACAGCTCAAACATGCCGATACAACATTTGAATTATTCTGAATAAATATGAGCTGAAAATATGCCAATTTTAATTGAAATAGGTCAACTAACTTGCGGACTATTCTAACCGAATAACAATTCTTAACCGCATTCCACTGGTACATAAAAAAGATTAAAAATATAGGTTGCGGTAAAAACAAATATTAAGTTCGATACCGTGCACTAATATCCCGAATAGAGTGTCTGCATTGTTCATTTTCCTTTTTGAGTGCAACGGCCGGCTATGCAACAGCCACGTCGATGTGACGTTGGAAAGTTTGACACCGTGGAATAAAGAAACTTACCCTGAGGTCTAGCAAATCGGGCCTCTTAACGTTATCGCTTCTCGGCCTTTTGGCTAAGATCATGTGTAGTATCTGTTCTTTTCAGCTTAATATCTGAAACGTCCCTCATTGAGGGACTTGTATATTAAACTGATTTTTGAACTTGGGCCATGGAATAGGAGCTTGCTCCGTCCTGGCCACGGGTTGGCCGGTATTGCACTACCTCCGGGATCGGCCCACTCCCCACCAGGGGATATAAAAAATACAAAAGTAGAACTTGCCAAGAAAACAGAAGTTTACGAATACCGGATGAATACATTTCATAGTCATTTGCTTTCTACTCAGTGAAGATAGAATGATAGCATTTGCGTCCTGATAAAATTACTACACAGTAAATAATTCACACATTTAGCAGAAGGCGTGTTAGGAAAGACCTTTGGTATTATTTTGCCGTTTGATGTTTGCTTGTGTTTTTGCTATCTACTCAAGATAGCATCTCCGAAACAGTTTTCAACAGCCAACTTTGAATATTTAAATTGGAAATCTTGAAAATTTGAAAACGCCGAATTATGTGTTGAAAAAAAGAAAGAATCGAGATGAGGCCCAAATTTTCATCAAAATAATCCCAAAAGAGTTTTTTCCGAACACGCGTTCTGGGATATTCTAGAATCGAATTAGGCCTACTGGTGCTACTGAAAATCAAATCGAAATTTTAAGTGTTGCGAACTTTTTGTTTTAGTTTAATTTTAAATTCATTTGTTTTCTTTCTTATTTACTGAAGATAGCTCAAATAAAATACAGGATTATGTTGTAATTTTTGTCTACTGATGAACGGGATAGATTTATATTATAGAATCGAATTAGGCCTACACGGTCGTGCTACATGTGCTAAAGATCAAATTAAAATTCCAAGCAGTGGAGACTTGCGTTTTCAACTTGTTTATTTACTGACTGCTTTCAAATGTTTATTTTAAGAAGATATATCGAATCAGTTTCGCGAGCGATTGCGTAGATATATCGAATGTCGCGATAGATTGGGTAAACAACAACGCGCGAATTTGATACCACGCGTTAGGCGCGCGTCCGTTACGCTTATGACGTTCGCGTTCAAAATAATGTCACGGCACTCTGCAGGCTAGGCCTAACTGCTTGAATAATTTAACTTGATCTTCAGAAGATAGCACTACGGAGACCAAAATTACACCATCAATTTAATTTAAGCTATCTTCAGAAGATAGTAAAACACGAACCTACCATAACTTTTTACCAAAAGAAAATGTCGCAAGACATGCCGTAATTTGCTCGATTCTGGTACCGGTGTCTATAAAGCTCCTGCATTGAGTTACATGGGGAATATTAAAATCGAAATATCTCAAGAACGGAATATCGCATGACGCTGGAACAAACGTTGAAATAAAGCGTTTACATTTCTCTGTCTGTTTTAATTTATTTTGTGTGTGTTCAATTCGTGTGTTTTTGCTATCAACTGCAGATAGCTCAAATTTAAATGCCTGTTGGTTGTCGTTTTTGTCTGCTGACTGAGATAAATCGATATTTTATCAATCATGTTACTGGTGTGTTATCTTCTATGGATCGAATTAAAATTTCAAGTGTTGCGATATTTTGTTTTGGTTTAATTATAAATTCACGTTGTTGTTGTTTTCTATATCTATTATGAATAAAAATAAAGTTCGCATTTACGACACGGGGAGAAAAGCTCAAACATGCAGATACAACATTTGAATTATTCTGAATAAACACCGTATGAGCTGAAAATATGCCAATTTTAATTGAAAATAGGTCAACTAACTTGCGGACTATTTTAACCGAATAACAATTCTTAACCGCATTCCGCTGGTACATAAAAAAGATTGAAAATATAGGTTGCGGTAAAAACAAATATTAAGTTCGATACCGTGCGCTAATATCCCGAATAGAGTGTCTGCATTGTTCATTTTCCTTTTTAGTGCAACGGCCGGCTATGCAACAGCCACGTCGATGTGACGTTGGAAAGTTTGACACCGTGGAATAAAGAAACTTACCCTGAGGTCTAGCAAATCGGGCCTCTTTAACGTTATCGCTTCTCGGCCTTTTGGCTAAGATCATGTGTAGTATCTGTTCTTTTCAGCTTAATATCTGAAACGTCCCTCATTGAGGGACTTGTATATTAAACTGATTTTTGAATGGGCCATGGAATAGGAGCTTGCTCCGTCCTGGCCACGTGTTGGCCCGGTATTGCACTACCTCCGGGATCGGCCCACTCCCCACCAGGGGATATAAAAAATACAAAAGTAGAACTTGCCAAGAAAACAGAAGTTTACGAATACCGGATGAATACATTTCATAGTCATTTGCTTTCTACTCAGTGAAGATAGAATGATAGCATTTGCGTCCTGATAAAATTACTACACAGTAAATAATTCACACATTTAGCAGAAGGCGTGTTAGGAAAGACCTTTGGTATTATTTTGCCGTTTGATGTTTGTTTGTGTTTTTGCTATCTACTCAAGATAGCATCTCCGAAACAGTTTTAAACAGCCAACTTTGAATATTTAAATTGGAAATCTTGAAAATTTGAAAACGCCGAATTAAAAAAAAAAAAAAGAAAGAATCGAGATGAGGCCCAAATTTTCATCAAAATAATCCCAAAAGAGTTTTTCCGAACACGCGTTCTGGGATATTCTAGAATCGAATTAGGCCTACTGGTGCTACTGAAAATCAAATCGAAATTTTAAGTGTTGCGAACTTTTTGTTTTAGTTTAATTTTAAATTCATTTGTTTTCTTTCTTATTTACTGAAGATAGCTCAAATAAAATACAGGATTATGTTGTAATTTTTGTCTACTGATGAACGGGATAGATTTATATTATAGAATCGAATTAGGCCTACACGGTCGTGCTACATGTGCTAAAGATCAAATTAAAATTCCAAGCAGTGGAGACTTGCGTTTTCAACTTGTTTATTTACTGACTGCTTTCAAATGTTTATTTTAAGAAGATATATCGAATCAGTTTCGCGAGCGATTGCGTAGATATATCGAATGTCGCGAGCGATTGCGTAAACAACAACGCGCGAATTTGATACCACGCGTTAGGCGCGCGTCCGTTACGCTTATGACGTTCGCGTTCAAAATAATGTCACGGCACTCTGCAGGCTAGGCCTAACTGCTTGAATAATTTAACTTGATCTTCAGAAGATAGCACTACGGAGACCAAAATTACACCATCAATTTAATTTAAGCTATCTTCAGAAGATAGTAAAACACGAACCTACCATAACTTTTTACCAAAAGAAAATGTCGCAAGACATGCCGTAATTTGCTCGATTCTGGTACCGGTGTCTATAAAGCTCCTGCATTGAGTTACATGGTGAATATTAAAATCGAAATATCTCAAGAACGGAATATCGCATGACGCTGGAACAAACGTTGAAATAAAGCGTTTACATTTCTCTGTCTGTTTTAATTTATTTTGTGTGTGTTCAATTCGTGTGTTTTTGCTATCAACTGCAGATAGCTCAAATTTAAATGCCTGTTGGTTGTCGTTTTTGTCTGCTGACTGAGATAAATCGATATTTTATCAATCATGTTACTGGTGTGTTATCTTCTATGGATCAAATTAAAATTTCAAGTGTTGCGATATTTTGTTTTGGTTTAATTATAAATTCACGTTGTTGTTGTTTTCTATATCTATTATGAATAAAAATAAAGTTCGCATTTACGACACGGGGAGAAAAGCTCAAACATGCAGATACAACATTTGAATTATTCTGAATAAACACCGTATGAGCTGAAAATATGCCAATTTTAATTGAAAATAGGTCAACTAACTTGCGGACTATTTTAACCGAATAACAATTCTTAACCGCATTCCGCTGGTACATAAAAAAGATTGAAAATATAGGTTGCGGTAAAAACAAATATTAAGTTCGATACCGTGCGCTAATATCCCGAATAGAGTGTCTGCATTGTTCATTTTCCTTTTGAGTGCAACGGCCGGCTATGCAACAGCCACGTCGATGTGACGTTGGAAAGTTTGACACCGTGGAATAAAGAAACTTACCCTGAGGTCTAGCAAATCGGGCCTCTTTAACGTTATCGCTTCTCGGCCTTTTGGCTAAGATCATGTGTAGTATCTGTTCTTTTCAGCTTAATATCTGAAACGTCCGTCATCGAGAGCGTCACCCCTGAAAGTCACAATGACTAATCAGGGGGGCCACATCATGGAAGCACCAAGGAGAAGAAGTCTTAGAGAGAGGAAGGAGGGGAATTCGTTTAGCAGAACACTTTCAATGCCTACAGGAAACTACAACCATCTGAATATTGCTACCGGAATTCAGAATGAAATCGGAAAGGACAATGTGATGGCGATTGTCAGAACCAACGGAGCGTGGCAAATCACCATGAAAGAAGGTGTTGATCTAGAGGAACTGTGCAACAGGGGCATTGGCATCAATGGAGTGGACATAGATTTGAAATTGGTATCCAAAAATATCGTTACAGTTAGTTTTTTTGGAGTTCCCCATTACGTTACAAATGAGATGCTGTCGGAGAAAATAAACGACTTCAAAGTCAGACAAATATCGCCATGGATAAGAAAGACTTACCCGGAACTGCCGGGGGTGGAAAGTGGAATAGTGCATTGTCGAATAGAAATACCGGACAATATAGCATCGCTACCATATGCCACCCAAATAAAGGGTGTAAACATGAACATAAAACACAATGGACAGTGCAAAGTCTGCAACTATTGTTTGGACGAGGGGCATCTAATGAGATCCTGCCCTAGCAGAATACAATGTAAATTCTGCCACCTTTACGGACATAAAGAAGATGAGTGCCCAGACAAACAGGATAATGAAGAAGATTCAAGTTCAGAAGAGGCGAGTAGTGAAGAAGAAGGTGAAGAAATGGGAGATGATCAATCAGAGACATCAGATTATAATAACTTTATGGACAGAAATTGGGATTCAGACTCCACAGGCACAGAAGACCGAGCACTGGTGATAGACGAGACAACAGATGCAGGAACGGTGGCGGCAGAGGAGGAGGTGGGTGAGACGGCAGAGACGGCAGAGATGGTGCAGGTGACGGAGGAAAATGTCAGAAATGAAAAACCAGAAAGAGATTTACAGGGAGCAAATAAGAGGGAACATGGCACAACAGATGAAGAAGAAATAGAAGTAAAGCAACGAAAAAGGCGTAACAACATGAATAAGGTATCATTTAAAACCAACAATAAATTTGAAATATTGAAGGATATGCAACCTGGTGTAGACAATGACACTTAATATCCTCGATGGCTTTGAATTTGAGAGCTTTTCTCTTTTGCTGTTTCATTATGGCATTTTCTTTAATTTCAATTAACTGCAATGGGCTAAGAAATAAATCAAAACTCGAAAATGTTTTTACCTTTTTTACTTTAAGGAAATTTGATATTATTTGCTTGCAAGAAACTTTTTGGGAGGATCATTATGTTAATTCTGTCGTCAAAAATCAATGGGATGGTGAAATGTTCTATTCAAATGTTAATGATGGGAAAAGAAATAGGGGGGTTGCTGTTTTATTTAGACACGGATTAGATGTTCAGGTTATTTATTGTAATGAAATAGCCGAAGGGAGAGCTCTCGAAGTCAAGTTTGAAATTGATGAAAAGACTTACTATTTATTAAATATATATGCGCCAAATAATTTTAGGGAAAGATATGATTTCATAGAAAATATAAATTATAGAATTGATAATCTAAATGAAAACTTTGATAATTTATTTGTGATGGGGGATTTTAATGTTGTAACTGAAGGGAGGGACAAATCAACTAAAATGTATGCTGATCCTTCTCGACGTGAATTTCTAGAATTATGTGGGCGCCACAATTTGTGCGACACGTGGAGGGCTAAACACCCACATACAACGGAATTCACGTGGAGAAGGATCATAAAAGGTAAATTAATTCAAAGTCGTATTGACAAAATTTTAATCTATGATAAAAATATTGATTGTATTTCTAATGCTATTATTATTCCTTTTGCGTGGAGCGATCATGATATTGTATATAATTGTTACAACCATAATAATGTTTCTATAGGCCCTGGGGTGTGGAAATTCAATAAGGCTCTTTTGAAAGATCAAACCTATTGTGAGTCGATACATAAATGCATTCAAGCTTCCAAAAATAAAAATAGTTACAATGAGGATGTTTTTAAATGGTATGATGAATTAAAAGAAAATATTAAAAACATTAGTATTTATTATGGGAAACGTATTACTAAACTGAAGCATAAAGAAAAAAAGATTCTCCAAAAAAAAATTCGTCACGAATACAAAAAAGCAAATAAATACCAGGATTACGACACGACTTTAGTCAAAACTTTAGAAAGGGATTTTCAAATTATGGAAGAAGAAGAATGTAATGGGGCGGTCATTAGATCAAAAATAGCCAATATCCAATTAGGCGAAAAACCTACTAAATATTTCTATAGCCTGGAAAAAAATATTCAAAAAAATAAAATTATTAATTACCTTAGAAACGATAAAGGCGAATTAGCCAGTACCTCTGAAGAAATTGTCAGAGAGACCCAGCAATTTTATTCTAATCTGTATAGTTTTATCAAATGTGACGAAGAAACTCAGGATAATTTCATTGAAAACATTAATAATAAGTTATGCAACGAGGATGCTAAAATGTGTGCTGCTCATTTGAGTATGCCAGAATTACAAGAAGCAGTCGTTAAAATGGACAAAAATAAAAGTCCGGGCTCTGATGGATTAACAGTTGAATTTTTTTGTTATTTTTTTAACGAATTAGGCCCGGAACTTTTAAGAATAGCTAAAATCATTTTTGAATGTAAAATTATGCCGGACAGTATGAGGGATTCAATCATTACTTTAGTTCCCAAAAGGGAGACAAAAGTAATCTCAAAAATTGGAGACCAATTTCTTTATTAAGGTTATTAATTATTTTAAACTAGTTCACAGCATCTTACGAATATTAGTGAGCTTTGGCAAAAACATTGCTCAATTATAGCGAGCGTGTAGAAATCATATACTTTTATAAAGCTCTGCGGTTCTAGAGTTACGTTGTAAAGAGGGCTGAAACAACAACACTTTTGTAAAACGTACATAACTCATTAACAACAATAAATTAAGCAAGTTTGCAAAGTATACGATTGTAGAATGGACTTTTGCAAAACATCAAGGTGTTAATTTTCAATAATATATTGAGCTAGATAATGAAAATCGATTTTAGGTTGCTTCGACCAACAATACCTCGTCTACCCTTAAATATAGATTATAAAATCATTACCAAAGCTCTGGCGGCAAGAGTTTCCAAAGTAATTGGGAACATTGTTTCGCCAGACCAAACATGTTGCATCCCTGGAAGAGATATTTCTGACAATGTTTTAGCTATGAAAGATTTGGTGGATTTTATTTCGACAAAATTTAGATGGTTATTTAGTTAAAATTGATCAACAAAAAGCTTTTGATCGTGTTAACCATCAATATCTTATCAAGACACTCATTAAATTTGGTTTCCCTGATTATTTTTACTGAATGGATTAAAATTTTATATAATAATGTGACCAGTAGAGTCCATGTTAATGGGTATTTATCGGATGTTATTAAAATTCAAAAGGGATTAGGCAAGGCTGCCCTTTAAGTGCATTACTTTATGTTATGACAGCCGAGCCTATGAGAAAGCAAATAGTTAACAATAAAGAAGTGAAAGGGTTTGATATTTCTGGATCTAAAGCTCTGATATTTCAGCATGCTGACGACACCAATTTTTTTGTTAAAAACAGTGTTTCTGTGCACCACATTTTCAAAATATTTAAAATGTACGGTGAGGCCTCTGGGTCAAAAGTTAATTATGAAAAATCGGAAATTATTCCTCTTGGGAAAGCCACCCCCTTTCAAATTCATGACTGTGATATTCAATTCGGGAAATCGGATCAAACCAAAATCTTAGGGATTCATATTGGGACAAACGCCATCAAATGCGAACAAGAAAACTGGAATAGTATAATAAATAGATGTAAGAAAATTTTAAATTGCTGGAGACCCAGAGACCTCACCGTAAAAGGAAAAGTTTTAATATGTAATTCGCTTATTATTTCAAAAGTAATATATGTAATGAATGTAACACATCTTCCTAATTGGGTGGTTTCAGATTTGAAATCAGCCATGGTTAACTTTATTTGGAATGGTGGCAAACCGAAGATTAAGTATAATGTTTTAATTGGTACCGTAAGTTCGGGGGGTTTAGGCCTTATTGATCTGGGTAGAATGAAATGTGCTCTTAGATGCAAAATGATTAAAAAAATGTTTGACGATGATAGTACAATCAATCCGATTACAAAAAATCTTATGGAATTTAATCTGTCCAAATACAAAAATTTTAATCTTGGGCGAGACACATTTCGCGTCACGCTTAATCATCGTCAGATGAATGAGCTTCCTCAATTTTACAAAGAAATGCTTGAAGCGTGGTTCAGGCTCACAAAGGACAACTTTGTTGAGCCTGTCAATAATCATGAGATAATGTTTCAACCTCTTTTGATAACCCATTTATAGGAATTAATCAGATCCCATGTTTTGTTAGTGCGGGTATTGTCAGAATTAGAGATATAATTTATGAGGTCACGCCGGGGTTTATGCCGCCGATCGCAGTTAGGGAAATTCTTGATGATGCGGTGGATATAGGGTTGGTGACAATTTCTCTCCAGCACATCATCAAGAATTTACCAAATTCATGGAAGAGGAAAATAAAAAATTATTCTTTAGGCGCCGATCAAAATGTAATTCCCAGCATTCATTTCTGGAATGCTGGGGAATTAGACTGTACTAACATCATCGATACTAGTGTAAAAGATATTAATCACATATTGAGGGATAGAGAAACTGTAGCTCCAACAGGATTACAGTATTGGAGGGACCAATTTGGTGACAATAATTTAACAATTCCTTTCAACAGGTGCTATGGGGGGTATAAAGAAAACTACATGGCCCAAAACGATTATTTTCTTTGTCATAATGTGTTACTTACCAATGAACGTTTGTTTAAGTTTGGAGGGGCTGACAGTCCATTTTGTACATTTTGTAGAAATTTTAAGGAGAGTCTTTGGCACATTTTCACTCAATGTAATAACCTTCATAATCTTTTCATCCTTATGGGATTTATGTCAGACAATTAAAGGGAAAAAGTTAAAAAAAAACAATTTCTACAAACACATTCTTTTTGGATATACAGATAAATCCAAAAATAAAAGTAATCTTATTAATTTTGTCCTTACAAATTATAGAGCTTCGATATGGAGCGCCCGTAAGTGGTGTAAAAAAGGGAGTATTGTAAATTATATTCATGTGTTCAAATCATTTATTAGCAAAAGACTTCAACTTGAGTATCAAAATTATGTTCGGATTAATTCTAATGAATCCTTCTTTGAAATTTTTGGTATCAATGAGGCCCTTATCTTCAAATCTGATGAGGGCTATGAGATTGCTTTCAGTTAAATTGTGCTGTAGTTTTTTAATATGCTGATTTGATGTAAGTATTGTGTGTATGATGTCAATGGGGCAACTTGGTTGTAGTTGTCCCACTTAAATTAAAAAAAAAAAAAAAAAAAAAAGATCATGTGTAGTATCTGTTCTTTTCAGCTTAATATCTGAAACGTCCCTCATTGAGGGACTTGTATATTAAACTGATTTTTGAACTTGGGCCATGGAATAGGAGCTTGCTCCGTCCTGGCCACGGGTTGGCCGGTATTGCACTACCTCCGGGATCGGCCCACCCCCCACCAGGGGATATAAAAAATACAAAAGTAGAACTTGCCAAGAAAACAGAAGTTTACGAATACCGGATGAATACATTTCATAGTCATTTGCTTTCTACTCAGTGAAGATAGAATGATAGCATTTGCGTCCTGATAAAATTACTACACAGTAAATAATTCACACATTTAGCAGAAGGCGTGTTAGGAAAGACCTTTGGTATTATTTTGCCGTTTGATGTTTGCTTGTGTTTTTGCTATCTACTCAAGATAGCATCTCCGAAACAGTTTTCAACAGCCAACTTTGAATATTTAAATTGGAAATCTTGAAAATTTGAAAACGCCGAATTATGTGTTAAAAAAAAGAAAGAATCGAGATGAGGCCCAAATTTTTTCAAAAAATCCAAAAGAGTTTTTTCCGAACACGCGTTCTGGGATATTCTAGAATCGAATTAGGCCTACTGGTGCTACTGAAAATCAAATCGAAATTTTAAGTGTTGCGAACTTTTTGTTTTAGTTTAATTTTAAATTCATTTGTTTTCTTTCTTATTTACTGAAGATAGCTCAAATAAAATACAGGATTATGTTGTAATTTTTGTCTACTGATGAACGGGATAGATTTATATTATAGAATCGAATTAGGCCTACACGGTCGTGCTACATGTGCTAAAGATCAAATTAAAATTCCAAGCAGTGGAGACTTGCGTTTTCAACTTGTTTATTTACTGACTGCTTTCAAATGTTTATTTTAAGAAGATATATCGAATCAGTTTCGCGAGCGATTGCGTAGATATATCGAATGTCGCGAGCGATTGCGTAAACAACAACGCGCGAATTTGATACCACGCGTTAGGCGCGCGTCCGTTACGCTTATGACGTTCGCGTTCAAAATAATGTCACGGCACTCTGCAGGCTAGGCCTAACTGCTTGAATAATTTAACTTGATCTTCAGAAGATAGCACTACGGAGACCAAAATTACACCATCAATTTAATTTAAGCTATCTTCAGAAGATAGTAAAACACGAACCTACCATAACTTTTTACCAAAAGAAAATGTCGCAAGACATGCCGTAATTTGCTCGATTCTGGTACCGGTGTCTATAAAGCTCCTGCATTGAGTTACATGGGGAATATTAAAATCGAAATATCTCAAGAACGGAATATCGCATGACGCTGGAACAAACGTTGAAATAAAGCGTTTACATTTCTCTGTCTGTTTTAATTTATTTTGTGTGTGTTCAATTCGTGTGTTTTTGCTATCAACTGCAGATAGCTCAAATTTAAATGCCTGTTGGTTGTCGTTTTTGTCTGCTGACTGAGATAAATCGATATTTTATCAATCATGTTACTGGTGTGTTATCTTCTATGGATCGAATTAAAATTTCAAGTGTTGCGATATTTTGTTTGGTTTAATTATAAATTCACGTTGTTGTTGTTTTCTATATCTATTATGAATAAAAATAAAGTTCGCATTTACGACACGGGGAGAAAAGCTCAAACATGCAGATACAACATTTGAATTATTCTGAATAAACACCGTATGAGCTGAAAATATGCCAATTTTAATTGAAAATAGGTCAACTAACTTGCGGACTATTTTAACCGAATAACAATTCTTAACCGCATTCCGCTGGTACATAAAAAGATTGAAAATATAGGTTGCGGTAAAAACAAATATTAAGTTCGATACCGTGCGCTAATATCCCGAATAGAGTGTCTGCATTGTTCATTTTCCTTTTTGAGTGCAACGGCCGGCTATGCAACAGCCACGTCGATGTGACGTTGGAAAGTTTGACACCGTGGAATAAAGAAACTTACCCTGAGGTCTAGCAAATCGGGCCTCTTTAACGTTATCGCTTCTCGGCCTTTTGGCTAAGATCATGTGTAGTATCTGTTCTTTTCAGCTTAATATCTGAAACGTCCGTCATCGAGAGCGTCACCCCCCTGTAAGTCACAATGACTAATCAGGGGGGCCACATCATGGAAGCACCAAGGAGAAGAAGTCTTAGAGAGAGGAAGGAGGGGAATTCTTTTAGCAGAACACTTTCAATGGCTACAGGAAATTACAACCATCTGAATATTGCTACCGGAATTCAGAATGAAATTGGAAAGGACAAAGTGATGGCAATTGTCAGAACCAACGGAGCGTGGCAAATCACAATGAAAGAAGGCGTGGATCTAGAGGAACTGTGCACCAGTGGTATTGGTATCAACGGAACGGACATAGATTTGAAATTGGTATCCAAAAACATCGTTACAGTTAGTTTTTTTGGAGTTCCCCATTACGTTACAAATGAGATGCTGTCGGAGAAAATAAACGACTTCAAAGTCAGACAAATATCGCCATGGATAAGAAAGACTTACCCGGAACTGCCGGGGGTGGAAAGTGGAATAGTGCATTGTCGAATAGAAATACCGGACAATATAGCATCGCTACCATATGCCACCCAAATAAAGGGTGTAAACATGAACATAAAACACAATGGACAGTGCAAAGTCTGCAACTATTGTTTGGACGAGGGGCATCTAATGAGATCCTGCCCTAGCAGAATACAATGTAAATTCTGCCACCTTTACGGACATAAAGAAGATGAGTGCCCAGACAAACAGGATAATGAAGAAGATTCAAGTTCAGAAGAGGCGAGTAGTGAAGAAGAAGGTGAAGAAATGGGAGATGATCAATCAGAGACATCAGATTATAATAACTTTATGGACAGAAATTGGGATTCAGACTCCACAGGCACAGAAGACCGAGCACTGGTGATAGACGAGACAACAGATGCAGGAACGGTGGCGGCAGAGGAGGAGGTGGGTGAGACGGCAGAGACGGCAGAGATGGTGCAGGTGACGGAGGAAAATGTCAGAAATGAAAAACCAGAAAGAGATTTACAGGGAGCAAATAAGAGGGACATGGCACAACAGATGAAGAAGAAATAGAAGTAAAGCAACGAAAAAGGCGTAACAACATGAATAAGGTATCATTTAAAACCAACAATAAATTTGAAATATTGAAGGATATGCAACCTGGTGTAGACAATGACACTTAATATCCTCGATGGCTTTGAATTTGAGAGCTTTTCTCTATTGCTGTTTCATTATGGCATTTTCTTTAATTTCAATTAACTGCAATGGGCTAAGAAATAAATCAAAACTCGAAAATGTTTTTACCTTTTTTACTTTAAGGAAATTTGATATTATTTGCTTGCAAGAAACTTTTTGGGAGGATCATTATGTTAATTCTGTTGTCAAAAATCAATGGGATGGTGAAATGTTCTATTCAAATGTTAATGATGGGAAAAGAAATAGGGGGGTTGCTGTTTTATTTAGACACGGATTAGATGTTCAGGTTATTTATTGTAATGAAATAGCAGAAGGGAGAGCTCTCGAAGTCAAGTTTGAAATTGATGAAAAGACTTACTATTTATTAAATATATATGCGCCAAATAATTTTAGGGAAAGATATGATTTCATAGAAAATATAAATTATAGAATTGATAATCTTAATGAAAACTTTGATAATTTATTTGTGATGGGGGATTTTAATGTTGTAACTGAAGGGAGGGACAAATCAACTAAAATGTATGCTGATCCTTCTCGACGTGAATTTCTAGAATTATGTGGGCGCCACAATTTGTGCGACACGTGGAGGGCTAAACACCCACATACAACGGAATTCACGTGGAGAAGGATCATAAAGGGTAAATTAATTCAAAGTCGTATTGACAAAATTTTAATCTATGATAAAAATATTGATTGTATTTCTAATGCTATTATTATTCCTTTTGCGTGGAGCGATCATGATATTGTATATAATTGTTACAACCATAATAATGTTTCTATAGGCCCTGGGGTGTGGAAATTCAATAAGGCTCTTTTGAAAGATCAAACCTATTGTGAGTCGATACATAAATGCATTCAAGCTTCCAAAAATAAAAATAGTTACAATGAGGATGTTTTTAAATGGTATGATGAATTAAAAGAAAATATTAAAAACATTAGTATTTATTATGGGAAACGTATTACTAAACTGAAGCATAAAGAAAAAAAGATTCTCCAAAAAAAAATTCGTCACGAATACAAAAAAGCAAATAAATACCAGGATTACGACACGACTTTAGTCAAAACTTTAGAAAGGGATTTTCAAATTATGGAAGAAGAAGAATGTAAAGGGGCGGTCATTAGATCAAAAATAGCCAATATCCAATTAGGCGAAAAACCTACTAAATATTTCTATAGCCTGGAAAAAAATATTCAAAAAAATAAAATTATTAATTACCTTAGAAACGATAAAGGCGAATTAGCCAGTACCTCTGAAGAAATTGTCAGAGAGACCCAGCAATTTTATTCTAATCTGTATAGTTTTATCAAATGTGACGAAGAAACTCAGGATAATTTCATTGAAAACATTAATAATTATGCAACGAGGATGCTAAAATGTGTGCTGCTCATTTGAGTATGCCAGAATTACAAGAAGCAGTCGTTAAAATGGACAAAAATAAAAGTCCGGGCTCTGATGGATTAACAGTTGAATTTTTTAGTTATTTTTTTTAACGAATTAGGCCCGGAACTTTTAAGAATAGCTAAAATCATTTTTGAATGTAAAATTATGCCGGACAGTATGAGGGATTCAATCATTACTTTAGTTCCCAAAAAGGGAGACAAAAGTAATCTCAAAAATTGGAGACCAATTTCTTTATTAAATATAGATTATAAAATCATTACCAAAGCTCTGGCGGCAAGAGTTTCCAAAGTAATTGGGAACATTGTTTCGCCAGACCAAACATGTTGCATCCCTGGAAGAGATATTTCTGACAATGTTTTAGCTATGAAAGATTTGGTGGATTTTATTTCGACACAAAATTTAGATGGTTATTTAGTTAAAATTGATCAACAAAAAGCTTTCGATCGTGTTAACCACCAATATCTTATCAAGACACTCATTAAATTTGGTTTCCCTGATTATTTTATTGAATGGATTAAAATTTTATATAATAATGTGACCAGTAGAGTCCATGTTAATGGGTATTTATCGGATGTTATTAAAATTCAAAAAGGGATTAGGCAAGGCTGCCCTTTAAGTGCATTACTTTATGTTATGACAGCCGAGCCTATGAGAAAGCAAATAGTTAACAATAAAGAAGTGAAAGGGTTTGATATTTCTAGATCTAAAGCTCTGATATTTCAGCATGCTGACGACACCAATTTTTTTGTTCAAAACAGTGTTTCTGTGCACCACATTTTCAAAATATTTAAAATGTACGGTGAGGCCTCTGGGTCAAAAGTTAATTTTGAAAAATCGGAAATTATTCCTCTTGGGAAAGCAACCCCCTTTCAAATTCATGACTGTGATATTCAATTCGGGAAATCGGAGCAAACCAAAATCTTAGGGATTCATATTGGGACAAACGCCATCAAATGCTACAAGAAAACTGGAATAGTATAATAAATAGATGTAAGAAAATTTTAAATTGCTGGAGACCCAGAGACCTCACCGTAAAAGGAAAAGTTTTAATATGTAATTCGCTTATTATTTCAAAAGTAATATATGTAATGAATGTAACACATCTTCTTAATTGGGTGGTTTCAGATTTGAAATCAGCCATGGTTAACTTTATTTGGAATGGTGGCAAACCGAAGATTAAGTATAATGTTTTAATTGGTACCGTAAGTTCGGGGGGTTTAGGCCTTATTGATCTGGGTAGAATGAAATGTGCTCTTAGATGCAAAATGATTAAAAAAATGTTTGACGATGATAGTACAATCAATCCGATTACAAAAAATCTTATGGAATTTAATCTGTCCAAATACAAAAATTTTAATCTTGGGCGAGACACATTTCGCGTCACGCTTAATCATCGTCAGATGAATGAGCTTCCTCAATTTTACAAAGAAATGCTTGAAGCGTGGTTCAGGCTCACAAAAGACAACCTTGTTGAGCCTGTCAATAATCATGAGATAATGTTACAACCTCTTTTTGATAACCCATTTATAGGAATTAATCAGATCCCATGTTTTGTTAGTGCGGGTATTGTCAGAATTAGAGATATAATTTATGAGGTCACGCCGGGGTTTATGCCGCCGATCGCAGTTAGGGAGATTCTTGATGATGCGGTGGATATAGGGTTGGTGACAATTTCTCTCCACCACATCATCAAGAATTTACCAAATTCATGGAAGAGGAAAATAAAAAATTATTCATTAGGCGCCGATCAAAATGTAATTCCCAGCATTCATTTCTGGAATGCTGGGGAATTAGACTGTACTAACATCATCGATACTAGTGTAAAAGATATTAATCACATATTGAGGGATAGAGAAACTGTAGCTCCAACAGGATTACAGTATTGGAGGGACCAATTTGGTGACAATAATTTAACAATTCCTTTCAACAGGTGCTATGGGGGTATAAAGAAAACTACATGGCCCAAAACGATTATTTTCTTTGTCATAATGTGTTACTTACCAATGAACGCTTGTTTAAGTTTGGAGGGGCTGACAGTCCATTTTGTACATTTTGTAGGAATTTGAAGGAGAGTCTTTGGCACATTTTCACTCAATGTAATAATCTTCATAATCTTTTCATCCTTGTATGGGATTTATGTCAGACAATTAAAGGGAAAGAGATACAAAAAGACAATTTTTACAAACACATTCTTTTTGGATATACAGATAAATCCAAAAATAAAAGTAATCTTATTAATTTTGTCCTTACAAATTATAGAGCTTCGATATGGAGCGCCCGTAAGTGGTATAAAAAAGGGAGTATTGTAAATTATATTCATGTGTTCAAATCATTTATTAGCAAAAGACTTCAACTTGAGTATCAAAATTATGATCGGATTAATTCTAATGAATCCTTCTTTGAAATTTTTGGTATCAATGAGGCCCTTATCTTCAAATCTGATGAGGGCTATGAGATTGCTTTCAGTTAAATTGTGCTGTAGTTTTTTAATATGCTGATTTGATGTAAGTATTGTGTGTATGATGTCAATGGGGCAACTTGGTTGTAGTTGTCCCACTTAATTTAAAAAAAAAAAAAAAAAAAAAAAAGATCATGTGTAGTATCTGTTCTTTTCAGCTTAATATCTGAAACGTCCCTCATTGAGGGACTTGTATATTAAACTGATTTTTGAACTTGGGCCATGGAATAGGAGCTTGCTCCGTCCTGGCCACGGGTTGGCCCAGTATTGCACTACCTCCGGGATCGGCCCACTCCCCACCAGGGGATATAAAAAATACAAAAGTAGAACTTGCCAAGAAAACAGAAGTTTACGAATACCGGATGAATACATTTCATAGTCATTTGCTTTCTACTCAGTGAAGATAGAATGATAGCATTTGCGTCCTGATAAAATTACTACACAGTAAATAATTCACACATTTAGCAGAAGGCGTGTTAGGAAAGACCTTTGGTATTATTTTGCCGTTTGATGTTTGCTTGTGTTTTTGCTATCTACTCAAGATAGCATCTCCGAAACAGTTTTCAACAGCCAACTTTGAATATTTAAATTGGAAATCTTGAAAATTTGAAAACGCCGAATTATGAAAAAAAAAAAAGAAAGAATCGAGATGAGGCCCAAATTTTCATCAAAATAATCCCAAAAGAGTTTTTTCCGAACACGCGTTCTGGGATATTCTAGAATCGAATTAGGCCTACTGGTGCTACTGAAAATCAAATCGAAATTTTAAGTGTTGCGAACTTTTTGTTTTAGTTTAATTTTAAATTCATTTGTTTTCTTTCTTATTTACTGAAGATAGCTCAAATAAAATACAGGATTATGTTGTAATTTTTGTCTACTGATGAACGGGATAGATTTATATTATAGAATCGAATTAGGCCTACACGGTCGTGCTACATGTGCTAAAGATCAAATTAAAATTCCAAGCAGTGGAGACTTGCGTTTTCAACTTGTTTATTTACTGACTGCTTTCAAATGTTTATTTTAAGAAGATATATCGAATCAGTTTCGCGAGCGATTGCGTAGATATATCGAATGTCGCGAGCGATTGCGTAAACAACAACGCGCGAATTTGATACCACGCGTTAGGCGCGCGTCCGTTACGCTTATGACGTTCGCGTTCAAAATAATGTCACGGCACTCTGCAGGCTAGGCCTAACTGCTTGAATAATTTAACTTGATCTTCAGAAGATAGCACTACGGAGACCAAAATTACACCATCAATTTAATTTAAGCTATCTTCAGAAGATAGTAAAACACGAACCTACCATAACTTTTTACCAAAAGAAAATGTCGCAAGACATGCCGTAATTTGCTCGATTCTGGTACCGGTGTCTATAAAGCTCCTGCATTGAGTTACATGGGGAATATTAAAATCGAAATATCTCAAGAACGGAATATCGCATGACGCTGGAACAAACGTTGAAATAAAGCGTTTACATTTCTCTGTCTGTTTTAATTTATTTTGTGTGTGTTCAATTCGTGTGTTTTTGCTATCAACTGCAGATAGCTCAAATTTAAATGCCTGTTGGTTGTCGTTTTTGTCTGCTGACTGAGATAAATCGATATTTTATCAATCATGTTACTGGTGTGTTATCTTCTATGGATCGAATTAAAATTTCAAGTGTTGCGATATTTTGTTTTGGTTTAATTATAAATTCACGTTGTTGTTGTTTTCTATATCTATTATGAATAAAAATAAAGTTCGCATTTACGACACGGGGAGAAAAGCTCAAACATGCAGATACAACATTTGAATTATTCTGAATAAACACCGTATGAGCTGAAAATATGCCAATTTTAATTGAAAATAGGTCAACTAACTTGCGGACTATTTTAACCGAATAACAATTCTTAACCGCATTCCGCTGGTACATAAAAAAGATTGAAAATATAGGTTGCGGTAAAAACAAATATTAAGTTCGATACCGTGCGCTAATATCCCGAATAGAGTGTCTGCATTGTTCATTTTCCTTTTTGAGTGCAACGGCCGGCTATGCAACAGCCACGTCGATGTGACGTTGGAAAGTTTGACACCGTGGAATAAAGAAACTTACCCTGAGGTCTAGCAAATCGGGCCTCTTTAACGTTATCGCTTCTCGGCCTTTTGGCTAAGATCATGTGTAGTATCTGTTCTTTTCAGCTTAATATCTGAAACGTCCCTCATTGAGGGACTTGTATATTAAACTGATTTTTGAACTTGGGCCATGGAATAGGAGCTTGCTCCGTCCTGGCCACGGGTTGGCCTGGTATTGCACTACCTCCGGGATCGGCCCACCCCACCAGGGGATATAAAAATACAAAAGTAGAACTTGCCAAGAAAACAGAAGTTTACGAATACCGGATGAATACATTTCATAGTCATTTGCTTTCTACTCAGTGAAGATAGAATGATAGCATTTGCGTCCTGATAAAATTACTACACAGTAAATAATTCACACATTTAGCAGAAGGCGTGTTAGGAAAGACCTTTGGTATTATTTTGCCGTTTGATGTTTGCTTGTGTTTTTGCTATCTACTCAAGATAGCATCTCCGAAACAGTTTTCAACAGCCAACTTTGAATATTTAAATTGGAAATCTTGAAAATTTGAAAACGCCGAATTATGTGTTGAAAAAAAGAAAGAATCGAGATGAGGCCCAAATTTTCATCAAAATAATCCCAAAAGAGTTTTTTCCGAACACGCGTTCTGGGATATTCTAGAATCGAATTAGGCCTACTGGTGCTACTGAAAATCAAATCGAAATTTTAAGTGTTGCGAACTTTTTGTTTTAGTTTAATTTTAAATTCATTTGTTTTCTTTCTTATTTACTGAAGATAGCTCAAATAAAATACAGGATTATGTTGTAATTTTTGTCTACTGATGAACGGGATAGATTTATATTATAGAATCGAATTAGGCCTACACGGTCGTGCTACATGTGCTAAAGATCAAATTAAAATTCCAAGCAGTGGAGACTTGCGTTTTCAACTTGTTTATTTACTGACTGCTTTCAAATGTTTATTTTAAGAAGATATATCGAATCAGTTTCGCGAGCGATTGCGTAGATATATCGAATGTCGCGAGCGATTGCGTAAACAACAACGCGCGAATTTGATACCACGCGTTAGGCGCGCGTCCGTTACGCTTATGACGTTCGCGTTCAAAATAATGTCACGGCACTCTGCAGGCTAGGCCTAACTGCTTGAATAATTTAACTTGATCTTCAGAAGATAGCACTACGGAGACCAAAATTACACCATCAATTTAATTTAAGCTATCTTCAGAAGATAGTAAAACACGAACCTACCATAACTTTTTACCAAAAGAAAATGTCGCAAGACATGCCGTAATTTGCTCGATTCTGGTACCGGTGTCTATAAAGCTCCTGCATTGAGTTACATGGGGAATATTAAAATCGAAATATCTCAAGAACGGAATATCGCATGACGCTGGAACAAACGTTGAAATAAAGCGTTTACATTTCTCTGTCTGTTTTAATTTATTTTGTGTGTGTTCAATTCGTGTGTTTTTGCTATCAACTGCAGATAGCTCAAATTTAAATGCCTGTTGGTTGTCGTTTTTGTCTGCTGACTGAGATAAATCGATATTTTATCAATCATGTTACTGGTGTGTTATCTTCTATGGATCGAATTAAAATTTCAAGTGTTGCGATATTTTGTTTTGGTTTAATTATAAATTCACGTTGTTGTTGTTTTCTATATCTATTATGAATAAAAATAAAGTTCGCATTTACGACACGGGGAGAAAAGCTCAAACATGCAGATACAACATTTGAATTATTCTGAATAAACACCGTATGAGCTGAAAATATGCCAATTTTAATTGAAAATAGGTCAACTAACTTGCGGACTATTTTAACCGAATAACAATTCTTAACCGCATTCCGCTGGTACATAAAAAAGATTGAAAATATAGGTTGCGGTAAAAACAAATATTAAGTTCGATACCGTGCGCTAATATCCCGAATAGAGTGTCTGCATTGTTCATTTTCCTTTTTGAGTGCAACGGCCGGCTATGCAACAGCCACGTCGATGTGACGTTGGAAAGTTTGACACCGTGGAATAAAGAAACTTACCCTGAGGTCTAGCAAATCGGGCCTCTTTAACGTTATCGCTTCTCGGCCTTTTGGCTAAGATCATGTGTAGTATCTGTTCTTTTCAGCTTAATATCTGAAACGTCCCTCATTGAGGGACTTGTATATTAAACTGATTTTTGAACTTGGGCCATGGAATAGGAGCTTGCTCCGTCCTGGCCACGGGTTGGCCCGGTATTGCACTACCTCCGGGATCGGCCCACTCCCCACCAGGGGATATAAAAATACAAAAGTAGAACTTGCCAAGAAAACAGAAGTTTACGAATACCGGATGAATACATTTCATAGTCATTTGCTTTCTACTCAGTGAAGATAGAATGATAGCATTTGCGTCCTGATAAAATTACTACACAGTAAATAATTCACACATTTAGCAGAAGGCGTGTTAGGAAAGACCTTTGGTATTATTTTGCCGTTTGATGTTTGCTTGTGTTTTTGCTATCTACTCAAGATAGCATCTCCGAAACAGTTTTCAACAGCCAACTTTGAATATTTAAATTGGAAATCTTGAAAATTTGAAAACGCCGAATTAAAAAAAAAAAAAAGAAAGAATCGAGATGAGGCCCAAATTTTCATCAAAATAATCCCAAAAGAGTTTTTTCCGAACACGCGTTCTGGGATATTCTAGAATCGAATTAGGCCTACTGGTGCTACTGAAAATCAAATCGAAATTTTAAGTGTTGCGAACTTTTGTTTTAGTTTAATTTTAAATTCATTTGTTTTCTTTCTTATTTACTGAAGATAGCTCAAATAAAATACAGGATTATGTTGTAATTTTTGTCTACTGATGAACGGGATAGATTTATATTATAGAATCGAATTAGGCCTACACGGTCGTGCTACATGTGCTAAAGATCAAATTAAAATTCCAAGCAGTGGAGACTTGCGTTTTCAACTTGTTTATTTACTGACTGCTTTCAAATGTTTATTTTAAGAAGATATATCGAATCAGTTTCGCGAGCGATTGCGTAGATATATCGAATGTCGCGAGCGATTGCGTAAACAACAACGCGCGAATTTGATACCACGCGTTAGGCGCGCGTCCGTTACGCTTATGACGTTCGCGTTCAAAATAATGTCACGGCACTCTGCAGGCTAGGCCTAACTGCTTGAATAATTTAACTTGATCTTCAGAAGATAGCACTACGGAGACCAAAATTACACCATCAATTTAATTTAAGCTATCTTCAGAAGATAGTAAAACACGAACCTACCATAACTTTTTACCAAAAGAAAATGTCGCAAGACATGCCGTAATTTGCTCGATTCTGGTACCGGTGTCTATAAAGCTCCTGCATTGAGTTACATGGGGAATATTAAAATCGAAATATCTCAAGAACGGAATATCGCATGACGCTGGAACAAACGTTGAAATAAAGCGTTTACAATTCTCTGTCTGTTTTAATTTATTTTGTGTGTGTTCAATTCGTGTGTTTTGCTATCAACTGCAGATAGCTCAAATTTAAATGCCTGTTGGTTGTCGTTTTTGTCTGCTGACTGAGATAAATCGATATTTTATCAATCATGTTACTGGTGTGTTATCTTCTATGGATCGAATTAAAATTTCAAGTGTTGCGATATTTTGTTTTGGTTTAATTATAAATTCACGTTGTTGTTGTTTTCTATATCTATTATGAATAAAAATAAAGTTCGCATTTACGACACGGGGAGAAAAGCTCAAACATGCAGATACAACATTTGAATTATTCTGAATAAACACCGTATGAGCTGAAAATATGCCAATTTTAATTGAAAATAGGTCAACTAACTTGCGGACTATTTTAACCGAATAACAATTCTTAACCGCATTCCGCTGGTACATAAAAAGATTGAAAATATAGGTTGCGGTAAAAACAAATATTAAGTTCGATACCGTGCGCTAATATCCCGAATAGAGTGTCTGCATTGTTCATTTTCCTTTTTGAGTGCAACGGCCGGCTATGCAACAGCCACGTCGATGTGACGTTGGAAAGTTTGACACCGTGGAATAAAGAAACTTACCCTGAGGTCTAGCAAATCGGGCCTCTTTAACGTTATCGCTTCTCGGCCTTTTGGCTAAGATCATGTGTAGTATCTGTTCTTTTCAGCTTAATATCTGAAACGTCCCTCATTGAGGGACTTGTATATTAAACTGATTTTTGAACTTGGGCCATGGAATAGGAGCTTGCTCCGTCCTGGCCACGGGTTGGCCCGGTATTGCACTACCTCCGGGATCGGCCCACCCCACCAGGGGATATAAAAAATACAAAAGTAGAACTTGCCAAGAAAACAGAAGTTTACGAATACCGGATGAATACATTTCATAGTCATTTGCTTTCTACTCAGTGAAGATAGAATGATAGCATTTGCGTCCTGATAAAATTACTACACAGTAAATAATTCACACATTTAGCAGAAGGCGTGTTAGGAAAGACCTTTGGTATTATTTTGCCGTTTGATGTTTGCTTGTGTTTTTGCTATCTACTCAAGATAGCATCTCCGAAACAGTTTTCAACAGCCAACTTTGAATATTTAAATTGGAAATCTTGAAAATTTGAAAACGCCGAATTATGTGTTGAAAAAAAGAAAGAATCGAGATGAGGCCCAAATTTTCATCAAAATAATCCCAAAAGAGTTTTTTCCGAACACGCGTTCTGGGATATTCTAGAATCGAATTAGGCCTACTGGTGCTACTGAAAATCAAATCGAAATTTTAAGTGTTGCGAACTTTTTGTTTTAGTTTAATTTTAAATTCATTTGTTTTCTTTCTTATTTACTGAAGATAGCTCAAATAAAATACAGGATTATGTTGTAATTTTTGTCTACTGATGAACGGGATAGATTTATATTATAGAATCGAATTAGGCCTACACGGTCGTGCTACATGTGCTAAAGATCAAATTAAAATTCCAAGCAGTGGAGACTTGCGTTTTCAACTTGTTTATTTACTGACTGCTTTCAAATGTTTATTTTAAGAAGATATATCGAATCAGTTTCGCGAGCGATTGCGTAGATATATCGAATGTCGCGAGCGATTGCGTAAACAACAACGCGCGAATTTGATACCACGCGTTAGGCGCGCGTCCGTTACGCTTATGACGTTCGCGTTCAAAATAATGTCACGGCACTCTGCAGGCTAGGCCTAACTGCTTGAATAATTTAACTTGATCTTCAGAAGATAGCACTACGGAGACCAAAATTACACCATCAATTTAATTTAAGCTATCTTCAGAAGATAGTAAAACACGAACCTACCATAACTTTTTACCAAAAGAAAATGTCGCAAGACATGCCGTAATTTGCTCGATTCTGGTACCGGTGTCTATAAAGCTCCTGCATTGAGTTACATGGGGAATATTAAAATCGAAATATCTCAAGAACGGAATATCGCATGACGCTGGAACAAACGTTGAAATAAAGCGTTTACATTTCTCTGTCTGTTTTAATTTATTTTGTGTGTGTTCAATTCGTGTGTTTTTGCTATCAACTGCAGATAGCTCAAATTTAAATGCCTGTTGGTTGTCGTTTTTGTCTGCTGACTGAGATAAATCGATATTTTATCAATCATGTTACTGGTGTGTTATCTTCTATGGATCGAATTAAAATTTCAAGTGTTGCGATATTTTGTTTTGGTTTAATTATAAATTCACGTTGTTGTTGTTTTCTATATCTATTATGAATAAAAATAAAGTTCGCATTTACGACACGGGGAGAAAAGCTCAAACATGCAGATACAACATTTGAATTATTCTGAATAAACACCGTATGAGCTGAAAATATGCCAATTTTAATTGAAAATAGGTCAACTAACTTGCGGACTATTTTAACCGAATAACAATTCTTAACCGCATTCCGCTGGTACATAAAAAAGATTGAAAATATAGGTTGCGGTAAAAACAAATATTAAGTTCGATACCGTGCGCTAATATCCCGAATAGAGTGTCTGCATTGTTCATTTTCCTTTTTGAGTGCAACGGCCGGCTATGCAACAGCCACGTCGATGTGACGTTGGAAAGTTTGACACCGTGGAATAAAGAAACTTACCCTGAGGTCTAGCAAATCGGGCCTCTTTAACGTTATCGCTTCTCGGCCTTTTGGCTAAGATCATGTGTAGTATCTGTTCTTTTCAGCTTAATATCTGAAACGTCCCTCATTGAGGGACTTGTATATTAAACTGATTTTTGAACTTGGGCCATGGAATAGGAGCTTGCTCCGTCCTGGCCACGGGTTGGCCGGTATTGCACTACCTCCGGGATCGGCCCACTCCCCACCAGGGGATATAAAAAATACAAAAGTAGAACTTGCCAAGAAAACAGAAGTTTACGAATACCGGATGAATACATTTCATAGTCATTTGCTTTCTACTCAGTGAAGATAGAATGATAGCATTTGCGTCCTGATAAAATTACTACACAGTAAATAATTCACACATTTAGCAGAAGGCGTGTTAGGAAAGACCTTTGGTATTATTTTGCCGTTTGATGTTTGCTTGTGTTTTTGCTATCTACTCAAGATAGCATCTCCGAAACAGTTTTCAACAGCCAACTTTGAATATTTAAATTGGAAATCTTGAAAATTTGAAAACGCCGAATTAAAAAAAAAAAAAAAGAAAGAATCGAGATGAGGCCCAAATTTTCATCAAAATAATCCCAAAAGAGTTTTTTCCGAACACGCGTTCTGGGATATTCTAGAATCGAATTAGGCCTACTGGTGCTACTGAAAATCAAATCGAAATTTTAAGTGTTGCGAACTTTTTGTTTTAGTTTAATTTTAAATTCATTTGTTTTCTTTCTTATTTACTGAAGATAGCTCAAATAAAATACAGGATTATGTTGTAATTTTTGTCTACTGATGAACGGGATAGATTTATATTATAGAATCGAATTAGGCCTACACGGTCGTGCTACATGTGCTAAAGATCAAATTAAAATTCCAAGCAGTGGAGACTTGCGTTTTCAACTTGTTTATTTACTGACTGCTTTCAAATGTTTATTTTAAGAAGATATATCGAATCAGTTTCGCGAGCGATTGCGTAGATATATCGAATGTCGCGAGCGATTGCGTAAACAACAACGCGCGAATTTGATACCACGCGTTAGGCGCGCGTCCGTTACGCTTATGACGTTCGCGTTCAAAATAATGTCACGGCACTCTGCAGGCTAGGCCTAACTGCTTGAATAATTTAACTTGATCTTCAGAAGATAGCACTACGGAGACCAAAATTACACCATCAATTTAATTTAAGCTATCTTCAGAAGATAGTAAAACACGAACCTACCATAACTTTTTACCAAAAGAAAATGTCGCAAGACATGCCGTAATTTGCTCGATTCTGGTACCGGTGTCTATAAAGCTCCTGCATTGAGTTACATGGGGAATATTAAAATCGAAATATCTCAAGAACGGAATATCGCATGACGCTGGAACAAACGTTGAAATAAAGCGTTTACATTTCTCTGTCTGTTTTAATTTATTTTGTGTGTGTTCAATTCGTGTGTTTTTGCTATCAACTGCAGATAGCTCAAATTTAAATGCCTGTTGGTTGTCGTTTTTGTCTGCTGACTGAGATAAATCGATATTTTATCAATCATGTTACTGGTGTGTTATCTTCTATGGATCGAATTAAAATTTCAAGTGTTGCGATATTTTGTTTTGGTTTAATTATAAATTCACGTTGTTGTTGTTTTCTATATCTATTATGAATAAAAATAAAGTTCGCATTTACGACACGGGGAGAAAAGCTCAAACATGCAGATACAACATTTGAATTATTCTGAATAAACACCGTATGAGCTGAAAATATGCCAATTTTAATTGAAAATAGGTCAACTAACTTGCGGACTATTTTAACCGAATAACAATTCTTAACCGCATTCCGCTGGTACATAAAAAAGATTGAAAATATAGGTTGCGGTAAAAAAAATATTAAGTTCGATACCGTGCGCTAATATCCCGAATAGAGTGTCTGCATTGTTCATTTTCCTTTTTGAGTGCAACGGCCGGCTATGCAACAGCCACGTCGATGTGACGTTGGAAAGTTTGACACCGTGGAATAAAGAAACTTACCCTGAGGTCTAGCAAATCGGGCCTCTTTAACGTTATCGCTTCTCGGCCTTTTGGCTAAGATCATGTGTAGTATCTGTTCTTTTCAGCTTAATATCTGAAACGTCCCTCATTGAGGGACTTGTATATTAAACTGATTTTTGAACTTGGGCCATGGAATAGGAGCTTGCTCCGTCCTGGCCACGGGTTGGCCCGGTATTGCACTACCTCCGGGATCGGCCCACTCCCCACCAGGGGATATAAAAAATACAAAAGTAGAACTTGCCAAGAAAACAGAAGTTTACGAATACCGGATGAATACATTTCATAGTCATTTGCTTTCTACTCAGTGAAGATAGAATGATAGCATTTGCGTCCTGATAAAATTACTACACAGTAAATAATTCACACATTTAGCAGAAGGCGTGTTAGGAAAGACCTTTGGTATTATTTTGCCGTTTGATGTTTGCTTGTGTTTTTGCTATCTACTCAAGATAGCATCTCCGAAACAGTTTTCAACAGCCAACTTTGAATATTTAAATTGGAAATCTTGAAAATTTGAAAACGCCGAATTATGTGTTGAAAAAAGAAAGAATCGAGATGAGGCCCAAATTTTCATCAAAATAATCCCAAAAGAGTTTTTTCCGAACACGCGTTCTGGGATATTCTAGAATCGAATTAGGCCTACTGGTGCTACTGAAAATCAAATCGAAATTTTAAGTGTTGCGAACTTTTTGTTTTAGTTTAATTTTAAATTCATTTGTTTTCTTTCTTATTTACTGAAGATAGCTCAAATAAAATACAGGATTATGTTGTAATTTTTGTCTACTGATGAACGGGATAGATTTATATTATAGAATCGAATTAGGCCTACACGGTAGGCCTACACGGTCGTGCTACATGTGCTAAAGATCAAATTAAAATTCCAAGCAGTGGAGACTTGCGTTTTCAACTTGTTTATTTACTGACTGCTTTCAAATGTTTATTTTAAGAAGATATATCGAATCAGTTTCGCGAGCGATTGCGTAGATATATCGAATGTCGCGAGCGATTGCGTAAACAACAACGCGCGAATTTGATACCACGCGTTAGGCGCGCGTCCGTTACGCTTATGACGTTCGCGTTCAAAATAATGTCACGGCACTCTGCAGGCTAGGCCTAACTGCTTGAATAATTTAACTTGATCTTCAGAAGATAGCACTACGGAGACCAAAATTACACCATCAATTTAATTTAAGCTATCTTCAGAAGATAGTAAAACACGAACCTACCATAACTTTTTACCAAAAGAAAATGTCGCAAGACATGCCGTAATTTGCTCGATTCTGGTACCGGTGTCTATAAAGCTCCTGCATTGAGTTACATGGGGAATATTAAAATCGAAATATCTCAAGAACGGAATATCGCATGACGCTGGAACAAACGTTGAAATAAAGCGTTTACATTTCTCTGTCTGTTTTAATTTATTTTGTGTGTGTTCAATTCGTGTGTTTTTGCTATCAACTGCAGATAGCTCAAATTTAAATGCCTGTTGGTTGTCGTTTTTGTCTGCTGACTGAGATAAATCGATATTTTATCAATCATGTTACTGGTGTGTTATCTTCTATGGATCGAATTAAAATTTCAAGTGTTGCGATATTTTGTTTTGGTTTAATTATAAATTCACGTTGTTGTTGTTTTCTATATCTATTATGAATAAAAATAAAGTTCGCATTTACGACACGGGGAGAAAAGCTCAAACATGCAGATACAACATTTGAATTATTCTGAATAAACACCGTATGAGCTGAAAATATGCCAATTTTAATTGAAAATAGGTCAACTAACTTGCGGACTATTTTAACCGAATAACAATTCTTAACCGCATTCCGCTGGTACATAAAAAAGATTGAAAATATAGGTTGCGGTAAAAACAAATATTAAGTTCGATACCGTGCGCTAATATCCCGAATAGAGTGTCTGCATTGTTCATTTTCCTTTTTGAGTGCAACGGCCGGCTATGCAACAGCCACGTCGATGTGACGTTGGAAAGTTTGACACCGTGGAATAAAGAAACTTACCCTGAGGTCTAGCAAATCGGGCCTCTTTAACGTTATCGCTTCTCGGCCTTTTGGCTAAGATCATGTGTAGTATCTGTTCTTTTCAGCTTAATATCTGAAACGTCCCTCATTGAGGGACTTGTATATTAAACTGATTTTTGAACTTGGGCCATGGAATAGGAGCTTGCTCCGTCCTGGCCACGGGTTGGCCCGGTATTGCACTACCTCCGGGATCGGCCCACTCCCCACCAGGGGATATAAAAAATACAAAAGTAGAACTTGCCAAGAAAACAGAAGTTTACGAATACCGGATGAATACATTTCATAGTCATTTGCTTTCTACTCAGTGAAGATAGAATGATAGCATTTGCGTCCTGATAAAATTACTACACAGTAAATAATTCACACATTTAGCAGAAGGCGTGTTAGGAAAGACCTTTGGTATTATTTTGCCGTTTGATGTTTGCTTGTGTTTTTGCTATCTACTCAAGATAGCATCTCCGAAACAGTTTTCAACAGCCAACTTTGAATATTTAAATTGGAAATCTTGAAAATTTGAAAACGCCGAATTATGTGTTGAAAAAAAGAAAGAATCGAGATGAGGCCCAAATTTTCATCAAAATAATCCCAAAAGAGTTTTTTCCGAACACGCGTTCTGGGATATTCTAGAATCGAATTAGGCCTACTGGTGCTACTGAAAATCAAATCGAAATTTTAAGTGTTGCGAACTTTTTGTTTTAGTTTAATTTTAAATTCATTTGTTTTCTTTCTTATTTACTGAAGATAGCTCAAATAAAATACAGGATTATGTTGTAATTTTTGTCTACTGATGAACGGGATAGATTTATATTATAGAATCGAATTAGGCCTACACGGTCGTGCTACATGTGCTAAAGATCAAATTAAAATTCCAAGCAGTGGAGACTTGCGTTTTCAACTTGTTTATTTACTGACTGCTTTCAAATGTTTATTTTAAGAAGATATATCGAATCAGTTTCGCGAGCGATTGCGTAGATATATCGAATGTCGCGAGCGATTGCGTAAACAACAACGCGCGAATTTGATACCACGCGTTAGGCGCGCGTCCGTTACGCTTATGACGTTCGCGTTCAAAATAATGTCACGGCACTCTGCAGGCTAGGCCTAACTGCTTGAATAATTTAACTTGATCTTCAGAAGATAGCACTACGGAGACCAAAATTACACCATCAATTTAATTTAAGCTATCTTCAGAAGATAGTAAAACACGAACCTACCATAACTTTTTACCAAAAGAAAATGTCGCAAGACATGCCGTAATTTGCTCGATTCTGGTACCGGTGTCTATAAAGCTCCTGCATTGAGTTACATGGGGAATATTAAAATCGAAATATCTCAAGAACGGAATATCGCATGACGCTGGAACAAACGTTGAAATAAAGCGTTTACATTTCTCTGTCTGTTTTAATTTATTTTGTGTGTGTTCAATTCGTGTGTTTTTGCTATCAACTGCAGATAGCTCAAATTTAAATGCCTGTTGGTTGTCGTTTTTGTCTGCTGACTGAGATAAATCGATATTTTATCAATCATGTTACTGGTGTGTTATCTTCTATGGATCGAATTAAAATTTCAAGTGTTGCGATATTTTGTTTTGGTTTAATTATAAATTCACGTTGTTGTTGTTTTCTATATCTATTATGAATAAAAATAAAGTTCGCATTTACGACACGGGGAGAAAAGCTCAAACATGCAGATACAACATTTGAATTATTCTGAATAAACACCGTATGAGCTGAAAATATGCCAATTTTAATTGAAAATAGGTCAACTAACTTGCGGACTATTTTAACCGAATAACAATTCTTAACCGCATTCCGCTGGTACATAAAAAGATTGAAAATATAGGTTGCGGTAAAAACAAATATTAAGTTCGATACCGTGCGCTAATATCCCGAATAGAGTGTCTGCATTGTTCATTTTCCTTTTTGAGTGCAACGGCCGGCTATGCAACAGCCACGTCGATGTGACGTTGGAAAGTTTGACACCGTGGAATAAAGAAACTTACCCTGAGGTCTAGCAAATCGGGCCTCTTTAACGTTATCGCTTCTCGGCCTTTTGGCTAAGATCATGTGTAGTATCTGTTCTTTTCAGCTTAATATCTGAAACGTCCCTCATTGAGGGACTTGTATATTAAACTGATTTTTGAACTTGGGCCATGGAATAGGAGCTTGCTCCGTCCTGGCCACGGGTTGGCCCGGTATTGCACTACCTCCGGGATCGGCCCACTCCCCACCAGGGGATATAAAAAATACAAAAGTAGAACTTGCCAAGAAAACAGAAGTTTACGAATACCGGATGAATACATTTCATAGTCATTTGCTTTCTACTCAGTGAAGATAGAATGATAGCATTTGCGTCCTGATAAAATTACTACACAGTAAATAATTCACACATTTAGCAGAAGGCGTGTTAGGAAAGACCTTTGGTATTATTTTGCCGTTTGATGTTTGCTTGTGTTTTTGCTATCTACTCAAGATAGCATCTCCGAAACAGTTTTCAACAGCCAACTTTGAATATTTAAATTGGAAATCTTGAAAATTTGAAAACGCCGAATTATGTGTTAAAAAAAAGAAAGAATCGAGATGAGGCCCAAATTTTCATCAAAATAATCCCAAAAGAGTTTTTTCCGAACACGCGTTCTGGGATATTCTAGAATCGAATTAGGCCTACTGGTGCTACTGAAAATCAAATCGAAATTTTAAGTGTTGCGAACTTTTTGTTTTAGTTTAATTTTAAATTCATTTGTTTTCTTTCTTATTTACTGAAGATAGCTCAAATAAAATACAGGATTATGTTGTAATTTTTGTCTACTGATGAACGGGATAGATTTATATTATAGAATCGAATTAGGCCTACACGGTCGTGCTACATGTGCTAAAGATCAAATTAAAATTCCAAGCAGTGGAGACTTGCGTTTTCAACTTGTTTATTTACTGACTGCTTTCAAATGTTTATTTTAAGAAGATATATCGAATCAGTTTCGCGAGCGATTGCGTAGATATATCGAATGTCGCGAGCGATTGCGTAAACAACAACGCGCGAATTTGATACCACGCGTTAGGCGCGCGTCCGTTACGCTTATGACGTTCGCGTTCAAAATAATGTCACGGCACTCTGCAGGCTAGGCCTAACTGCTTGAATAATTTAACTTGATCTTCAGAAGATAGCACTACGGAGACCAAAATTACACCATCAATTTAATTTAAGCTATCTTCAGAAGATAGTAAAACACGAACCTACCATAACTTTTTACCAAAAGAAAATGTCGCAAGACATGCCGTAATTTGCTCGATTCTGGTACCGGTGTCTATAAAGCTCCTGCATTGAGTTACATGGGGAATATTAAAATCGAAATATCTCAAGAACGGAATATCGCATGACGCTGGAACAAACGTTGAAATAAAGCGTTTACATTTCTCTGTCTGTTTTAATTTATTTTGTGTGTGTTCAATTCGTGTGTTTTTGCTATCAACTGCAGATAGCTCAAATTTAAATGCCTGTTGGTTGTCGTTTTTGTCTGCTGACTGAGATAAATCGATATTTTATCAATCATGTTACTGGTGTGTTATCTTCTATGGATCGAATTAAAATTTCAAGTGTTGCGATATTTTGTTTTGGTTTAATTATAAATTCACGTTGTTGTTGTTTTCTATATCTATTATGAATAAAATAAAGTTCGCATTTACGACACGGGGAGAAAAGCTCAAACATGCAGATACAACATTTGAATTATTCTGAATAAACACCGTATGAGCTGAAAATATGCCAATTTTAATTGAAAATAGGTCAACTAACTTGCGGACTATTTTAACCGAATAACAATTCTTAACCGCATTCCGCTGGTACATAAAAAAGATTGAAAATATAGGTTGCGGTAAAAACAAATATTAAGTTCGATACCGTGCGCTAATATCCCGAATAGAGTGTCTGCATTGTTCATTTTCCTTTTTGAGTGCAACGGCCGGCTATGCAACAGCCACGTCGATGTGACGTTGGAAAGTTTGACACCGTGGAATAAAGAAACTTACCCTGAGGTCTAGCAAATCGGGCCTCTTTAACGTTATCGCTTCTCGGCCTTTTGGCTAAGATCATGTGTAGTATCTGTTCTTTTCAGCTTAATATCTGAAACGTCCCTCATTGAGGGACTTGTATATTAAACTGATTTTTGAACTTGGGCCATGGAATAGGAGCTTGCTCCGTCCTGGCCACGGGTTGGCCGGTATTGCACTACCTCCGGGATCGGCCCACCCCACCAGGGGATATAAAAATACAAAAGTAGAACTTGCCAAGAAAACAGAAGTTTACGAATACCGGATGAATACATTTCATAGTCATTTGCTTTCTACTCAGTGAAGATAGAATGATAGCATTTGCGTCCTGATAAAATTACTACACAGTAAATAATTCACA